>NC_142441.1:27695000-28355000 GCF_059453495.1 Arachis ipaensis | reverse complement strand
ACAACTAACCAGCAAGTGCACTGGGTCGTCCAAGTAATACCTTACGTGAGTAAGGGTCGAATCCCACGGAGATTGTTGGTATGAAGCAAGCTATGGTCACCTTGTAAATCTCAGTCAGGCGGATATAAAATAGTAATGGGGTTTTCGAAAATAATTAATAAAATAGGGATAGAAATACTTATGTAAATCATTGGTGAGAATTTCAGATAAGCGCATAGAGATGCTTTCGTTCCTCTGAACCTCTGCTTTCCTGCTATCTTCATCCAATCAGTCTTACTCCTTTCCATGGCTGGCTTTATGCAAGGGCATCACCATTGTCACTGGCTACATCCCCTCCTCTCAGTGAAAATGGTCAACGCACCCTGTCACGGCACGGCTATTCATCTGTCGGTTCTCGATCATGCTGGAATAGGATTCACCCTCCTTTTGCGTCTGTCACTAACGCCCAGCAATCGCGAGTTTGAAGCTCGTCACAGTCATTCAGTCATTGAATCCTACTCGGAATACCACAGACAATGTTTAGACTTTCTGGATTCTCTTGAATGCCGCCATCATTCTAGCTTACACCACGAAGATTCCGATTAAGAGATCTAAGAGATACTCATTCAATCTAATGTAGAACGGAAGTGGTTGTCAGGCACGCGTTCATAGGGAATGATGATGATTGTCACGTTCATCACATTCAGGTTGAAGTGCGAATGAATATCTTAGAAGCGGAACAAGTGAATTGAATAGAAAACAGTAGTACTTTGCATTAATCTTTGAGGAACAGCAGAGCTCCACACCTTAATCTATGGAGTGCAGAAACTCTACCATTTGAAAATACATAAGTGATGATGGAGTTCATTGGTCTCGGCCCCAGAGGGGAACCGGAGTAACCAAGACTATGAATACAATGATAAAAAGTTCTATTTATAATAAACTAGTCACTAGGGTTTACAGGAGTAAGTAATTGATGTATAAATCCACTTCCGGGGCCCACTTGGTATGTGCTTGGGCTGAGCTTGAGTGTTGCACGTGTAGAGGTCATTCTTGGAGTTGAACGCCAGCTTTTGTGCCAGTTTGGGCATTGAACTCCACTTTGCAACTTGTTTCTAGTGCTGGACGCCAGAATTGGGCAGAGAGCTGGCGTTGAACACCAGTTTGCGTCGTCTAAACTTGGGCAAAGTATGGACTATTATATATTGCCGGAAAGCCCTGGATGTCTACTTTCCAACGCAATTGGAAGCGCACCATTTCGAGTTCTGTAGCTCCAGAAAATTCACTTTGAGTGCAGGGAGGTCAGAATCCAACAGCATCAGCAGTCCTTCTTCAACCTCTGAATCTGATTTTTGCTCAAGTCCCTCAATTTCAGCCAGAAAATACCTGAAATCATAGAAAAACACACAAACTCATAGTAAAGTCCAGAAATGTGAATTTAACATAAAAACTAATGAAAACATCCCTAAAAGTAACTAGATCCTACTAAAAACATACTAAAAACAATGTCAAAAAGCGTATAAATTATCCGCTCATCACAACACCAAACTTAAATTGTTGCTTGTCCCCAAGCAACTGAAAATCAAATAGGATAAAAAGAAGAGAATATACTATAAATTCCAAACTATCAATGAAACATAGCTCCAATCAGATGAGCGGGACTTATAGCTTTTTTTGCCTCTTGAATAGTTTTGGCATCTCACTTTATCCATTGAAGTTCAGAATGATTGGCATCTATAGGAACTCAGAGTTCAGATAGTGTTATTGATTCTCCTAGTTCAGTATGATGATTCTTGAACACAGCTATTTTATGAGTCTTGGCCGTGGCCCTAAGCACTTTGTTTTCCAGTATTACCACCGGATACATAAATGCCACAGACACATAATTGGGTGAACCTTTTCAGATTGTGACTCAGCTTTGCTAAAGTCCCCAATTAGAGGTGTCCAGGGTTCTTAAGCACACTCTTTTTTTGCTTTGGACCTTGACTTTAACCGCTCAGTCTCAAGTTTTCACTTGACACCTTCACGCCACAAGCACATGGTTAGGGACAGCTTGATTTAGCCGCTTAGGCCAGGATTTTATTCCTTTAGGCCCTCCTATCCACTGATGCTCAAAGCCTTGGGATCTTTTTTATTTACCCTTGCCTTTTGGTTTTAAGGGTTATTGGCTTTTTGCTCTTGCCTCTTGGTTTTAAGAGCTTTTGGCTTTTTCTGCTTGCTTTTTATTTTTCTTTCTATTTTTTTTCGCCTATAAATTTTTTTTTCTGCAAGCTTTGTTCTTTGCTACTTTTTCTTGCTTCAAGAATCATTTTTATGATTTTTCAGATTATCAAATAACATGTCTCCTTGTCATCATTCTTTC
This sequence comes from Arachis ipaensis, assembly GCF_059453495.1. NCBI lineage: Eukaryota > Viridiplantae > Streptophyta > Magnoliopsida > Fabales > Fabaceae > Arachis > Arachis ipaensis. Next base: position 28,352,659 of record NC_142441.1, on the reverse strand, counting down.
AAGAGCCAACATATTTAACATTCTTAAACAACAACTTCAAAAGACATATGCACTGTTCAAGCATACATTCAGAAAACAAGAAGCATTGTCACCACATCAATATAATTAAGCTAAGTTCAAGGATAAATTCGAAACTCATGTACTTATTGTTCTTTTGAATTAAAACATTTTTCATTTAAGAGAGGTGATGGATTCATAGGACATTCATAACTTTAAGATATAGTTACTAACTACTAATGATCATGTAATGAAAACACAAACATAGATAAGCACATCACATAGAAAACGAAAAACAGAAGAAATAAGAACAAAGAATGAATCCACCTTAGTGATGGTGGCGTTTCCTTCTTGAGGAACCAATGATGTCCTTGAGCTCTTCTATGTCTCTTCCTTGTCTTTGTTGCTCCTCCCTCATTGCTCTTTGATCTTCTCTTATTTCATGGAGGATGATGGAGTGCTCTTGATGTTCCACCCTTAGTTGTCCCATATTGGAACTCAGTTCTCCTAGGGAGGTGTGGATTTGCTCCCAATAGTTTTGTAGAGGAAAATGCATTTGAGGCATCTTCGGGATCTCATGGTGATGAGCTTCATACACCTCTTGAGCTCCATGAATGGGCTCTCTTGCTTGCTCCATCTTTTTCTTAGTGATGGGCTTCTCTTCCTTAATAGGAATGTCTCCTTCTATGAAAGCTCCAGCTGAGTAACATAGATGGCAAATAAGATGAGGAAAAGCTAGCCTTGCCATGGGGGATGACTTTTCGGCTATTTTGTAGAGTTCATTAGAGATGACTTCATGAACTTCTATTTCCTCTCCAATCATGATGCTATGAATCATGATGGCCCGATCCACAGTAACTTCAGATCGGTTGCTAGTGGGGATGATGGAGCATTGGATGAATTCCAACCATCCTCTAGCCACAGGCTTGAGGTCCAATCTTCTTAGTTGAACCGGCTTGCCTTTGGAGTCAATCTTCCATTGAGCTCCTTCCACACATATGTCCATAAGGACGTGGTCCAACCTTTGATCAAAGTTGACTCTTCTTGTGTAGGGGCGTGCATTCTCTTCCATGTTTGGCAAGTTGAACGCCAACCTCACATTCTCCGGACTAAAATCTAAGTATTTTCCCCGAACCATTGTAACATAGTTCTTTGGATCCGGGTTCTTACTTTGATCATGGTTCTTGGTGATCCATGCATTGACATAGAACTCTTGAACCATTAGGATGCCGACTTGTTGGATGGGATTTGTTAGAACTTCCCAACCTTTTCTTTGAATTTCATGTCGGATCTCCGGATACTCATTTCTTTTGAGTTTGAAAGGGACCTCAGGGATCACCTTCTTCTTGGCCACAACATCATAGAAGTGGTCTTGATGAGCTTTGGAGATGAATCTTTCCATCTCCCATGACTCGGAGGTGGAAGCTTTTGTCTTCCCTTTCCCCTTTCTAGAGGATTCTCCGGTCTTAGGAGCCATCAATGGTAATGGAAAAACAAAAAGCTTATGCTTTTACCACACCAAACTTAGAATTTTGCTCGCCCTCGAGCAAGAGAAGAAAGAATAGATGAAGAAGAAGAAGAAATGGAGGAGAGGGAGAAGGGGTTGTATTTCGGCCAAGAATAGAAGAGAGGGTTATGTTGTGTGAAAATGAGGAAGAATGGAGGGCTATATATAGGGAAGGGAGGGGGGTGAAGGTTCGGCCATTTAGGATGGGTTTGGGTGGGAAATTGATTTTGAATTTTGAAGGTAGGTGGAGTTTATGAGGTAAGTTTATGGGGAAGAGTGGATGGATGTGAGTGGGGGAGGTGATAGGTGAAGGGTTTTGGGGAAGAGTGTTTATTGGGAAGAGAGGATGATTGAGAAGAGAGAAGAGAGTAAGTGGAGGTAGGTGGGGATCCTGTGGGGTCTACAGATCCTGAGATGATCCTGTGGGGTCTACAGATCCTGAGGTGATCCTGTGGGGTCCACAGATCCTTAGATGATTCTGTGGGGTCCACAGATCCTGAGGTGTTCAAGGATTTACACCCTTGCACCAAATTAGGCATGCAAAATGCCCTTGCACGCAACTCTGGGCGTTCAGCGCCAGGTTGGTGCCCATTTTGGGCGTTCAACGCCCATTTACTGGCCATTTCTGGCGTTGAACGCCAGAACCATGCTTGTTCAGGGCGTTCAGCGCCAGCTCCTCTCCAGGGTGCAATTCTGGCATTCAGCGCCCAGATGATGCTTATTTTGGGCGTTCAGCGCCCAGATACTGCCCATTTTGGGCGTTCAGCGCCAGAACCATGCTCTGTTCTGGCGTTGAACGCCAGGCAGATGCCTCCTCCAGGGTGTGATTTTTCTTCTGCTGTTTTTGATTCCGTTTTCAAATTTTTTATTTATTTTGTGACTCCACATGATCATGAACCTATAAAGACATATAACTAAGAAAAATATAGTTAGATAAATAAAAATTGGGTTGCCTCCCAACAAGCGCTTCTTTAATGTCAATAGCTTGACAGTGGGCTCTCATGGAGCCTCACAGATGTTCAGAGCATTGTTGAGACTCCCCCAACACCAAACTTAGAGTTTGGATATGGGAGTTCAACACCAAACTTAGAGTTTGGTTGTGGCCTCCCAACACCAAACTTAGAGTCTGACTGTGGGGGCTTTGGTTGACTCTGCTTTGAGAGAAGCTTTTTCTGCTTCTTCTCTATGGATGCAGAGAGAGATCCTTGAGTTGTAAACACAAGGTTGTCCTTATTCAATTGAAGGATCATTTCTCCTCTGTCCACATCAATCACAGCTCTTGCTGTGGCTAGGAAAGGTCTTCCTAGGATGATGGATTCATCCTCTTCCTTTCCAGTATTTAAGACTATGAAATCAGCAGGGATGTAAAGGCCTTCAACCTTTACTAACACGTCCTCTACTTGTCCATAAGCCTGTTTTCTTGAATTGTCTGCCATCTCTAATGAGATTTTAGCAGCTTGCACCCCATAGATTCCCAGTTTCTCTATTACAGAGAGGGGCATGAGGTTTATTCCTGAACCAAGGTCACACAGAGCCTTAAAGATCATTGTGCCTATAGTACAAGGTATTATGAACTTTCCAGGATCCTGTCTCTTTTGAGGCAATGTCAGTTGATCCAGATCACTTAGTTCATTGATGAACAAGGGAGGTTCATCTTCCCAAGTTTCAATACCAAATAATTTGGCATCCAGCTTCATGATTGCACCAAGGAACTTGGCATCTTGCTCTTCAGTAACATCCTCATTCTCTTCAGAAGAGGAATACTCATCAGAGCTCATGAATGGCATAAGGAGGTTCAATGGAATCTCTATGGTCTCTAGATGAGCCTCAGAGTCCTTTGGTTCCTCAGAGGGAAGCTCCTTATTGATCACTGGACGTCCCAGGAGGTCTTCCTCCTTGGGATTCACGTCATCCTCTCCCTCATTGGGTTCGGCCATTTTGGTTATGTCAATGGCCTTGCACTCTCCTTTTGGATTTTCTTCTGTATTGCTTGGGAGAGTGCTAGGAGGGATTTCAGTGATCCTTTTACTCAGCTGGCCCACTTGTGCTTCCAAATTTCTAATGGAAGACCTTGTTTCATTCATGAAACTCACAGTGGCCTTAGATAGATCAGAGACTAAGTTTGCTAAGCTAGATGGATTCTGCTCAGAATTCTCTGTCTGTTGCTGAGTGGATGATGGAAAAGGCTTGCTATTGCTAAACCTGTTTCTTCCACTATTATTAAAGCCTTGTTGAGGCTTTTGATCCTTCCATGAGAAATTTGGATGATTTCTCCATGATGAGTTATAGGTGTTTCCATAAGGTTCACCTAAGTAATTCACCTCTGCTATTGCAGGGTTCTCAGGATCATAAGCTTCTTCTTCATAAGAAGCCTCTTGAGTACTGTTGGATGCAGCTTGCATTCCATTCAGACTCTGAGAAATCATATTGACTTGCTGAGTCAATATTTTATTCTGAGCCAATATGGCATTCAGAGTATCAATTTCAAGAACTCCCTTCTTCATAGGCGTCCCATTACTCACAGGATTCCTCTCAGAAGTGTACATGAACTGGTTATTAGCAACCATGTCAATGAGTTCTTGAGCTTCTGCAGGCATTTTCTTTAGGTGAATGGATCCACCTGCAGAAGTATCCAATGACATCTTAGATAACTCAAACAGACCATCATAGAATATATCCAGGATGGTCCATTCTGAAAGCATGTCAGAAGGACACTTTTTGGTCAACTGTTTGTATCTTTCCCAAGCTTCATAGAGGGATTCACCTTCTTTCTGTCTGAAGGTTTGAACATCCACTCTAAGCTTGCTCAGCTTTTGAGGAGGAAAGAACTTGGCTATGAAAGCCGTGACCAGCTTATCCCAAGAGTTCAGGCTATCCTTAGGTTGAGAGTCCAACCATACTCTAGCTCTGTCTCTTACAGCAAAAGGGAAAAGCATGAGCCTGTAGACTTCAGGATCTACTCTATTAGTCTTAACAGTATCACATATCTGCAAGAATTCATTTAAGAACTGAAAAGGATCTTCAGATGGAAGTCCATGAAACTTGCAGTTCTGCTGCATTAGAGAAACTAATTGAGGTTTCAGCTCAAAGTTGTTTGCTCCAATGGCAGGAATGGAGATGCTTCTTCCATGTAAATTGGAATTAGGTGCAGTAAAGTCACCAAGCATTCTCCTTGCATTATTATTATTTTCGGCTGCCATCTCCTCTTCCTGTTCGAAAATTTCTGAAAGGTTCTCTCTGGATTGTTGTAATTTAGCTTCTCTTAGTTTCCTCTTCAGAGTCCTTTCAGGTTCTGGATCTGCTTCAACAAGAATGTTCTTGTCCTTGCTCCTGCTCATATGAAAAAGAGAGAACAGAAAAATAATAATAATAGGGGTCCTTTTTACCACAGTATAGAGGTCCTAGTGTGAGTAGAAGAAAAGAAGAAGAAGAAATTCGAACACAGATGGAAGAGGGGGTTCGAATTTGGGTGGGATGAAGTGTTAGTAGATGAATAAATAAATAGAAGGAGATGAGAGAGAAGGAGAATTTTCGAAAATAATTTTTGAAAAAGAGTTAGTGATTTTCGAAAATAGTTTTTGAAAAATGTTAGTAATTTTCGAAAATTAAGATTTAAAAATTGAAATAATTAGTTAATTAAAAAGAAATTTTGAAAAAGAGGGAGATATTTTCGAAAATTGGAGAGAGAGAGTTAGTTAGGTAGTTTTGAAAAAGATAAGAAACAAACAAAAAGTTAGTTAGTTAGTTGAAACAAATTTTGAAAAGACAAGAAGTTAGGAAGTTAAAAAAGATATTTTGAAATCAAATTTTTAGAAAAGGTGAGATAAGAAGATATTTTTGAAAAGATATGATTGAAATTAGTTTTGAAAAAGATTTGATTTTTAAAATCACAATTAATGACTTGATTCACAAGAAATCACAAGATATGATTCTAGAACTTAAAGTTTGAATCTTTCTTAACAAGCAAGTAACAAACTTGAAATTTTTGAATCAAAACATTAATTGTTATTGTTATTTTCAAAAATATGATGTAAAATTAAGAAAAAGATTTTTGAAAAATATTTTTGAAATTTTCGAAAATAACTAAGAGAAATGAAAAAGATTTGATTTTTGAAAAAGATTTTGAAAAAGATAAGATTTTTAAATTGAAAATTTGATTTGACTCATAAAAACAACTAGATTTTAAAAAGTTTTGAAAAAGTCAAATCTAATTTTCGAAATTATGAGAGAAAAGGGGGAAAGATATATATTTTTTTTTATTTTTTTGAATTTTCTATGATGAGAGAGAAAAACATGAAAATTATACAATGCATGAATTTTTTAGATCAAAACAATGAATGCATGCAAGAATGCTATGAATGTCAAGATGAACACCAAGAACACTATGAAGATCATGATGAACATCAAGAACATATTTTTAAAAAAATTTTTTTTTTTAATGCAAAGAAAACATGCAAGACACCAAACTTAGAATTCTTTAATGCTTAGACACTAAGAATCCAAGAATGCATATGAAAAACAAGAAAAGACACAAAACATGCAAATGCAAAGATCAAACAAGAAGACTTACCAAGAACAACTTGAAGATCATAAAGAACACTATGAATGCATGATTTTTTCGAAAAATGCAAGATGCACATGCAATTGACACCAAGCTTATAACATGACTCATGACTCAAACAAGAACACAAAAAAATATTTTTGATTTTTATGATTTTCTAATTTTTTTTGTATTTTTTCGAAAATTATTTGAAAAACAAAAACAAGGATTCTAAAATTTTTAATATGAATTCCAGGAATCTTGCCATTTTAGTCTAAGGCTCCAATCTGAGGGTTAGACATGGCTTAATAGCCAGTCAAGCTTTAGCAGAACTTTACATTCAGTAGCCAATTTGCTAAGAAAGATAAAGAAGCTCTTCTCTTGAGTCCAAAAGAATTGAGACATGGCCTTACAGCCAGCCAGGCTTCAACATGCTTCATGAAACACTAGAATTCATTCTTAAAAATTCTGAAGAAAAATATATTTTTGAAAACAAATTTTTTTTTTTCGAAAACAAAAGAAAAATTTTTGAAAGATTTTTGAAAAATTTTTGAAAACAAAACAAAAAGAAAATTACCTAATCTGAGCAACAGGATGAACCATTAGTTGTCCAAACTCAAACAATCCCCGGCAACGGCGCCAAAAACTTGGTGCGCAGAAATTGTGATTACACTTTAATTATGTAAAATTCATCGCTCTTTCTTTCCCTGGTAATGGCGCCAAATACATGATGCCAATACCATGGTTCACAACTTCGCACAACTAACCAGCAAGTGCACTGGGTCGTCCAAGTAATACCTTACGTGAGTAAGGGTCGAATCCCACGGAGATTGTTGGTATGAAGCAAGCTATGGTCACCTTGTAAATCTCAGTCAGGCGGATATAAAATAGTAATGGGGTTTTCGAAAATAATTAATAAAATAGGGATAGAAATACTTATGTAAATCATTGGTGAGAATTTCAGATAAGCGCATAGAGATGCTTTCGTTCCTCTGAACCTCTGCTTTCCTACTATCTTCATCCAATCAGTCTTACTCCTTTCCATGGCTGGCTTTATGCAAGGGCATCACTGTTGTCAGTGGCTACATCCCCTCCTCTCAGTGAAAATGGTCAACGCATCCTGTCACGGCACGGCTATTCATCTGTCGGTTCTCGATCATGCTGGAATAGGATTCACCCTCCTTTTGCGTCTGTCACTAACGCCCAGCAATCGCGAGTTTGAAGCTCGTCACAGTCATTCAATCATTAAATCCTACACGGAATACCACAGACAAGTTTTAGACTTTCCGGATTCTCTTAAATGCCGCCATCATTCTAGCTTACACCACGAAGATTCCGATTAAGAGATCTAAGAGATACTCATTCAATCTAATGTAGAATGGAAGTGGTTGTCAGGCACGCGTTCATAGGGAATGATGATGATTGTCACGTTCATCACATTCAGGTTGAAGTATGAATGAATATCTTAGAAGCGGAACAAGTGAATTGAATAGAAAACAGTAGTACTTTGCATTAATCTTTGAGGAACAACAGAGCTCCACACCTTAATCTATGGAGTGCAGAAACTCTACCGTTTGAAAATACATAAGTGATGATGGAGTTCATTGGTCTCGGCCCCAGAGGGGAACCGGTGTAACCAAGACTATGAATACAATGATAAAAAGTTCTATTTATAATAAACTAGTCACTAGGGTTTACAGGAGTAAGTAATTGATGTATAAATCCCCTTCCAGGGCCCACTTGGTGTGTGCTTGGGCTGAGCTTGTGTGTTGCACGTGTAGAGGTCATTCTTGGAGTTGAACGCCAGCTTTTGTGCCAGTTTGGGCGTTGAACTCCACTTTGCAGCTTGTTTCTGGCGCTGGACGCCAGAATTGGGCAGAGAGCTGGCGTTGAACGCCAGTTTGCGTCATCTAAACTTGGGCAAAGTATGGACTATTATATATTTCTGGAAATCTTTGGATGTCTACTTTCCAACGCAATTGGAAGCGCACCATTTCGAGTTCTGTAGCTCCAGAAAATTCACTTTGAGTGCAGGGAGGTTAGAATCCAACAGCATCAGCAGTCCTTCTTCAACCTCTGAATCTGATTTTTGCTCAAGTCCCTCAATTTCAGCCAGAAAATACCTGAGATCACAGAAAAACACACAAACTCATAGTAAAGTCCAGAAATGTGAATTTAACATAAAAACTAATGAAAACATCCCTAAAAGTAACTAGATCCTACTAAAAACATACTAAAAACAATGTCAAAAAGCGTATAAGTTATCCGCTCATCAATTATAAAGATTGATGAAAAGTAGAAAGCCTTCCCAGCAAAGGACACTGCACGATTTCCCAATCGTTACTGTGAGCAGATGTTCCCCATCTTGGCAGAAAGGAGTTACAACAACGAATACCTTCTTATCCTCCCGCCCAATATTGCTACCTTTGTTGAGCTGCAAATTGCACAAAGACAATGGGGTTTCCTACAGAGACAGCCGAGGCAGGTCAATCTTTCTTGGGTAGTCGAGTTCTACTCCAACTTCCACCTGCCAACCCTGCAGTCTGTCTTTGTCCGTTAGAAGCAAGTCCCCATTACAGAAGAGGCCATTCAAAAAGCTCTAGGTCTTCCCCTTGTTCCAGAAGGATTGGACGCCTTTCAAGAAGCCGCACTCAAGCGCTAGATGTACCAATTTGACTGGGACACCATTCTCAGAGTTATCGCACTACCTGGCAGCCGTTGGATCTACGGATACCATCGTACCCGCCCTAAGGAAATATCGGCTTCAGCACTTACCTTGGAGGCTCGCGTATAGGCACAGATCATGTCCCATTACGTCTTTCTAAGCACTCACGAGTCCTCCTTCACTGCGGACATGGCCGTTCTACTATGGTGCATCCTTACAGACCAGCCTCTGAACCTACCAAGACACATCCGGAATGCCATGGGACACGTACAAATCATGGGCAACTTACCTTTTCCCGCCTTGGTCTCAGATCTTGTCTCAGTAGCCAGAGTCTCCTTCAGAGCTGGGGACATCAAAGCCATGCTTCCACGGGATGATCAGTATGTCCCTAATGGGAAATATATCAGACCCTCAGCAACCACTACAAGCCAGCCTACTGAACTGGCTGCAGACATTCCTCCTTCAACACCACAAGCACCTACAACAACTCAACTGCTCCATCAGATACTTGCAAGGTTGGACCGACAAGAACAGAAAGCGAAGCTAAGAGAGCGCCGTAACGAGCGCCGATTCAAACACCTCAAGGAGCTACTTAAAGGAAAATACAGAGACTCAGACACCCCGGACTCCACTTCCTTTACCAGAACAGAGAGCCATGATGGTCCCGACTGTGGAGATACTGCTACTAGCCCACCCCTGTTCCTGACAGATGGCACCGAGGATGGTGCAAAGCCTTAAGTGTGGGGAGGTCGGTCAGTACCTGACTTCCAGAGGTAATTTCTCTTCCCTAAACACCAATAAATTAGGATATTTAGTTAGTTTTTCTTTTTTAGAATAGGATAAATTTTATAGTAATATATTAGTTGCATTCATGTTCTACTTGATTGAAAACACAATAAGTTTTCTTCTAAGACTCTATTTTTGGAACAAAATTTCACTAATTTTAATTAAAACTTTTATGTTAAATTTGCTTGAAGTCGTATTTGGAACATAATTTTTGAGCTAAAGAACACACAACCTGTGAGATTTGAGCCTTTATGCATGGTTACATTATTTAACCATAATTATTTTATTCTTGTGTGTTTACTTCTCTATGATTGTAATCTATATTTTGTTTCATCCTATATGTCCAATGTTTATTATATTTGTATGCTTGCATATGATTGAGGCCATTAATTGTTTAGCTCACTTATCTAAATTAAACCTACCCTTTCAATTACCTTTGTTAGCCACTTTGAGCCTTTAAATCCCATTTGTTCTATATTTTACGACATTACTAGCCTTAAGCAGAAAAAAAACAATTATATATCCCAAATTAAATCTTTGCTTAGCTTAAGATAGAATTGTGTGTGCTAATTAAGTATGGGAAATTGTGGGAAACAAAAGATAATAAGAGAATGTGTCATGATAATATAATGGGAATTTGGATACCTACTCATGTGAAACTATAAGAATTAAAAATCTATGTGCATTGATAAGCTATGTTTATTTTTATTTTTATGTAAAAAAAAACCCAAAAATATTCAATAAATAAATAAGGGGACAAAATTACCCCAATGCTAAGTTAAGAATTCAAAGATCAATGCATGTATGATAAAATTAAAATAAAAAAGTTGATACACGAGTATGGAATGTGAAAAGAAAATTCTGGGTAGCTAGGTATGAATTCTAAGGTTATAAAGAATATATATAGGTTATGTTAAGGCTTGGGTTAATTAAAGTTTCAGTTTATAAGCTTACTTAGCCACATATGTATCCTCACCATTACCTTGGCCCCATTACAACCTTGGAAAGACCTCATGATGTTTGCATTGGTATATTAAATGTTGTTGATTGGTTAGGAGAAGAACAAATAATTAGAGAGCATGATTAGAGAAGGATAGAGTGATTGCCCTATACACTAGAGAAATTAGAGCGTACATACATCATCAGTGAGGGTTCAATGCTTAAAATTCTATGTTCCCTGCTTTCATGAGCTACCTTCTTGCATTTTTATCTGTTCTTACTGTATAAGAATTGAATTAGTGGAATTTGATTTGTAATTATTTTGGAGAGCTTATTTACTATTAATCAAGTGGACAAGAATCATATAGTTGCATTCACATATATAGATTGCATTGCATTGCATGAGTTTTACATGTTCCTACTCATTTATTTTATCTCCTTCAACTAAGCATGAGGACATGCTAATGTTTAAGTGTGGGGAGGTTGATAAACCACTATTTTATGGTTTATAATGTGTTCAATTGTGTGGTTTTATCACGATCTTTACCCACTTATTCATATGATTAGCATGCATTTATATTTCCTTCCTAAAATTATTACATGATTGAAAACTTGCTTCCTAGAGACTTTTAATTATGTATTTTAATTCTCCTTTGTTCCATTCGATGCCGTGATCTGTGTGTTAAGTGTTTCAGGCTTTATAGGGCATGAATGAGTTGGAGATTGGAAAGGAAGCTTGCAAAAATGGAAGGAACACAAGAAATTGAGGAGATGACCAGCGATAAGTGACGCGGCCGCAAGGCTCACGCGACCGCGCGAAAGAGACGAAATCACAGTGACGCGGCTGCATGGCTCATGCGACCGTGCGGATTGGAAAAACACAAGTGACGCGGAGGCGTAAACGACGCGCTCGCGTGGCAGGGCAAAACGCCGAATGACGCGGCCGCATGAATGACGCGATCCTGTGACATGCGCAATCTGCATAATCTGCAGAATTCGCTGGGGGCGATTTTGGGCCCTGTTTTGACCCAGTTTTCCGCCCAAAAAAGCAGACTAGAGCCAGAGAACATGCAGAAACCAAAAACAACATTCATTCTACACAATTCTTAGTTTTTAGATCTAGTTTTACTCCTCCTCTAGGTTTTCTCTCTACACATTCATAGTTCTTAGGATTTTATTTCTATTGCTTTTTGCATTGGGATATTGAGAAGAGTTATTACCTAATCAAGACTTCATCATTCTAGTTCGTTTTCTTTACTTGGCTCTTACTCTTCCATGTCCTTTAATTTACTCAATTTTAATATTGAATTATTTTTAGAATTTATTAATACAAGAATTACTTTTACTTTTAATTGATTTCTTTGATTTTTATTTATCATGTCTTTTTTTAATTCCCTTTCCTATGTTATGAATTCTACATTCACAATGAGCGAGTAGTTTCCTAACTTGATGGGGAGTTGATTGAAAGGAACCCTTGAGTTGGAATGCTCAAAAAGAAAAATTATAATTGGGTTTGTTGTTGGATTGCCCTCTAGTCACTGACACCAACCCCTTTTAATTGAGTGGGTTGGAACTTGTGAATAGAAGTAGCATTCCAACTTGTTTGACTTTTCCTTACCTAGTAAAGGATAACTAAACAGGACAACCTTCAATTGTCAATTAATCTTGAGAGTACTTCAACAAGAATAGGGCTTCCAGCTAATCTACTCCCAGTCAAGGCCTTTATTTAAATTACATAAATTCTCTAATTTAATTTCCTGTTATTCAATTCAAACCATTTTGAAAACATCTGATTAATAAAATAGCACACCCTTCTGCAACTCATTGGGAGACGATCTGGGATTCATACTCCCAGTATTTTAATTTTAATTTTTGTGACACCCTTCTAAATTGATGAGCGGATTTCTGGTTGGTTAAGAACTATACTTGCAACGCATATCCTATAACAATTCTTGACTCGCCAATTTCCGCCACGTCAATCTTCTGTGCTTCTTCTCTAGGCACACACCTACGGATTATTCCGTCTACACATCTCTTAAAGAGATAGGGCTCATCCCACAAGTAGTACTTTGCATCAGTAATTAATTTTTTCTTTTGTTGCCTGCTATACTCTTTGGGTATAAACCTGGCAGCTTTATAGTTCGCAATGTCTACAAACCATGGTGTTTCCTGAATGGCAAACAAATGCTCATCCAAAAAGGTCTCAGAGATCTCAATAGAGGGGAGAGATGCCCCTTCTATTGGTTCTATCCGGGACAGGTAGTCAGCCACTTGGTTTTCTGTCCCTTTTCTGTCTCTTATTTCTATATCAAACTCTTGCAGAAGCAACACCCATCTTATGAGCCTGGGTTTTGAATCCTGCTTTCTAAGTAGAGATTTAAGAGCAGCATGGTCAGTGTAACAATCACTTTTGATCCTACCAAGTATGATCTAAACTTGTCAATGGCATAAACCACTGCAAGCAATTCTTTTTCTGTGGTTGTGTAATTTTTCTGGGCATCATTTAAAACACGGCTAGCATAATAAATGACTGCAGAAGCTTGTCATGCCTCTGCCCCAATACTGCACCAATGGCATGGTCACTGGCATCACACATTAGTTCGAATGGTAATGTCCAGTCTAGTGCAGAAATGACTGGTGCTGTGACCAGCTTAGCTTTCAGAGTTTCAAACGCTTGCAGACACTCTGTGTCAAACACAAATGGCGTGTCAGCAGCTAGCAGGTTGCTTAGAGGTTTTTCAATTTTTGAAAAATCTTTTATAAACCTCCTATAGAATCCTACATGCCCCAGAAAGCTTCTGATTGCCTTAACATTGGCAGGTGGTGGTAATTTTTCAATTACCTCTACCTTAGCTTGATCTACCTCTATTCCCTTGTTCGAAATCTTGTGCCCAAGGACAATTCCTTCAGTCCCCATAAAGTGACATTTTTCCCAGTTTAAAACTAGGTTAGTCTCTTGGCATCTTTTCAGAACCAGTGTCAGGTGATCAAGGCAGGAGCTGAATGAGTCTCCATATACTGAGAAATCATCCATGAAGACTTCCAAAAAATTTTCCACCATATCAAAGAAAATAGAGAGCATGCATCTCTGAAAGTTTGCAGGTGCATTACACAGCCCAAATGGCATCCTTCTGTACGCAAATACTCCAGATGGACATGTGAATGCTGTTTTCTCTTGATCCTGGGGATCTACTGCAATTTGGTTGTAGCCTAAATAGCCATCCAAAAAGTAGTAATAACCATGACCTGCTAGTCTTTCTAGCATCTGGTCTATGAATGGTAAAGGAAAATGATCCTTTCTGGTGGCTGTGTTGAGCCTTCTGTAGTCAATACACATGCGCCACCCTGTAACTGTTCTTGTAGGAACCAGTTCATTTTTTTCATTATGAACCACTATCATGCCTCCCTTTTTGGAGACAACTTGGACAGGGCTCACCCAGGGACTATCAGAAATAGGATAAATAATCCCAGCCTCCAGTAACTTGGTGACCTCTTTCTGCACCACTTCCTTCATGGCTAGATTTAGCCGCCTCTGTGGTTGAACCACTGGCTTAGCATCATCCTCCAATAGGATCTTATGCATTTATCTAGCTAGGCTTATGCCCTTAAGGTCACTTATGGACCATCCAAGAGCTGTCTTGTGTGTCCTTAGCACTTGAATTAGTGCTTCCTCTTCCTGTGAATTTAAAGCAGAGCTTGTGATCATTGGAAAAGTGTCACATTCTCCCAAAAATGCATACTTCAGGGATGGTGGTAATGGTTTGAGCTCGGGTTTTGGAGGTTTTTCCTCTTCATGAGGAATTTCCAGAGGTTCTTTTATTTCTTCTGAATCCTCCAAATCAGGCTGAGCATCTTTAAAGATGTCTTCTAGCTCTGATTCGAGACTCTCAGCCATGTTGATCTCCTCTACTAAAGAGTCAATAAGATCAACTTTCATGCAGTCTGTTGGTGTGTCTGGATGCTGCATGGCTTTGACAGCATTTAACTTGAACTTATTCTCATTGACCCTCAGGGTTACTTCCCCCTTTTGGACATCAATGAGAGTTCGTCCAGTTGCTAGGAAAGGTCTTCCTAGAATGGGAGTAGCACTCTTGTGTTCCTCCATTTCTAGCACCACAAAGTCAGTGGAAAAGGCGAATGGCCCAACCCTGACAATCATGTCTTCAATCACGCCTGATGGGTATTTAATGGAGCCATCAGCAAGTTGGAGACATATCCTGGTTGGTTTAACTTCTTCAGTTAAACCAAGCTTTCTGATAGTGGATGCAGGTATTAGGTTGATGCTTGCCCCAAGATCACATAAAGCTGTCTTGGTGCAATTACCCTCTAATACGCATGGTATCAGAAAACTCCTGGGATCCTTAAGCTTTTCTGGGAAGCTTTTCAGAATGACTGCACTACATTCTTCAGTGAGGAGAACTCTTTCAGTTTCTCTCCAATCCTTCTTATGACTCAAGATCTCTTTCATGAACTTGGCATAAGAGGGTATTTGCTCAAGTGCCTCTGCAAACAGAATCTTTATTTCAAGAGTCTTGAGATAGTCTGCAAAGCGGGCAAATTGCTTATCCTGCTCCTCTTTGCGAAGTTTTTGAGGATAAGACATCTTGGCTTTGTATTCCTCAACCTTAGTTGCTGCAAGTTTATTTCCTACAGAGGTGGTTGGAGAAGCCTTTTTAGAGGGGTTGTTATCAGCACTTGTGTGTGTCTGATCCCTCACTGGCATTTGAATGCCAGAGTTAGAAGCTGGATTGGCATTGGACGCCAACTCCTTACTTGTTTCTGGCATTTGAACGCCAGAACTGAGCTTCCGCTGGGCGTTTGACGCCAACTCCCTGCCTGTTTCTGGCGTTTGAACACCAGAACTGTGCGTGGGTTGGGCGTTTAATGCCAGCTTTGCATCCCTTTCTGGCGTTTGAACGCCAGAGTTATTCCTCTCTGGGCTCTTACTGTCCTTAGAGGGATTTTGGGCAATGTTTTGCTCATCCTCTGTCAGTTGTTCTTTTCTTGGCTTTTTACTGCTCTGAAGTGAGATATTTAATGTTTTCCCACTTCTTAACTGAACTGCCTGACATTCTTCTGTTATCTGACTTGATAGCTGCTGTTTTGTCTAATTCAATTATGCTTCCATATTTTTATTAGCATTTTTAGTGTCTTGTAGCATCTCCTTGAATTATGCTAGCTGTTTTGTTAGAAAACACAATTGTTGATTGAGTTCAGCAACTTGTTCTGGAGGACCAAGTTCAGTAGATACTGCTTTGGTTTCTTCTTGTATGGAGGACCCACTGCTTATGTACAGATGCTGATTCCTAGCAACTATATCAATAAGCTCTTGAGCCTCTTCAATAGTTTTTCTCATGTGTATAGATCCACTAGCTGAGTGGTCTAGAGATATCTAAGCTCTTTCTATAAGCCCATAGTAGAAGATGTCTAATTGCACCCACTCTGAAAATATTTCAGAGGGGCATTTCCTTAGCATCCTTTTGTACCTCTCCCAGGCATTATAAAGGGATTCATCATCCTCTTGTTCAAAGCCTTGGATGTCCAGCCTTAGCTGTGTCATCCTTTTTGGAGGGAAATATTGATTCAGGAATTTGTCTGATAATTGTTTCCATGTTCTTATGCTTGCTGTAGGTTAGTTATTTAACCACCTTTTAGCTTGATCTTTTACAGCAAACAGAAATAGTAACAGTCTGTATACATCCTTATCTACCTCCTTGTCACGTACTGTGTCAGCAATTTGCAAAAATTATGCCAGAAACTCAGTAGGTTCTTCCTGTGGAAGACCGGAATACTGGCAGTTTTGCTGCACTATGACAATGAGCTGAGGATTTAGCTCAAAACTGCCTGCTTTGATCGGAGGTATACAGATGCTACTCCCATATGCAGCAGTAATGGGGTTAGCATATGACCCTAGAGTCCTTCTGGACTGTTCATTTCCACTTAGATCCATGATGGAGAAAGGGAGATGATGTGAATTGCAAGTAAAATATATTTTTATTTTTATTTTATTTAATTAAAAATAACCAAAAAAATTGAAATAAAATAAAGTAAAATAATTAGGAGATAAAATATAGATTTTGAAATTTAAGAGAAAAGGGAAATAAAAATAAATTTGAATGTTGAATTAACTACTTAATTGAAAAGATTTGAAAATTTTTTTTGAATATGATTTTCGAAAAAGATTTGAATTTTGAATTTTTGAAACTAAGATAAGATAAAATAGAAAGTTTTTTTTTTTTTTAAAAAAATCTGAATTTTTAAAGGAAAATTTCGAAAATTAATTAAAATAAAGAGAAAAGATATTTTTGAATTTAATGAAGAAAGAGAAAAACACACAAAAGACACACAACTTAAAATTTTTAGATCTAATGCCCCTTGTTTTCGAAAATTTTGGAGGGAAAACACCAGGGAACACCAAACTTAAAAATTTTAAGATCAAAACACAAGAAAGACTCAAGAACACTTTGAAGACTCACAAGAACAACAAGAACATGAAGATAGAACACCAAACTTAGAATTTTTAGAAAACCAAAATAAAATTTTTGAAAACTAAAGAAAAGTTAACAGGAGAACACCAAACTTAAAGTTTGGCACAAGATTTTTTCAAAGAAAAATTATTTTTGAAGAAGTTCAAAAAAAGAAGATAGCCAATTACCAAGAACATAAGCACAACGCTCTAGCCAATTGAGCTATAAATTTAACGTGTTTTAATAAGGTATTTAATAAATAAATTTTTTTTTGAAAACTGATATTTTAAAAAAGCACAAGAAAAACACTAAAAGACACAGAACAATTTGAAGATCAAGGAAGAACAAGAACATGCAATTCGAAAATTGAAAGACAAAGAAAGGCATGCAATTAACACCAAACTTAAAATGTGACACTAAACTCACAGAAAAACTAAAAATTCAATAAAGAAAATTAACATTTTTTTGAAAAAAATTTTTTTTGAAAGGAAATAAAAGACTCTGACCCAAAAGACAAATTTCCTAATCTAAGCAACAAGATTCACCGTCAGTTGTTCAAACTCAAACAATCCCCGACAACGGCGCCAAAAACTTGGTGCACGTAATTGTAAATCACACTTTTCACAATTCGTACCACTAACCAGCAAGTGCACTGGGTCGTCCAAGTAATACCTTACGTGAGTAAGGATCGATCCCACAGAGATTGTTGGCTTGAAGCAAGCTATGGTTATCTTGTAATTCTTAGTCAGGATATCAATTATAATTATCAGTTGACTTGTAAATGAACAAGAGAGCATGGATTAAATAATACTTATTATGCAGTAATGGAGAATATGTTGGAGTTTTGGAGATGCTTTATCTTCTGAATCTCTGCTTTCCCCATGTCTTCTTCTTCACGCACGCAAGGTTCCTCCTATGGCAAGCTGTGTGTTGGTGGATCACCATTGTCAATGGCTACCATCCGTCCTCTCAGTGAAAATAGTCTAGGTGCGCTGTCACCACAAGGCTAATCATCTGTCGGTTCTCACTCATGCTGGAATAGGATCCATTGATCCTTTTGCGTCTGTCACTACGCCCAACCCTTGTGAGTTTGAAGCTCATCACAGTCATCCAATCCCTGAATCCTACTCGGAATACCACAGACAAGGTTTAGACTTTCCGGATTCTCAAGAATGCTGCCAATGGATTCTAGCTTATACCACGAAGACTCTGATTAAGGAATCCAAGAGATACTCATTCAATCTAATGTAGAACGGAGGTGGTTGTCAGGCACGTGTTCATAGGTTGAGAATGGTGATGAATGTCACAGATCATCACATTCATCATATTGAAGTGCGAATAAATATCTTAGATAGAAACAAGCGTGTTTGAATGGAAAACAAGAGTAATAGCATTAATTCATCGAGACACAGCAGAGCTCCTCACCCCCAACAATGGGGTTTAGAGACTCATGCCGTCAAAAAGTACAAAGTTCAGATCTAAAATGTCATGAGATACAAAATAAATCCCTAAAAGTTTTTTAAATACTCAACTAGTAACCTAGGTTTACAGAAAATGAGTAAACTATGACAGATAGTGCAGAAATCCACTTTCGGGGCCCACTTGGTGTGTGCTGGGGCTGAGACTTGAGCTTTACACATGCCTAGGCTGTTTCTGGAGTTAAACGCCAGTTTGTAACCTGTTTTGTGCGTTGAACTCCAACTTGTAACCTGTTTCTTGCGTTTAACGCCAGAATAGGGCAGAGAACTGGCATTGAATGCCAGTTTGCATCGTCTAAACTCGAGAAAAGTATGAACTATTATATATTGTTGGAAAGCCCTAGATGTCTACTTTCCAGCGCAATTAAGAGCGCACCAATTAGACTTCTGTAGCTCCAGAAAATCCACTTTGAGTGCAGGGAAGTCAGAATCCAACAGCATCTGCAGTCCTTTTTCAGCCTCTAAATTAGATTTTTGCTCAGGTCCCTCAATTTCAGCCAGAAAATACTTGAAATCATAGAAAAGCACAGAAACTCATAGTAAAGTCTAGAAATGTGAATTTTGAATAAAAACTAACAAAAATATAACAAAAACTAATTAAATTATACTAAAAACTACCTAAAAATAATGCCAAAAAGCGTATAAATTATCCGCTCATCAAGGGACTCAACACACATTCTCATTAGCATATTTTTAGAGTTTTAGATCTGAATCTAGAGAGAGAATCACTTTTCCTCTAGGTTTTCTTTTACATTCATAGTTTTATAGTTTATGCTTTCGTTTTGGATTTGGATATTGAAGAGTCATCACCTTCGTTGAAGTTACTATTCTAGTTTGTTTCCTTATTCCTTTACTCTTTTAGTTACTTATTAGTCCTGTTCAGATAATTATGTTGCATTTTGGATTTATTAATACAGAGAATTACTTTTTCCTTTAATTGAATTCCAATCCCTATTTTATTTAATTTATTATGTCTCTTTTCTATTCCAAACTCCCAACAACGAAGATGGTATCCATGTCAAGGGAGTAGATTCCCAACTTGACATGGGGGTTGATTAAGAGGAGACACTTGAGTTGGGATGCTCAAGTGATTAGTTAAATTGGAAGTTGTTGGTTAATTCTGTATTTACTAATGCTAGACCTTCCCAAGGGAGAGGACTAGGATTTGCGAATAAGAGTTAGCTCAATCACTTGACTTTCTTTTATTTAGTAAGGGTTAACTAAGTGAAAACAATAATCTCTTTATACTACACTTGAGAGAATTCCAACAAGGATAGAACTTCCAATTAATCATTTTTCCAGTCAAGGCTTTTTACTTTGAATAATATAAATTCCTTTTAATTTTCATTGCACTAATTTACCATTATTTATTTTTCTGTCATTCAACTCTCAAAATCTCTCGAAAACTCCTGATTAATAAGATAGCACCCTTTTGGCAACTCGTTGGGAGACGACCTAGGACTCATACTCCCAGTATTTTTATTCTAATTTTCGTGACAACCCTTCTGAATTGATGAGCGGATTTTAGCTGGTTAAGAACTATACTCACAACGTATTTCTAATATTAATTTCTTAATTGGCTGACTTCCGCCTCGCATCAATTTTTGGCGCTGTTGCTAGGGAGTTGCATTAGTGTGCTTAATTATTAATTGGTGTACATATTTTTAATTTTGCATATTTTATTTTTATTTTATTACCATGAGCTGTATGTTTCTTTCATTGAACGACACGTTCTCTGCCGGATCCGAGCTTAGCCGCGTTTGATCTTGAGATTGAAAGAACTCTTTCACGTATTAGGCGAGCTCGGCGTCGGTTAGCCTCTGAGGGTGGTGAAGTGATTACTATCAATTCACCAATCTCATCTGAGGGCGAATCTGAACCGCTATTTGAGGAAGAAACAAGCTCCTCTACTACTGATTTAGTTGATCTACGTGCAGGTAACATGGCAAAACCCAGGAGAATTACTCTCCAAGAAGCTAGAGCCCTAGACTTTACCCTGCAACCGTATCAGGCGCGTCACCCAAATTTGGCTGCAGATTTTGAATTGAAGACGTCACTAATCAAATTGATGCCTAAGTTTCATGGCTTACCTGCTCAGGAGCCCATAAAGCACCTCAGAAATTTTTAGACAACTTGTTCTACTGTTAGGCGTCATGGTGCAGATGAGACTACTATTTTGCTGATCGCCTTCCCGTACTCCCTGAAGAAAAAGGCGAGGGAGTGGTACTACACTCAACCTGAGACAGTGGTTACTAACTGGGATACGCTTAGAAGAGAGTTCCTAGACAAATACTTTCCAGCTGAAGTTACAGACAGACTGAGAAAAGAGATCTCCTGCATTATCCAAGGAGAGTCAGAAACCCTTTATGAGTACTGGGAACGATTCAGGAACCTCTTAGATTCATGTCCCCACCACAAAATAGATGAGATGGTGTTGATCAGCTACTTCACACAGGGCATGAAGCCTTAGGACAAGACCACACTAGATGCTGCAAGCAATGGCTCTATGAAGAAGTACAAGACAGCAACAGAAGCATGGCAGCTGATTACCGATTTGGCTGAGTCCACTCGGAATACTAGACATAGGAGTCACCATCCCAAAGCTGTTGCAGAGGTTTCCTCTAGCAGTGAGACTACTGCTTTCACACAGGCTATATGTGAGATGACCAACCTACTGAAGCAGATAAATCTGAATCAACAACAGTCTCAAACCCCCTCACCACAACATAGTCAACAACTGGTTCCTCAAAGAGTATGCGGAATATGTACTGACTATAGTCATTACACTAATGAGTGTCCACAGCTCCAACAAGAGGACAACACCTTGGCAGCCACCCACAATTTCTATGACCGCCCGAATCAAGGATACTACCAACAAGGCGGTAACTATAACCAAGGTGGGAGCTATAACCAAGGCTGGAGGGATAACAGAGGAGGCAGAGACAACAATAGAAATCAGAGGTAGGGTAACAACAACAACAACAATAGACAGTAGAACCAGAACCAACCTTACATAGCACCTCACCTAAGGCAGTCCCAAGCACCTCAGAACAATCAACAGCAACCCCCTCAGATCACTTACCCCCTTCCCCTTCTACTGATGAGATGTTTCGTTCTCTTGCACAAGGACAGCAAGACATGCAGAATTCACTTAATTCTACCTTAAACGGTCTGACCTCTACTGTACGAGCGCTTGCCTCACGAATTGGATCAATGAATAATTCTAACAACCAGCCTTCAAGCTCTAGTGGAATTCCTTCTCAACCCCTACCCAACCCAAAAGGTGGCATCAATGCCATCACTTTGAGGTCCAGAACCACACTGCAAGAGAGAAATCATGAGGAGCCAAGCTTACAAGAGCATGCCCCAGTGGAGGACATGGTTAAAGTGGAGGACGTTGAAGAGGAAGATGAAGTACAAAACATGGTTGAAGAAGAAGCAGTTCAACCAAGGAATGGAGAACCAAAGGAAGCGAAAGCTGTAAAAGATGCCATTCCTATCCCATTTCCAACCTTGCAAGGAAGACCAGGAAGCAGATGAAACTTGATCCCAAAATGGTAGAAATTTTTAAAAAGGTTGAGGTAACTGTTCCCCTTTTTGATGTTATTCAGCAAGTACCTAAATATGCAAAATTCCTAAAAGATTTGTGCATACATAAGGATAAGATTAATGAATTAGCCACTATTCCTTTAGGTAGTTCCATATCTGCTTTAATGGGGGATATACCTGAAAAATGTAGTGACCCAGGTCCATGCATGGTTAATTGTACCATTGGGGGTGTAATATTTTCAGACTGCATGTGCGACTTAGAAGCGTGCGTGAGTATTATGCCTTTGTCTATATATGATGCTTTGAGGCTCCCTCCCTTAAAAAGGTTGACAGCTTGTTTTGTGTTAGCAGATAAAAGCATTATTACAGTGGTTGGAATCACTGAGGATGTGCTGGTGAGTATTAAGGGGCTCACATTTCCCATTGACTTCTATATTTTGGAAATGCCCCCTAATGACTCAGGAAGACCATCATCAATCCTGCTTGGAAGACCATTCCTGAAGACTTCAAAATTCAAGCTGGATACCTTCTCAGGAACTTACTTCTTTGAGATAGATGGCAGAACAGTGAGTTTCAATTTGAATGAAGCTATGAAGCACCCCCGGAAGATCATTCCATCTTCCAATGTGACATCATTAATGAAACTGTAGCTGCAGTTCACCAAGAAGCAGTAGAAGAGAAGCACATGGAGCAAGGTCAAAGTGTGGGAACACCCTCTGAACACAATGAGGACACTTTGCCATTATCACTAGCTCCAAATGATCCAGAGCCTTGCCATGAGCAGATAATGGAATTAAAGCCTCTTCCACCCCACCTCAAGTATGCTTACCTTGAGGATAATCAGAAGCTCCCAGTTATCATTGTAAGGGAACTCACTTCCCAACAGGAGGAGCAGCTGCTTAGTGTGCTGAGAAGATACAAGAAAGCAATTGGGTGGAGCTTGGTGGATATAGTAGGCATCAGCCCTCAAATTTGTGAGTACAGAATATTCTTAGAAGAGGGAGCAAGGCCTGTCCATCAACTCCAAAGAAGATTGAATCCCACCATCTTAGAAGTTGTCAAGAAAGAAGTGACCAGGCTACTTGAAGCAGATATAATTTATCCCATCTCAGACAGCGAATGGGTCAGTCTAGTACAAGTGGTGCCCAAGAAGTCTGGAGTCACAACAGTAAAGAATGAGCATGGAGAGCTCTTGACAACTAGAGTGCAGAATTCATGGAGAGTTTGCATTGACTACAGGCGTCTCAACCAAGCTACTCGCAAGGATCATTACCCCTTGCCTTTTATTGATCAGATGCTTGATCGCCTGTCAGGTAAATCCCATTACTGCTTTTTAGATGGTTATACAGGCTATTTCCAAATTTATATAGCTCCTGAGGATCAGGAAAATACTACTTTTACATGTCCCTTTGGAACGTATGCATACAAAAGGATGCCTTTTGGCTTATGTAATGCACTGGCTACTTTCTATAGATGCATGATGAGTCTCTTTTCAGATCTTATTGAGAATTGTATCGAAGTTTTCATGGATGATTTTAGCGTATATGGTGATTCATTTAGCCTTTGATTGGATGGTTTAGCTAGAGTGTTAGACAGGTGTGTTAGTTCAAACCTTGTATTGAATTTTGAAAAATGTCACTTTATGGTAAAATAAGGTATTGTACTAGGACATGTTGTCTCTAACATTGGTATCTCTGTAGACCCAGCAAAGGTGGATGTCATTTCTAGTTTACCTTACCCCTCCTCTGTGAGGGAAGTCCGTTCATTCCTTGGCCATGCAGGTTTCTACAGGAGATTTATAAAGGACTTCAGTAAGGTAGTGGTAGCACGAAATCGTGATTCATACTTTTCACAACTCCGCA
This sequence comes from Arachis ipaensis, assembly GCF_059453495.1. NCBI lineage: Eukaryota > Viridiplantae > Streptophyta > Magnoliopsida > Fabales > Fabaceae > Arachis > Arachis ipaensis. The sequence continues at coordinate 28,328,869 of NC_142441.1, read as the reverse complement.
CAACTAACCAGCAAGTGCACTCGGTCATCCAAGTAATACCTTACGTGAGTAAGGGTCGATCCCACGGAGATTGTTGGCTTGAAGCAAGCTATGGTCATCCTGTAAATCTTAGTCAGGCTGATTCAAATGGTTATGAGGTTTTGATAATTAAAAAGATAAATAAAACATAAAATAAGATAAAGATACTTATGTGATTCATAGGTGGAGATTTCAGATAAGCGTATGGAGATGCTTTGTTGCTTCTGAACCTCTGCTTTCCTACTGCCTCCTCTCAATCATGCGTGCTTCCCTCCATGGCAAGCTGTATGATCCTCTCAGTGAAAATGGTCTAAGTACGGTTTCTGTACGGCTAATCAACTGTCAGATTTCTTGTCTCGGATGAAAAATACCAGGTACAGCTACCGCATGGCTAATCATCTGTCGGTTCCCGCTAACATCGAAATAGGACCCTTATCCTTTTGCACACTGTCTCTGCGCCCAACATTCGCAAGTTTGAAGCTCGTCACAGTCATCCCTTCCCAAATCCTACTCGGAATACCACAGACAAAGTTTAGACTTTCTGGATCTCAGGAATGCTGTCAATGGTTCTAGCCTATACCATGATGATACTAATCTCACGGACTCGGTCTGTGTATTAGATACCCAAGAGAATATACTCTGGCTGTCGTCCAATGACTACGTTGAACATCATGTAGAGCGTTTGTGGTTGTCAGGCACGCGGATCTTGGCTAAGCGAGTAACGAAGATAGTGGGTGATTGTCATGGGTCACCCCTTCATTCTGACTTAACTGAATTAAGTACAAGAGTATATCTTGGAGAAGAAGTAGGCGTGAATTGAAAGAAAAATAATAGTACTTGCATTAATTCATGAAAAACAGCAGAGCTCCACACCTTAATCTATGGGGTGTAGAAACTCCACTGTATAAAATACATAAGTGAAAAAGGTCTAGGCATGGCTGTGAGGCCAGCCTCCAAATGTGAACAATATGATGAGCTAGATGATAAAAGTCATCAAAAGATGTGAAATAAATCTCTAAAAGTAGTTTTTATACTAAACTAGTTACTAGGGTTTACAAAAAATGAGTAACTAAGTGCAGATAGTGCAGAAATCCACTTCCGGAGCCCACTTGGTGTGTGCTTGGGCTGAGCATTCAAGCTTTACACGTGCATAGGCCATCCTTGGAGTTAAACGCCACCCAGGGTGCCAATTTGGGCGTTAAACGCCGGTTTTAGTGCCAGTTCTGGCGTTTTACGCCAGAAAGTTTTAGGCTGGATTTGGACGCTAGTTTGGGCCATCAAATCTCGGGCAAAGTATAGCTTGTTATATATTGCTGGAAAGCCCAAGATGTCTACTTTCCAACGTAATTGCGAGCACGCCAATTGGGTTTCTGTAGCTCCAGAAAATCCATTTCGAGTGCAGGAGGGTTAGAATCCAACAGCATCTGCTGTCCTTTTTTAGCCTCTGAATCAGATTTTTGCTCAGGTCCCTCAATTTCAGCCAGAAAATACCTAAAATCACAGAAAAATATACAAACTGATAGTAAAGTCTAGAAATGTGATTTTTGAAAAAAAAAACTAATAAAAATATAATAAAAACTAACTAAAACATACTAAAAACTATGTAAAAATAATGCCAAAAAAGGTATAAATTATCCGCTCATCACAACACCAAACTTAAATTGTTGCTTGTCCATAAGCAAATAAAAATAAAATAGGATAAAAATAAGAGAATATACAATAGATTTCAAAAACATCAGTGAAGATTAGTTTCAATTAGATGAGCGGGGCTAGTATCTTCTTGCTTCTGAACAGTTTTGGCATCTCACTTTATCCTTTGAAGTTCAGAATGATTGGCATCCATAGGAACTCAGAATTCAGATAGTGTTATTGATTCTCCTAGTTTAGGATTTTGATTCTTGAAGATAGCTACTTTATGAGTCTTGGCCGTGACCCTAAGCATTTTGTTTTCCAGTATTACCACCGGATACATAAATGCCACTAACACATAACTGGGTGAACTTTTTCAGATTGTGACTCAGCTTTGCTAGAGTCCCCAGTTAGAGGTGTCCAGAGCTCTTAAGCACACTCTTTTTGCTTTGGATCACGACTTTAACTGCTCAGTCTCAAGCTTTTCACTTGACACCTTCACGCCACAAGCACATGGTTAGGGACAGCTTGATTTAGCCGCTTAGGCTAGGATTTTATTCCTTTGGCCCTCCTATCCATTAATGCTCAAAGCCTTGGATCCTTTTTACCCTTGCCTTTTAGTTTAAAGGGTTATTGGCTTTTTTCTCTTGCCTCTTGGTTTAAAGAGATATTGGCTTTTTCTGCTTGCTTTTTCTTTTTTTCTTTCTTTTACTTTTTCGTCATTTTTTTTCTTTTCTTTTTGCAAGCTTTGTTTTTCACTGCTTTTTCTTGCTTCAAGAATCAATTTTATGATTTTTTAGATGGTCAATAACATTTCTCTTTTTTCATTATTCTTTCAAGAGCCAACAATTTTAACATTCATAAACAACAATATCAAAATATGCACTGTTCAAGCATTCATTCAGAAAACAAAAAGTATTGCCACCACATCAAAATAATTAAGCTAACTTCAAGATAATTTTCGAAATTATGCACTTCTTGTTCTTTTGCAAATAAAAACATTTTTCATTTAAGAAAGGTGAGGGATTCACGGAATCATTCATAGCTTTAAGACATAGACACTAGACATTAATGATCATGTAATAAAGACACAAACATAGATAAAACATAAAGCATTAAAATCGAAAAACAGAAAAATAAGAGCAAGGAAATTAAAGAACAGGTCCACCTTAGTGATGGCGGCTAGTTCTTCTTCTTGAAGATCTTATGGAGTGCTTGAGCTCCTCTATGTCTCTTCCTTGCCTTTGTTGCTCCTCTCTCATGGCCTTTTGGTCCTCTCTGATTTCATGGAGGATAATGGAGTGCTCTTGGTGCTCCATTCTTAGTTTCTCCATGTTAGAACTCAAATCTCCTAAAGAAGTGTTAAGTTGCTCCCAATAGTTGTGTGGAGGAAAATGCATCCCTTGAGGCATCTCAGGGATTTCTTGATGAGGAATTTCCTCATGCTCTTGTTGAGGTCCATGAGTGGGCTCTCTTGTTTGCTCCATCCTTTTCTTAGTGATGGACTTGTCCTCTTCAATGAGGGTGTCTTCTTCTATGACAACTCCAGCTGAATTACATAGGTGACAGATGAGATGAGGGAAGGCTAACCTTGCCAAAGTGGAGGGTTTGTCAGCCACCTTGTATAGTTCTAGAGATATGATCTCATGAACTTCTACTTCCTCTCCAATCATGATACTATAAATCATGATAGCCCGGTCTACTATAACTTCAGACCGGTTGCTAGTGGGAATGATAGTGCGTTGGATGAACTCCAACCATCCCCTAGCCACGGGTTTTAGGTCAAGCCTTCTCAATTGAACCGACTTGCCTCTTGAGTTTCTCTTCCATTGTGCTTGATGTGGTGGAAATTGGCTAATTAAGAATTGTTATAGATATGTGTTGCAAGTATAGTTCTTAACCAACCAGAAATCCGCTTATCAATTTGAAAGGGTTGTCACGAAAATTAAAATTAAAATACTGAGAGTATGAATCCCAGGTCGTCTTCCAACGAGTTGCAGAAAGGTGTGCTATTTTATTAATAAGATGTTTTCAAAGGAGTTTGAGTTGAATAAACAGGAAATTAAATTAGAGAAATTAAGTAATTTAAATAAAAGCCTTGACTAGGAGTAGATTAGTTGGAAGCCCTATTCTTGTTGCAGTACTTTCAAGATTAATTGATAATTAGGGATTATTCTGTTTAGTTATTATCCCTTACTAGGTAAGGGAAAGTCAAACAAGTTGGAATGCTATTTCTATTCACAAGTTCCAACCCACTTAATTAAAAGGGATTGGTGTCAGTGACTAGAGGGTATTCCAACAATGAACCCAATTACAATTTTTCCTTTAAGCATTCCAACTCAAGGGTTCCTTTCAATCAACTCCCCATCAAGTTAGGGAACTACTCGCTCATTGTGAAAGTAGAACTCATAACATAGGAAAATGAATTAAAGAGAGACATGATAAATAAAAAGCAAGAAATTCAATTAAAAGTAAAAGTAATTCTTGTATTAATAAATTCTAAAATAATCCAACAGTAAAATTGAGTAAATTAAAGGACATGGAAGAGTAAAGCCAAGTAAAGAAAACGAACTAGAATGACGTAGTCTTGATGAGGTAATAACTCTTCTCAAAATCCCAGTGCAAAAAGCAATAGAAATAAAAATCCTAAGAACTATGAATGTGTAGAGAGAAAACTTAGAGGAGGAGTAAAACTAGATCTAAAAACTAAAAACTGTGTAGAATGAATGTTGTTCTGGTTTCTGCATGTTCTCTGGCTCTAGTATGCTTTTCTGGGCCGAAAATTGGGTCAAAACAGGACCCAAAATCGCCTGCAGTGAATTCTGCAGATTATGCAGATCGCGCACGTCACGCGATCGCGTCATTCATGCGGACGCGTCATTCGGCATTCTGCTTTGCCACACAGGCGCGTCGTCCATGCCTCCGCGTCACTTGTGCTGTTCCAATCTGCGCGGTCGCGTGAGCCATGCGACCGCGTCACTTCTCGCTGGTCATCTCCTTAATTTCTTGTGTTCCTTCCATTTTTGCAAGCTTCCTTTCCAATCTCCAACTCATTCATGCCCTATAAAGCCTGAAACACTTAGTACACAGATCACGGCATTGAATGGAATAAAGGAGAATTAAAATACATAATTAAAAGTCTCTTAGGAAGCAAGTTTTCAATCATGTAATAATTTTAGGAAGGAAATATAAATACATGCTAATCATATGAATAAGTGGGTAAAGATCATGATAAAACCACACAATTAAGCACATTATAAACCATAAAATAGTGGTTTATCAACCTCCCCACACTTAAACATTAGCATGTCCTCATGCTTAGTTGAAGGAGATAAAATAAATGAGTAGGAACATGTAAAACCCATGCAATGCAATACAACCTATATATGTAAATGCAACTATATGATTCTTGTCCACTTGATTAAAAGTAAATAAGCTCTTCAAAATAATTACAAATCAAATTCCACTAATTCAATTCTTATACAGTAAGAACAGATAAAAATGCAAGAAGGTAGCTCATGAAAGTAGGGAACATAGAATTTTAAGCATTGAACCCTCACTGATGATGTATGTACGCTCTAATTTCTCTAGTGTATAGGGCAATCACTCTATCCTTCTCTAATCATGCTCTCTAATTCTTTGTTCTTCTCCTAACCAATCAACAACATTTAATATACCAATGCAAACATCATGAGGTCTTTTCAAGGTTGTAATGGGGCCAAGGTAATGGTAAGGATACATATATGGTCAAGTGAGCTTATAAATTGAATCTTTAATTAACCCAAGCTCTAACATAACCTATATATATTCTATATAACTTTAGAATTCGTACCTAGCTACCCAGAATTCCCTTTCACATTCCATACTCATGTATCAACTGTTTTATTTTAATTTTATCATACATGCATTGATCTTTGAATTCTTAACTTAGCATTGGGGTAATTTTGTCCCCTTATTTATTTATTGAATATTTTTGGTTTTTTTTTTCAACATAAGCATAAAAATAAACATAGCTTATCAATGCACATAGATTTTTAATTCTTATAGTTTCACATGAGTAGGTATCCAAATTCCTTTTATATTATCATGACACATTCCCTTATTATCTTTTGTTCCCACAATTTTCCATACTTAATTAGCACACACAATTCTATCTTAAGCTAACCAAAGATTCAATTTGGGATATATACTTATTTTTCTGCTTAAGGCTAGTAATGTGGTAAAATATAGAACAAATGGGATTTAAAGGCTCAAAGTGGCTAACAAAGGTAATTGGAAGGGTAGGCTTAATTTGGATAAGTGAGCTAAACAATTAATGGCCTAAATCATATGCAAACATATAAATATAATAAACATTGGACATATAGGATGGAATAAAATATAGATCACAATCATAGAGAAGTAAACACACAAGAATAAAATAATTATGGTTAAATAATGTAACCATGCATAAAGGCTCAAATCTCACAGGTTGTGTGTTCTTTAGCTCAAAAATCATGTTCCAAATACAACTTCAAGCAAATTTAACATAAAAATTTTAATTAAAAATTAGTGAAATTTCATTCCAAAGATAGAGTCTTAGAAGAAACTTATTGTCTTTCCAATCCAGTAGAACATGCATGCAACTAATCTATTACTATGCAATTTATCCTATTCTACAAAAGAAAAACTAACTAAATATCCTAATTTATTGGTGTTTAGAGAAGAGAAATTACCTTTGGGAGTCAGGTACTGACCGACCTCCCCACACTTAAGGCTTTGCACCATCCTCGGTGCCATCTGTCAGGAACAGGGGTGGGCTGCTAGCAGTATCTCCACAGTCGGGACTATCGTGGCTCCCTGTGCTGGTAAAGGAAGTGGAGTCTGGGGTGTCTGAGTCCTTGAATTTTTCCATAATCAGCTCCTTGAGGTATGTGAATCGGCGCTTGTTACGGCGCTCTCTCATCTTAGCTTTGTGTTCCTGCCGATCCAACCTTTCGAGTATCTGATGGAGCAGTTGGTCTGTGGTAGGTGCTTGTGGTGTGGAAGAAGGAATGTTTGCAGCCGATTCAGTAGGCTGGCTTGTAGTGGCTACTGAGGGTCTGATATATTTCCCATTAGGGACATATTGATCATCCCGTGGGAGCATGGCTTTGGTGTCCCCAGCTCTGAAGGAGACTCCGGTGGCTGAGACAAGATCTGAGACCAAGGCGGGAAAAGGTAGGTTGCCCGCGATTTGTACGTGTCCCATGGCATTTCGGATGTGTCTTGGTAGGTTCAGAGGCTGGTCTGTGAGGATGCACCATAGTAGAACGGCCATGTCCGCAGTGAAGGAGGACTCGTGAGTGCTCAGAAAGACGTAATAGGACATGATTTGTGCCTATACGCGAGCCTCCAAGGTAGGTGCTGAAGCCGAGATTCCCTTAGGGTGGGTATGATGGTATCCGTAGATCCAACGGCTGCCAGGTAGTGCGATAACTCTGAGAACAGCGTCCCAGTCAAATTGGTACATCTGGCGCTTGAGTGCGGCTTTTTGAAAGGCGTCCAATCGTTCTGGAATAGGAGGAAGATCTAGAGCTCTTCGAATGGCCTCTTCTGTAATGGGGACTTGCTTCTGACGGACAAAGACAGACTGCAGGGTTGGCAGGTGGAAGTTGGAGTAAAACTCGACTACCCAAGAAAGATTGACCTGCCACGACTGTCTCTGTAGAAAACCCCATTGTCTTCGTTCAATTTGCGGCTCAATAAAAGTAGCAATATTGGGCGGGAGGATAAGGAGGTATTCGTTGTTGTAGCTCCTTTCTGCCAGGATGGGGAACATCTGTTCACAGTAGCGATTGGAAAATCGCGCAGTGTCCTTTGCTGGGAAGGCTTTCTCCTTTTCATTAACCTTTATAATTCTCTTAATCCTTTTTGTTGAGGGCTTGACTGCAGTTGAAGAAGGCTCTGCCACTAGTGCTCTCTTTATTCCTCTCCTTGCTGTTGATTTGGGAGTAGCTTTCTCTTTGCCCTTCTTGGTGGCCATTCTGAAAAAGGGAAGAGAAAGTGAATTAAATTCAAAAAGATAGAGCAAGGAAGAGAATAGAAAAGGATGGTTATAAATGCACATTAAAAGGTAAATGATGTTAACACATGGTCATGACTACATGTGAAAAGTCATCAATGGAAAATAGCAAGTGCATATGATGACGAGTGAATGCAAGGTGTTTATTGGCATGCTGGCAAAGGCATGAGTAGCATAGATCAAGCATCACTTGTAACAAACCATCACGTTTGTATTAACAATTAATTTCAATTAATACAATAGTAAAGGAAATTTGTGAAAAGCAAGCATTGAATAGTAGGATAATGTAGAAAAATGCATAATGCCATATGGCTTTTTCACAAACACATAGCATGCATGGTAAATAAGGTATAGAAAGTATTAAGGTGAACATGCAAGCAACCCTTGAACAAAAGTATATAATTGCCAAACAATTTAACAACAATCCACAAGCATATAATGAGAAATAATGACTCAAATAAGTTTCCAACACCAAGTAAAAAGGAAAAAAAAAAGAAAAATAAAATATGGATAATGAAAGTAAAAAGAAAAGAAAAGAAGATAACATATAAAAATAAGAAGAATAATAGAAAAATAAGGGGGAAAGAAGAAAAAGAAAACCTTGTTAATGGTGGTGAGAGAGAGAGAGGGTAGAAAGTGAGAAAGAAGGAAGAAGGAAGAAAGAAGAAATAAGGAGGGAAAAAAGAAAATAGGATTTGGAGAAAAGAAAAGATAAGATAAGTGGCAAATTAGAGAAGCTGTGCAGTGCAAGCGACGCGGCCGCGTGGGGCACGCGATTGCGCGAATTGCGCTTAAACTGAATGACGCGGTCGCGTCGGTCACGCGGTCGCGTAACCCATATCATGCTACTGGTGCGAGGGCAGCCTCGCGCTCGCACAACTCTCTGTTCGAAATATTATTTTTGCCAAATCTTGGGTGACGCGATCGTGTGAGGCATGCGATCGCGTGAGTGGCCATTAGAAGGATATGACGTGGTCGTGTCGGTCACGCGACCGCGTGGAAAGAATTGTGTGTTCAGCACCAATCCAGCACCACTCTCGCACAACTTTCGGTCGTGCACCCTTTTTACTTCGAATTCCAAGGCACGTGGCCGCGTGAGTGACGCGGTCGCATGGGAGGCCAATGTTCCCATGTGACGCGGATGCGTCGGCGACGCGGTCGCGTCGGGTGATTTGTGCCATTGGCACGCCTCCAGCCACGCTCCTGCGTGACTCTCTGTTCGCATTTTTATTTTCTCCCATCTACTTGCGACGCGGACGCGTCAATGATGCGGTCGCGTCGCGTGATTTTTTTTTTAAAAGTAAAAGTATGTAAATGCAGATGCATGAAATGTACTAATAAAGAGAAGAGTTATTGAATAAGAAAATTAAAAATAAAGAAAAGAACGATCATACCATGGTGGGTTGTCTCCCACCTAGCACTTTGCTTTAACGTCCGTAAGTTGGACGCTCTACTAGCTCGGTCTTCGGCTATGTGGGGATCTTCCAAGAGGAAGATCTCGAGCTCCTTGTTTTCCTTCAGCTGCTCGCCATGGTATAGCTTTAAACGATGTCTATTGACTTTGATAAGTTCAGAGCTTGAAGGATGGCTTAGGTGATAAACTCCGTATGGTTCGGCCTTCTCTACTCTGTATGGACCTTCCCATCTTGATCTCAATTTGCCTGGCATGAGCCTTAGTCGAGATTTGTAAAGGAGGACTAAATCTCCAAGTTGGAACTCTTTTCTCTTGAGGTGCTGATCATGTACAGCCTTCATCTTCTCCTTGTATAGTCTTGAGTTTTCATAAGCTTCCAGGCGAAGGCTTTCCAGTTCTTGTAGTTGTAATTTCCTTTCAGCTCCGGCTTCCTCAAATCCCATGTTGCACTCCTTTACTGCCCAAAAGGCTTTATGCTCTACTTCAACAGGGAGATGACAAGCTTTTCCATAGACTAAGTGGAAAGGACTCATCCCAATGGGTGTCTTGTATGCGGTTCTGTACGCCCAAAGTGCATCTTGTAGCCTGGTGCTCCAGTCTCTCCTATGAGGTTTGACTATCTTCTGTAAGATACGCTTTATCTCTCTGTTTGACACCTCGGCTTGCCCATTAGGCTGAGGATAGTAGGCTGTTGCAACCTTATGAATTATCCCATGCTTCTTCATTAATCCTGTTAGTCTCCTGTTACAAAAATGGGTGCCTTGATCGCTCACGATTGCTCGTGGTGATCCAAAGCGACAAATAATGTGGTTTCTCACAAAGAAAACAACAGTGTTAGCATCATCAGTGCGGGTAGAAATTGCTTCCACCCATTTGGAAACGTAATCCACAGCTAACAATATATAAAACTAACCATTAGAATTTGGAAATGGACCCATGAAGTCAATGCCCCAAACATGAAAAATTTCACAAAAAAGCATAATTTGTTGAGGCATCTCATCCCTCTTGGATATATTACCAAATTTTTGGCATGGGAAACAAGATTTACAAAATTTAGCAGCGTCTCTAAAAAGCGTAGGCCACCAGAATCCACAGTCCAAGATTTTTCTAGCCGTTCTCTGAGGGCTAAAATGTCCTCCACTCTCAGAAGAGTGACAGGCCTCTAAGATGGACTAGAATTCTGATTGAGGCACACACCGTCTAATTACCTGGTCAGCGCCACATCTCCATAAATATGGGTCATCCCATATATAATATTTAGACTCGCTTTTCAGCTTGTCTCTTTGATGCTTAGAAAAGTTTGGAGGGAAAGTGCGGCTAACTAGATAATTAGCTACAGGTTCATACCAAGGGACTACTTCAGATACTGCTTGCAGGTTATCAAATAGGAAATTATCAGCTATAGGATTAGAATCATCCTTAATGTGCTCAAGGCGACTCAAGTGGTCTGCCACTAAATTCTGGTTACCACTCCTATCCTTAATTTCTAAATCAAATTCTTGTAATAGTAGTATCCAACGTATAAGCCTTGGCTTGGACTCCTTTTTAGATAATAAATACTTTAGAGCTGCGTGGTCTGAGTACACTACTACCTTAGTACCAAGTAAATAGGCTCGGAATTTATCCAGAGCAAAAACAATAGCAAGAAGCTCTTTCTCAGTAGTAGTGTAATTGGATTGAGCGGCATCTAAAGTTTTAGACGCATAAGCAATAACAAAAGGATCCTTACCTTCACGCTGAGCTAGTGCTGCTCTTACTGCATGGTTGGAAGCATCGCACATTATTTCAAATGGTTGGCTCCAATCTGGTCCTCTCACAATTGGAGCTTGAGTCAGGGCGGTCTTCAGCTTATCAAACGCTTGTTTGCAATCCTCACTGAACTCGAATTCAATATCCTTCTGCAGTAGTTTGGATAAGGGAAGTGCTACCTTACTGAAGTCCTTAATGAATCTCTTGTAAAAACCTGCATGGCCAAGGAACGAACGGACTTCCCTCACAGAAGATGGGTAAGGTAAACTAGAAATAACATTCACCTTTGCTGGATCTACAGAAATGCCAGTATTAGACACAACATGTCCTAGTACAATACCTTGTTTTACCATAAAGTGACATTTTTCAAAATTTAATACAAGGTTTGTACTGACACACCTATCTAATACTCTAGATAATCCATCTAAGCAAAGGCTAAAGGAATCGTCATATACACTAAAATCATCCATAAAAACTTCCATACAGTCCTCAATAAGATCAGAAAAAAGACTCATCATGCACCTTTGGAAGGTAGCTGGTGCATTGCACAAGCCAAAGGGCATTCTCTTGTAAGCATAAGTCCCAAAAGGACATGTAAAAGTAGTCTTTTCCTGATCCTCAGGAGCTATATGAATTTGGAAATAACCTGTGTAACCATCTAAAAAATAATAATGTGATTTACCCGACAGGCGATCCAGCATTTGATCAATGAATGGAAGAGGATAGTGATCCTTACGAGTGGCTTGGTTGAGACGCCTGTAATCAATGCAGACCCTCCAAGCGTTCTGTACTCTGGTTGCTATGAGCTCTACATGCTCATTCTTCACTGTAGTGACGCCAGACTTCTTGGGCACCACTTGTACTGGGCTCACCCATTCACTGTCTGAGATGGGATAGATGATATCTGCCTCCAGTAATTTGGTTACTTCCTTCTTGACAACTTCTAAGATAGTGGGGTTCAGTCTTCTCTGGGGTTGACGGATAGGTCTTGCTCCCTCTTCTAAAAATATTCTGTGCTTACATACTTGAGGGTTGATGCCTACTATATCTGCCAAACTCCACCCAATTGCCTTCTTGTGCCTCCTCAGCACACTAAATAACTGCTCTTCTTGTTGAGAAGTGAGTTCCCTTGCAATGCTAACTGGACACTTTTGCTTGTCCTCAAGGTAAGCATATTTGAGGTGTGGAGGAAGGGGTTTCAACTCTAACTTCTACTCATGGTCAGGCTCTGGATTGTCTGAAGCTGGTAATAATGGCAAAGTGCCCTCATTGTCGCCCAAGAGTGTCCCCACACTCGGACTTTGTCCTGTGTGCTTCTCTTCTAACTCCTCCTGGTGAATTTCAGCTACGGTTTCATCAATGATGTCACACTGGAAGATAGAATGATCTTCTAGGGGATGCTTTATAACTCCATCCAGATTGAAGATTACTACTCGGCCATCTATTTCAAAAGAGTATATTCCTGAAAAAGCATCCAATTTGAACTTTGATGTTTTCAGGAAAGGTTTTCCAAGTAGGATTGATGATGGCTTCTCTGAGTCATTTTGGGGCATCTCCAGAATATAAAAATCAGTGGGGAATATGAGTCCCTTAATGCCCACTAATACATCTTCAGCAACTCCAACCACTGTAATAATGCTTTTATCTGCTAACACAAAACGAGTGCCGACCTTTTCAAGGGAGGGAGCCTCAAAATATCATATATAGACAAAGGCAGTATACTCACACATGCTCCTAAATCACACATGCAGTCAGAAATTATCACACCACCAATAGTACAATTAACTATACAAGGACCTGGGTCACTACACTTTTCAGGTAAACCACCCATTAAAGCAGATATGGAACTACCTAAAGGAATAGTTTCTAATTCATTAATTTTGTCTTTATGTATACATAAATCTTTTAGAAACTTTGCATATTTAGGTACCTGTTGAATAACATCAAATAGAGGAACAATTACCTCAACCTTTTTGAATATCTCTACCATTTTGGGATCAGGTTCCAGCTGCTTCCTGGGCTTCCTTGCAAGTTGTGGAAATGGAATAGGAGTGGTGTCTTCTGCAGTGCCTGCACCCTTTGATGCTTCCTCCTGTGGTTGAACTTCTTCTTTTTTAGATATGTCCTGTATGTCCTCTTCCTCTTCAACATCTTCTATTTCCACTACCTCTTCAGTTGAGGCGTGTTCTGGTGGGCTTGGCTCCTCCTGGTTCCTCTTCTGTAGTGTGGTTCCGGACCTTAGGGTGATGGCATTAATGCCACCCTTGGGATTGGGTAATGGTTGAGAGGGAATTCCACTGGAGTTCGAAGGCTGGTTATTGGAGTTATTCATTGATCCAATCTGTGAGACAAGAGCTTGCAAAGTAGCATTCAGACCATTTAGAGTGGCATTAATGTTATTTTCTATGGTCTGCTGTCTCCGATCAATAGATTGTAATAAGTCATCATTAGCAGATGAAGACGGATAGGTAATTTGAGAGGTCTGCTGTTGGGTATTCTGTGGTCCTTGGAATTGCCTCAGGTGAGGTGCTTTGTAAGACTGGTACTGGTTCTGTTGCCTGTTGTTGTTGTTATTCCACCTCTGATTTCCTTGATTGTCTCTGCCTTCTCTGTTGTTGTTGTCCCTCCAATTCTGGTTAGAATTGCCCTGCCATCCAGGGTTGTAATTGCCACCTTGATTGTACCCTTGGTTGGGGCGGTCATAGAAGTTACGAGTGGCTGCCACGGTGTTGTCTTCCTGTTGGAGCTGCGGGCATTCATCAGTATAATGGCTATAATCAGCACAGACTCTGCAAACTCTCTGTGGGACTAACTGTTGGCTCTGCTGTGGTGGAGAAGGTTGAGCTTGCTAAACTTGTTGTTGATTCAATTACATCTGTTTCAGCAAGTTGGTCATTTCACAGATACTCTGAGTTAAAGCAACAGTCTCTCTGCTGGAGGATACTTCTGCAATGGCTTTTGAACGGTATTATTTCTGCCTGTGATTCCGAGTGGATTCGGCTAAGTCGCTAATCAATTGCCATGCTTCATCAGTGGTCTTGTACTTTTTCATAGACCCATTGCTAGCACTTTCCAATGTGGTCTTATCTTGGGGCCTCATGCCCTGTGTGACGTAATCGAGCAACACTATCTTGTCAATCATATGGTGGGGGCATGCTTCCAGAAGATTATTGAAGCGCTCCCAGTATTCATAGAGAGTCTCAGATTCATCCTAAACAATCATGGAAATATCTTTCCTCAGTTTATCAGTAACTTCAACTGGAAAGAATTTTTCCAAGAATTCTCTTCTCAGTGTATCCCAATTGGATATAGTTATTGTGGGTTGAGTGTAGTACCACTCTCTTGCCTTTCCCTCAAGAGAAAACGGGAAAGCTTTCAACAGAATTGAAGTTTCATTTGCACCATCACGCCTGACAGTAGAACAGGCTGCTTGGAAATCTCTCAGGTGCTTGATAGGCTCTTGAGCAGGTAAGCCATGAAACTTGGGCATCAAATTGAGCAGTGCAGTCTTTATTTCAAAGTCTGTAGCCACCGCTGGGTGATGCGCTTGAAATAGTTGCATTGTAAAATCAGGGGCTCCTTCCTCCTGGATAGTAACTCTCCTAGGTTCTGCCATGTCACCTACACGTAAAACAACCGAATCAGTAGAACGGGGGCTGGTTTCTTCCTCAAATGGCGTTTCAAATCCGCCCTCAGAGAGGACTAACCGACACCGAGCTTGCCTTATTCGTGAAATAGTTCTTTCAATCTCAGGATCGAATACTGGCGAGCTTGGATTAGGAAGTGAACGCGTCATCTAGCGAAAGAAACAAGCAGCTCATAGTAGCAAAATAAAATAAAATGCAAATAAATAAAGTCCAATTAATAACTTTAGCACTCTATTGCAACTCCCCGGCAACGACGCCAAAAATTGACGTGGCGGAAATTGGCTAATTAAGAATTGTTATAGATATGCGTTGCAAGTATAGTTCTTAACCAACCAGAAATCCGCTTATCAATTTGAAAGGGTTGTCACGAAAATTAAAATTAAAATACTAGGAGTATGAATCCCAGGTCATCTCCCAACGAGTTGTAGAAAGGTGTGCTATTTTATTAATTAGATGTTTTCAAAGGAGTTTGAGTTGAATAAACAGGAAATTAAATTAGAGAAATTAAGTAATTTAAATAAAAGCCTTGACTGGGAGTAGATTAGTTGGAAGCCCTATTCTTGTTGCAGTACTTTCAAGATTAATTGATAATTAGAGATTGTTCTGTTTAGTTATCCCTTACTAGGTAAGGGAAAGTCAAACAAGTTGGAATGTTATTTCTATTCACAAGTTCCAACCCACTTAATTAAAAGGAATTGGTGTCAGTGACTAGAGGGTATTCCAACAATGAACCCAATTACAATTTTTCCTTTAAGCATTCCAACTCAAGGGTTCCTTTCAATCAACTCCCCATCAAGTTAGGGAACTACTCGCTCATTGTGAAAGTAGAACTCATAACATAGGAAAAGGAATTAAAGAGAGACATGATAAATAAAAAGCAAGAAATTCAATTAAAAGTAAAAGTAATTCTTGTATTAATAAATTCTAATATAATCCAACAGTAAAATTGAATAAATTAAAGGACATGGAAGAGTAAAGCCAAGTAAAGAAAACAAACTAGAATGACGTAGTCTTGATGAGGTAATAACTCTTCTCAAAATCCCAATGCAAAAAGCAACAGAAATAAAAATCCTAAGAACTATGAATGTGTAGAGAGAAAACCTAGAGGAGGGGTAAAACTAGATCTAAAAACTAAAAACTGTGTAGAATGAATGTTGTTCTGGTTTCTGCATGTTCTCTGGCTCTAGTATGCTTTTCTAGGCCAAAAACTGGGTCAAAATAGGGCCCAAAATCGCCCCCAGCGAATTCTGCAGATTATGCAGATCGCACACGTCACGCGATCGCGTCATTCATGCGGACGCGTCATTCGGCGTTCTGCTTTGCCGCACGGGCGCGTCGTCCATGCCTCCATGTCACTTGTGCTGTTCCAATCCGCGTGGTCGTGTGAGCCATGCGACCGCGTCACTTCTCGCTGGTCATCTCCTTAATTTCTTGTGTTCCTTCCATTTTTGCAAGCTTTCTTTCCAATCTCCAACTTATTCATGCCCTATAAAGCCTGAAACACTTAATACACAGATGACGGCATCGAATGGAATAAAGGAGAATTAAAATACCTAATTAAAAGTCTCTTAGGAAGCAAGTTTTCAATCATGTAATAATTTTAGGAAGGAAATATAAATGAATGCTAATCATATGAATAAGTGGGTAAAGATCATGATAAAACCACACAATTAAGCACATTATAAACCATAAAATAGTGGTTTATCAGTGCTCCTTCCACACAGATGTCCATGAGGACTTGGTCCAACCTTTGATCAAAGTTGACTCTTCTAGTGAAAGGATGAGGATCTCCTCTCATTATTGGCAAGTTAAATGCCAACCTTAGAGTTTTCAGACTGAAATCCAAGTATTTTCCCCGAACCATTGTGAGCCAATTCTTTGAGTTTGGGTTCATACTTTGATCATGGTTCCTAATGATCCATGCATTAGCATAGAACTCTTGAACCATTAAGATCCCGACTTGTTGAATGGGGTTGGTGAGAGTTTTCCAACCTCTTCTTCGAATCCCACGTCAGATATCCGGATATTCACTCTTTTTGAGCATGAAGGGGACCTCGGGAATCACCTTTTTCTTGGCCACAACTTCATAGAAGTGGTCTTGATGGACCTTTGAGATGAATCTCTCCATCTCTCATGGCTCGGAGGTGAAAGCAATTGCCTTCCCTTTCCTTTTTCTAGAGGTTTCTCCGGCCTTAGGTGCCATTAGTGGTTATGGAAAAACAAAAAAGCAGATCTTTTTTCCACTCCAAACTTAAAATGTTTGCTCATCCTCGAGCAAAGGAAGAAAGAAATGAGGAGAAGAAGAAAGAAATGGAGGAGATGGAGGGGTGTGTAGGGTTCGGCCAAGGGGGGGTTAAGTGTGTATGATGTGTGAAAATAAGGGTGGTAATGAGGGGTATTTATAGGTTAAGAGAGAGAGGGAAGTCGTGTATGAGGGGTTGGGTTTGGGAGGGAAATGGTTTGAATTTGAATGGTGAGGTAGGTGGGTTTTATGATGGATGGATGTGAGTGGTGAAGAGATTATGGGGAAGAGGTGGTGATTGGATTGGTCAAGGGTGTTTGGGGAAGAGTGTTATGGAAAGGTGTGAAGAGGAGAGAAGAAGAGGTGGGGTAGGTGGGGATCCTGTGGGGTCCACAGATCCTGAGGTGTCAAGGATTTTGGGTCCCTGCACCATTCTGGAGTTTAAACGCCCATTGTGTGCCAATTCTGGCATTTAACGCCAATTCTGCTACCTTTCCTGGCATTAAACGCCAAGCTGATGCCCTTTTCTGGTGTTTAACACTGGCCAGACACCCTTTTCTGGCATTAAACGCCAGTCTGTTTGCCAATTCTGGCGTTTAACACCAGCCAGAAGCCAGACACCCTTTTCTGGCATTAAACGCCAGTCTGCCTGCCAATTCTGGTGTTTAACGCCCAGAATGCTACCAGGCTGGGCGTTAAACGCCCATTCTGCTATCCTTACTGGCGTTTAAACGCCAGTAAGCCTGTCCTCCAAGGTGTGCTATTTTTCATGCTGTTTTTTATTCCGCTTTAATTTTGCAGTTGTTTTTATGACTCCACATGATCATCTACCTAAAGAAAACATAAAATGACAATGGAAAACAAATAAATATAATTAAATAAAATTGGGTTGCCTCCCAATAAGCGCTTCTTTAATGTCAATAGCTTGACAGTGAGCTCTTAGAGAGCTTCACAGAGATTCAGAGCTTAATGGTGGTCTCCCAACACCAAACTTAGAAGTTGAGTGTGGGGGCTCTGTTTGACTCTGTATTGAGAGAAGCTTTTCATCCTTCCTCTCCATAGTTATAGAAGAAGATCCTTGAGCCTTAAACACAAGGTAGTCCTTATTCAATTGAAGGACTAACTCTCCTCTGTCTACATCAATCACAGCTTTTGCTGTGGCTAGGAAGGGTCTTCCAAAGATAATGGATTCATCCTCATCCTTCCCAGTATCTAGGATTATGAAATCAGCAGGGATGTACAGGCCTTCAACCTTCACTAAGACATCCTCTACAAGTCCATAAGCCTGTTTCCTTGATTTGTCTGCCAATTCTAATGAGATTCTTGTAGCTTGTACCTCAAAGATCCTTAGTTTCTCCATTACAAAGAGTGGCATGAGGTTTATTCCTGACCGCAGGTCACACAGAGCCTTCTCAAAGGTCATGGTGCCTATGGTACAGGGCATTAAGAACTTTCCAAGATCCTATTTCTTCTAAGGTAATTTCAGTTGAACCAGATCATTCAGTTCATTGATGAGCAATGGAGGTTCATCCTCCCAAGTCTTATTAGCAAATAGCTTGGCATTTAGCTTCATGATTGCTCCAAGATATAGAGCAACTTGCTCTTCAATAATGTCTTCATCCTCTTCAGAGGAAGAATACTCATCAGAGCTCATGAATGACAACAGTAAGTTCAGTGAAATCTCTATGGTCTCTGTATGAGCCTCAGATTCCTTTGGTTCCTCATGAGGGAACTCCATAGTGGCCAGTGGATGTCCATTGAGGTCTTCCTCACTGGAAATCAATGCCTTTCCCTCCTCTACAAGTTCGGCCATGTTGGACGTGTTGATGGCCTTGCACTCTCTTTTTGGATTCTCTTCTGTATTGCTTGGGAGAGTACTTGGAGGGAGTTTAGTAACTCTTTTACTCAGCTGACCCACTTGTCCCTCCAAATTTCTAATGGAGGACCTTGTTTCAGTCATGAAACTGTGAGTGGTCTTACTTAGATCAGAGATTATGGTTGCTAAGTCAGAGAGGCTCTGCTTAGAATTCTCTATCTGTTGCTGAGAAGAAGATGGGAAATGTTTGCTATTGCCGAACCGTGGTCTCCCACCATTGTTATTGAAGCCTTGTTGAGGCTTCTGCTGATCCTTCCATGAGAAATTAGGATGATTCCTCCATGAAGGATTATAAGTGTTTCCATAGGATTCTCCCATGTAATTCACTTCTTCCATTCCAAGATTCTCAGGGTCATAAGCTTCTCCTTCAGAGGAGGCTTCTTTAGTACTGCCGGATGTAGCTTGCAATCCAGTCAGACTCTGAGAAATCATATTGTCTTGATGAGTCAATATTTTATTCTAAGCCAATATGGCATTCAGAGTATCAATCTCAAGAACTCCTTTCTTCTGAGTCATCCCATTATTCACAGAATTTCTTTCAGAAGTCTACATGAACTGGTTATTTGCAACCATTTCAATGAGTTCCTGGGCTTCTACAAGTGTTTTCTTCAGATGAAGAGATCCACCAGTAGAGTGGTCCAATGACATCTTGGACAATTCAGACAGACCATCATAGAATATACATAAGATGCTCCATTCTGAAAGCATATCAGAAGGACACCTTCTGATCAATTGCTTGTATCTTTCCCAAGCTTCATAGAGGAATTCACCTTCCTTCTGTCTGAAGGTTTGGACTTCCACTCTAAGCTTGCTCAACTTTTGAGGTGGAAATAATTTTGCCAAGAAAGCATTGACCAACTTTTCCCAAGAGTTCAGGCTTTCTTTAGGTTGTGAATCCAACCATATCCTAGCTATGTCTCTTATAGCAAAGGGGAAAAGCATAAGTCTATAGACCTCGGGATTAACCCCATTGGTGTTAATAGTGTCACAGATTTGCAAGAATTCAGCTAAGAACTGATGAGGATCTTCCAATGGAAGTCCATGAAACTTGCAATTCTGCTGCATTAGAGAAACTAATTGAGGCTTAAGCTCAAAGTTGTTTGCTCCAATTGCAGGAATCGAGATGCTTCTTCCACAGCAGTCAGAAGATGGTGCAACAAAGTTACCAAGCATCTTCCTTGCATCTCCATCATTGTTATTGGGTTCGGCCATGTCTTCTTCTTTTTTGAAAAGTTCTGTAAGGTTCTCTCCAGAGAGTTGTGCTTTAGCTTCTCTTAGCTTCCTCTTCAGAGTCCTTTCAGGTTCAGGATCAGTTTCAACAAGAATGTCTTTATCCTTGTTCCTACTCATATGAAAAAGAAGAGAACAGAAAAAGAACACTTTGAATGTCAAGATGAACACCAAGAACACTTTGAAGATCATGATGAACATCAAGAACATATTTTTGAAAAATTTTAAGAAAAGAAAGACATGCAAGACACCAAACTTAGAAATTTTTAAACTTTAGACACTAATAATTCGAAAATGCATATGAAAAACAACAAAAAAACACAAAACAAGAAAATCACAAGATTAAACAAAGAAAATCATCAAGAACAACTTGAAGATCAATGAAGAACATAATGCATATATTTTTCGAAAATTAAAGAAAAATTAAAACATGCAATTGACACCAAACTTAAAATTTGACACAAGACTTAAACAAGAAACATAATTTTTTTATTTTTATGATTTTATGAATTTTTTTTATTTTTGTATATATTTTTTCGAAAATTATTTTGGAAAGGGAAATAAAGAAATTCAAAAATTTTAATAAGAATTCCAGGATTCATGTAATGTTAGTCCAAAGTTCCAGTCCAAAAGGATTAGACATGGCCAATGGCTAGCCAAGCTTTAGCATAGAGTTATAATTGAGAATCCCAAAGCTGATGCAATGTTATTCTAAAGCTCCGGTCCAACAGAGTTAGACATGGCCAGATGGCCAGCCAAGCTTTAGGACAACAAATACATACAACAATCCAATGAATATGATAAGTTAAAGCTTCGTTCCAATAGATTTAGACATGGCTTAATAGCCAGCCAAACTTTAACATACCATCATGAAGCTCGAAGGTGGAATTCATTCTTAAAAATTTTGATGAATTTTTAGAAAACTAAACATTATTATTGATATTATTAAATTTTTTTTTGAATGATTTTTTCAAAAATAAAAATAAAAAATTTAAACATAAAATAAAATTACCCAATCTAAGCAAAAAGATGAACCGTCAGTTGTTCAAACTCGAACAATCCCTGGCAATGGCGCCAAAAACTTGGTAGCACGAAATCGTGATTCACACTTTTCACAACTCCACACAACTAACCAGCAAGTGCACTAGGTCGTCCAAGTAATATCTTACGTGAGTAAGGGTCGATCCCACGGAGATTGTCGGCTTTAAGCAAGCTATGGTCATCCTGTAAATCTTAGTCAGACTGATTCAAATGATTATGAGGTTTTGATAATTAAAAAGATAAATAAGACATAAAATAATATAAAGATACTTATGTGATTCATAGGTGGGGATTTCAGATAAACGTATGGAGATGCTTTGTTGCTTCTGAACCTCTGCTTTCCTACTGCCTCCTCTCAATCATGCGTGCTTCCTTCCATGGCAAGTTGTATGATCCTCTCAGTGAAAATGGTCCAAGTACGGTTTTTGTACGGCTAATCAACTGTCAGATTTCTCGTCTCGGATGAAAAATACCATATGCAGCTACCGCATGGCTAATCATCTGTCGGTTCTCGCTAGCGTCGGAATATGACCCTTATCCTTTTGCACACTGTCACTGCGCCCAACATTCGTAGGTTTGAAGCTTGATAAACCCCGATTTTGTGGTTTATCTTGTGCTTATTTTGGGGGATTTTATCACCTTTTCCCACATTTATTCAATGAAATAGCATGGTTTTGCAATTCTCCCTTGATTTGTGCTTAATTGTGAAAACATGAATTTTAGGCCCTAAAATAGGTGATTTTAATTCACTTTAATTCCATTCAATGCCTTGATGTGTTTGTTGAGTAATTCCAGGTTCATAAGGCAATTATTGGATGGAAGAAGTGAGGAGAAAAGCATGCAAAGTGGGAGAACTCATGAAGAAATGAAGGAACCGTAAAGTTGTCAAGCCGACCTCTTCGCACTCAAACGACCATAACTTGAGCTACAGAGGTCCAAATGAGGTTGTTCTAGTTGCGTTAGAAAGCTAACATCCGGGGCTTTGAAATGATATAAAATTTGTCATATGTTACTTTGCGCTCAGTGGCGCGCACGCACACTTTGCGCGCGCGCCGATGCTGCCGTGGCCCATTAAAGTGAATTCACCCCCAGCGATTTCTGAAGCACTTTGGGCCCAACCCAACTCATTTCTAATGCTATTTCATGCAGAATTCAAGCTTGGGCAAAGGGGGAGCAATTGTTTGTAGCATTAGCATCATGTAGTTTAGTTTCTAAAGAGAGAAGCTCCCTCTTCTCTCTAGAATTAGGATTAGAATTTCTTAGATCTAAGTTTAATTCATGCTTTGATTTACTTTTCCTTTACAATTCCTTGTTCCTCTACTCTTTCTCTCTCTAATTTTGCATTTCATTCTTATGATTCTCTACTTTTATGCTCATGCACTTTTGTTTCTTCTATTTTCATTTCAATGCAATTTATGATTCATGTTCCTTTAGTGTTGATTTGGTTTTGTTGTTTAGTTCCTTGCAATTGAGTAGTGTAGATTTATATTCCTTGCAATTTTACTATGCTTTCCTTTTATGCCTTCCAAGTGTTTGATGAAATACTTAGTTGGATTTTAGTGTAGCATTTTTGTGCTCTTGGCTTGGGAAGGTAACTTAGGAACTCTTGAGTTACTAATGTCCAAGTGATTGATGATTGGGAGCCATTAACGCTAGATCTCACCAATTGATTAGGTGTAGAACCAGGACTTATGGACTTGGATTGACATAGCTCACTTGACTTTCCTCTACTATTAGTTAGGGGTTAACTTAGTGGGGTTGGTCCTTGCCAATTCTCATGTTGAGGTTAGTGATTAGGATAGAGATCCTTGACCACCTAACCTTGCCAAGACCTTTTTGTTAGTTCATTTCCTTTGCCATTTACATTTCTTGTCCATCATCTCAAAAACCCCAAAACATACCTCATAACCAATAACAAGACACTTTATTGCAATTTCTAGGGAGAACGACCCGGAGTCTAAATACTTCGGTTATAAATTCATTGGGGTTTGTACTTGTGACAACCTAAATTTTTGCATGAAAGGATTATTCATTGGTTTGGAAACTATATTTTACAACGAGGTTTCATTTATGAAATTCTAAACTGTCAAAAGTTCGTTCATCAAAATGGCGCCATTGCCGGGGAGTTGCAATGGTGTTATGTTATTGGTTATTGTATATATGTGAATATTGTGAATAGATTGATTTTTGGATTGCTTGTTAGTTTTTGCTAGTTCTAGGACTTTGTTTCATTATTTCTTGTTAGCTTTTGTTTCTTATTTTTACTTTTTACTATGAATGCTCACTTTGGCTATGAGTGTGATTATAACCATGTTGTAGAAAATGGGAACTTCAATGAAGATGTGCATCAAGGATGGGATAACCAAAGGTGGGAGGAGCCATATGCATATGATTAATCCTCTTGGCAACAACCTCCACCAATGCACTATGAAGAAGAGCCATTCTATGATGCATACCAATCCAATGGTTATGGTGAATCCCCTTGTGACTTCCAAGAACCACCACCATACACCTATGAGCCATATCCTCAACATAGCCATCAACCATACTCACAAGCCACCTTTCACCAACCATCTTCATATGACCCTAATCCATATCCATCCTACCAACAATCATATGAGCCATATGAACCACACATAGAACCACCATCACTCCAACATTAACATTTTCAAGAGCCACCCCCTCCATATTATCACCAAGATGAATCACCTCCCATGCATGATAACTTCCAACCACAAGATGAATTCTACTTTCCACCACACCCTCCCATGGAAGAATATTCATGTCCTTCAATCCAAGAGCCATATGATCCTAATCATACTATCCAAGAGGAACAAGAGTTAAAGGATTGCTTCAAGGAGACATTGGATCAATTTCAAGCAACCATGGAGTGTGTTATGCAACAAATAGAAAGAATGGGAAATATTGAACCACCTTCCAACTATAATACCTTTTCCTCAAATAATGAACCCTCTCTTCCACCATCACCTCCCGATGAAGCCTCTATGCTAGAATTAAGGGATCTTGAATCTCATATCTTAAGGCAACACGAGGAGGATGAAAAGAAAATTGAGGAGTTAAGAGCAAAAATGGCTATTATGGTAGAAGCCATTAGCAACATAGTCTCATCCCGCCTAAGCCTATGCGATCAAGGCACTTCCATTGTGGAATGTGGAGAAGTAACCAAGGAGCTTAGTGAGGGAGTGAACTTGAAGCTCCAAGGTGAAGAAGAGGAGTTAAAGCAAGAAATGCAATAAGAGGAGGAGGTAGAGATTATTGAAGAGGAGGAAGAAGTGGTTGAAGACTTAGGAGATGCGAAATCACCTTGGGAGTCTAGGATTGAAAAACACCCCTCCAAGATGATTGAATTTGATGCTAAGGAGGAATGTGCACAACCTCCAAGGCATATCTCTTATGAGGAATTGGATGGGATAGAGCAAGAATTGAGTCCCCTTGGTGATGAAGATCAAGCATCAAGTCTTAGTGGTGAAAAATCCTTTGAGCATGAAGAACCTTCTTCCAAGGAGATGAAAAGCAATGTGGAGGTAAATCTCTCTTGTCCTCCCATTTGTGATTTGAGTAAGGGAAAAGGTTTAGATAAAATTGTTGAACAAAGGATTGAAATTAAGAGATCTTGTGAAGAGGTGGAAGTCCTTAGAAAAAGGAGGATGGGAATTGAATACGCCTTGTGAAGACCCTTGGAATCACCTTTGCCTAGGTTGCCATCTACACCTTCATTTGAGTGGATGAAACTCATTTCTATTATCTTTATTATCCCACTCGAATATGGCTTGCTTGAAACGGATGGTCAACTTAGGATGCTTTGTGGGATGAAGCGTAAAAGAAAAATTTTTTGTGGTTGGCGTTGCAAATCAAGGCTCATTATGGTTGAAGCTTCAAAGAGCAAAGGTTGGACTAGTGCTCAATTGGATGGGTCTAGGAGAATAGATTGGTGCTCCTATGAGAATTTATCTCTCTTGCCACCGGGAGGAAATCACCATGATCAACTCAAGGACGGGTGTGAAAACAAAGTGTGGGATCCCGGATCGCACAAGGAAGATCAACTTTGGGAGACCATGGTTTGTGAAGAACTCCATAAAAGCTTGGAGTTATTAACTTTGAATGATGAAGCACAATGGAAGTCCAAGCATTGGTGGATGTTCAAGGATGGATTCAAGCACAAGCCACCTTGATGAGGAGCTCCCCATAAGTCCAACTTAAAGACAATAAACAAAAGTGCTAGGTGGGAGACAACCCACCATGGTAAACTCTTTCCTTTTCCTCTTTGTAAATATTGGTAATTTAGATTTAATTTCATGTTTTGAATTGCTTAGTTGAGTTTATTTGGGAGTCTAGTAGGTTAAATAAGGTTCTATGATGTTGTGGTAGCTGTTTGAAGGTTTGGAATGCTTGGTTTGGTGCAAAAACATAGAAAAATTTTGAAAAACAGAGCACCACCCACGCGCACGTGCACTCTACGCGTATGCATGAATCAAGCAATTTCGGCCATCCACACGGATGCGCCATGTACACGTACGTGTGGATTGAATTTTTCCACCCCTCCATACATTCACCCAAGAGTTGTGCCTAAAGTGTGCCAACTTTGTGCCCCAAGGCAAGCACACGCGCACCTTGCGCATACGCGCCGATTCTCTGCTTTTCCATGCATGCGTACGCGTCAGCCGCGCGTACGCGTCGCTGCCATTTCATCAATCCACGCTTACGCGCACATGACGCGCACGCATAGATTGCCCTATTTCACTCACCTTCTTTTCTTCTCTCTTCTTTCCATTTCTTTCCTTCTTCTCTCTTCTTTTCTTTTCTTTCCACCCTTCAAATATCATCCAACACTACCAAGCATTATGTAACATCATTTCTTTTAGTTAGTTTAATTTTCATTTAACTTTTGTTTTCCATTATAAGTGTTGGATTACTGATCTTGTTTACTGTTTACTGCTGCTGCTTATTGATAGGATGTTAGTTTAACATCATTGATGTTAATTGTCATTGTTGGATTCTTTGTTGAGGTTGCAAATTATTACTTGGTTTGGAATTTTTCATGTTTAACACTTTTGAATACCAAGTACTTGTTACATTGCCTTCATGCATCTTAACTCTTTTGAATTGCATGTTTTGGCCACCATCATTCATCATCCATTGTTTGGCAATTGTATATTATCATTGCATTTTTTTAGGTGATTGATGAGCGGATAATTTATACGCTTTTTGACATTGTTTTTAGTATGTTTTTAGTAGGATCTAGTTATTTTTAGGGATGTTTTCATTGGTTTTTATGTTAAATTCACATTTCTGGATTTTACTATGAGTTTGTGTGTTTTTCTGTGATTTCAGGTATTTTCTAGCTGAAATTGAGGGACTTGAGCAAAAATCAGATTCAGAGGTTGAAGAAGGACTGCTGATGCTGTTGGATTCTGAACTCCCTGCACTCAAAATGGATTTTCTGGAGCTACAGAACTCAAAATGGCGTGCTTCCAATTGAATTGGAAAGTAGACATCCAGGGCTTTCCAGCAATATATAATAGTCCATACTTTGCCCAAGTTTAGACGACGCAAACTGGCGTTCAACGCCAGCTCTCTGCCCAATTCTGGCGTCCAGCGCCAGAAACAAGCTGCAAAGTGGAGTTCAACGCCCAAACTCGCACAAAAGCTGGCGTTCAACTCCAAGAAGGACCTCTACACGTGCAACATTCAAGCTCAGCCTAAGCACACACCAAGTGGGCCTCGGAAGTGGATTTATGCATCAATTACTTACTTCTGTAAACCCTAGTAGCTAGTTTATTATAAATAGGACTTTTTACTATTGTATTAGACATCTTTGAATCTTTGGAATCATCTTTGGACGCCTGGTTCTTAGATCAGAGGGGCTGGCCATTCGGCCATGCCTGGACCTTTCACTTATGTATTTTCAAACGGTAGAGTTTCTGCACTCCATAGATTAAGGTGTGGAGCTCTGTTGTTCCTCAAAGATTAATGCAAAGTACTACTGTTTTTCTATTCAATTCATCTTATTTCGCTTCTAAGATATTCATTCGCACTTCAACCTGAATGTGATGAACGTGACAATCATCATCATTCCCTATGAACGCATGCCTGACAACCACTTCCGTTCTACATTAGATTGAATGAGTATCTCTTAGATCTCTTAATCAGAATCTTCGTGGTGTAAGCTAGAATGATGGCGGCATTCAAGAGAATCCGGAAAGTCTAAACCTTGTCTGTGGTATTCCGAGTAGGATTCAATGATCGAATGACTGTGACGAGCTTCAAACTCACGAGTGCTGGGCGTAGTGACAGACGCAAAAGGAGGGTGAATCCTATTCCAGCATGATCGGAAACCTCAGATGATTAGCCGTGCCGTGACAGGGCATCTTGGACCATTTTCACAAGAGTAGGGGATGTAGCCACTGACAACGGTGATGCCCTTGCATAAAGCCAGCCATGGAAAGGAGTAAGACTGATTGGATGAAGACAGCAGGAAAGCAGAGGTTCAGAGGAACGAAAGCATCTCTATGCGCTTATCTGAAATTCTCACCAATGATTTACATAAGTATTTCTATGCCTATTTTATTAATTATTTTCGAAAACCCCATTACTATTCTATATCCGCCTGACTGAGATTTACAAGGTGACCATAGCTTGCTTCATACCAACAATCTCCGTGGGATTCGACCCTTACTCATGTAAGGTATTACTTGGACGACCCAGTGCACTTGCTGGTTAGTTGTGCGAAGTTGTAAACCATGGTATTGGCATCATGTTTTTGGCGCCATTTCCAGGGAAAGAAAGAGCAATGAATTTTATATAATCAAAGTGTAATCACAATTTTTGCGCACCAAGTTTTTGGCGCCGTTGCCGGGGATTGTTCGAGTTTGGACAACTGACGGTTCATCTTGTTGCTCAGATTAGGTAAGTTTCTTTTTTTTTCTCTTCAAAAATTTTTCAAAAATCTTTCAAAATTTTTTTCCTTTGTTTTCAAAAAAAAATATTTTTAAAATAAAAATATTTTCAAAAATAAATTATTCTATGGCTTCAAAACTTTCAAGAATGAATTCTAGAGTTTCATGGTAATATGTTGAATCCTATCTGGCTGAAAAGCCATACCCAAACTCCTTTGGGATTGGTCTTCAACTAATCACCTCAATGGATGTAAATCCATTCTAAAGCTTGAATGGCTATTAAGCCATGTCTGACCCTTTGATTGGAGCTTTAGACTAAAGAGCACAAGATTCCTGGAATTCATATTAAAGATTTTGAAATCCTTATTTTTGTTTTTCAAATAATTTTCGAAAAAATACAAAAAAATTAGAAAATCATAAAAATCAAAAATATTTTTTGTGTTCTTGTTTGAGTCTTGAGTCATGTTATAAGTTTGGTGTCAATTGCATGTGCATCTTGCATTTTTCGAAAAAATCATGCATTCATATTGTTCTTCATGATCTTCAAGTTGTTCTTGGTAAGTCTTCTTGTTTGATCTTTGCATTTGCATGTTTTATGTCTTTTCTTATTTTTCATATGCGTTCTTGGATTCTTAGTGTCTAAGCATTAAAGGATTCTAAGTTTGGTATCTTGCATGTTTTCTTTGCATTAAAAATTTTTCAAAATTGTGTTCTTGATGTTCATCATGATCTTCATAGTGTTCTTGGTGTTCATCTTGACATTCATAGCATTCTTGCATGCATTCATTGTTTTGATCCATAACTTTCATGCATTGCATCATTTTTCTTGTTTTTCTCTCTCTTCATTAAAAATTCAAAAATAAAAAAAATATCTTTCCCTTTTTCTCTCTCAAAATTTCGAAAATTAGATTTGACTTTTTCAAAAATTTTTAAAATCTAGTTGTTTTTATGAGTCAAATCAAATTTTCAATTTAAAAATCTTATCTTTTTCAAAAATCAAATCTTTTTCATTTTTCTTAGTTATTTTCGAAAATTATAAAAATATTTTTCAAAAATCTTTTTCTTATTTTTATATCAAATTTTCGAAAATAACAATAACAATTAATGTTTTGATTCAAAAAATTTCAAGTTTGTTACTTACTTGTTAAGAAAATTCAAACTTTAAGTTCTAGAATCATATCTTGTGATTTCTTGTGAATCAAGTCATTAATTATGATTTTAAAAATCAAATCTTTTTTTCAAGAAAAAAAACTAATTTTTATCATATCTTTTCAAAAATATCTTCTCATCTTATCTTTTTCAAAAATTTGATTTCAAAATATCTTTTCTAACTTCCTAACTTCTTATCTTTTCAAAATTTGTTTCAACTAACTAACTAACTTTTTGTTTGTTTCTTATCTTTTTCAAAACCACCTAACTAACTCTATGTCTCTAATTTTTGAAAATATCTTCCCTATTTTTCAAAATTTCTTTTTAACTAACTAATTATTTCAATTTTTAAAATCTTAATTTTCGAAAATTACTAACATTTTTCAAAAACTATTTTCGAAAATTACTAACTCTTTTTCAAAAATTATTTTCAAAAATTCTCCTCCTCTCTCATCTTATTCTATTTATTTATTCATCTACTAACATCTCTTCCTCACATCACTCACCAAATTCGAACCCCCTCTTCCATCTGTGTTCGAATTTTTTCTTCTTCTTTTCTTCTACTCACACAGGGACCTCTATACTGTGGTATAAAGGATCCCTATTATTATTATTATTATTATTATTTTCTGTGCCCTCTTCTTTGTCATATGAGCAGGAGCAAGGACAAGAATATTCTTGTTGAAGCAGATCCAGAACCTGAAAGGACTCTGAAGAGGAAACTAAGAGAAGCTAAATTACAACAATCCAGAGATAACCTTTCAGAAATTTTCGAACAGGAAGAGGAGATGGCAGCCGAAAATAATAATAATGCAAGGAGGATGCTTGGTGACTTTACTGCACCAAATTCTAATTTACATGGAAGAAGCATCTCCATTCCTGCCATTGGAACAAACAACTTTGAGCTGAAACCTCAGCTAGTTTCTCTGATGCAGCAGAACTGCAAGTTTCATGGACTTCCATCTGAAAATCCTTTTCAGTTATTAACTGAATTCTTGCAGATATGTGATACTGCTAAGACTAATAGAGTAGATCCTGAAGTCTACAGGCTCATGCTTTTCCCTTTTGCTGTAAGAGACAGAGCTAGAGTGTGGTTGGACTCTCAACCCAAAGACAGCCTGAACTCTTGGGATAAGCTGGTCACGGCTTTCTTAGCCAAGTTCTTTCCTCCTCAACAGCTGAGCAAGCTTAGAGTGGATGTTCAAACCTTCAGACAGAAAGAAGGTGAATCCCTCTATGAAGCTTGGGAAAGATACAAACAGTTGACCAAAAAGTGTCCTTCTGATATGCTTTCAGAATGGACCATCCTGGATATATTCTATGATGGTTTATCTGAGCTATCAAAGATGTCATTGGATACTTCTGCAGGTGGATCCATTCACCTAAAGAAAACGCCTGCAGAAGCTCAAGAACTCATTGACATGGTTACAAATAACCAGTTCATGTACACTTCTGAAAGGAATCCTATGAATAATGGGACGCCTATGAAGAAGGGAGTTCTTGAAGTTGATACTCTAAATGCCATATTGGCTCAGAACAAAATATTGACTCAGCAAGTCAATATGATTTCTCAGAGTCTGAATGGAGTACAAACTGCATCCAACAGTACTCAAGAGGCTTCTTATGAAGAAGAAGCTTATGATCCTGAGAACCCTGCAATAGCAGAGGTAAATTACATGGGTGAACCTTATGGAAACACCTATAATCCATCATGGAAAAATCAACCAAATCTCTCATGGAAGGATCAAAAGCCTCAACAAGGCTTTAATAATGGTGGAAGAAACAGGTTTAGCAATAGCAAGCCTTTTCCGTCATCCACTCAGCAACAGACAGAGAATTCTGAGCAGAATCCATCTAGCTTAGCAAATTTAGTCTCTGATCTATCTAAGGCCACTGTAAGTTTCATGAATGAAACAAGGTCTTCCATTAGAAATTTGGAAGCACAAGTGGGCCAGCTAAGTAAAAGGATCACTGAAATCCCTCCTAGTACTCTCCCAAGCAATACAGGAAGAGAATCCAAAAGGAGAGTGCAAGGCCATTGACATAACCAAAATGGCCGAACCCAATGAGGGAGAGGAGGACGTGAATCCCAAGGAGGAAGACCTCATGGGACGTCCAGTGATCAATAAGGAGCTTCCCTCTGAGGAACCAAAGGACTCTGAGGCTCATCTAGAGACCATAGAGATTCCATTGAACCTCCTTATGCCATTCATGAGCTCTGATGAGTATTCCTCTTCTGAAGAGAATGAGGATGTTACTGAAGAGTAAACTGCCAAGTTTCTTGGTGCAATCATAAAGCTGAATGCCAAATTATTTGGTATTTATACTTGGGAAGATGAACCTCCCTTGTTCATCAATGAACTAAGTGATCTGGATCAATTGACATTGCCTCAGAAGAGACAGGATCCTGGAAAGTTCATAATACCTTGTACTATAGGCACCATGATCTTTAAGGCTCTGTGTGACCTTGGTTCAGGGATAAACCTCATGCCCCTCTCTGTAATAGAGAAACTGGGAATCTATGGGGTGCAAGCTGCTAAAATCTCATTAGAGATGGCAGATAATTCCAGAAAACAGGCTTATGGACAAGTAGAGGACGTGTTAGTAAAGGTTGAAGTCCTTTACATCCTGCTGATTTCATAGTCTTAGATACTGGGAAGGAAGAGGATGAATCCATCATCCTAGGAAGACCTTTCCTAGCCACAGCAAGAGCTGTGATTGATGTGGACAGAGGAGAATTGATCCTTCAATTGAATAAGGACAACCTTGTGTTTACAACTCAAGGATCTCTCTGCATCCATGGAGAGGAAGCATAAAGAGCTTCTTTCAAAGCAGAGTCAACAAAGCCCCCACAGTCAAACTCTAAGTTTGGTGTTGGGAGGCCACAACCAAACTCTAAGTTTGGTGTTGAACTCCCATAACCAAACTCTAAGTTTGGTGTTGGAGAGTCTCAACAATGCTCTGAACATCTGTGAGGCTCCATGAGAGCCCACTGTCAAGCTATTGACATTAAAGAAGCGCTTGTTGGGAGGCAACCCAATTTTTATCTAACTATATTTTTCTTAGTTATATGTCTTTATAGGTTCATGATCATGTGGAGTCACAAAATAAATATAAAAATTGAAAACGGAATCAAAAACAGCAGAAGAAAAATCACACCTTGGAGGAAGCATCTTCCTGGCATTCAACGCCAGAACAGAGCATGGTTCTGGCGCTGAACGCCCAAAATGGGCAGTATCTGGGCACTGAATGCCCAAAATGGGCAGCATCTGGGCGCTGAACGCCAAAATTGCATCCTGGAGAAGAGCTGGCGCTGAACGCCTAGAACAAGCATGGTTCTGGCATTCAACGCCAGAAATGGGCAACAAATGGGCGTTGAACGCCCAAAATGGGCACCAACCTGGCGCTGAACGCCCAGAGTTGTGTGAAAGGGCATTTTACATGCCTAATTTGGTGCAAGGTTGTAAATCCTTGAACACCTCAGGATCTGTGGACCCCACAGGATCACCTCAAGATCTGTGGACCCCACAGGATCCCCACTAACTCCACTCACTTCTTCTCACCCCTCTTTCACACAATCCCATAAATACTCTTCCCCAAAACCCTTCACCAATCACCTCAATCTCTCTTCCCCATCACCTCTTCACCACTCACATCCATCCACTCTTCCTCATAAACCTACCTCATAAACTCCACCTACCTTCAAAATTCAAAATCAATTTCCCACCCAAACCCACCCTATATGGCCGAAACTTACCCCCCTCCCTTCCCTATATAAAGCCTTCCATTCTTCCTCATCTTCACACAATACAATCCTCTCTTTCTCTTCTTGGCCGAAACACACCTTCCCCCTCCTCTCCATATTTTCTTCTTCTTCTTCATCTATTCTTTCTTCTCTTGCTCGAGGGCGAGCAAAATTCTAAGTTTGGTGTGGTAAAAGCATAAGCTTTTTGTTTTTCCATTACCATTGATGGCACCTAAGACCGGAGAATCCTCTAGAAAAGGGAAAGGGAAGACAAAAGCTTCCACCTCCGAGTCATGGGAGATGGAAAGGTTCATCTCCAAAGCCCATCAAGACCACTTCTATGATATTGTGGCCAAGAAGAAGGTGATCCCTGAGGTCCCTTTCAAACTCAAAAAAAATGAGTATCCGGAGATCCGACATGAAATTCAAAGAAGAGGTTGGGAAGTTCTAACAAATCCCATCCAACAAGTCGGCATCCTAATGGTTCAAGAGTTCTATGCCAATGCATGGATCACCAAGAACCATGATCAAAGTAAGAACCCGGATCCAAAGAACTATGTTACAATGGTTCGGGGGAAATACTTGGATTTTAGTCCGGAAAATGTGAGGTTGGCATTTAACTTGCCCATGATGCAAGGAGATGAACGCCCCTACACTAGAAGGGTCAACTTTAATTAAAGGTTGGACCAAGTCCTCATGGACATATGTGTGGAAAGAGTTCAATGGAAGATTGACTCCAAAGGCAAGCCGGTTCAACTAAGAAGATTGGACCTCAAGCCTGTGGCTAGAGGATGGTTGGAATTCATCCAATGCTCCATCATCCCCACTAGCAACCGATCTGAAGTTACTGTGGATCGGGCCATCATGATTCATAGCATCATGATTGGAGAGGAAATAGAAGTTCATGAAGTCATCTCTAATGAACTCTACAAAATAGCCGAATAGTCATCCCCCATGGCAAGGCTAGCTTTTCCTCATCTTATTTGCCATCTATGTTACTCAGCTGGAGCTTTCATAGAAGGAGACATTCCTATTAAGGAAGAGAAGCCCATCACTAAGAAAAAGATGGAGCAAGCAAGAGAGCCCATTCATGGAGCTTAAGAGGCGCAGGAAGCTCATCACCATGAGATCCCGGAGATGCCTCAAATGCATTTTCCTCCACAAAACTATTGGGAGAAAATCAACACCTCCCTAGGAGAATTGAGTTCCAACATGGGACAACTAAGGGTGGAATATCAAGAGCACTCCATCATCCTTCATGAAATAAGAGAAGATCAAAAAGCAATGAGGGAGGAGCAACAAAGACAAGGAAGAGACATAGAAGAGCTCAAGGACATCATTGGTTCCTCAAGAAGGAAACGCCACCATCACTAAGGTGGATTCATTCCTTGTTCTTACTTTCTCTGTTTTTCGTTTTCTATGTTAAGCACTTATCTATGTTTGTGTCTTCATTACATGATCATTAGTAGTTAGTAACTATGTCTTAAAGTTATGAATGTCCTATGAATCCATCACTTCTCTTAAATGAAAAATGTCTTAATTCAAAAGAACAAGAAGTACATGAGTTTCGAATTTATCCTTGAACTTAGCTTAATTATATTGATGTGGTGACAATGCTTCTTGTTTTCTGAATGTATGCTTGAACAGTGCATATGTCTTTTGAAGTTGTTGTTTAAGAATGTTAAATATGTTGGCTCTTGAAAGAATAATGACTAGGAGACATGTTATTTGATAATCTGAAAAATCATAAAAATGATCCTTGAAGCAAGAAAAAGCAGCAAAGAACAAAGCTTGTAGAAAAAAAATATATAGGAAAAAAAATATAGAAAGAAAAATAAAAAGCAAGCAGAAAAAGCCAAAAGCTCTTAAAACCAAGAGGCAAGAGCAAAAAGCCAATAACCCTTAAAACCAAAAGGCAAGGGCAAATAAAAAGGATCCCAAGGCTTTGAGCAACAGTGGATAGGAGGGCCTAAAGGAATAAAATCCTGGTCTAAGCGGCTAAACCAAGCTGTCCCTAACCATGTGCTTGTGGCGTGTAGGTGTCAAGTGAAAACTTGAGACTGAGCGGTTAAAGTCAAGGTCCAAAGCAAAAAAAAGAGTGTGCTTAAGAACCCTGGACACCTCTAATTGGGGACTCTAGCAAAGCTGAGTCACAATCTGAAAAGGTTCACCCAATTATGTGTCTGTGGCATTTATGTATCCGGTGGTAATACTGGAAAACAAAGTGCTTAGGGCCACGGCCAAGACTCATAAAGAAGCTGTGTTCAAGAATCATCATACTGAACTAGGAGAGTCAATAACACTATTCGAAATCTGAAGTTCCTATAGATGCCAATCATTCTAAACTTCAATGGATAAAGTGAGATGCCAAAACTATTCAAGAGGCAAAAAGCTATAAGTCCCGCTCATATGATTGAAGCTCTGTTTCATTGATAGTTTGGAATTTATAGTATATTCTATTCTTTTTATCCTATTTTGATTTTCAGTTGCTTGGGGACAAGCAACAATTTAAGTTTGGTGTTGTGATGAGCGGATAATTTATACGCTTTTTGACATTGTTTTTAGTATGTTTTTAGTAGGATCTAGTTACTTTTAGGGATGTTTTTAATAAATTTTGTGTTAAATTCACATTTCTGGACTTTACTATGAGTTTGTGTGTTTTTCTGTGATTTCAGGTATTTTCTGGCTGAAATTGAGGGACTTGAGCAGAAATCAGATTCAGAGGTTGAAAAAGGACTGCTGATGCTGTTGGATTCTGACCTCCCTGCACTCAAAGTAGATTTTCTGGAGCTACAGAACTCGAAATGGCGCTCTTCCAATTGCGTTGGAAAGTAGACATCCAGGGCTTTCCATCAATATATAATAGTCCATACTTTGGCCAAGAATTGATGACGTAAACTGGCGTTCAACGCTAGCTTTCTACCCAAATCTGGCGTCCAGCGCCAGAAAAGGATCCAAAACCAGAGTTGAACGCCCAAACTGGCACAAAAACTGGCGTTCAACTCCACAAATGGCCTCTGCACGTGCAACACTTAAGCTCAGCCCAAACACATACCAAGTGGGCCCCGGAAGTGGATTTATACATCAAATACTTACTCATGTAAACCCTAGTAGCTAGTTTATTATAAATAGGACCTCTTACTATTGTATTAGACATCTTTGGACGCCTGGTTCTTAGATCAGAGGGGCTGGCCATCTCGGCCATGCCTGAACCTTCACTTATGTATTTTCAAACGGTAGAGTTTCTACACTCCATAGATTAAGGTGTGGAGCTCTGCTATTCCTCAAAGATTAATGCAAAGTACTACTGTTTTCTATTCAATTCTTCTTATTTCTCTTCTAAGATATCCATTCGCATCCAAGAACGTGATGAAGGTGATGATTATGTGTGACGCTCATCATCCTTCTCCCTTATGAACGCGTGCCTGACAAACACTTCTGTTCTACATGAAATAAGCTAGAATGAGTATCTCTTAGATCTCCTAACCAGAATCTTTGTGGCGTAAGCTAGAATGATGGCGGCATTCAAGAGAATCCGGAAGGTCTAAACCTTGTCTGTGGTATTCTGAGTAGGATTCAATGATTGAATGACTGTGATGAGCTTCAAACTCGCGAGTGCTGGGCGTTAGTGACAGACGCAAAAGGAGGGTGAATCCTATTCCAGCATGATCGGGAACCGACAGATGAATAGCCGTGCCGTGACAGGGTGCGTGAGCATATTATTCACTGAGAGGAGGGGATGTAGCCACTGACAACGGTGATGCCCTTGCATAAAGCCAGCCATGGAAAGGAGTAAGATTGATTGGATGAAGATAGCAGGAAAGCAGAGGTTCAGAGGAACGAAAAGCATCTCCATTCGCTTATCTGAAATTCCTACCAATGATTTACATAAGTACCTCTATCCCTATCTTATTAATTATTATTCGAAAACACCATTATCCATTTATATCTGCCTGACTGAGATTTACAAGGTGACCATAGCTTGCTTCATACCAACAATCTCCGTGGGATTCGACCCTTACTCACGTAAGGTATTACTTGGACGACCCAGTGCACTTGCTGGTTAGTTGTATCGAAGTTGTGACAATTATGAATTAAGATCAGAGCACCAAGCTTTGGAGCCATTACCAGGATTTGTTCGAGCCTGGAGATCACAATTTCGTGCACCAACCTACCAATTTGAAAAAATTTTTTTGTGACAAACTTGCTTGAAGAATGTATTTTGAAACATGGTTCTTGAGCTAAGAACACAAGCATGTGAGTTTTGAGCCCAATTGTGTGGTTACATTTTATAACCACTTATTTTCATTCTTGTGTGCATTATTCTCTTTCTATGATTGTAATCTTTGATTTGTTTGATTCTATATGTCCATTATTCCATGTATACATGCATTTATATGATTGAGGCCATCATTTTATTTAGCTCACTTACCCAAATAGCCTACCTTTCATCAACCATTGTTAGCCAATTTTGAGCCTATTTAATCCCTTTTGTTCTTAATGTTAGCACATCACTACCCTTAAGTGAAAAACAATAAATATCCTTAATTTGGATCTTTGATTAGCTTTGGCTAGTGAGAGTGTGTACCATTTGGGTATGAGAAACTTGGAACATTGGTTGAGAGAAAAGTGTGTTTTTGTATTTTTGTTGAAGATTTTTGGGAATTGGGTACATGCTTATGCATTAAATATATAAAACCATATGCATTGACATCTTTGTATATATTTTAGTTTGAAAAAAAATATATATGAGAAAAAAATGTTTATAAAAAGAAAAAAATATAGAAAAAAAAGAGAAAGAAAAAGAAAAGCAATAAAAAGGGGACAAAAATGTCCCAAAGTAAAGTTCAATAATATCAATGCATATAGGATATGAATTGAAAAAATGCATGAGTATGTGAAAAAGTGGGAATCATGGGTAGCTAGGTTGTGTATTAGAATTGTATAGGTTGCTATATATGTTTAGTGAAAGCTTAGGCTAATCAAAGATGCAAATTTCAAGCTCACTTGACCATATACATCCCTACCTTTACCCTAGCCCCGTTACAACCTATGAATAAGTCCTCATGATGAATGTATGCATACATTGAATAACTATTGATTGTTAGATGAAAAATAAATCTTGGAAAGCATGAGTAGAAGGGAACTGAGTGATAAACCCTATACACTAGAGCGACTAGAGCGAATACACTTCCGGTGAGGGTTCGATGCTCAATTCCCTGTTTTCAGCTTTCATGAGATTTCTTCTTGCAAGTTATTTGAACTTCATTTTGATATTTGAATTGGTAAGATTCATGAATCATCATATGATCTTTTCCCTACTTGCTTATATATGTTCTTGGAGATTGATTTACTTTTAACCAAGTAGGTAGAATCATTTTGCATTTAGTTGCATGCATGTAGATAGGTTCATATAGTTTATTTGCATTGAATAAATGTTCATACCTTTTTCTTGTCCTTCTTTATTCTTAGCATGAGGACATGCTTAGTTTAAGTGTGGGGAGATTTGATAAACTCCAATTTTATGGTTTATCTCGTGCTTATTTTGGGGGATTTTATCACCTTTTCTCACATTTATTCAATGAAATAGCATGGTTTTGCAATTCTCCCTTGATTTGTGCTTAAATATGAAAACATACTTTTTAGGCCCTCAAATTGGTGATTTTAATTAACTTTAATTCCATTCGATACCTTGATATATTTGTTGAGTGATTTCAGGTTCATAAGGCAAGTATTGGATGGAAGAAGTGAGGAGAAAAGCATGCAAGTGGGAGAACTCATGAAGAAATAAAGGAACCGTAAAGCTGTCAAGCCTGACCTCTTGGCACTCAATCGACCATAACTTGAGATACAGAGATCAAAATGAGGCGGTTTCAGTTGCGTTGGAAGGCTAACATCCGGGGCTTCGAAATGATATAAAATTTGCCATAGTTTCCTGACGTATAGGGGCGTTCACGTGCCATGTACGCGTGCGCGCCGATGGAGCTGCGTGGGTCCACTTTAAGCAACTCATTGGGGGCGATTTCTAGCTCATTTTGGGCCCAATCCAACTCATTTCTGATGCTATTGAACCCAAGGATTGAAGGGGGAATGAAGCAAGTAGTCATAGTTTAGTTTTTCATCATGTTTTAGGGTATAATTCTAGAGAGAGAAGCTCTCCTTTCTCTCTAGAATTTAGGGTAATTTAGGTTTAATTTTCTTAGATCCAACCTTCAATTCTTGTTTTGATTTAGTTTTCTCTTTTAATTTCTTATTGCTACACCTTTGTTCTTCTAGTTCTTGTTGTTAATTTCCCTATTTTACCATTTCTATGTTTATGAACCATTGTTGAATCTTGATTTCTTTGAATGCAATCTTATGATTTTAAGTCTCTTTTATGTTATCTCCATTGTTATTGTTGATTTATTGTTGATGATAGTTATGGGTTTCCTTTAATTCTTGCATTTTGTGATGTTTACTTTTCTTGTACTCTAGGTGTTAGTTAAAATATTTCCTCTAGTTTTTGAGTAGTTCTCTTTACTCTTGGCCTAGGCTAAGGGAATTGAGTGACCTTAGTCATTGGATCTCATTGAATTGGTGATTTGAGAACCCTTCGTAGTCAATTTGATATTCATTGACACTAACCCACTACTAATCTAATTAGTAGATAGGTTGGGACTTATGGGTTGATTTTGATTAAGCCATTTTATATACTTCAAGTATAGAAGTAAACTTAATGAGCTTGGTTCCTCATAATTATCAATATTTGGTTTGTAGACAAGGATGGTGATCTCAATTAACCATGTCTAGCCAAGAGTTCTTTTCCTTTATTTTATTAGTTCTTATTATTTACATTTCTTGTTCCTTATTTCAAAAACCCCAAAACATTCCTTCATAGCCAATAGTAAAGCACTTCATTGTAATTCCTTGTGAGACGACTCGAGGTTTAAATACTTCGGTTAATTCTTATTGGGGTTCGTACTTGTGACAACTCAAATTTTTTATGTGAGAATTTTTTGTTGGTTTGGAGCTATGCTTACAACGAAGTCCTTATTTCTATGAGAGAAATTCTAAGCCATCGAGCAAATCTCAATATCAGTGCGCGCACACCCACCTGTGCGCGTGCACACCAGCTTATACACCTTCTGCTGGGAGCGTTAGCACACCTTGTGCGTCCGCAACCTCCCTCATTTTGCCTATGTGTGTGCGCACGGACCTGTGTGCATATGCACAGAAGGTGTGAAAGCTGGCCATTTTGATGTCTCATTTTTTTCAAAAAAAAAAACACCTTTGCGTGCGCATAGCTTTGTGCGCACGCACAACCTTTAACACCCTCTCTGCTCACAGCACACGCAAAAATACCTAATCTAAGCAATCAGACAACTGATAGTTGTCAATCACAGTCAATCCCCGGTAGCAGCGTCAAAAACTTGATGCAAAATTTTGAATACCCACAAACTAACCGGCAAGTGCACCGAGTCGTATCAAGTAATACCTCAGGTGAGTGAGGGTCGATCCCATGGGGATTGATGGACTGAGCAAAATTGGTTGAATGACTCACTTAGTCAGGCAAGCAGAGAGTTGTGTTTTGATGGTTTTAAAATGCATTAAATAGTAAGTTCAAAGAATTAGAATGCAAACAATAAAAGTAATGTGAAATATATGAGAGAAAACAATTAAAGGTTTAGAATTGTTTATTCATCCGGATTAATTTTTCT
This sequence comes from Arachis ipaensis, assembly GCF_059453495.1. Classification (NCBI taxonomy): domain Eukaryota; kingdom Viridiplantae; phylum Streptophyta; class Magnoliopsida; order Fabales; family Fabaceae; genus Arachis; species Arachis ipaensis. The sequence goes on along the minus strand of NC_142441.1, from coordinate 28,288,472 downwards.
TACCAACTATTTTAATTATGCAAGATTCCTTTCACAATAAACTGTAATTGACTAAACCCTAATGTCTTAGTGATTTAGCCTCCTCTAACCCAAATCAAACGCCAGTGTCTTAGTCACTTAATTTAGATTAGAGGATTAAGAGGAATTCTAGTTTACAGCCACAGAAACCCTAATCACCCAAGACTAAGAGGATTATATGTCACGTATCCCGAATAGTTCAAGTAATTAGCAATTTAGGAGAAATTTGCTTTCAAGCTGTTGTTCAAGTGAGATAACTCTGTCGAGAATTTCAAGAACACATGTAGAATCAGGGTTATACTGTCGTTATATCCAGACACATAAGATGAAGAATGAAATCAATCTTTGAAACTGAATCAATACAATTAAAATAAAAAAGCAATAGTCTTAATCCATAGAAATAAACAAAGCTCCTAACCTTAACCGAGGAGGTTTAGTGGCTCATGACTTACAGATAAAACTAGGGTTCAAAAAAGTAAAACGTGCGGAAGTGAAAAGCTCCCCCTAAAGGGTGAATCTTTTTCCTTTTATATCTATCCTAATTTGATTTGAAATTAAAATAAAATAATAAATCCTAATCCTAAAAGATTTTGCTTGTAAATAAAAATTACAAAAATAAAAGATAAGATAATAACTAAGAGCTAAATCCACTAAAGATACTCCTTTGAAGAGGTTGGATCCGGATTGAGTGGCGCTAAACGCCATGATTGGCATTTAGTGCCCAACGACCTGGCGTTTAGCACCCAACGAGGCAGAGATGCTCCTAATCTTTCAATGTTGATGGTGCTTGGTGTTTCGCGCCCAAAGGGGGTAACTTTGAACATTCTCCTTTTTCCTCAAAATTCTGCCAAATTAATCCGAATTTTACTTGAAATAATAAAAATACAAGAAAAACTCAAAGTAGCATCTACAGAAGATTTTCACAATAAAATATAATTAAATTCACTAAATTCTAACTAAATTTAACTAGAAAATAAGCCGAAAATTGGTATAAGATGCTCGTGCATTAGAAATCAATATGGAAACTAGATTGAAAATGAACACCATCTTGAGGTCCACGTAACGAATTTTTTTTCAAATCCCTTTTTAAGGAAGAGGTAAATAGCTCTCCTTTAGATATTGATCATTTGGCTTTACCTAATTTGGATGTTAATATTTGTAGGTATATGGAAGCCATCCCCTTGAAATTGGAGATCATGAAAGCTCTCTTTAGCATTGAATCGCTAAAAGCACCTGGAGAAGATGGCTTTTCAGCAATTTTTTTTCAAAAATAATTGGAATGGCATGAAAGAAAAAATATATAATTTCATTTAATTGTGTTAGAAGGATCCTAACATAACCAAAGAAACTAGTAAGACTTTCCTTGCCCTCATCCCGAAATTCCATCAGCCGAAATTTGTGTCCCAATTTAGACCTAAAACATTGTGTAATGTGAAATATAAAATCACTGTAGAAATACTAAAATCCTTCCTCGGTGATATGATATCTCCTCACTAATCCAACTTCATCCCTAATCAAAAAATTCATGACAATATCATTATTGCCAAGGAGGTGATGCACTATATGAAAATAATTAAAGAAAATAAAGGCTATATGTCAAGATTAATTTCAAAAAAGCATATCATAGACTAAGTTGGGAGTACCTCAATCAAAGGCTTTTAGAGTTTGGGCTACCTAACAAAATCAGCAATATTATCATGAAATGAGTCAAGTCTGCCAACTACATTGTTCTTTTGGACAGGAACAAAATTGAAATTTTCTCTCCTACAAGAGGAATAAAATAAGGAGATCCCATATTTTCTTATCTTTTTTTTATCTATATAAAAACATTATCTCAGTTTATTGAATAAGAAGTGAATCAAGGATTTTGGATTTTTTTATTACTTTTTGAAGAAATGAAATTCACTTGTCTTATTTAATGTTTGTTGATGATTTGCTTCTTTTTGCAGAAGCCTTAACTCAACAAATAGAGAAGATAAATAAAATTCTAGATAGATTTTGTGAAGTCTCTAGACTAAAAGTCAACAATGCTAAATATTCTATAGTGTTATAAAAAAACACAACTTAAGAGATGAAGAGCAACATATTGTACGAAAATTATTTCTATGAAAATAAAATGCTGGGAAGATATCTGGATTCTATGCTGAATAATAAGAGAAGAGGAAAAAAAACTATAAAATTGAGATTGACAGAGTGGGAAACAAACTCAAGGGATGGAAGAGCAAAGGCCTATCAACGGCTGACAGTAAAATTGGCGCAAGTAGTGATCAATTCCAGTAGAATTTTGCTATGCATCATGAAAAAGTTTCGAAATAGTTTTTAAATAGATTTAAAAGCTCCAAAGAAGTTTTGTTTGGGGGGAAGATGACAATAAAAAAAGATTCCACAACATTAACTAGAATACCCTATGCCTTCCTAAATATTGGAGGGGGGACTAGGATTTAGGAACTTAGAACTCATGAATAATTATTGTTATTTTTATTTTTTATTATATTAGTAAATAATATTTAAAATTAAAAGAGACAAAAAAGATAATTAAAAAATTTTTTAATTTGAATTAAAAATGTTTTATAAGTATATCCAACTTTTATATATATTAAATGTTATAATATTTAATAATATAGTATTTGTTATAACAATGTCTCAAAATATTAACTAAGATATATTTGGGCCTAGTAAGACTCTCAAGCAAGTAAGATCAACCTAGGCTCAATTTTAGAATTCCAAATCCGAGTTAGGTTTATTACCTTAAGGTCCAATACAGATGAAGTTCACGCGTCTCTTCTCAAATTAGCTTGGATTGGATCTCCATTGCTAGTTAGTGATAGTAATAGGTACTCTGGGAGAACGACGAACCCTCTTCGTCTTTCACTCCTATTTAAAAGAAGGTCTCCTAATTTCTTTTTTATTTTCATCATAAATTTCTATTTAATTATTTCTTTCAAGAACGTAGATAATATCCACGAGTATTTATGGATTATGAAAATTTTTGAAAAAATTTAACAAAAAAAAGTATAATATAATAATCATAAAATAATCAATTCAATATAATTCAATACACTTCATAACTTATTCATGATGAAAAATAACATTTAAAAGAAAAAAATTATAAAAACATCTTCCAACATAATAACATAACATAATTTTTTAGTTTGTGGCGAGACTGAGTGACGTAGTTATGGACTTGAGAGGCTGACAAAGTGACTCAGAAAGAAAGAGATGCAAAATCGAGACTGAGAATGAATCTAAAAGAAAAAATCCAGTTAAAAGTAGAAATTAGGGTTACTAATTTAAGAAATTAAGTGATGCATATATAAATTAGGATAAATCAGTAATTTCATATTCGCGTGGATTTAACTAGTTCTATGAGACAAGTATCTATGTCCAAGTCCATTTCACATGGCCGGGTAATAAACCACTATTTTATGGTTTATCTTGTGCTCAATTGAGTGGTTTTTATCAACTCTTTACCCACTTATTCATACTATTTGCAAGGTTTTACATTTGCCTTCCTAATTATGTGCTTTAATTGAAAACATGCTTCTTTGGCCTTAAGTTCCCTATGTTTAATCCTCTCTTATTACCATTAGATGCCTTGATATGTGTGTTAAGTGATTTCAGAGATTACAGGGCAGGAATGGCTCAGAGGATGGAAAGGAAGCATGCAAAAGTAGAAAGAATACAAGAAGTTGGAGAAATTGCTAAGCTGTCCAGCCTGACCTCTTCGCACTCAAACGGCTATAACTTTAGCTACAGAGGTCCAAACGATGCGGTTTTAGTTGCGTTGGAAAGCTAACATCCGGGGCTTCAATTTGATATATAATATGCCATAATTACCCTGAAGCTAGGTGACACGACTGCGTACTCCATGCGGACGCATCGCAGTGACGAAAATCAGCGTATTTGAATTCGCAACCAGCGAATTCTGGGTTGTTTCTGACCCAGTTCTTGGCTCAGAAAACATAGATTAGAGGCTATAAAGTAGAGGGATTGCATCCATTCAAAATTAAGCTTTCACATTCACAATTTTAGGAGTAGATGTAGTTTTTAGAGAGAGAGGTTCTTTCCTCTCTCTTAGGATTAGGATTTAGGATTTCTCTTAGTTTTAGGAGCGACTCTCAATCCCAGGTTCAATATTTCTTTTATTTATTTTTCTAATTTAATTTATGAATTCTCATGTTATGATTTGAATATTTTATTTAATATAATTCGAGGTATTTCAGACTTATGACTGCTCTCTTTAATTTATTAATGCTCTTTGTTTATCCAAATTATTTTCATTCAAAGTAGACTTTCTTCCCTTTTGGCTTTGGTTAAATCATTGGAGACACTTGAGTTATCAAACTCATTGTTGATTAAAAATTGGAATTCTTCCAGAATTAATTCGGGTTCCAATAACTATAACTTTTCCCAAGGAAAGACTAGGACTTGAGGAATCAGAATTAATTCATCCACTTAACTTACCTTCATAGTTAGAGGTTAACAAAGTGGGAGAAAAATCCAATTCTCATTACAATTGATAAGGATAACCGGGATAGGACTTCCAGTTATAATACCTTGCCAAGAGTTTATTTTATTATTATTTTATTTTTCTTATCATTCAACATACTGCTTCCTTACTTTCTAAAACCCCTAATTTACAAGACTCATAACCAAAAATAAGAACATACCTCCCTGCAATTCCTTGAGAAGACGACCCGAAGTTTAAATACTCGGTTATCAATTTAAAAAGGGGTTTGTTACTTGTGACAACCAAAAGCTTTTGTAAGAAAGGTTGATTGCTTGGTTTAGTAACTATACTTGCAACGAGAGTTTACTATAACCTCTAAACCATCAATCTTCAGTTCTTCAAAATGGCGCCGTTGTCGGGGAATTGCAAACGTGTACCTTATTATTGGTTATTGTAAATATTTAAAAAAAAAATTTATCATTCTTATTTTTAAAAAAAAATCAAATATTTTTTTTTTAAAATCATATCTTTTTCAAAATCTTTTCTTATCCTTTTTCAAAAATCATATCTTTTTCAAAATATTTTCTTTTTATTAGTTTTTTGTTTTTATCTTCTCCTACTACTATGAACTCTCACCCCTTTGGCTATGAGTCTGGTTACAGTTATGTTGCAGGAAGAAGAAATTACAATGAGAACAGGCATCAAAGTTGGAACAATCAAAGATGGGAGGAGCCACAAGGATTTGATTAACCCTCATGGCAACAACCACCTCCAATGGGCTATCAACAACCACCATCATATGCCTATGAACCCTTTCCTCAGCATAACTTTGGACCACCATACTCACAAGCCCCTTTCCGCCAATCACCTCCATATGACCCTAACCCTCAACCACCATACCAACCACCTTATGAACCATATGAACCATATACAGAACCACCCCAATTCCAATCCAATTACTCCCAAACACCACCACTTCCCCATTTACCACGTTCAAAACCATCACCCCCAGAATCAGAGGTTCGCCTCAAGGAAACAGTAGATCAGCTTCAAACAACCATTCATCAACTGGAGCAAGCAATAAGTCAATTACTTTCTAGAGGTTCGAACATTCAAGGATCCCCCACAACACCATGTGGACAATCTAATGAAGAGCGTAGCATGACGGAGATACTAAAGACTCCAGTGGACATGACAGAGCCTGACTTCGTACTAGAACAAGTAAAGGAAGCTGTCATCATACAAGAAGAAGAGTTGGTTGAAGACTTAGGAGATGCTGAACATCCATGGGAAAGTCAGGTTATAGAACCTCCTTCCAAGGCGATTGAAATCGATGCTGAGGAGGGTGTACAACCTCCAAGGCATATCATGATTAAGGACTTGGAAGAGGTCAATCAAGAGATGGAGATTAAAGAAGAAGAAGAAGCTTGCAAAGAGGTGGTAGTTATCAGAAAAGAGCACAAGGGAGTGGAGCTTAAAATCACCTTGCCAAAGTTATTGGAAACCCCTCCCCCTAAGTTGCCATCATCCTTCACAACATTCAAGTGGGTAAAATTCATATCCCTTAGCTTTCTAACCCCACTTGAATATGGGCTACTGGAGACGGATGGTCAACTTAGAGCTCTTTGTGGCATTAAGAGTAAGAGGAAGATGGTCAGTGGTAAGAATTGTCCTGCAAAGTTCATTATGGTTGGAAGCTTTAAGTTTAAACACAAAGGTTGGTGTAAAGCTCAACTGAATAGGTCTAGGAAGTTGGTTGGCCGCTTTAGTGAGAATTCAGATTGCTTGCTACCCGGATAGAATCATGATGATCAACACAAAGACGGGTGTAAAAGCAAAGTTTGGAATCCTAGAGTCTGTTCTGACGTTCAGCACACTGGAAGCCTGAGAACCTGTTTAAAACTGCTCAAGGGCTTTACATGCCTTGTTTGGGATCCCAGAGGCCATTGGAATCACAAATATTGGTGGAGATTCCTGGATGAGTTCAAGCACAAGCCACCATAACAGGGAGCTCACCAAGTGTCCAACTTAAGGACTTTAACTAAAAGTGCTAGGTGGGAGACAACCCACCATGGTATGATCGTCCCTTTTTCAGTTTTAATTTTAGTCTATTTTGTTTGTTTTTGAGTATTGATTGAACCTAAAATCATGCATAACATTCATTTTAGCATTGCATTCTACATTTTGAATTAAAAAAATATTCACATGACGCGACCGCATCATTGACGCGTCCGTGTCGCAAGGAGATGGGTGAAAATAGTAAACGAACAGAGAGTCACGCAGGAGCGTGGCTGAAGGCGTGCCAATGGCATAAATTGCCCCACGCGAACGCGTCGCCTATGCGGCCGCGTCACTTGGGAACATTGGCCTCCCACGCGACCGCGTCACCCACGCGGCCGCGTGCCATGGAAAATCGACGTGAAAAGGGTGCATAGCCGAAAGTTATGCTGGAGTGGTGCTGGACTGGTGCTGAAAGCACAACCTTACCACGCGGACGCATGGCGCACGCGTCCGCGTCATATCCCCATATTGGCCACTCACACGATCGCGTCGCCACGCGATCGCGTCACCCAACATTTGGCACCATAAGATTTTGAACAGAGAGTTGTGCGAGCGCGAGGCTGCCCTCGCGCCAGTAGCATAAAACGTGTCACGCAACCGCGTAACCGACGCGACCGCGTCGATTAACTTAAAGCGCAAGTCACGCGACCGCGTACCCCACGCGTCCGCGTCGCTTGCGCCGCACAGCTTATCCTAATTTGCCAAATATCTTATCTTTTCTTCCCCAATCCTAATTTTTCCTACCGTCTTTCTTACTTACTTCTTCTTCCCTTCTTTCCCTTCTCATTCTTCTTATCTTTTATTTTATTTTATTTAATACTTTCATTCATTGCATATTTTTATTTTTCTAAATTTATTATTTTACCATTGGTGTTCAAATGTTCTTATTCAACTGTTACATCTTTTCTTGTATTTTCTTGGTGCTTAATGACTTGTTTAATTCTGATTGAGTAATATTATTTAAATCAATGCCAATCTTTTATATCTGTATTACTTTTGCATTGACATGAATTTATATTATCTCTCTTTCCTCACTCTCTTCCCCATTGTTGTACATTTTGTACCACTGGCATGCCATGGCTTCTATTGTTTTCTCACGTACATGTTGAAGCTTCCATGTAAATGAGACCCTTTTCATTTGGCATTAACCCAACCATACTTCATTTATTTTCTTATCTCTATTATTGGGTTACCTTTCTTCCCTTTTTCTTTCAGGATGGCCACCAGGAAGAGAACCGGAAGACGTTTACATGGGAGACAAACAAGTCCATCTGCACAATCCTTGAAGAAAAGCATCAGTTGGAATAACCCGTCCACTTGCCTATCTTAGCATGCACCGAGGACGGTGCAATCTTTAAGTGTGGGGAGGTCGATACCGATCTCCATGGGTTAGTTACTCTTCTATCTCAACAGCAATGGTTTATTTTCCTTGTTAGTTATTGCATTTGCATGTTTGATTGCATATTTATTTGATTTTGTACATTTAGTTACTACTTGGTTAAAGTAATAAATTTCTTTTTAGGACTCTATTTTTGAAAATTTTCACTAATTTAAATTGAAAAAAAATTTATATTAAAACTTGTTTGGAAGTTGTATTTGGAACATGATTTTTGAGCAAAAGAACACACAACCTGTGAGATTTGAGCTTATCTATATGGTTACATTATTTAACCATAAATATTTTATTCCTGTGTGTTCCCTTCTCTATGATTGTAATCTATATTTTGTTCCAATCTATATGTCCATTATTTAGCGTAATTAATGCTTGCATATGATTGAGGCCATTGTTTGATTTTAGCTCACTTATCCTAAATAAGCCTACCCTTTAAATCACCCTTGTTAGCCACTTTGAGCCTTTTAATCCCCATTTGTTCTATATTTTACCACATCACTAGCCTTAAGTAGAAAAACAATTAAATATCCTAATTGAATCTTTGGTTAGCTTAAGATAGGGATTGTGCATCAACTAAGTGTGGGGAAATTGTGGGAACTTGGGTTAATAAGGGAATGTATCATGTTTCTAATTTATTTGAATATTGAAAATTTGGGAACCTACTCATGAAAAACCGAAATAGAAAAATAATGGAGAATCCATGTGCATTGACAAGTTATGTTTGCTTTTATGATTCAAAAAAAAAAGAAAAAAAGAGAAAAAGAAAAAAATATATATATATAATATAAATAAATAAATAAGGGGACAAAATTACTCCAATATTAAGTTTAATAAAAGATCAATGCACATGTGATAAAAATTAAAGAAAATTTGGTACATGAGTATGGGAATCATACAAAAGTGGAAATTATGAGTAGTTAGGTATGATTTTAAAGTTATATAGAGTGTATATATGTTAGGTGAGAACTTAGGTTAGTCAAAGATTCAAAATTATAGCTCACTTAGCCATATATATATCCTTACCTTTACCTTAGCCCCATTACAACCTTGAAAAGACCTCATGATGTTTGCATTTGTATGCTAAATATTTGTTGATTGGTTAGATGAAGAACAAAGTTTAGAAAGCATAATTAGAGAATAGTAGAGTGATTGACCCTAAACACTTGAGAGTTTGAGTGATATACACTACCAGTAAGGGTTCAATGCTTGATTCTATGTTCCCTACTTTCATGAGCTGTCTTCTTACAAGTTTACTTGCTTTTTATTGTACGATTTGAATTAGTGAAAATTGGTTTGTATTTGTCTTGGAGAACTTGTTTGTTTTTAACCAAGTAGGTAGAAACATGTTGCATGTAGTTGCATTCATATAGATAGGTTGCATTTCATACATTCTACCATTCCTCTTCACTCCTTTATAGCTTCTCTTGAGCTTAGCATGAGGACATGCTAGTGTTTAAGTGTGGGGAGGTTGATAAACCACTATTTTATGGTTTATCTTGTGCTCAATTGAGTAGTTTTTATGAACTCTTTACCCACTTATTCATACTATTTGCATGGTTTTACATTTGCCTTCCTAATTATGTGCTTTGATTGAAAACATGCTTCTTTGGCCTTAAGTTCCCTATGTTTAATCCTCTCTTATTACCATTAGATGCCTTGATATGTGTGTTAAGTGATTTCAGAGATTACAGGGCAGGAATGGCTCAGAGGATGGAAAGGAAGCATGCAAAAGTGGAAGGAATACAAGAAGTTGGAGAAATTGCTAAGCTGTCCAGCCTGACCTCTTCGCACTCAAACGGCTATAACTTTAGCTACAAAAGTCCAAACAATTCGGTTCCAGTTGCATTGGAAAGCTAACGTCCGGGGCTTCGATTTGATATATGATATGCCATAGTTACTCTAATGCTAGGCGACGCGACCGCGTGCTTCATGCGGACGCGTCACAGTGACAAAAATCAGCGTATTTGAATTCCCAACCAGTGAATTCTGGGCTGTTTCTGACCCAGTTCTCGGCCCAGAAACACATATTAGAGGCTATAAAGTAGAGGGATTGCATCCATTCCTAATTAAGCTTTCACATTCACAATTTTAGGAGTAGATGTAGTTTTTAGAGAGAGAGGTTCTCTCCTCTCTCTTAGGATTAGGATTTAGGATTTCTCTTAGTTTTAGGAGTGACTCTCAATCCCAGGTTCAATATTTCTTTTATTTATTTTTTTAATTTAATTTATAAATTCCCATGTTATGATTTGAATATTTTATTTAATATAATTCGAGGTATTTCAGACTTATGACTACTCTCTTTAATTTATTAATGCTCTCTGTTTATCCAAATTATTTTCATTCAAAGTAGACTTTCTTCCCTTTTGGCTTTGGTTAAATAATTGGAGACACTTGAGTTATCAAACTCATTGTTGATTGAAAATTGGAATTCTTCCAGAATTAATTCGGGTTCCAATAACTCTAACTTTTCCCAAGGAAAGACTAGGACTTGAGGAATCAGAATTAATTCATCCACTTAACTTACCTTCATAGTTAGAGGTTAACAAAGTGGTAGAAAAATCTAATTCTCATTACAATTGATAAGGATAACCGGGATAGGACTTCCAGTTATAATACCTTGCCAAGAGTTTATTTTATTATTATTTTATTTTTCTTATCATTCAACATACTGCTTCCTTACTTTCTAAAACCCCTAATTTACAAGACTCATAACCAATAATAAGAACATACCTCCCTGCAATTCCTTGAGAAGACGACCCGAGGTTTAAATACTTGGTTATCAATTTAAAAAGGGGTTTGTTACTTGTGACAACCAAAAACTTTTGTAAGAAAGGTTGATTGCTTGGTTTAGTAACTATACTTGCAACGAGAGTTTACTATAACCTCTAAACCATCAATCTTCAGTTCTTCATCGGGTCCCCACCCGTGGGATTTTACGGGTTCCCATTGATAAACTCCCAATTTTGTGGTTTATATTGTGTAGAATTTTGGGGGTTTTGTCAATATTTCTCACACTTATTCACAAGAAATGCATGGTTTTGTGTTAACTTCCTAATATTTCTCCATGATGAAAAACATGCTTATTTTGCCTTAAAATTGCCATATTTTAATCCTCTTCTATTGCCATTCGATGTCGTGATATATTTGTTGAGTGATTTCAGGAATTATAGGGTACGAATGGCCTAGAAGAGAGGAAGAAAGCATGTACAAAAGGGAGGAACATGAAGAATTGAAATTTTGGAAAAAACAGCATTGGCGCGCCAGCGCACTCCACGCGCACGCGTGGATGAGGTTGGCTGGAAGCGGCGTGCAAGGATGGACGCATTCGTGCGGATTAGAAGATTCCTATCGACGCGTCTGCGCACTTGGCGCACACGCGTGGATCGCAAAAGCAATCGGCGCGCACGCACGCATGGCGCGCGCGTGTAGGAAGCTGCACATAACCTCATTAAAGGAAATCGTGTCTGGCGATTTCTGAGGCTCATCAGGCCCAATTTCAAGCTGTTTCTGCATGGAAAAGACCCAAGGATGCTAGGGGAAAGGGGGGATGAATCATTTTACACTAGGACACAATTTTAGCTAGTTTTTAGGTTCTTTGCTCTTCGAGAGAGAGAAACCCTTATTCCTCTCTAGATCTACTTTTAATTTGATCTTCCCTTGTTGAATTGTGAATTGGATCTTGTTAATTACTAGTTTCAATTGTTCAATTTGAATTTCTTAGTGCAATTTTGCTTAAATCTTGTGATAGTTTTATGAATTCTTGTCAATTGTCATTTTATACCCATTTCATGAATGTTGTGAATCTTGACTTGTTGATGTTACATTGATGATTTTCATGTTTAATTGCGTTGTTTGGATGATTGTATGTTGATAATTGTTAGTGGGTACTTGTTGATTTCAATTTAATTGCTATTTTGAACATGTCTTTTGTTAACGCTTACCATGTGTTCGATGAATTGTTTACTTTGATTATGGAGTAGTCCTCTTCACTCTTGGCCTAGGCCAAGGGAATTGGATAAACTTGAGTCATTGGGTCTAATGGATTTGATTATTTGGGAGCCCTTAGTGGTCAATTTGATAACCATTGACGCTAATCTTTTATTAAGTTAATTAATAGTGAGGTTAGAACTTATGGGTTGATGTTGACCAAACCATTTGACGTACTTCAAGTATAGAAGTAGACTTAATGAGTTTGGCTCCTCATAATTGTCAAGATATGGTTATTAGACAAGGATGGTGACCCCAATTCCCATGCCTAGCCAAGAGTTACTTTTATTGTTCATATTTAAAAACCAAAATTCTCAATTATTTGTCTTAGTTAGAGTCACTTGTTTGGTTTAGAATAGAATTATGTGGGATGTTACTTGTTCATTGGAATTGCTCATGTTTTGCTTAGATTAATTGAATTAGTTTCTTGCACTTTAAGATTACTTGCTTGTTAAGATTCCCATTTATTTTCTGGCTCATAACTCACAACCCCGGATTTCTAACCAATGTTGAAGTACATGTTTGCCCATTCCTTGTGAGACGACCCGAGATTTGAATACTTCGGTTATTTCTATTGGGGTTGAACTTGTGACAACCAAATCCCTCTTCTAAATTTGATACCCGAGGATTGTTGTTGGTAGAGCTATACTTGCAACGCAATTTTATTGAAGAAAATCTTTACCAATACACCCTTGGAGGACCATCACCCATCTAGCCCCAAATCGCGAGTAACCCATTTCGGTAGTTTTTTTCATCATCCGTATTGCTAGCATTCGTTGGTTCATGACCTAAATTTACTCCAGCCATTTAGTAAATTCTCACAACTAGAAAATTGCTTAATACAAATAGATTTAGTCTTTATTACAGACGGATTTTTGGTTTCCGACAAAATTACTGACGGATTTTGTCCCTCTGTAAAAGCCTCGTCGGAAATTATTTACCGACGGATTTTTTTCTGTCGAAAAATTACCGACGGATTTTTACCAGTTACTAACAGATTTTTCCTCAGTAAATTCTCCCATCCATTTCCCTGAAACGTCGAACTTTCCGACGGATTTTTCGTCGGTAATTATAGACAAATTTTTCGACGGATTTTCCGTCGGTAATTATAGACAAATTTTCCGACGGATTTTCCGTCGGTAATTACAGATGAATTTTTCGACGGATTTTCCTTCGTTAATTACAAACGGATTTTTCGACGAATTTTTCGTCTGTAATTACAGACATATTTTTTGTCGGTAATTGGCAATAGATTTTTCGTCTGTAATTGGAACTTTGGAAAATCATCCCAAACTCAGAATACAAACAGAAAATCCGTCTGTAAATACATCAGTAAAGTAAAATAATTTTTTTTTATTTTTCTATTGCAAAATAAACTTGTTTTCATACAAAATAAATATATATTTAATACAAAGTTTTATCTAATTTGTATTCGAATATTTATAATATTTCAAAAAATAAAGAAATTCATCGTATTATCAAACTAAAAGGAAAGTACTATAAACAAGCAAGTCAATATAATTCAAAACATAAACAAAGTGTATTGATCATCAACTATAATTTTCAGTATATTGTTCAACCGTATTAAAACTATCAGCTATAGTCTTCAGTGTCATCTTTATCCTCCTCATCATCATAGTCCTCATCCGAACCATACTAAAACTATACCAAGTCCATTTTTTCCCTTGCTAGCTCCCTCTTCAATGTTTTCTTCTCCTCCAGCATGATGGTGCAACTCCAAGTTATCACACATACTAACCAGTCAGATATTATATGAGAAATGAGTTCAAGATATGCCTACTAGCAGCTCAGAAATCCACCGTTGGTAATCACGAATGGCATTAGCAGTGGCTCCGCTTGTTAAGATGGTTTCCTCGAGTTCTTAAATGGTTTGGCTAAGCTTTTCAACTTTCAAAATCTTTTGGCGGTGTGTTTTCTCTAGGATTTTGTTTTCCTCCTGTTTATGGTAGCTGTTAGTTTCCTGCATTTCAGTTCACAACAAAAAGAAAAAATGTGTACCCTTCTAATGATTTGCATATATAATCATTTTGTTACTATATAATGTGTACCCTTCTACTGCTAGATTGATTAATGATTTGCATATACCCTTCTAAGAGTTGCTTTTGCCGCATATTGTGTCGCCAATGCACATTTCTTTTCATCTCTCAATTTCTTCATTTCCAGATTCTGCATGGCAATAGATTTAAAAACATGCATTTAGATATACTAAAATTGCATGTGGTTATACATAGGTCTAGCAGCGTATTGTAATGTCTCCCATTTTGGTAATTTTCCAAACTTAAACACTATACATTGAGTCAAAGTGAATAAGAAATAGTAGAGCAAAGAAGTGGAGACTGGAGATAGGAAAGAAAAAGATAGATGGAATGCCTTAATTGGATGCCAGTATTGATGTCTATTTATATAAGGTAATAAATATAATTGTTACAAAATAATATGAAAATCAATTCAAAAAGATCACGTAGGATTTATTTTGATTTGATGATACAATTAGGATATTATAACATATTTCCACGATTTCTAATAAAATGTAAGAAATTAAAATAATATAGGATGATACACATTACAGATATAGAGAGAGCACAAAGCCAAAGCATTAACTCTCCTTAGAGAAATTCTAGAGATAGAAAAGCAGAGTCACAACCAATATTGGCTTGTGTCATTATTTAAAGAAAACTGCTCCAACTATGACTGGCAATGAAAAAAGAGGTTTGTTTTTCTGTGACACTGATTTTACCTTGCCATCATCATTGCACTTCCCTTTTATGGGGTTAATTGTTAATTGTAAGGTAAAAACAGTGGACATGTTCTACATTCCAGTTTTTACTAGTTAATTACAATTTTTTACTTGCCAAACCAATTACTACTCAGCATATGTATTTTACTCCCCATTTTAAATAGTCTTTCCAATCTTGTTTCTTCTAATTACACTCACTATAGTATGATCACCAAGCAAAGCCTAAAGATATTATTATACAATTGAAAGGGAATAAGTGCATGATTAATAATTTTTCTAGTAGTTTTCTTTCCCCAAAAGGACAAGAAGCTTGATTCTCTAAGGTTCGGCACCACTAATTTTAAAGGACCACAAGTTGTAAATAATGATTCAGACATGCAACGAATAATTTCTGAACTATCTTTGATGTAAAAAAGTTAAATTTTTATTGTCAACTGATTAAGGAACTATTTTAATTAACTATCCGATGTTTATTAATTAAGCTTCCATTTACTAGCTAAAAACCCTAAACCACAAATACTAATGAGACCACTATCCCATCTCACCGGGCAACCACACCATAGAAAAGTTTTATGATCATAGAAAGATATACCTGAACAAATGATATAGTATACCATTAAGCTGCATAATTTGCTCTGTTTCCACAAAATTCGCAGCATACCCATCAGCATCAGCTCCTCTTCTCCATAATCGCGTTCCTTTCAGAAAAGGAAATTGGACGTGGAACATTAGCAAATCAACCAATAAAAGATAATGGATTATGCCTTCTTCAAGCAGCCAGAAATGACAACCATATTTTCTCATAAAAACTACTCAAATTGTAGATTTTTAAGTCTCACATGAAATCAATGTGCTGGGATTAAAACAAACGGAATTAATTGCACATGATGTAACCCAAGTCATGTCACAATAAATTCTGCTTACACCATACATATTTATAGATACTGCATCCAGTTAAACCTAGAATGAATCCTTTTTATTTCTCCTACTCAATAATTGCATTTAATATTTATCAACTCTATACTGTTCCTAACAATTCGAGACTGGGTTAAATTTGGTAATACCTCAAGTTAATATACTTCTTATAGTAGGGCATTTTTCCACCACATCTATCTCCGTGGTCGCACAAGCATTTGTCATTACCATGGATATTGTCTTCATACTCAAGTACCCTAGCCTAAACCATTAGTAATCTCATCAATTATTTTCCTTCTTATACTGCCAAGTATTAAATATTCAATACAACTTCAATCATCAGCATATCTTAAATCCTAATACATAAAGCAGTTAACAAATTCTAGCAATCTTCCATCATTGCTTTCATTATCACCACCTAATTAACCACTCCATTAATTTGATATCCTAATAGAGACTGATTCATTAAGCAAGAAAGATCACATCTATTTGCTATATTTATGATACACATGCACAGTCAAGTTGGAAATGAATAGAACTATTTTTGGCGGATTTGGATAAAAGAAACTATATTCTTAAATCTCAAAATACCATTTCTTCTTGTGCATCTCCTAGCAATTAAAGTGACATCAATAGTCTCTTTCCCAATCGCTGCTTGAAAGTAATGAAAACCTAATTACTTATTAAGGTCAACCCTGAAAGATGGTTGAGTGAAATACAAACAGTTGAAATAGTTAAACGAACAAACAAAATATTGTTGTAAAAATAATGAAAGATGGTCGAGTGACAAACAAACAGTTGAAATAGTTAAATGAACAAACAAAACTATATTTTTGTTAGATAACAATAACAACAAACAAAATAATGATAAAACATGGAGGAAATCAAATAAGGATACAGCCTTGGACTACTGGGAGTAAGTGCGGGTCTAACTGCAAGAACAGGACCATACACTTATTAGTTAGTAATATAACAATAATAAGTACAGAATAAACATGGAAGAAATTGAACAGAAAATTTTTCCACAGATCCACCTTATTATCAATGAGCACTTCCAACATATAATTTTTCTAAAGAAAGCGAGGTTCTGCCTATAGTCAAGAATTTGGTAACATAAGCATTTTAGCAGGATAAAACAAAAAGACAGCAGAAAGAGTCACTTTAAGCAGGAAATCTTTTCCTAGACATAGAAAATCACTTAGTGCTCTTAATTAGCAGAGTAGTTGGATAGAATAAAATAAATTACCTGTCTCCAAAGAGGAAGCAATTTAGACTCATCACCTAGAGCATTTAAATGCTGTGCACTGCAGAACATTGATATGATATCAGTAAATGCAATTTCATATTTAATTTTGACACTCAATAAAAGTTAAAAAATAGGTTATTTCAATTAATCACTTTAAGTTTTCTAAAATATGTGACTCAGAATATTAATATAACAAATAAGAATTTCACATATGACATCAAAATGAGTCAGTCTTCAAGTACTTTTGTAACCTAACTTGCCAGTGGCTCTTTACTAGAAAAGGGCGTGTATCTTTTACTTATCCTAGAGCTCAGCTAGCAGATGTTACTTGCTTATGTAGTCAAGCACCTATTCTAAAATCCTAGTTGTAAAACTAGACAGACTTGCATGCTGAAACTAATTTGGCAGAAGCAAGTCAAGCAACTCCTCTTAATTATTACATTTGTTTTGCACTTTCTTTTCATTTCCAATTAGAAAATGCACTCAGTTTTCAATTAAGGAATAAAAGTTCTTTCCATCTTTCTAACTTAGAAGTAATCAGTTACCTTTTGTCACTAAAACATCTCTTTGTTTAAAATTTGAAAAATGTCAAGTGTCAATTCTGAAGCAAGACTATCATAAAGGAGACACTAAAAGTAGCATATACAAGATTAAATTGGCAAAATAGAATAGAGAGGGAAAATGCATTTTCTCTATAGGTTTACAGGGTGCATGCAAGCAAGTAATCAACAGAGAATGCTACTTCCTTCTTTGTGGATATTAATACAAGTAGTTGTCTCAAGTTTTAGAATGAATACAACCAATATCTTAGGAACCAGCCAGAAGCCTCAACATGCCAACCACACCAAATATGGTATAAATCTTAGGAACTTGAAGGGAGTTACCTTGTGGAACTTCATCTGTCATAAAACGCAATTAGGCTGCTTCCAATTTTTAAAAGATGCCTTTTACTCACCAATCAAGCATCAATTTTAACATGGTTGTAAAAGCAGTACCTTTTCAACTATTTTGAGTTCAATGGAAACAGAAGCAACAGTGAATGCAGGTATTCGACCACTAGTCTTCTCTTCTTGGATAAATATCTTTTAAAAAATTTATTCTATGCCAATATAAAAAAAAAGTCAGCACAATCCAGTAATAAAAAGGAACAAAGAGGCTTTTACATCACTTAGATTCAAAGATTTGTAGCCAAAGACTGCATCTTTAGCAAACTCTGTGTCCCCTGCAGAAATGCTGGATATGAGGCTTATAGAAGATGTCATATTCATTCATTTTCAAATGTTCAACAGCACATAACTAGAGAAGATTAAATCTTGTTAAACAAGTTTCATAACCTATTCCCATGTATGGTTGTTTCTGTGAGATGGAAGCTATGTAATACAAGCCCAATTTCTACCATCAAAAGCAGTGGTTAAACTACCTAGCTAAGCTTCAGTAGTTCCAACAACTTTCTCAACTTCATCAATGGTGCTTTTAGCATCATCGATTTCAGGACCTTCCTTCTCATTTGATTCCTCTAGCTCAGCCTGAAAGAGGACATAAAACTGGCCCACATGCCATGAATTAGAAGCATAACATATAGACTCAATTTCAAGCATATGCGCAACTTGGACTTGCTATTTGAAAACAGAGAAAACAAAACAAAAATATAGATCAAACATAATGAAGAAAGAAGTACAAATTATTTCAAACAAATAAATGCACCTTCATTGGCTTGCCTAAGAGAACAAAAGTAATTGCACAATAGAGTTCTCTTTAGTTGTCAACTTCTATATTTTATTTTAATACATTTTGGAAAAGATTTTTAGTTATAAAATTTTTTAGCAGAGTACCAATCAAAGCAGTGCCTCAATCTTCCGTTAATAAAATAAATAAGTTGTTTATCACATTGAGATTATGATTAGATGGAAAAAAAATGAAGGGACACACAGGAATCAAATCAACAAATGCCGCACTGATCAACTCAAAGATAACCCAACTCATAACATCATTAATGGGTACCAATACCATCATCCATTGGAAACAAAAATCCAAGGCATGAAATGCAAAGCATGTAAAATGTTTGCAACATGAGAAAACAACACAAAACTAAGGCATAAGTTAATAACCATGGAAAAAAGAAAACAAGAAAATGTACATTACCAATGCTCCTTTTAAATCCGCGAGTGCGGCCTCAAGGCGATTGTGGCAATTAGGAATCATCATCCTAGAATCAGCCAACACATTTTCCTGTCCAAAATATCAAGTCAACAAACAAAACTTGCAATCATTATTCACCATATCATCACTGACCTTAGTGATTTCCCAAAAACAATTAAGGAGGCAAATCCACACCCTATAAAGATGTCCAAAACATCAAGTCTCTATCTTGGGTCACTCTGTGATCTAACCTTAGCTCTAGAAGAGTGCGTGTTGGACATGTAGTTCGGGTGCCCTGCATAGCCATGGAAGGAGCACCGTGCCTCCTAGATGATGACAAAGCCAATAATGTTTGCGGACTGTTATCGGCAGTTCTTAAACACACTTCTTCTTTTCCTTTCAATGACCTTAGTGGCGGTTTCCATGTGTCTACTTTCAGAATCTTGTCACTTATCTTCTCCTCATCGTCATCTGTGTTTTCTCTTTCTTTCATCCATCGCTCTAACCAACTCGAACCAAACCGTGCCCCCTCTCCCACTCGCTATTCCAGAAATTCGCATTGGAACTACATCTCTGCCACCAGTTCAACAAGAAAACTTATGTGTTAATAACTACAAATATTTAGATGATTAATATGAGGAAGAATTAAACTTTTATACCTTCAAAATAGACGATCCATCAAATTTAGTACTATATTCTTCAGGGACCTTCCAAATCATAATTAAGAAAACCTTAGATCACCAAGTTCAAATAGAACAACAAGGCAACACACAATAAACAAGTTTCAAGAGCACAATGACAAAAAGAAATATTAAATACCCTTGGTGAAGGCAGAACACGACCATCCACTTGAGTAAAGCCGGTGCTTATAGAAATTCCACAATTTTGAAGCATAGGTTCAGAACCATAGTTACTGGTTTTTAGTGCCTAACTAAACAATATTTAATAAGCTTCCTTAACCAAGGCATAAGCAGTGTAACCACATCACTTAAAATTTTGAATAACAACGTACATCAGATAAAACCCTCATCCTCTTCGGTGGCTTCTGGCTGGACTTCTCTACCAATGAAGCCCTTTGAAGTGTGGACAGCGTGGACTTCTCTACCAATTTTAAAACAGTTACTTCTTCAGTACCATCATCACCATCCCTTCCACCTTTCTTCAAAGAAAACCTGCAAAATTCATCAAAATCAATATCAAACTATGAAAGTTAAAAACTATAGAAAGCAATGGCCTACCATGAATTTTAGGTCAAAAAAGCTTCGATTGCAGAAAAATTCGTTAAAATCAAAGTAAACTTGCAGATTTAAACAAAGCACAAAAGCAGAGTATGATAAACCTAAAACTGGCATAGAAAAATTGGGCCCTAAGATTTATCATGAAGAACAGAATCACAAAATCAAGATATATATACCTGAAATTTGAGATGGTTATGAGAAGAACTGAGAGAGCGAGTTGAGATTAGATGGAAGATGAGTCAGAGGGAGCAGATGCGATGAGAGCGGAGGCAGAGAGAGCTCTGTGACGATGGGAGTAGATGCGACGAGAGTGGCGGCAGAGGGATCTCGTGTAATGCAAGGGATGACAGAGAGAGATTGTGCGACACAACGGCAGCGGCAGAAGAAGCAGAAGTAGCAGCCACGGAGAGAAAAAGTAGCTTGTGCTACGGAGAGAAGAGGAAGCTCGTGTTTCATTTAGGTTTAATTCAATATTTTTGACGGAAAATTTTAAATTACAAACGGATTTTTCGTCTGTAATAATTTAATAAAATATAGCGTTTTGTCTATTTAATTACAGGCAAATTTTTCGTCTGTAATCATTTTCCACGGAAAAAAATTAATTTTCCGACAGAGTTATCGACGGATTCTCTTTTCCGTCTGTAATTTATGCTAATTCATTTTTTTGTTTTCCGACAAAAAATTTCTCTGAAATTCCGTTTGTATTTCTGTGGGATAAAATCCGTCAAAATATCCATCTGTAATAACTAGTTTTCTAGTGGTGTCTCAAATAACCAAAACTCAAGCTATATTATTCTCATAAAATCATGCGAATATATCTTTATTATAATAACATTAATGAAAAATAAATGGTTAAACACTAAATGCGTCATATTTTTCACACACACACACACACACACACACACACACACACACACACACACACACACACACACACACACACAACAATAACTAATATCACATATTATAACTTGTTAAATTATAATATTTTTGAAAAATGATGTATAAATAACTTAAATGTTGATAAGTCTGGATAATTTTAGAAAAAATAAAAATATTAAAAAATTACATGTTGATCCATAAGATTTTTTTTTTAGAAATATGTCCATAGTTTATGATTAATAACTTTGGAAGTATATATATGTTATTTATCTTATATATATTTATTTTATTTTATAGAGACATATTTTTTTCATATCGACGATGTTAGTGACTATATAGATATTTTTACTATTAAATAAAATTATATAGAAATTAAAAACAAAATTGTTGTTATTTTCTTGATATATAATTCATTCAGTTTTTAATTTGAATTAAAATTAAATTATATATTCAATTTATATTTGTTGGTTATTCTAATACGTATAGCCAATAAAAAATATATTGTAAGAGAAGTTTAGTATAACTAATGAATATAAAAGATAAAAGACAAAAATCATTATGTTCTTATTCAAAAATTAAAAAAATTATTATAAAAAAATTTATTAATCAAGTTCTACAAAAATATTACAGAAAATTTAAAATATTAATAAACAAAATAGTAATACCTTTAAGAATTTTTAATCAAAATACATAAAAAATATATAAAACAAAATCACAAAAAAAATTTGCAAAAACTATAACTGAAACACAAAAGTAAGAGAAGAAGAAGGTATAAAGCATATTTTGATTTTATATATTAGAAAATAATTTAAATTAAGTTCATTTATTTTATTTTTTATTCATTATTAATTAAATAATATAATATTTATTTTGGTCAAATAAAATAATTAATATAATTAGGTAAGTATAATTAATATTGTTCACCCTAGTGATATAACTGTAATTTTGTTTAAATAAAAATCACATTTATAAACCTTTAAAACACATCACTGTAATACAATAATCACAACTAGAAAATAGATTAATATAGACAGATTTACAGACAGATTTAGCCTTTATTACAGACAGATTTTTAGTTACCGACGGATTTTGCCCCTCTGTAAAAGCCCCGTCGGAAATTATTTACCGACGGATTTTTTTTCCGTCAGAAAATTACCGACGGATTTTTACCAGTTACCGACGGATTTTTCGTCGGTAATTAGAGACGGATTTTTCCATCTGTAATTTGAACCTTGGAAAATCATCTCACACTCAGAATACAGACAGAAAATCCGTCTGTAAATCCATTAGTAAGGTAAAATAGAATTTTTTTTAGATTTTTCTATTGCAAAATACTTGTTTTCATACAAAATAAATATAAATTTAACACAAATTTTTATCTAATTTGTATTTGAATATTTATATTATTTCAAAAAATAAATAAATTCATCGTATTATCAAACTAAAAGAAAAATACTATAAACAAGCAAGTCAATATAATTCAAAACACAAACAAAGTATATTTATACATCAACTATAATAATAAATAACAACCATACATCAACAAAGTGTATTGATACATCAACTATAATTCAAAACAAATACCATGGAAAAAAAGAAAACCTGTAAAATCTGTACCGTGGCATACATTAAAGGTGTATAAAACAATCTGCTCTTGTAACTAACCACTATCAGAATTGCCTAAATATAAACATAAACCTAGTCTAAAATTAAGGCCAAACCGAGTTAAAGTTGTTCAATTCTTCTAAGATCCATTCAATATTTTCTCTTTCTCCTAGCGGCTTGTTCTACTAAGACCTCTGGATTTTTTCTGCGTGCCACTATAATTTTTAGAGGAGTGGAGGAGTGATAACCACTGTAAGGTCCCACATTGGTTGGAGAGGAGAACGAAGCATGCCTTATAAGGGTGTAGATACCTCTCTCTAGCATGACGCGTTTTGACGAGTGAGTGTGGGGGGCTTCGGCTATCATCCCTATCGTCAAAGGCAAAACCGTGAGGCCTTGTGTGCCAAAACGGACAATATCGTGTTAGTGGGTGGTCTGGGCTGTTACAACCACTACAGAAAGCATAGAAAAACAAATAGAAACAACTGTGTAAGCCAAACAATTTTCAATGAAAAATAGTTAAAGTTGCTTATTCATATCTCCAAGATGGCGCTGATAGTGAGAACTATTGTTAGTCTAGATTTTCACAAAATAGAACTTCGTCGTTGAAAGTATAGTCTAGACCAACAATTGATTCCCAAATCAAATATTTAAATTCAAATCAAAGTAATCGAGAGTAATGAAACATCGGGTCGTTCTCCCTAGGATGCAATTGGAAGTGTTTCTCTTTCGGTTATGGAGGCAAAAAGGGGTTTTGCAATCAAGAACAAAATATTAAAAGAACCAAGCAATAAAAGAACTAAGAGATGATCAAAATTGTAATTAATGCAAGTAAAGAGAAATAAGACCAAAACTTAGTGAAAATGCTATAAATGCAATAAAAGAGCCTTGACTTGGGAATGAGAGTCCAAGGAATCCTATCATTACCATAACCACAACTATGGAAATTATGATGAGTCAATCTCGCCTAGTCAACCCCAACCATCGAGGAGTAAGTCAAGCAAGAAATATTTGACCTTAATCCATAAGTCCTAGCCAACTTACCAAACTAGTTGATAAAAGGCTAGCGTAAATGAAAACAAGAGTCATAACTACCCAAGAATTACCACTAAATGTCGGACATTATGAATTTAGTATCCTAGGAACTCAAACCACAAGCCAAGGTGGGAAAATCTACTTAAAACTCATAATTGGTATTTTCACAAACACCTTGTGTGCATAAAAGTAAAGCATGGAAAATTAAAAGAAAAAATAACAAACTATAACCAACTATCAACAAAACCAAATATAGACAAGCAATGAAACATAAAGGAAGCATGAAACATAGAATTCATTAATCAAAACTTCAAGAAACACAAAATTGCAATTATAAACAAGTAACTTGAACCAAGGCAAATGAAAGTAAAGACAATGTAATTAAAGTGGAATTAAAGAGTGCTTACAATTTAAGAAGCAAAAATCCAAAGAAAAGCTTGCTATAAAATGCTACAATGAAGATGGAAATTGAAACCCTAAGGGAGCAATTCTACCCTACTCCTACTCCTACTTCTAATGAATTTTTTACCTAATCTATCCTAATGAAAGCTTGTGTGTTAATGTGTGTTGAATCCCTTTTATATAACCTTTCACTTCAGCCTTCAAGCCTCCCAAAATGGGCCAAGAGACCTCCAAATTTGCGCAGCACATGTTTCATTAATGCAATCACGTGCAGGGACCTATGCGGACGCACAGACGTGTGCGTCTGCACACTCGGCTGAAAATTGACCTGTGCGTACGCACAGGTGTGTGCGTACGCACACATGGAAATTCTCGCTTGTGCGCGCGCACGCACACTTCGCTGTGTGTGCTTTTCCTTCTTTTCTTCATGTTTTCTCCCTTGTACATGCTTTCTTCTACTTTTATCCTTCCATTCTTGCCTTTAAGGCCTGAAATCACTCACAAACCATATCACGGCATCGAATGACATAGAGGTGGAATTAAAATTCACTAATCTAAGTATTAAAATGCATGTTTTCACATTTAGGATCAAATTAGGGATCAAACACAAAAGTATGCTATTTTGGTGCTTAAGTGTGAGTTCATATGCTAAAAATCCATTCAAATCAAGCCAAAATACATCGAAAAATATGGACTCATCAACTCCCCCACACTTAAACAATAGCATGTCCTCATGCTAAACTAACGAGGAGAATGATCCAAAGGGGGTAATCAACTTATTAAATGCAACTCTCTATATGCATGCAAGTATGTAAATACTATCTATACCTATGTATCTATCTATAGTATCTATATGAAATTGGTGAAAACAAACAATCAAATTCCCAAGCAAGTATAGACAATTAGGGCAAAGCAAGAAAACAATCCACTTCAACCAAAATCTAAAGAATTGATTCAACTCATCAAAATGAAGTAACTTGCATGAATACATGATAAGAGGTATGGAACATAGGGTTGAGTAATTGAACCTTCACTAGGTGTGTGTGTACTCTAATCAGTCGGTGTTTAGGGTTTCAATCACTCAAGTCGCTATCAATCATGCTTTCAAGGAATTGCTTTTCATCTAACAACCAACAACAAATGATGCATGAATGCAATTATCATGAGGACTTCATGTGGTTGCAATGGGGTTAGGGTAACGGTGGGATAGATGTGGCTAAGTAGACTAAAATGATTAAATCCTTGATTAGTTTAAGTATCCAACTTAACATTTCTCAATCCAATGACAAGAATATGCAACCTAACCCTCCTATTCTTACTTTTTATACACATTCATGCATTCTCTTTCATTTACATCTCATATGCATTCCTTATTCATTTTTTTCTTTTCTTTGGGGCAACCTTTGTCCCCTCTTATTATGATGATTTGATATTTTTTTTTTAATAAAATGCATATGGTTCTAGTAGCTCATACATGAGTGCACCTATTTTCCAAAATTTTTCATTCAATGCGTACCTTCAAACAATCATTTCCAATCACTACCAATGTTTTTCAAATATTTCCCCGACACTTAAATGAAACACACTTCTTGGTGCACAAAATCGTGATCCTTAACAACGGCGCCAGAAACTTGGTGCTCGGAACGTAATTTATACACTTTATCACAACTTCGCACAACTAACCAGCAAGTGCACTAGGTCGTCCAAGTAATAAACCTTACGTGAGTAAGGGTCGATCCCACGGAGATTGTCGGCTTGAAGCAAGCTATGGTCACCTTGTAAATCTCAGTCAGGCGGATTCAAATGGTTATGGTGAATTGATAATTAAAATATAAATAAAATATAGGATAGAGGTACTTATATAATTCATTGGTGAGAATTTCAGATAAGCATATGGAGATGCTTTGTTCTCTCTGATTCTCTGCTTTTCTATTGTCTTCATCCAATCACTCATACTCCTTTCCATGGGAAGCTTATGCAGGGCATCACCGTCGTCAATGGCTACATCCCGTCCTCTCGGTGAAAATGATCCAAAATGCGCTGTCACCGCATGGCTATTCATCTGTCGGTTCTCGATCATACTGGAATAGGATTCAGTCATCCTTTTGCGTCTGTCACTACGCCCAGCACTCTCGAGTTTGAAGCTCGTCACAGCCATCCCTTCCTGGATCCTACTCGGAATACCACAGACAAGGTTTAGACTTTCCAGATCTCAAGAATGGCCGCCAATAATTCTAGCCTATACCATGAAGACTCTGATCTCATGGAATGGAAGGCTCGGTTGTCAGGCGAGGCAACCATGCGTTATGAACCAGAAGGCTGAGAGATATGCACTTAAGCGATTGCAAGTAGAACGAAGGTGGTTGTCAGGCACGCGTTCATGGGTGGGAATGTTGATGAGTGTCACGGACCATCACCTTCCTCAGGTTGAAGAACAATTGTATATCTTAGATAAGAAATAGGCTTGAGTTGAATAGAAAAACAATAGTACTTTGCATTAATTCATGAGGAGCAGCAGAGCTCCATACCTTAATCTATGGTGTGTAGAAACTCTACCGTTGAAAATACATAAGGACAAGGTCCATGCATGGCCGAGAGGCCAGCCCCCGAAACGTGATCAAAGGATAATCCAAAGATAGTCCAAAAGATGTAAATACAATAGTAAAAAGTCCTATTTATGCTAAACTAGTTACTAGGGTTACAGAGTTAAGTAAATGATGCAGAAATTCACTTTCGGGGCCCACTTGGTGTGTGCTTGGACTGAGCATTGAAACTTTCACGTGGAGAGGTCTTTCTTGGAGTTAAACGCCAGTTTATAACCTATTTCTTGCGTTTAACTCCACTTTGCAACCTGTTTCTGGCGTTTTACTCTAGAATAGGGTAGAGAGCTGGCATTGAACGCCAGTTTGCATCGTCTAAACTCTGGCAAAGTATGGACTATTATATATTGCTGGAAAGCCCTGGATGTCTAATTTCCAACGCAATTACGAGCGCATCATTTGGAGTTCTGTAGCTCCAGAAAATCCACTTTGAGTGCAGGGAGGTCAGAATCCAGCAGCATCTGCAGTCCTTCTTCAACCTCTGAATCTGATTTTTGCTCAAGTCCCTCAATTTCAGCCAGAAAATACCTGAAATCACAGAAAAACACACAAAGTCTTAGTAAAGTCCAGAAATGTGAATTTTATTTAGAAACTAATAAAAATATACTAAAAACTAACTAAATCATACTAAAAAATACTTAAAAACAATGCCAAAAAGCGTATAAATTATCCGCTCATCACAACACCAAACTTAAATTGTTGCTTGTCCCCAAGCAACTGAAAATCAAATAGGATAAAAAAAAGAGAATATACTATATATTCCAAACTATCAATGAAAACTTAGCTCCAATCAGATGAGCGGGACTAGTAGCTTTTTGCCTCTGAATAGTTTTGGCATCTCACTTTATCCTTTGAAGTTCAGAATGATTGGCATCTATAGAAACTTAGAATTTAGATAGTGTTATTGATTCTCCTAGTTCAGTATGTTGATTCTTGAACACAGCTACTTTATGAGTCTTAGCCGTGGCCCTAAGCACTTTGTTTTCCAGTATTACCACCGGATACATACATGCCATAGACACATAACTGGGTGAACCTTTTCAGATTGTGACTCAGCTTTGCTAAAGTCCCCAATTAGAGGTGTCCAGGGTTCTTATGTACACTCTGTTTTTGCTTTGGACCTCAACTTTAACCGCTCAGTCTCAAGTTTTCACTTGACACCTTCACGCCACAAGAACATGGTTAGGGACAGCTTGGTTTAGCCGCTTAGGCCAGGATTTCATTCCTTTGGGCCCTCCTATCCACTGATGCTCAAAGCCTTGGATCCTTTTTATTACCCTTGCCTTTTGGTTTAAAGGGTTACTGGCTTTTTGCTTTTGCCTTTTGGTTTAAAGAGCTTTTGGCTTTTTCTGCTTGCTTTCTTTTTCTTTTTTCTTTTTTTTTGCCATTTTTTTCTCCTTTTTTTTTCTACAAGCTTTTGTATTCACTGCTTTTTCTTGCTTCAAGAATCAATTTTATGATTTTTCAGATTATCAATAACATTTCTCCTTTTTCATCATTCTTCAAGAGCCAACATATTTAACATTCACAAACAACAATATCAAAAGACATATGCATTGTTCAAGCATTCATTCAGAAACAAAAGGTATTGTCACCACATCAATATAATTAAACTAATTTCAAGGATGAATTCAAAATTCATGTACTTCTTGTTCTTTTGTTTTTAGAACATTTTTCATTTAAGAGAGGTGATGAATTCATAGGACACTCATAACTTTAAGACATAGTTACTAGACACTAATGATCATATAGTAAAGACACAAACATAACTAAAACATAAAGCATAGTAAACGAAAACAGGAAAATAAGAACAAAGAGATTAAGGAACGGGTCCACCTTAGTGAGGGTGGCGCCTTCCTCTTCTTGAAGAACCAATGGTGCTCTTGAGCTCCTTTATGTCTCTTCCTTGTCTGTGTTGCTCCTCCCTCATAGCTCTTTGATCTTCTCTAATTTCAAGGAGGATGATGGAGTGCTCTTGGTGCTCCATCCTTAGTTGTCCCATGTTGAAACTTAATTCTCCTAGGGAGGTGTTGATTTGCTCCCAAAAATTCTGTGGAAGAAAGTGCATCCCCTGAGGCATCTCAGGGATTTCATGGTGAGGAATTTCCTCATGCTCTTGTTGAGGTCCATGATCTCTTGTTTGCTCCATCCTTTTCTTAGTGATGGGCCTATCCTCATCAATGATAATGTCTCCCTCTATGTCAATCCCAGCCGAATTGCATAGATGGCAAATGAGGTGAGGAAAGGCTAACCTTGCCAAAATGGAGGACTTGTCAGCCACCTTGTAGAGTTCTTGAGGTATAATCTCATGTACCTCCACTTCCTCTCCAATCATGATACTATGGATCATGATGGCCCGGTCTACAATAACTTTAGACTGGTTGCTAGTAGGAATAATTGAGTGTTGAATGAACTCCAACCATCCTCTAGCTACAGGCTTAAGGTCCGGTCTTCTCAATTGAACCGGCTTGCCTCTTGAGTTAACTTTCCATTGAGCTCCTTCCACACATATGTCCATGAGGACTTGGTCCAACCTTTGATCAAAGTTGACCTTTCTAGTGTAGGGGCGTGTGTTTTCTTGCATCACTGATAAGTTGAACGCCAGCCTTACACTTTCCGAACTAAAATCTAAGTATTTCCCCCGAACCATGGTAAGCCAATGCTTTGGATTCGGGTTCACACTTTGATCATGGTTCCTAGTGATCCATACATTTGCATAGAACTCTTGAATCATCAGGATCCCGACTTGTTGAATGGGGTTGGTGAGAACTTCCCAACCTCTTCGTTGGATCTCAAGTCGGATCTCCGGATACTCATTCTTTTTGAGCTTGAAAGGAACCTCAAGGATCACCTTCTTCTTGGCCACAACTTCATAGAAGTGGTTTTGATGGACCTTTGAGATGAATCTCTCCATCTCCCATGACTCAGAGGTGGAAGCAATTGCCTTCCCTTTCCTCTTTCTTGAGGATTCTCTGGCCTTAGGTGCCATTGATGTTTATGGAAAAACAAAAAGCAATGCTTTTTACCGCACCAAACTTAAAATGTTTGCTTGTCCTCGAGCAAAAGAAGAGAGAAAGAAGAAGAAGAAGAAGAGGAGTGGAGGAGAGGGAGATATGTGTGTATTCGGCCAAGGGAAGAAGAAAGGATTGTGTTGTGTGAAAACGAAGAAGGAATGAGGGGTTTATATAGGAGTGGGGAGAGGTTTAGGGTTCGGTCATTAGGGTTGGGTTTGGGAGGGAAAAGAGTTTAAATTTTGGAGGTAGGTGGGGTTTATGGGGAAGAGTGGATGGATGTGAGTGGTAAAGAGGAGAGAAGAAGTGGTGGGGATCCTGTGGGGTCCATAGATCCTGTGGGGATCCTGTGGAGTCCACAGATCTAGTGGGGTCAAGGACTTAACATCCCTGCTCCAATTAGGCATGTAAAACACCCTTAGCATGCATGTCTGGCTTTAAACGCCAGCTTGCTGCCTGTTTTTGGCGTTAAACGCCCAAATGTAACCTGTTTTTGGCGTTAAACGCCCAAATGTAGCCTGTTTCTGGTGTTTAACGCCAGGTAGATGCTTGTTTTTAGCGTTAAAAGCCAGCTTGGTGCTTATTTCTGGCGTTAAATGCCAGAAAGATGCTTATTTCTGTCGTTTAAATGCCAGAATGCTCCTCCTCCAGGGTGTGCTATTTTTAATGCTGTTTTTCATTTTGTTTTTGAATTTTTTGTAGTTTTTATGGCTCCACATGATCATCAACCTAATAAAACACGAAAAAATAAAATAGACATAATTAAATAACATTGGGTTGCCTCCCAATAAGTGCTTCTTTAATGTTAGTAGCTTGACAGTGAGCTCTCATGGAGCCTCACAGATGGTCAGAGCATTATTGGGACCTCCCAACACCAAACTTAGAGTTTGAATGTGGGGGTTCAACACTAAACTTAGAGTTTGGTTGTGGCCTCCCAACACCAAACTTAGAGTTTGACTGTGGGGGCTTTGGTTGACTCTGCAGTGAGAGAAGCTTTTCATGCTTCCTCTCCATGGTTACAGAAGGAGATCCTTAAGTTTTAAACACAAGGTTGTCCTCATTCAGTTGAAGGACTAACTCTCCTCTGTCCAAATCAATCACAGCTTTTGCTGTGGCTAGGAAAGGTCTTCCAAGGATGATGGATTCATCCTCATCCTTCCCAGTGTCTAGGATTATGAAGTCAGCAGGGATGTAAAGGCCTTC
This sequence comes from Arachis ipaensis, assembly GCF_059453495.1. Taxonomy (NCBI): domain Eukaryota; kingdom Viridiplantae; phylum Streptophyta; class Magnoliopsida; order Fabales; family Fabaceae; genus Arachis; species Arachis ipaensis. Next base: position 28,257,529 of record NC_142441.1, on the reverse strand, counting down.
AACCTTTACTAACACATCCTCTACTTGTCCATAAGCCTATTTTCTTGAGTTGTCTGCCATCTCTAATGAGATTCTAGCAGCTTGCACCTCAAAGATCCCAAGTTTCTCCATTACAGAGAGTGTCATTAAGTTTATTCCTGACCCCAGGTCACACAGAGCCTTCTCAAAGGTCATGGTGCCTATGTTACAGGGAATTAGGAATTTACCAGGATCCTGTTTCTTTTGAGGCAGAGTTTGCTGAACCATGGCATTTAGTTCCTTGATGAGCAATGGAGGTTCATCCTCCCAAGTCTCATTACCAAATAATTTAGCATTCAGCTTCATGATTGCTCCTAAATATTGAGCAACTTGCTCTTCAGCAATATCTTCATCTTCTTCAGAAGATGAATAGTCATCAGAGCTCATGAATGGTAAAAGGAGGTTCAATGGAATCTCTATGGTCTCTAAATGAGCCTCAGATTCCTTTGGTTCCTCAAAGGGAAACTCCTTATTGGTCACTGAACGTCCCAGAGGTCTTCCTCACTAGGATTCACGTCCTCCTCCTCCTCTTTGGGTTTGGCCACACCAAGTAAGGTAATGGCCTTGCACTCTCTTTTTGGATTCTCTTCTGTATTGCTTGGGAGAGTACTAGGAGGAGTTTCAGTGACTCTTTTACTCAGCTGGCCCACTTGTGCCTCCAAATTTCTAATGGAGGACCTTGTTTCATTCATGAAACTTAAAGTGGCCTTAGATAGATCAGAGACTATATTTGCTAAGCTAGATGGATTCTGCTCAGAATTCTCTGTCTGTTGCTAAGTGGATGATGGAAAAAGCTTGCTATTGCTAAACCTGCTTCTTCCACCATTATTAAAGCCTTGTTGAGGCTTTTGTTGATCCTTCCATGAGAAATTTGGATGATTTTTCCATGAGGGATTATAGGTGTTTCCATAGGGTTCACCCATGTAATTCACCTCTGCTATTGCAGGGTTCTCAGGATCATAAGCTTCTTCTTCAAAAGATACCTCTTGCGTACTATTGGGTGCAGCTTGCTTTCCATTCAGACTCTGAGAAATCATATTGACTTGCTGAGTCAATATTTTGTTCTGAGCCAATATGGCATTCAGAGCATCATTTCAAGAACTCCCTTCCTCTGAGGCGTCACATTACTTACAGGATTCCTCTCAGAAGTGTACATGAACTGGTTATTAGCAACCATGTCAATGAGTTCCTGAGCTTTTGCAGGCATTTTCTTTAGGTGAATGGATCCACCTGCAGAATGGTTCAATGACATCTTTGATAACTCATATAGACCATCAAAGAATATATCCAAGATGGTCCATTCTGAAAGCATGTCAGAAGGACACTTTTTGGCCAGTTGCTTGTATCTCTCCCAAGCTTCATAGAGGGATTCACCTTCTTTCTGTCTGAAGGTTTGAACATCCACTCTAAGTTTGCTAAGCTTTTGAGGAGGAAAGAACTTGGCTAAGAAAGCCGTGACCAGCTTATCCCAAGAGTTTAGACTATTTTTAGGTTGAGAGTCCAACCATATTCTAGCTCTGTCTCTTACAGCAAATGGGAAAAGCATGAGCCTGTAGACCTCGGGATCAACCCCATTGGTCTTAACAGTATCACAGATCTGTAGGAATTCAGTTAAGAACTGAAAAGGATCTTCAGATGGAAGTCCATGAAACTTGCAGTTCTGTTGCATCAGAGAAACTAGTTGAGGTTTAAGCTCAAAATTGTTTGCTCCAATGGCAGGGATTGAGATGCTTCTTCCATGTAAATTAGAATTTGGTGCAGTAAAGTCACCAAGCATCTTCCTTGCATTGTTATTATTTTCGGCCATGTCTCCTTCTTTTTCGAAAATTTCTGTCAGATTTTCTCCAGAGAGTTGTGCTTTAGCTTCCCTTAGCTTCCTCTTCAGAGTCCTTTCAGGTTCAGGATCAGCTTCAACAAAAATGTTCTTATTCTTGTTCCTGCTCATATGAAAAAGAAGATAATAGAAAATAATAGGGATCCTCTTTGCCACAGTAGAGAGGTTCCTTTTTGTGAGTAGAAGAGAAGAATAAAAGAAGGGGAAGAGAAAAACTCGAACACAGAGGAGAAGATGGTGTTCGAATTTTGTGTGGAAGAGAAATGTTAGTAGATGAATAAATAGATAGAAGGAGATGAGAGATGAGAGAATAATTCGAAAATTAAACAAAATAAAAATAAATTTTTTTTTGTTTTTAATTAAAAAAATTAAAGTTAAAATTTGAAAACTTTAAAATGAAATTAAATTAAATAAAAATTAGTTAATTAAAAAGGAATTTTGAAAAAGAGGGAAGGGATTTTCGAAAATTAGAGAGAGAGAGTTAGTTAGGTAGTTTTGAAAAAGATAAGAATCAAACAAAAAGTTAAGTGGTTAATTGAAAAAGATTTGAAAATCAAATTTTAAAAAGATAAGAAGTTAGAAAAGATTTTGAAATTAATTTTGAAAAAGATGTGATTGAAATTTATTTTGAAAAAGATTTGAAAAAGAAATTTAAAAAGATTTGATTTTGAAAATTAAAGTTGATTACTTGGCTAACAAGAAACAAAAAGATATGATTTAAACTTTAAAGATTGAATCTTTCTTAGGCAAGTAACAAACTTAAAATTTTTAAATCAATCACATTAATGGTTATCATTAATTTTGAAAATATGAAATAGAAATAAGAAAAAGATTTTGAAAATAAATTTTAAAATTTTTCGAAAATATTAAGAAAAATGAAAAAGATTTGATTTTTGAAAAAGAATTGAAAAAGATAGGATTTTTAAAATTGAAATCTTGACTTGACTAACAAGAAACAACTTATTTTAAAAATTTTTGACTAAGTCAACCCAAAGATTTCGAAAATTTTGAGTAAAATAAGGAAAAGGTATTTTTTTTATTTTTGAATTTTTAATGATGAGAGAGAAAAACACAAATATGACCCAAAACATTAAGATTTTGGATCAAAACCAATGATGCATGCAAGAACACTATGAATATCAAGATGAACACCAAGAACACTTTGAAGATCATGATGAACATCAAGAACTTATTTTTAAAAAATTTTCAAGAAAAGAAAAACATGCAAGACACCAAACTTAGAAATTTTCAATGCTTAGACACCATGAATGCAAAAATGCATATGAAAAACAACAAAAGACACAAAACAAGAAAATATGAAGATCAAACAAGAAGACTGGCCAAGAACAACTTGAAGATCATGAAGAATGAAATGCATAAAATTTTCGAAAAATGCACAAATTTTTAAAACATACAATTGACACCAAACTTAAAAATTGACACAAGACTCAAACGAAAACACAAAATTATTTTAGGTTTTTTATGATTTTATTAATTTTTTTTGTATTTTTCGAAAATAAGAAATAAAAAGCTTAGAAATAAAATAAAATTACCTAATCTGAGCAACAAGATGAACCGTCAGTTGTCCAAACTCGAACAATCCCCGGCAACGGCGCCAAAAACTTGGTATGCGAAATCGTGATCCTTAACAACGGCGCCAGAAACTTGGTGCTCGGAACGTAATTCATACACTTTATCACAACTTCGCACAACTAACCAGCAAGTGCACTGCATCGTCCAAGTAATAAACCTTACGTGAGTAAGGGTCGATCCCACGGAGATTGTCGACTTGAAGCAACCTATGGTCACCTTGTAAGTCTCAGTCAGGCAGATTCAAATGGTTATGGTGAATTGATAATTAAAATATAAATAAAATATAGGATAGAGGTACTTATATAATTCATTGGCGAGAATTTCAGATAAGCGTATGGAGATGCTTTGTTCCTTCTGATTCTCTGTTTTCCTATTGTCTTCATCCAATCACTCATACTCTTTTCCATGGCAAGCTTATGCAGGGCATCACCGTCGTCAATGGCTACATCCCATCCTCTCAGTGAAAATGGTCCAAAATGCACTGTCACCGCATGGCTATTCATCTTTCGGTTCTCGATCATACTGGAATAGGATTCAGTCATCCTTTTGCATCTGTCACTATGCCCAGCACTCTCGAGTTTGAAGCTCGTCACAGCCATCCCTTCCGGGATCCTACTCGGAATACCACAGACAAGGTTTAGACTTTCCGTATCTCAAGAATGGCCGCCAATAATTCTAGCCTATACCACGTAGACTCTGATCTCATGGAATGGAAGGCTCGGTGTCAGGCGAGGCAACCATGCGTCATTAACCAGAAGGCTAAGAGATATGCACTTAAGCGATTGCAAGTAGAACGGAGGTGGTTGTTAGGCACGCGTTCATGGGTGGGAATGATGATGAGTGTCATGGACCATCACCTTCCTCAGGTTGAAGAACAAGTGTATATCTTAGATAAGAAATAGGCTTGAGTTGAATAAAAAAACAATAGTAGTTTGCATTAATTCATGAGGAACAGCAGAGCTCCACACCTTAATCTATGGTGTGTAGAAACTCTACCATTGAGAATACATAAGGACAAGGTCCAGGCATGGCCGAGAGGTCAGCCCCCAAAACGTGATCAAAGGATAATCCAAAGATGGTCCAAAAGATGTAAATACAATAGTAAAAAGTCCTATTTATGCTAAACTAGTTACTAGGGTTACAGAGTTAAGTAAATGATGCAGAAATCCACTTCCGGAGCCCACTTGGTGTGTGCTTGGGCTGAACATTGAAACTTTCACATGGAGAGGTCTTTCTTGGAGTTAAACGCCAGTTTATAACCTGTTTCTGGTGTTTAACTCCACTTTGCAACCTATTTCTGGCGTTTGACTCTAGAATAGGGCAGGGAGCTGGCGTTGAACGCCAGTTTGCGTCATCTAAACTCGGGCAAAGTATGAACTATTATATATTGCTGGAAAGCCCTGGATATCTACTTTCCAACGCAATTAAGAGCGCATCATTTGGAGTTCTGTAGCTCTAGAAAAATCTACTTTGAGTGCAAGGAGGTCAGAATCCAACAGCATCTGCAGTCCTTCTTCAACCTCTGAATCTGCTTTTTGCTCAAGTCCCTCAATTTCAGCCAAAAAATACCTGAAATCACAGAAAAACATACAAACTCATAGTAAAGTCCAGAAATGTGAATTTTATTTAAAAATTAATAAAAATATACTAAAAACTAACTAAATCATACTAAAAACTACTTAAAAACAATGCCAAAAAGCGTATAAATTATCTGCTCATCACTTCTCCAACCTAAGCTAATCAAGGATTCAATCCAAGGTTATTCATGGTTTTATGCTTAGGATTTTGATATGGTTACAATCAAGAACAATGGGGTAGATAAAGCTCAAAGGGGTTAACAATGGTAGATGTAAAGGGTAGGCCATATGGGTAAGTGAGTCATGCAAAGATGGCCTCAGTCATGCTCAATGCAATTCAAAACATCAATCATTGGAAATAAAGAGTCAAGCAAAACTAAGATTACAATCATAGAAGAGATATAGCACACAATGAACAAAATTAGTGGTTAAAATATGTAACCACTCAATATAAGCCCAAAACTCACAAGGTATTTGTTCTTTACTCTTCTATGTTCCATAAAGAAATCATTCAAGCAAGTTGAAAATAGTTTTCTCAATCAATTCAATAGAACGCCCTTGAAAAAAAATTCTTGGAAATCCTTGTTATTTTTCACCAAAATTATTTCATATATGTATGTATGTATGTTGTGATGGATGCAAAATTTTTTCAAAATTTTCTAGTTCTTTCCTTAATTTTCAACAAGCAAAAAGTAACATGAACAATTAGGATCAAGATAAACTAGGCATAAGCTATTTACATCATCCAATCACAACTTCTATCTATAAAATATATGTCATGCAAAGGATGCAAAAATGCAATAGATATAAACTATGAAGAAAATGCAATGCAACAATCAAAAACACTCTAAATATCTACAAGAAACATAATAAAAGAAACAAAAATTAAAGTGCAAAGTGTTCGGAAGAGAAAGTTTACTCCCCAAAATGACGAATCCTCCCCCACACTTAAGCGTTGCACGGTCCTCCGTGCATAAACACAATCCGAGGGGAAAATGTCTTTAAGGCACTCCATCTTCAACTGACAGATGCAGGGGCTTTGGGTTGTGTGGGAATCACCGAGTCCAATGCATTCTTGGCATCTCCATCTTCGGTGTCGTCCTCCTCTCCTGGCTCCTTGTCTTGACGTCTCATCCTCAGAAAGAATAGAGAAAGTATAATTAGAATCATAGGGCAAGTAACACAAAAGGGTAAAGGAGGGAGCAACTAAGCATCTAATTGAAGAAGTTTGCATAGTGGTGTGGAATACACACAACGGCCGGTTAAAGTGGCATCCACCCAATCAAAAAGTAAGAAAGAGTTCCTCAATTAAATGGCCTAAGATGCAAACAATGCATGAGCATCAATTAAGCACACGCAAACGTAGGCAACTACAACAAGAGTGAATTGAATGTAAGAGATGTTGGGTATTGAAGTTGTCCAAGTGAAAGAGCAAAATTGATGTAAAATAGCACAACAAACAATAACCAGTGCAATGATGAACAGAACTACCTATTCATCCTTAAGGGTAATCAACTAATCACATGGGAAGGTGCTTGCTACAAAAAGTGACAAGTCTTGATAAGGATCAAGTCAAGTCAACTCAAACAAATGCAAAGCATTAACAAGGAGCAAATACCTTGTGATGTGATTATATTGACTTAAAAATCATGATGAACAAGCAATTCCATTCAATTCACTAAATTCAATATGTACTTGTTAAAAATTGCACCAACTAAGAGATAAAAAGTTAATTTCTAAATCAATTTGGTGCTAGTAACTCAAGACAATGATCAAGTACATGATTGAAATTCCAACCTAAAACAACATTATAATTATTCAAGGGTGCACAATTCTTGATTAGAATGCCAAACAAGGATATAGTCTAACACACATGGTAGCTACAACACATGCATTAAACAAAATGTTCATGTAGGCATTATGTCAAACACATAGAGTGCAGTGCATCATCAATTCAAACCAAAATTCAAACATCCGCAACCCATAATTGAAAATTGAACACTTGGAACTTAACAAACAAACAAAGGATTACGAAAAATTTATGCTAAATTACCAGAACTAAATAAAGAAAATGAAAATGAAGCAAGTAAATTAACAAAGTACATAAGAGTAAAATAGGAAAATTAAAAAGATGAAGAATATAAAAGAAAGGGATAGGTAACAGTGGCACTTGTGTTAGCCACCGCGAGGCTCACAGTGGTGGAACTTCGCCGGAGAGGAGAAGAAAGAAAGAAGAAATACAAGGAGAAAAGAAAAGAAGAAGAAAGAAAGAAATAGAGAAGGGAGAAAAGACATGTGCGGACGCACAAGGTTGTGTGCGGACGCACGGGACGAAGAGAGGGGGTATGCGCGCGCACCGCAGCATGCGAGCGCTGCTGGCAGAGGGGGTCTCAAGGCATGTGCGTGTGCACCGGGCTGTGCGCACGCACAGAACGTTTTTTTTTTGGTGTGCGGCCGCACAAATGGTGTGCGGTCGCACAGAGGGGAATGGAGGGTGGTGTACACATGCACAAGCCGTGCATGTGCTGCGAACAAAGGGAGTTTTTAGGTGCGTGCGAGCGCACATTGCTGTGTGGACGCACAGGGATGGGGAAACAGGGGATCTGTATGCACGCACGGGTCTGTGCGGACGCACAGGACTTTGTTCCTGCAACAAAAATTTTGGCTCTAAGGCACCAAACTTGATGTCCAAAATAGGTTTTCAAGCCCCAAAACATCATGAAACTCCACAAACACATTATTTCACCCAAAATTAACTAACAAACATCAAAATAAATCAAACCAACCAAGCAATATAGCCAATTATTCATGAAACAAAACTAAAAGAGAGAAAGCTAGAAGGATATTACCATGGTGGGATGTCTCCCACCTAGCACTTTAGTTTTAAGTCCTCAAGTTGGACTTTTGAGTGAAGCTAGTGTCATGGTGGCTTATGCTTCCACTCATCCTTGAGTTGCCACCCATGCTTGCTACTCAAGAATCTTCCGGGATCCCACACAAAGCACATCAAGCTCTTAAGCAACTTCAAGAAAACAATTGGGATCCAAAATTGTTGCCCGGATCCCACACTTTGGTTTTTCTATCATCCTCTTGTTGACCTTCACTTGTGCCATTGGATGAACAACCTCTTGAAGCACCTTTGAAGCACCCACTTGAATCTTGGATTCTTCCAAACTGGACCTTGCACCACTTGTTCCTTGAACTCCAATGCCAACCAACATCCAATCCTTCACCATTTAACACTCCAAGAAGCACCTTAAGTTGATAATCCGTTTCCAAGAGAGCAAATTGATATGGGCCAATAAAGCTCATGGAGGAAATTATTACCCATTCAACTTGTCCTTGGGTTGAAGTCACTCTCTTGGACTCTTGTATGAATACTTCCACTTCTTGGGTGATTACCTCTTCCTCACCACTCTTTTTTAGCTCTTCCCCGGAAAGCTTCCTCAAGATTATTGAGGAGGTTGACCAAGGTGGACAAAAAATCATTGATGATGCGATCCACTTCTTGATCAAACTCCCTCCATTCTCCATTTACCTCCTCCGGTTCCCAAGTTCTACCTTCCTCCTCTTGTGGCAATTCTTCTTCTAACTCTTCTACCTTCCCTTGAGGTTCCATGTTCTCCTCCTTACTACACTCCATACTTGATCTTCCACCTTCTTCAAGGGGAATATCTTGATTGCTTGAGCGTAGTGAGGCTAAGCGGTTCACCGCTTTGTCTATGGTAGCCATAAACTCCCCTTGCATCCTTCAGAACCCTTCTTGCTCTTGGAAGAATGCTTGAAGGTCTTGTTGTTCTTGGGACAAGGGTTGGAAAACTTCATATTGAGGTGGAAGGAAGGGCTCAAAGGTTGGGGAAAAGGTTGTATAGTTGGAAGATGTGTCATGTGGATGAGGGTATTGAGGTGGTGTATAAGGGTGTGGTAGTTCATATGGTTGGTAACAAGGTGTATAAAGACACTTTGACTCCATGGGGGTGCATGGTGTAGTACTTGAAAGTTTGGTGGTTGAGGGTTGTGTATGGAGTATCTCTCATATCCTTGGGCTTGATATTCATATAGGGAAGGGTTTAGCTTGTTGTAGTATGAGGGAGGTGTTTGCCATGAGTGTTGTTCATACGCAATTGGGTCCTCCCTAAATTGATTCTCCCACTCCTTGGAGCAATCCCAATTTGGATTCATCATACCCTACAAAACAATCTCAACAAGCTCCAAGTAACAAGAGTGATAGCTCATAGAGAAAGTAGCAAATAAAAACAAAAGACATTAACAAACAAGAAAAACAAGAAAACTAAACATTAACAAAAGCAACCAAATAACCAAAAAAAGTAAACTATTTACACTATCAACATATTTACAACAACCAAAAGATAGCACTCAATTGCATCCCCGACAACGAATACAAATTTGATAGTGAGAACTATTGTTAGTCTAGATTTTCACAAAATAGAATTTCGTCGTTGAAAGTATAGTCTAGACCAACAATTGATTCCCAAATCAAATGTTTAAATTCACATCAAAGTAACCAAGAGTAATGAAACCTCGGGTCGTTCTCCCTAAGATGCAATTAGAAGTGTTTCTCTTTCGGTTGTGGAGGCAAAAAGGGGTTTTGCAATCAAGAACAAAATATTAAAAGAACCAAGCAATAAAAGAACTAAGAGATGATCAAAATTTTAATTAATGCAAGTAAAGAGAAATAAGACCAAAACTTAGTGAAAATGCTATAAATGCAATAAAAGAGCCTTGACTTGGGAATGAGAGTCCAAGGAATTCTATCATTGCCATAACCACAACTATGGAAATTATGATGAGTCAATCTTGCCTAGTCAACCCCAACCATCGAGGAGTAAGTCAAGCAAGAAATATTTGACCTTAATCCATAAGTCCTAGCCAACTTACCAAACTAGTTGATAAAAGGCTAGCGTAAATGAAAACAAGAGTCAACTAACTACCCAAGAATTACCACTAAATGTCGGACATTATGACTTTAGTATCCTAGGAACTCAAACCACAAGCCAAGGTGGGAAAATCTACTCAAAACTCATAATTGGCATTTTCAGAAACACCTTGTGTGTATAAAAATAAAGCATGGAAAATTGCAAGGAAAAATAACAAACTATAACCAACTATCAACAAAACCAAATATAGACAAGCAATGAAACATAAAGGAAGCATGAAACATAGAATTCATTAATCAAAACTTCAAGAAACATAAAATTGCAATTATAAACAAGTAACTTGAACCAAGGCAAATGAAAGTAAAGACAATGTAATTAAAGTGGAATTAAAGAGTACTTACAATTTAAGAAGCAAAAATCCAAAGAAAATCTTGCTATAAAATGCTACAATGAAGATGGAAATTAAAACCCTAAGAGAGCAATTCTACCCTACTCCTACTCCTACTCCTAATGCATTTTTTACCTAATCTATCCTAATGAAAGCTTGTGTGTTAATGTGTGTTGAATCCCTTTTATATAGCCTTTCACTTCAGCCTTCAAGCCTCACAAAATGGGCCAAGAGACCTCCAAATTCGTGCAGCACATGTTTCATTAATGCAATCACGTGCAGGGACCTGTGTGGACGCACAGACATGTGCGTCCGCACAATCGGCTGAAAATTGACCTATGCGTACGCACAAGTGCGTGCGTACGCACACATAGAAATTCTCGCTTGTGCATGTGCACGCAGGGCTGTGCACATGCACACTTCGCTGTGTGTGCTTTTCCTTGTTTTCTTCATGTTTTCTCCCTTGTACATGCTTTCTTCCACTTTTATCCTTCCATTCTTGCCTTCAAGGCCTGAAATCACTCACAAACCATACCACGGCATCGAATGACATAGAAGTGGAATTAAAATTCACTAATCTAAGCATTAAAATGCATGTTTTCACATTTAGGATCAAATTAGGGATCAAACACAAAAATATGCTATTTTGGTGCTTAAGTGTGAGTTCATACGCTAAAAATCCATTCAAATCAAGCCAAAATATATTGAAAAATATGGACTCTTCAAGCGCTCCTGCAAGATCAATGAAAAATACAAAAATTGAGAATAATAGCATGCAAGTTCAAGTGAACTCCTTATACACTTTTGCAAATATTCCTATATGAAAATGCACTTTTACTAAAATTCCAACCAAAAGAACCTTTAGAAAATCTCAATCAAAAGAAGAGGTAGAACATATTAGTTGGATACTGATGAGCGGATAATTTATACGCTTTTTGGCATTGTTTTTAGTATGTTTTTAGTATGTTTTAGTTAATTTTTATTATATTTTTATTAGTTTTTAAATAAAAATCTCATTTCTGGATTTTACTATGAGTTTGTGTGCTTTTCTGTGATTTTAGGTATTTTTTGACTGATATTGAGGGACTTGAGCAAACATCTGATTCAGAGGCTGAAAAAAGACTGCAGATGCTGTTGAATTCTGACCTCCCTGCACTCGAAATTGATTTTCTGGAGCTACAGAAACCCAATTGGTGCACTCTCAATTGCGTTGGAAAGTAGACATCCAGGGCTTTCCAGAAATATATAGTAGTTTATACTTTGCTCGAGATTTGACAACACAAACTGGTGTTCAAACGCCAACTTCCTGCCCTATTCTGAAGTTAAACGCCAGAAACAGGTTACAAACCAGAGTTAAACACCACAAACAGGCTACAACCTGGCATTTAACTCAAAGAGAAGTCTCTAATCGTGTAAAAGCTTAATGCTCAGCCCAAGCACACACCAAGTGGGCCCGGAAGTGGATTTCTGCATCATTTACTTATCTTATGTAACCCTAGCTACTAGTTAGTATAAAAACTACTTTTAGTGATTTTATTTTACATCTTTTGATCATCTTTGGAACGTTTAGTCCTTAGACATTGGAGGCTGGCCTCATGGCCATGCCTAGACTATTATCACTTATGTATTTTCAACGGTGGAGTTTCTACACCCCATAGATTAAGGTGTGGAGCTCTGCTGTTCCTCATGAATTAATGCAAAGTACTATTATTTTTCTATTCAATTCAAGCTTATTCTTATTCTAAGATATTCATTCGTACCCAAGAACATGATGAATGTGATGATTATGTGCGCTCATCACCATTCTCACTTATGAACGCGTGCCTAACAACCATTTCTGTTATACATGAAGACAAGCTAGAATGAGTATCTCTTGGATCCCTTTTCAACGATTCAAATCGTCTCTCCTGACAACAGAGCATCTGAATCCGAGATTAGAATCTTCGTGGTATAGGCTAGAATCAATTGGCAGCATTCCTGAGATCCGAAAAGTCTAAACCTTGTCTGTGGTATTCCGAGTAGGATCTGGGAAGGGATGATTGTGACGAGCTTCAAACTCGCGACTGTGGGGCACAGTGACAGTGCGCAAAAGGATCACTGGATCTTATTCCGACACGATCGAGAACCAACAGCTGATTATCCATGCGGTAGCTGTGCCTGGTATTTTTCATCCGAGACGAGAAATCCGACAGTTGATTAGCCGTACAGAAACCGTAGAGGACCATTTTCACTGAGAGGATGGGAGGTAGCCATTGATGACGGTGATACCCAACATACAACTTGCCATGGAAAGGAGTATTAATGATTGAATGGAGGCAATGGGAAAGCAGAGATTCAGAAGGAACAAAGCATCTCCATACGCTTATCTGAAATTATCACCAATGAATTACATAAGTATCTCTATCTTATTTTATGTTTTATTTATATTTTAATTATCAAAATCCCATAACCATTTGAATCTGCCTGACTGAGATTTACAAGGTCACCATAGCTTGCTTCAAGCCGACAATCTCCATGGGATCGACCCTTACTCACGTAAGGTTTATTACTTAGACGACCCAGTGCACTTGCTGGTTAGTTGTGCGAAGTTGTGAAGAAGAATTGAGATTATGATTGTGCGTATCAAGTTGTTGGCACCATTGAGATCACAATTTCATGCACCAAGTTTGTGGCGCCGTTGCCGGGGATTGTTCGAGTTTGGACAACTGACAGTTCATCTTGTTGCTCAGATTAGGTAATTTTATTTTATTTTTAACCTTTTTATTTTTCGAAAAATTTTCAAAAAAAAATTTAAATAAAAATAAATAAATTATTCTATGGATTCAGAATTTTTAAGAATGAATTCTAGAGTTTCATGATGATCTGTTGAAGTCTGGCTGGCTGTGAAGCCATCTCTGATCTTTTGGACCGAGGTTTCAACTTATCATCACAAGAGCTTGTTGATTTCTATCAATCTTGCTATTGAATGCAATGATCTGCTGAAGCTTGGCTGGCCATTGGCCATGTCTAGTATTTTGGACCGAAGCTTTCACTGAAGACTTGGCTGGTGACGTTGAGATTTTTGCCAGTAAGAATTTCATAAAAATATTCGCGTTGTAGATATAGTCTCTAAACCGACAGAAATCCTTTCGTACAAACGTTTTGGTTGTCACAAGTAACAAACCCCTTTAAAATTGATAACCGAGTATTTAAACCTCGGGTCGTCTTCTCAAGGAATTGCAGGGAAGTATGTTCTTATTATTGGTTATGAAGATTGTAAATTGGGGGTTTTGGAAGTAAGGTGGGAATATGTTATATGACAAGTAAAATAAAACAATAATAATAAAATCTCTTGGCAAGGTATAAGAAGTTGGAAGTCCAGACTTAGTTATCCTTATCAATAATAATGAAATTTGATCTTAATTCCACTTAGTTGACCTTTACTAAAGCAAAGGAAAGTCAAGGGACAAATTGGTTTGATCTTCGAATCCTATTTATTTCCTAAGAAAAGATTGGGATTATTGAAGTTCAACTCAATTGGCAAGATAACAATTATCAATTATGCTGTTGAATTGGATAACTCCTGAGTTACTGATTTCTTAACCAAAACCAAAAGGGAAAAAGTAAATCTACTGGAATAAAAATGCCTTCAGATGGGAAGCAATAATCATGTAAATAAAAGAAAGTAATAATAAACTGAAATACCTCAAATTGCATTAACAAAAGAACTTAAATCTGACATAGACATTCATAAATTAAATTGGAAAAATAAATAAAAGAACATTGAACCTGGATTGAGAGTCACTCCTAAAATTAAGAGAAGTCCTAAATCCTAATCCTAAGAGAGAGGAGAGAACCTCTCTCTCTAAAAACTACATCTACTCCTAAAATTGTGAATTGTGAAATCCTCCTCATGAATGGATGCATTCCCCCACTTTATAGCCTCTAATCTATGTTTTCTGGGCCGCAAACTGGGTTAGAAATAGCCCAGAATTTGCTGGTCTCGAATTCAACCACGCTGGAATTCCGTCACTGCAACGCGGCCGCATGGATCACGCGGTCGCGTCACCTAGCGTCAGGGAAAATATAGCATATATCAAATCGAAGCCCCGGACGTTAGCTTTCCAATGCAACTGGAACCGCGTCGTTTGGACCTCTGTAGCTAAAGTTATAGCCATTTGAGTGTGAAGAGGTCAGGCTGGACAGCTTAGCAATTTCTCCAACTTCTTGTATTCCTTCCATTTTTGCATGCTTCCTTTCCATCCTCTGAGCTATTCCTGCCCTATAATATCTAAAAACACTTAATGCACATATCAAGGCATCTAATGGTAATAAGAGAAGATTAATAATTAGCAATTTAAAGGCCAAAGAAGCATGTTTTCAATTAAAGCACATAATTAGGAAGGCAAATGTAAAACCATGCAAATAATATGAATAAGTGGGTAAAGAGTAGATAAAAACCACTCAATTGAGCACAAGATAAACCATAAAATAGTGGTTTATCAACCTCCCCACACTTAAACAATAGCATGTCCTCATGCTAAGCTCAAGAGAAACTATAAAGATGAAGAGGAATGATAGAGAGTATGCAATGCAACCTATGAATGTAACTACATGCTAAGATGTTTCTACCTACTTGGTTAAAAATAAACAAATCTTTCAAGAACAAATATGAACTGGATTTCACTAATTCAAATGATAAAAATGAAGCACAAATAGATTTGCAAGAAGAAAATAGCTTATGAAAGCAGGGAACAAGGAATTGAGCATCGAACCCTTACTAGTAGTGTATACACTCTAATCACTCAGGTGTTTAAGGTTCGATTCTCTCAATTCTTCTACTAACCTTGCTTTCTAAGGCTTTCTCTTCATCTAACAATCAACAAAAATTTAATGCACATATACACATATCAAGAGGTCTTTTAAGGGTTGTAATGGGGTTAAGGTCAAGGTAGGATTGTATTTGGCCAAGTGGACTAAAATCTGAATCCTTAATTAACTTAAACTTTCCACCTAACTTAAACAATCCATGTAATCATAATACAACATCTAACTATCCATTAACCATATTTTCCACATATTCATGCATTCTATTTTCAAGTACAGTACATATGCATTACTTTCACCACTTACTTTGGGGCATTTTGTCCCCTTTTTGCTTAATTGCTCTTCTTTCTTTTCTTTTATATATATATATATATATATATATATATATATATATATATATATATATATATATATATATATATATATATATATATATATATATTATATATATATATATATTTCTTTTATTTTTCTCAATGCATATGATTAAGATATTGAATGCATGAATCATGTTCTAAACATTTCTTTCACATGAAGATATATAATACCCAATTCTTAAACCAAATATTTCCAAACCCACTTTTCCCACACTTAAATCATAAGCACTCTCACTAGTCTAAGCTAACCAAGGATTCAAATTAAGGACATTATTATTTTTCGCTTAGAGTTAATGATGTGCTAAATAAAAAGAACAAAGGGGTACAATAGGCTCAAAATTGGTTTGCAAGGGATAATGAAAGGTAAGGCCATATGGGTATGTAAGCTCAGTGAAACAAAGGCCTCAATCATATAGGTGCATGCATACATCAAACCATGGAAATATAGAATTAAGCAAGACAAAGATCACAATTTTAGAGAGAAAAAAAAAACACACATCAAAAATAAAATATTGGTTGGTAAAATGCAACCAATTCAAATAGGCTCAAAATCTCACAGGTTTTGTGTGTTCGAGCTCTAAACCATGTTCCAGTATAATATTTCTTCAAACAAGTGTAACATTAAATTTTTTTTTCAAATTAGTGAAATGCTCTTAAAAGGTTTCTTGAAAAAGAAAATATTACTTTAACCAAGTGGTAAAATATGCACAAAATCAAATAATCATGCAATCAAACATGCAAATGCAACAACTAACAAGGAAAATAAAATATTGGTGTTTGAGAAGAAAATACTAACCCATGGAGATCGGTATCGACCTCCCCACACTTAAAGATTGCACCGTCCTCGGTGCATGCTGAGATTTGCAAGTGGACGGGGGTTGTGGTTCCTCAGCTGGGGCTCTTTTTGTTCCTTTCCTTGCCGGTAGTTTGGGAGTAGCTTTCTCTTTACCCTTCTTGGTGGCCATCCTGAAAAGGGAAAAAGAAAGTGACTTATAAAGCTAAGGATTAGAGCAAGGAAGAGAGCGGGAAATGTGATAATCAATGCACAATAAAGAAGAATGACGTTAACACACGCTCATGAGTACATGTGAAAAGTCATCAATGGAAAATAGCTAGTGCATATGATAACAATTGAATGCAAGGTGTTTATTGGCATGCAGGCAAAGGCATGAGTAGCATAGATCAAGCATTCAATGTCCAAGTTAGATTACCAAGCCTTTCAAACTAGCAACATGTTTGTAATGACAATTATATTGAATGAATATGATATGAAAAAGGGTTTTGTGAAAAGCAGGCATTCAGAGTACTAGGATAAAAGATACTGAAAAGCAGTGCACAATGCCATACGGGCGTTTTCACAAACACATAGCATGCATGGTAAATAATCTAATGAAAATAATAAATTGAACATGCAAGCAACCCTTTAAAAATAAAATTATATATAATTGTCAAATAATTCCTCTAATAATCCACAAGTAAAATATAGAAATAATGACCCAAAGAAATTTCTAACACCAATGAAAATAATGCAATCAATGAAAGTATGCAAATAAATTAAAATAAAATAAAAAGAAAAATAAGAAGAATGAGAAGGGAAAGAAGATAAGAAAGGAAGAAGAAAGAAATAAGAAAAGATAAGAAAAATAAGGATTAGAGAAGAAAAGATAAGAAAATTGGCTGATCTGGATATTCTGTGCGCCGCTTGTGACGCGGACGCATGAGTGGTGCGATCGCGTGGTGCGTGATAAGGTCAAGTGACGTGGACGCGTGGGTCACGCGATCGCGTGGCCTGTTTTGTGCGATTGGCGCGAGTGCATCCTTGCGGTCGCGCAACTCTCTGTTCGAAACTCTTTTGCCAAAAAAATCTGGGTGACGCGATCGCGTGGGGCATGCGATCGCGTGAATGGCCATCTTTTAAAAACAACGCGGATGCGTGGGGCACGCGTTTGCGTGGTGAGGCTTGGACTTCCAGCACGAATCCAGCCCAACTCCAGCTCAACTTTCTGCCATACACCTATTTACGTCGATTTCGCAGAGCCACGCGTTCGCGTGGGTGACGCGGACGCGTGGGGAAGCTATTTTTCAAATGACGCGACCGCGTCAGCGACGCGGTCGCGTGGATCAATTTGTGCCATTAGCGCGCCTCCAGCCATGCTTTCGTGTGACTCTCTGTTCATCCTCATTTTCTTCCAAACGCACATACGACGCGGACGCGTCGGCGATGCTGTCGCGTCGCGTGCGAAAATCCCTTTTTTTTTAATCTGAAAAAAATATGCAGAATGCAGTGTTAATATGAATGTGATGCAAAACTCCAGGTTCAATATAATAAAATAAAATAAAACTCAAAAACAAATAAAACTAAATAAAAATAAAAAAGGAACGATTATACCATGGTGGGTTGTCTCCCACCTAGCACTTTTAGTTAGAGTCCTTAAGTTGGACATTTGGTGAGCTCCCTGTTATGGTGGCTTGTGCTTGAACTCATCCAGGAATCTCCACCAATGTTTAATCTCTAGTAACCTCCGGGGTCCCAAACTAAGCATGTAAAGCCCTTAAGAAGCTTCAAACAGATTCTTAGGCTCCCGGGGTAACAAGTGTCAGAGCAGATTCCAGGATCCCAAATCTTGCTTTTACACCCATTTTTGTCGGGATTTGTACTTTTCCAGCCGGGTGATAAGTAATTTGAATTCTCATTGCAGCTACCAAACAGCTTCCTAGACCCATTCAATTGAGCTCTACACCAACCATTGCGTTTAAAGCTTCCAACCATAATGAACCTTGCAGGACAATTCGTACCACTGACCATCTTCCTCTTACTCTTAATGTCACAAAGAGCTCTGAGTTGACCATCTGTCTCTAGTAGCCCATATTCAAGTGGGATTAGAAAGCTAAGGGATATGAATTTTACCCACTTGAATGTTGTGAAGGATGATGGCAACTTAGGGGGAGGGGTTTACAACAACTTTGGCAAGGTAATTTCAAGCTCCACTCCTTTGTGCTCTTTGACATCTTCTACCTCTTGATCAACCTCTACAAAGTCTTCAACCATGGTCTGCCTTGGAGATTGTACGCTCTTCTCAACATCAACATCAAACACCATGGAAGGAGGCTCTGTAACTGGACTTTCCAATGGAGGTACAGCATCTCTTAAGTCTGCAACCACTTCTTCCTTTTTAATAATTGCTGCTTTGTCCAGTTGTTTAAGTATAAAATCGTATTCATCCTCGATGCTTTTCTTTCCATGACAACTCCTTTCAACTATTCTTTCATCTTCAAGGGTCTCTCCTACCTTTACCCGTAGGGCCTCCTCTAGCTCCTTATGAAGTATGGATTCACGAAGATGATTCCTTCTTTCCTGTTCCATATCAATAGCATAATTGGGATCATCTTGCTCTTGGATTGATGGATGTGGGTGCTCTTCCATGGATGGTGGTGATGGGATAGAGAGATCATTCTGTGGTTGAAAAGGAAGTGCACTAGAGCTTGAGGGTTGATTGTTGAAGGTATTTGGTGGTCTGATTTGGGCGACGAGAGCTTGTATAGTAGAGTTTAGATTGGCAAGTTCTTTCTCCATGGAGGTTTGGGGTGGATCTATGTATGGTTCATTTGGTTCATAAGGTGGTTGGTATGGTGGATGTGGGTTAGGGTCATATGGAGGTAAATGGTGGAAAGGGGCTTGTGAGTATGGTGGTCCAAAGTCATGTTGAGGAAAGGGTTCATAGGCATATGGTGGTGGTTGTTGATAGTCCACTGGAGGTGGTTATTGCCATGAGGGTTGATCAAATCCTTGTGGCTCCTCCCATCTTTGATTGTTCCAACCTTGATGCCTGTTCTCATTGTAATTTCTTCTTCCTGCAACATAATTGTAACCAGACTCATAGCCAAAGGGGTGAGAGTTCATAGTAGCAAAATAAAAATTAAAAATGAAAATAAAAACAAATTTAAATTTAAAGGTTATTTAAATTTAAATTTTGAAAATTTTTAAATTTGAATTTTGAAATTTGATTTTTGAAATAAGATAAGATAAGATAAAAATTTTAAAAATAAAAATCTGAAATTTTTTTTCGAAAAAAATTAATTAAAAATATTTTTGAATTTAATGAGGAAAGAGAAAAACAATAAAATGACACCAAATTTCAAATTTTTAGATTAAAACGAAGAAAACAACTAAGAACAGCTTGAAGGTCAAGATGAACGCGAAGAACAACTTGAAGATCAAGATGAACATTAAGAACAAGTTTTTGAAAATTTTTTTTTTAATAACTAAATAAAAACCAATAACCTCTTAATTTATGAAAAAGCAAAAATAAAAACAAATAAACAAACAAAAAGCAAAAAAAATTTACAATAACCAATAATAAGCCACACGTTTGCAATTCCCCGGCAACGGCGCCATTTTGACGTTGAGATTTTTGCCAGTAAAGAATTTCATAAAAGCATTCGCGTTGTAGATATAGTCTCTAAACCGACAGAAATCCCTTCGTACAAACGTTTTGGTTGTCACAAGTAACAAATCCCATTAAAATTGATAACCGAGTATTTAAACCTCGGGTCGTCTTCTCAAGGAATTGCAGGGAAGTATGTTCTTATTATTGGTTATGAAGATTGTAAATTGGGGGTTTTGGAAGTAAGGTGGGAATATGTTATATGACAAGTAAAATAAAACAATAATAATAAAATCTCTTGGCAAGGTATAAGAAGTTGGAAGTCCAGACTTAGTTATCCTTATCAATAATAATGAAAGTTGAATCTTAATTCCACTTAGTTGACCTTTACTAAAGCAAAGGAAAGTCAAGGGACAAATTGGTTTGATCTTCGAATCCTATTTATTTCCTAAGAAAAGAATGGGATTATTGAAGTTCAACTCAATTGGCAAGATAACAATTATCAATTATGCTGTTGAATTGGATAACTCCTGAGTCACTGATTTCTTAACCAAAACCAAAAGGGAAAAAGTAAATCTACTGGAATAAAAATGCCTTCAAATGGGAAGCAATAATCATGTAAATAAAAGAAAGTAATAATAAACTGAAATACCTCAAATTGCATTAACAAAAGAACTTAAATCTGACATAGACATTCATAAATTAAATTGGAAAAATAAATAAAAGAACATTGAACCTGGATTGAGAGTCACTCCTAAAATTAAGAGAAGTCCTAAATCCTAATCCTAAGAGAGAGGAGAGAACCTCTCTCTCTAAAAACTACATCTACTCCTAAAATTGTGAATTGTGAAAGCCTCCTCATGAATGAATGCATTCCCCCACTTTATAGCCTCTAATCTGTGTTTTCTGGGCCACAAACTGGGTCAGAAATAGCCCAGAATTCGCTGGTCTCGAATTCAACCACGTTGGACTTCCGTCACTGCGACGCGGCCGCATGGATCACACGGTCGCATCGCCTAGCGTTAGGGAAAATATAGCATATATCAAATCGAAGCCCCGGACGTTAGCTTTCCAACGCAACTAGAACCGCGTCGTTTGGATCTCTGTAGCTAAAGTTATAGCCATTTGAGTGCGAAGAGGTCAGGCTGGACAGCTTAGCAATTTCTCCAACTTCTTGTATTCTTTCCATTTTTGCATGCTTTCTTTCCATCCTCTGAGCTATTCCTGCCCTATAATCTCTGAAAACACTTAACGCACATATCAAGGCATCTAATGGTAATAAGAGATGATTAATAATTAGCAATTTAAAGGCCAAAGAAGCATGTTTTCAATTAAAGCACATAATTAGGAAGGCAAATGTAAAACTATGCAAATAATATGAATAAGTGGGTAAAGAGTAGATAAAAAGCACTCAATTGAGCACAAGATAAACCATAAAATAGTGGTTTATCAGCTGGCTAGTAAACCATGTCTAATTCTTGGACCGGAGTTTTAGACTAACATTGCATGATTCTGGGAATTCTTATTAAAAATTTTGAATTTTCTTATTTTCTTTTTCAAATTAATTTTTGAAAAATCCAAAAATCCAAAAAAAAATTAATAAAATCATAAAAACCAAAAATTTTGTGTTTTTGTTTGAGTCTTGTGTCAAATTTTAAGTTTGGTGTCAATTGCATCTTTTTTATTCTCTAAAAATTTTCAAAAAATTCATGCATGTGTTCTACATAATCTTCAAGTTGTTCTTGATGATTTTCCTTGTTTGATCTTATGATTTTCATGTTTTGTGTCTTTTCTTGTTTTTCATATGCATTTTCAATTTGTTAGTCTCTAAACATTGAAAATTTCTAAGTTTGGTATCTTGCATGTGTGTCTTTTCTTAAAAATCTTTCAAAAATAAGTTCTTGGTGTTCATCTTGACATTCAAAGTGTTCTTGGTGTTCATCTTTACATTCAAAGTGTTCTTGCATGCATCATATGTTTTGATCTTGAATTTTCATGTTTTGAGTCATTTTGATGTTTTTCTCTTTCCTCATTAAAAATTCAAAAATTAAAAAAATATCTTTCCCTTATTTCACTCATAAATTTCGAATATTTGAGTTGACATTTTCAAAAATTTTCAAAATTTAGTTGTTTCTTATGAGTCAAGTCAAATTTTCAATTTAAAAATCATATCTTTTTCAAATCTTTTTCAAAAATCAAATCTTTTTCATTTTTTCTTTCATATTTTCAAAAATCTCAAAATGATTTCAAAATCTTTTTCGCATTCTTTCGAAATTAATGCAAAATATTTAATGTGATTGATTCAAAAATCTCAAGTTGTTACTTGCCTATTAAGAAATGTTCAATCTTTAAATTTTAAAATCATATCTTTTAGTTTCTTGTGAGTCAAGTAATCAACTTTGATTTTCAAAATCAAATCTTTTTAAATTTCCTTTTCAAATATTTTTCAAAATAAATTTCAATCATATCAATCACATCTTTTTCAAAATCAATTTCAAAATCTTTTTCTAACCTCTTATCTTTTCAAAATTGATTTTCAAAATCTTTTTCAATTAACTACTTGACTTTTTGTTTGATTTTAAAAGTTTTCTATTTCAATCATATCTTTTTCAAAACTACCTAACTACTTTTCTCTCTCCAATTTTCGAAAATCACTAACAACTTTTTCAAAAATCTTTTTAATTAATTAATTTATTTAGTTCTCAAATTTTATTTTGTTTCTCTTTTTAATTTTCGAATTATAACTAATTTTTAAAACAAAAACAAAAACATTATCCTTTTATTTTAAATTAAATTTGAATTCTCTCCCCTTCTCTTATCTCCTTCTATTTATTTATTTATCTACTAACACTCCTTCCCACTAAAAATTCGAACCCACTCTTCTTCTCTGTGTTCAAATTTTTCTCTTCTCCTTCTTCTATTCTTCTTTTCTTCTACTCACATAAAGGAATCTCTATACTGTGACATAGAGGATTCCTCTTCTTTTCTGTTTTCTTCTTTTTCATATGAGCAGGAACAATGATAAGAACGTTCTTGTTAAAGCAGATCCTGAACCTGAAAGGACTCTAAAGAGGAAGCTAAGAGAAGCTAAAGCACAACACTCTGGAGAGGACCTAACAGAAATTTTTGAAAAAGAAGGAGACATGGCCGAACCTAATAACAATGGTGGAGATGCAAGGAACATGCTTGGTGACTTTATTGCACCCTCTTCCAACTTCTATGGAAGAAGCATCTCAATTCCTACAATTGGAGCAAAGAACTTTGAGCTTAAGCCTCAATTAGTTTCTCTAATGCAGCAGAATTGCAAGTTTCATGGACTTCCAATGGAAGATCCTCATCAGTTTTTAGCTGAATTCTTGCAAATCTGTGACGCTGTCAAGACCAATGGAGTTGATCCCAAGGTTTACAGGCTTATGCTTTTCCCTTTTGCTATAAGAGACAGAGCTAGAACATGATTGGATTCACAACCTAAGGAAAGCCTGAACTCTTGGGAAAAGCTGGTCAGTGCTTTTCTGGCCAAATTCTTTCCACCTCAAAAGATGAGCAAGCTTAGAGTGGAGATCCAAACCTTCAGACAGAAGGAAGGTGAGTCCCTCTATGAAGCTTGGGAAAGATATAAGCAACTGATCAAAAGGTGTCCTACTGACATGCTTCCAAAATGGAGCATCATATGTATATTCTATGATGGTTTGTCTGAGTTGTCAAAAATGTCATTGGACCATTCTGCAGGAGGATTTCTTCATCTGAAAACCCCTGCAGAAGCTCAGGAACTCATTAAAATGGTTGTAAATAACCAGTTCATGTACACCTCTGAGAGGAATCCTGTTAACAATGGGACGCCTCAGAAGAAGGGAGTTCTTGAAATTGATACTCTGAATGCCATATTGGCTCAGAATAAAATATTAACTCAGCAAGTCAATATAATTTCTCAGAGTCTGAATGGATTGCAAGCTGCATCCAACAGTACTAAAGAAGCATCTTCTGAAGAAGAAGCTTATGATCCTGAGAACCCTGCAATGGCAGAGGTGAATTACGTGGGAGAACCCTATAGAAACACCTATAATCCTTCATGGAGAAATCATCCAAATTTCTCATGGAAGGACCAACAGAAGTCTCAACAAGGCTTCAACAATAATGGTGGAAGAAATAGGTTTAGCAATAGCAAGCCTTTTCCATCATCTTCTCAGCAACAGACAGAGAATTCTGAACAGAGCCATTCTGGCCTGGCAACCATAGTCTCTGATCTATCCAAGACCACACTAAGTTTCATGAGTGAAACAAGGTCCTCCATTAGAAATTTGGAGGCACAGGTGGGTCAGCTGAGTAAGAAGATTACTGACACTCCTCCCAGTACTCTCCCAAGCAATACAGAAGAAAATCCCAAGAGAGAGTGCAAGGCCATAACCATGACCAATATGGCCGAACCTAGAGAGAGTGAGGAGGATGTGAATCCCAGTGAGAAAAGCCTCATGGGACGTCCTCTGGGCAAAAAGGAATTTCCCTTTGAGGAACCCAAGGAATCTGAGGCTCACACAGAGACCATAGAGATTCCATTGAACTTCCTTCTGCCATTCATGAGCTCTGATGAATATTCTTCCTCTGAAGAGGATGAAGACATCATTGAAGAGCAAGTTGCTAAGTATCTAGGAGCAATCATGAAGCTGAATACCAAGTTATTTGGTAATGAGACTTGGGAGGATGAACCTCCTTGTCACCCAATGAACTGAGTGCATTAATGAGGCAGACATTACCTCAGAAGAAATCGGATCCCGAAAAATTCTTCATACCTTGTACCATAGGCACCATGACCTTTGAGAAGGCTCTGTGTGACCTGAGGTTAGGGATAAACCTCATGCCACTCTCTGTAATGGAGAAACTGAGAATCTTTGAGGTACAAGCTGCAAGAATCTCACTAGAGATGGCAGACAAATCAATGAAACAGGCTTATGGACTAGTAGAGGACGTGCTAGTAAAGGTTGAAGGCCTTTACATCCCTACTAATTTCATAATCCTAGACACTGGGAAGGATGAGGATGAATCAATCATCCTTGGCAAACCCTTCCTAGCCACAGCAAAAGCTGTGATTGATGTTGACAGAGGAGAGTTGGTTCTTCAGTTGAATGAGGACTACCTTGTATTCAAGACTCAAGGTTCTCCTTCTGTAACCATGGAGAGGAAGCATGAAAAGCTTCTCTCAATACAGAGTCAGACAAAACCCCCACATTCAAACTCTAAGTTTGGTGTTGGGAGGCCACAACCAAACTCTAAGTTTGGTGTTGAGAGGGCCCAACCCTGCTCTGATTATCTGTGAGGCTCCATGAGAGCTCACTGTCAAGCTATTGGCATTAAAGAAGTGCTTATTGGGAGGCAACCCAATGTTATTTAATTATATCTATTTATTTTCCATTGCTATCTTATGTTTTCTTTAGGTTGATGATCATGTGAAGTCACAAAAACAACTGAAAAATCAAAAACAAAATAAAAAACAGCATTAAAAATAGCTCACCCTGGAGGAAGAGCTTACTGGCGTTTAAACGCCAGTAAGAGTAGTAGAATGGGTGTTAAACGCCCAGTCTGGCACCATTCTGGGCGTTTAACGCCAGAAATAGGCACCAGACTGGCGTTTAACGCCAGAACAGAGCATCAAGTTGGCGTTAAACGCCAAAAAAGGGAGAAAAGCTGGCGTTAAACGCCAGAAACAAGCAGCAATCTGGCGTTTAATGCCAGAATTGCACTCGAAGGGCATTTTGCATGCCTAAATGGAGCAGGGATGCTAAGTCCTTGACCCCTCAGGATCTGTGGACCCCACAGGATCCCCACCTACCTCACCATTCAAATTCAAACCATTCCCCTCCCAAACCCACCCATTCACACACCCCCATCTCCTCCATCTTCTCCACTTCTTTCTTCTTTTGCTCGAGGACGAGCAAACCTTTTAATTTTGGTGTGGAAAAAAGCGTTGCTTTTTGTTTTTCCATAACCATTTATGGCACCTAAGGCCAGAGAAACCTCTAGAAAGAGGAAAGGGAAGTCAATTGCTTCCACCTCCGAGTCATGGGAGATGGAGAGATTCATCTCACAAGCCCATCACTAAAAAGAGGATGGAGCAAACAAGAGAGCCCACTCATGGACCTCAACAAGAGAATGAGGAAATTCCTCATCATGAAATCCCTGAGATGCCTCAAGGGATGCACTTTCCTCCACAAAACTATTGAGAGAAATTTAACACCTCCCTAGGAGAATTAAGTTCCAACATGGGACAACTAAGGGTGGAGCACCAAGAGCACTCCATCATTCTCCATGAGATTAGAGAAGATCAAAGAGCTATGAGGGAGGAGCAACAAAGGCAAGGAAGAGACATAGAGGAGCTCAAGAGCACCATTGGTTCTTCAAGAGGAAGAAGACGCCACCCCCACTAAGGTGGACCCGTTCCTTAATCTCCTTGTCTATTTATTTTTTCTGTTCTCTAAGCTTTATGTTTATGTTTGTGTCTTCATTACATGATCATTAGTGTCTAGTGTCTATACCTTAAAGCTATGAATGTCTGATAAACCACTATTTTATGGTTTATATTGTGTTTAATTGAGTAGTTGTTATCAAGCCTTTGCACACTTATTCATACTATTTGCATAGTTTTACAATTCCTTCCCAGAATTTGTTCCATGATTGAAAACTTGCTTTCTAGAGTCTTTAATTTGTGTATTTTAATCATCTCTTATTACCATTCGATACCTTGATATGTGTGTTAAGTGTTTTCAGAGATTACAGGGCAGGAATGGCTTAGAGGATGGAAAGGAAGCATGCAAAAGTGGAAGGAATACAAGAAGTTGAAGAAGTTGCTAAGCTGTCCAACCTGACCCTCTCGCACTAAATTGATCATAACTTAAGCTACAGAGGTCCAAATGAGGCGGTTTCAGTTGCGTTGGAAAGCTAACATCCGGGGATTCACAACGATATATAATTTGCCATAGCTGCCCCAAAGCCAGGTGATGCGAACGCGTGGATCACGCGGACGCGTGACCTGGCAAAAAACCCAGTCAGCGCGAACGCGTGGACGACGCTTCCGCGTCACTTTCCCGCAACCTGTACGTACCATAAATCACTGGGGGAGATTTCTGGGCTATTTTTGACCCAGTTTTTGGCCCAGAAAACACAGATTGGAGGCTATAAAGTGGGGGAATGCATCCATTCATTAATATGTCTTCCATTATTCACTTTTTATAGATGTAGTTTTTAGAGAGAGAAGTTCTCTCATCTCTCTTAGGATTTAGGATTAGGATTCCTCTTAAAGGATTTAGGATTATTTCTTCTCAATTTCCAGGTTTAATGTTCTTTTTATTTATTTTCTCAAATTTTGTTTATGAACTTTTTATGTTTAGGTTGATTTTCTATTTAATATATTTTGAGGTATTTCAGATTTGACTTTGCTTTGCTTTATTTATATAGTTGCTTTTAATTTAATTTAGATATTTTCCTTCTTTTGGCTTTGGTTAAGTAATTGGTAACACTTGAGTTGTCAAAATCAGCAGTGATTGAAATTGGCAGATTACTGATTGATTTGGATCGCTCTAAAGCTAGTCTTCCCACAGGGATTGACTAGGACTTGAGGATTAAATTAATTAGTCCACTTGATTTAACTAAGTGGGATTAAAACCCAATTTTCATCACATCTGATAAGGATAATTGGGATAGGAATTCTAATTCTTATACCTTGCCAAGAGATTTCACTATTATTAATTTATTTTTCTTATCATTTAAATTACTTGCTCCTTATTTCAAAAACCCAAAATTCTACCTTTTCCATAGCTAATAATAAGTCATACTTCCCTGCAATTCCTTGAGAAGACGACCCGAGGTTTGAATACTTCGGTTATTTATTTTTATTGGGTTTGCACAAATGACAAACAAAACTTTTGTAAGAAAGGAATTCTTGTCGGTCTAGAAGTTATACTTACAACAGGGATATATTTGTGAAAATTCTAGATCGCGCGAGAGTTTCGCTCTTTCAAAATGGCGCCATTGCCGGGGAATTGCAAACGTGTGCCTTATTATTGGTTATTGTAAATATTTTTCTTTTACTTGTTTATTTGTTTTTGTTTTCCCTTTTTATTTCTATTAGTTACTATGAGTTCTCACCCCTCTCGCTTTGAGTTTGGTTCTAAATTTGTTGAAAGGAATGGAAGCTATAACAGGACTATGCATCACGGTCAAAACAATCAAAGATGGATGGAGCCAAGAGGATCTGATCAACCCTTTAGGCAACAACGCCTTCCAAAATATCATGGACAAAGACCATTCTACAATGCATACCAAGCTGATAGATATGGTGGACCCCTTGGTAGTTACCAATAAGCCCCACCATGTGCTCATAGACCACCCTCTTAATATAGCTTCAAACCACCACACTCACAAGCTCCTTTTCACCATTCACCTCCGTATGATCCTTATCCACCCCAATTCCAATCCAATTACTCCCAAGAACCACCACTTCCCTATGTACCATGTCAATATCCATCACCTCAAGAATCACAGGCTCGCCTCAAGAAAACAGTAGATCAATTTCATGCAACCCTTCATCAACTGGAGCAAGCAATAAATCAATTATCTTCCAGACGTTTGGACACTCAAAGAACTCCCATAGCTCCATGTGGACAATCTAATGAAGAACGTAGCATGAAGGAGATACTAGACACTCCAGTGGACAGTACAGAGCATGACTTCGTACTGGAACAAGTAGAGGAAGCTATCATTATAGAAGAAGAAGAGTTGATTGAAGACTTAGGAGACGCTGAACCTCCATGGGAATCCAGAATTATGGAAAATTTCGTCAATGATGTTACAATTGATGCTAGGGAGGATAGTGCACAACTCCCAAAGAAGGTATCTTATGAAGAACTGGACGGAATAACCCAAGACGCAAGTTTCCTTGATGATGATAATCACAAGTTAGGTTCTCTTAGTAATGAACTTGCATCTGCAAGTGAATTCTTTGAGACAGGAGAATCTTCCCTGAATGAATACGAAGATGATGCTGAAGTAGATTTTTCTCAACCTCCAACTTATGACTTGAGTGATGTTGAGGAAGAAATCGAAGACTTTGATCAAGACATGGTTGAAATTGAAAAAGTTTGCAAGGAAGTGGAAGAATTCATTGAAGACTACAAGGGAGTAGAGCTTGTAGAACCACTGGAAACATCTATCCCAAGGCCATTACCGCCCAATACAAACTTCAAGTGGGTAAAATCCCTAGCTTTTATATTTACTTTTCCACTTGAATATGGTTTACTTGAAACAGATGGCTAGCTTAGAGCTCTTTGCGGCTTTAAGAGCAAAAGGGAAATGACTCGCACTCAGAGTTGGTATGCAAGATTCAATGAGGTTTCACACTTCAATTTGAGGCGCAAGGATTGGTGCCAAACTCAATTGTATGGATCTCGGAAGCTGTTTGGTCTCTGCAGTGAGAATTCAGATTGCTCACCACCCAGCTGGAAAAATGCAGATCAAGACAAAGACGGGTGTAAAAGCAAAGTTTGGGATCCTAGAGTCTGTTCTGACATTCAACACACTGGAAGCCTTAGAACCTGTTTGAAACTGCTCAAGGGCTTTACGTGCCTTGTTTGGGACCCCGGAGGCTGTTGGCATTCCAAGCACTGGTGGAGATTTTTGGATGAATTCAAGCACAAGCCACCATAGCAGGAAGCTCATCAAATGTCCAACTTAAGGACTTTAACTAAAAGTGCTAGGTGGGAGACAACCCACCATGGTATAATCGTTTCTTTTTCACTTTTCTTTCGTTTTGTTTGTTTTTATATTATTCTATTGAACCTGGATATTATTCATAGCATCTACATTAGCATTGCATTCTGCATACTGTATTATTATAATATATATATATATATATTTCGCACGTGACGCGACAGCGTCGATGATGAGCGGATAATTTATACGCTTTTTGGCATTATTTTTACATAGTTTTCAGTACAATTTAGTTAGTTTTTAGTATATTTTTATTAGTTTTTAATTAAAAATCACATTTCTGGACTTTACTATGAGTTTTTGTGTTTTTCTGTGATTTCAGGTATTTTCTGACTGAAATTGAGGGACCTGAGCAAAAATCAGATTCAGAGGTTGAAGAAGGACTGCAGATGCTGTTGGATTCTGACCTCCCTGCACTCAAAGTGGATTTTCTACCGTTACAGAACTCCAAATGGCGCGCTCTCAATTGCGTTGGAAAGTAGACATCCAGGGCTTTCCAGCAATATATAACAGTCCATACTTTGCCTAAGTTTAAATGACGCAAACTGGCGTTGAACGCCAGTTCCATGCTGCAGTCTGGAGTTAAACGCCAGAAACAGGTTGCAAAGTGGAGTTAAACGCCAGAAACAGGTTATAAACTGGCGTTCAACTCCAAGAGAAGCCTCTACACGTGTAAAGCTCAATGCTCAGCCCAAGCACACACCAAGTGGGCCCCGGAAGTGGATTTCATCATCATTTACTTATCTCTGTAAACCCTAGTAATTAGTTTAGGATAAATAGGACTTTTTACTATTGTATTTATATCTTCGGATCATTTTTAGTCTTGGTTCTCTTGGTTCCCTCTCTGGGGCCGAGACCAATGAACTCCATTATCACTTATGTATTTTCAACGGTAGAGTTTCTACACACCATAGATTAAGGTGTGGAGCTCTGCTGTTCCTCATGAATTAATGCAAAGTACTACTGTTTTCTATTCAATTCAAGCTTATTCCTATTCTAAGATATCCATTCGCACCCAAGAACATGATGAATGTGATGATTATGTGACACTCATCATCATTCTCACTTATGAACGCGTGCCTGACAAACACTTCCGTTCTACATGCAAACAAGCTAGAATGAATATCTCTTAGATATCTAATACAGAGGACCGAGTCCGAGATATTAGAATCTTCGTGGTATAAGTTAGAACCCATGGATGGCCATTCTTGAGATCTGAAAAGTCTAAACCTTGTCTGTGGTATTCTGAGTAGGATCTGGGAAGGGATGGCTGTGACGAGCTTCAAACTCGCGAGTGCTGGGCGTAGTGACAGATGCAAAAGGAGGGTGAATCCTATTCCAGTATGATCGAGAACCTCCAGATGATTAGCCATGCAGGTGACAACGCATCGGACCATTTTCACAGAGAGGATGGGAAGTAGCCATTGACAACGGTGATGCCCTACACAAAGCTTGCCATGGAAGGGAGTAGGACTGATTGGATGAAGACAGCAGGAAAGCAGAGGTTCAGAGGAACGAAAGCATCTCTATACACTTATCTGAAATTCTCACCAATGATTTACATAAGTATCTCTATCTTTATTTTCTATTTAATTATTATTATTATTCGAAAACTCCATAATCATTTGATATCGGCCTGACTGAGATTTACAAGATGACCATAGCTTGTTTCATATCAACAATCTCCGTGGGATCGACCTTTACTCACGTAAGGTTTATTACTTGGACGACCCAGTGCACTTGCTGGTTAGTTGTACGAAGTTGTAAAACAGAATTAAGAATATGAACGTGCGTATTTAGTTTTTAGCGCCGTTACCAAGGAAGGAACGATCACGATTTCGCACACCAAGTTTTTGGCACCGTTGCCGGGGATTGTTCGAGTTTGGACAACTGACGGTTCATATTGTTGCTCAGATTAAGTAACTTTATTTCTAATTTTAAGTTTTTGTTTTTATTCTCATAATTTTCGAAAAATTTCAAAAAAAAATTTAATTGATGTTTTTCAGAATTTTTAAGAATGAATTCTAGAGTTTCATGAAAAATTGTTGGAGCCTGGCTGGCTGGAAAGCCATGTCTAAATTCTTTTGGACTGAGGCTTCCAAACCATCATCACAAGAGCAAGCTAGTTGTTCCTAATCCATCTGCTGCTGTATGACTGATGTGTATTCTGAAGCTTGGCTGGTCATTGGCCATGTCTAGTGTTTTGGACCGGAGCTTTCACTGAAAGCTTGGCTGGCTAGTAAGCCATGTCTAATTCCTGGACTGGAGCTTTAGACTAACAGTTCAAGATTCCTGGAATTCATATTAAAAATTTTGAAATCCTTATTTTCTTTTTCCATTTAATTTTCGAAAAAAATCCAAAAAAAAAATTTATAAAATCATAAAATCATAATTTTTTTTGTTTCTTGTTTGAGTCTTGTGTCATGTTTTAAGTTTGGTGTCAATTGCATATTCATCTTGCATTTTTTGAAAATTGCATTCATGCACTACATTCATCATGATCTTCAAGTTGTTCTTGATGAACTTTCTTGTTTGATCTTCATATTATATTGTTTTGTGTTGTATGGTGTTTTTCATATACATTCTTGCATCCATAGTGTCTAAACATGAAAGATTTCTAAGTTTGGTGTCTTGCATGTTTTCTTTGCATATAAAAATTTTCAAAAAATTAAGTTCTTGATGTTCATCATGATCCTCAAAGTGTTCTTGGTGTTCATCTTGACATTCATAGTGTTCTTGCATGCATCATTTGTTTTGATCCACAACTTTCATGCATTGAGTTTTTTCATTATTTTTCTCTTTCATCATTAAAAATTCAAAAATCAAAAAAATATCTTTCCCTTTTTCGCTCATAAATTTCAAAAATTTGGATTGACTTTTTCAAAAATTTTTAAAATCTAGTTGTTTTTTATGAGTCAAATCAAATTTTCAATTTGAAAATCCTATCTTTTTCAAAAATCAAATCTTTTTCATTTTTCTTATTTATTTTCGAAAATTTTAAAAAATATTTTTCAAAAATCTTTTTTCTTAATTTTATCTCATAATTTTCGAAAATATCATCAATAATTAATGTTTTGATTCAAAAATTTCAAGTTTGTTACTTTCTTGTTAAGAAAGATTCAAACTTTAAGTTCTAGAATCATATCTTGTGATTACTTGTGAGTCAAGTCATTAATTTTGATTTTAAAAATCAAATCTTTTTCAAAACTAATTTTAATCATATATGTCCATTATATCTTTTTAAATCATATCTTTTTCAAAAATTTGATTTTAAAATATCTTTTCTAACTTCTTATCTTCTTATCTTTTCAAAATTGATTTTCAAATCTTTTTCAACTAACTGATTGACTTTTTGTTTGTTTCTTATCTTTTTCAAAACCACCTAACTACTCTTCCCTATCTAATTTTTGAAAATACTTCCCCTTTTTTTTTTCAAAATTCCTTTTTAATTAACTAATTGTTTTAAATTTTAATTTAATTTCAAATTTAATTTTTGAGATTTAACTTTAAATTTTATTTTTATTTTTTGAAAGTCCCTCTCTCTTATCTCCTTCTATTTATTTATTCATCTACTAACACTTCTCCTTACCCAAAAATTCGAACCCCTTCTTCTCCTCTGAGTTCGAATTCTTCTCTTATTCATTCTCTTTCTTCTTTTCTTCTACTCACACAAGGGAACCTCTATACTGTGGTAAAAAGAATCCCTATTATTATTTCCAGTTCCCTTCTTTTTCATATGAGCAGGAGCAAGGACAAGAACATTCTTGTTGAAGCAGACCTTAAACCTGAAAGGACTCTGAAGAGAAAACTGAGAGAAGCTAAAATACAACAATCTAGAGACAACCTTACAGAAATTTTTTAAAAGGAAGAGGAGATGGCAGCCGAAAATAATAATAATGCAAGGAGGATGCTTGGTGACTATACTACACCTACTTCCAAGTTTGATGGAAGAAGCATCTCAATCCCTACCATTGGAGCAACCAATTTTGAGCTGAAACCTCAATTAGTTGCTCTAATGCAACAGAACTGCAAATTTCATGGACTTCCATCAGAAGATCCCTACCAGTTTTTAACTGAGTTCCTACAGATCTGTGAGACTGTTAAGACTAATGGAGTAGATCCTGAAGTCTACAGGCTCATGCTTTTCCCTTTTGCTGTAAGAGACAGAGCTAGAACATGGTTGGACTCACAACCTAAGGATAGCCTGGACTCCTGGGATAAGCTGGTCACAGCCTTCTTGGCTAAGTTCTTTCCTCCTCAAAAGTTGAGCAAGCTTAGAGTGGATGTTCAGACATTCAAGCAAAAAGATGGTGAATCCCTCTATGAAGCTTGGGAAAGATACAAGTAGATGACCAAAAGGTGTCCTCCTGACATGCTTTCAGAATGGACCATTCTGGATATATTCTATTATGGTCTGTCTGAGTTCTCCAAGATGTCACTGGACCATTCTGCAGGTGGATCCATTCACCTAAAGAAAACACCTGTAGAAGCTCAGGAACTTATTGACATGGTTGCAAATAATCAATTTATGTATACTTCTGAGAGAAATTCCTTGAAT
Source organism: Arachis ipaensis (assembly GCF_059453495.1). Lineage (NCBI taxonomy): Eukaryota > Viridiplantae > Streptophyta > Magnoliopsida > Fabales > Fabaceae > Arachis > Arachis ipaensis. The sequence continues at coordinate 28,223,339 of NC_142441.1, read as the reverse complement.
AATGGGACGCCTCAGAAGAAGGGAGTTCTTGAAATTGATGATCTGAATGCCATATTGGCTCAGAACAAATTGTTGACTCAGCAAGTCAACATGATTTCCCAAAGTCTGATGGATGGCAAAATGCATCCAACAGTACTAAAGAGGCATCTTCTGAAGAAGAAGCTTATGATCCTGATAACCCTGCAATAGTAGAGGTAAATTACATGGGTGAACCTTATGAAAACACCTATAATTCAACATGGAGAAATCATCCAAATTTCTCATGGAAGGATCAACAAAAGCCTCAACAAGGCTTTAATAATGGTGGAAGAAACAGGCTCAGCAATAGCAAGCCTTTTCCATCATCTTCTCAGCAACAGACAGAGAATTCTGAACAAAATACCTCTAATTTAGCAAACTTAGTCTCTGATCTATCTAAGGCCACTCTGAGTTTCATGAATGAAACAAGGTCCTCCATTAGAAATTTGGAGGCACAAGTGGGCCAGCTGAGTAAAAGAGTCACTGAAATCCCTCCTAGTACTCTCCCAAGCAATACAGAAGAGAATCCAAAAAGAGAGTGCAAGGCCATTGAATTAACCATCATGGCCGAACCTACAAGGGAGGAAGAGGACGTGAATCCCAGTGAGGAAGACCTCCTGGGACGTCCAGTGATCAACAAGGAGCTTCCATTTGAGGAACCAAAGGATTCTGAGGCTCATCTAGAGACCATAGAGATTCCATTGAACCTCCTTATGCCCTTCATGAGCTCTGATGAATATTCTTCTTCTGAAGAGAATGAGAATATTACTGAAGAGCAGGTTGCCAAGTACCTTGGTGCAATCATGAAGCTGAATGCTAAATTATTTGGTAATGAGACTTGGGAAGACGAACCTCCCTTGCTCATCAATGAACTGAGTGATATGGATCAACTGACATTACCTCAGAAGAAACGGGATCCTGGAAAGTTTCTAATACCTTGTACCATAGGCACCATGACCTTTGAGAAGGCTCTATGTGACCTTGGGTCAGGGATAAACTTCATGCCACTCTCTGTAATGGAGAAACTGGGAAAGGTACAGGCTGCCAATATCTCATTAGAGATGGCAGACAAATCTATGAAAATGGCTTATGGACTAGTAGAGGACGTGTTAGTAAAGGTTGAAGGCCTTTACATCCCTACTGATTTCATAATCCTAGATACTGGGAAGGATGAGGATGAATCCATCATCCTTGGAAGACCCTTCCTAACCACAGCAAAAGCTGTGATTGATGTGGACAGAGGAGAGTTGGTCCTTCAACTAAGTGAAGACAACCTTGTGTTTAAAACTCAAGGATCTCCTTCTGTAACAATGGAGAGGAAGCATGAAAAGCTTCTCTCAGTACAGAGTCAACCAAGGCCCCCACAATCAAACTCTAAGTTTGGTGTTGGGAGGCCTCAGCCAAACTTTAAGTTTGGTGTTGAAACCCCACATCCAAACTCTAAGTTTGGTGTTGGGAATCTATAAAATTGACCTGATCACCTGTGTGCCTCCGTGAGAGCCCGCTGTCAAGCTATTGACATTAAAGAAGTGCTTGTTGGGAGGCAACCCAATTTTTATTTATCTAATTTTATTTTATTTTTATTGTTCTTTCATGTTTTATTAGGTTCATGATCATATGGAGTCACAAAATAAATACAAAAATTAAAAACAGAATCAAAAACAGCAGAAAAAAATTCACACCCTGGAGGAAGGACTTACTGGCGTTTAAACGCCAGTAAGGAGCATCTGGCTGGCGTTCAACGCCAGAACAGAGCATGGATCTGGCGCTGAACGCCAGAAACAAGCAACATCCTGGCGTTCAGACGCCAGGAATACACCCTGAGAAGAGCTGGCGCTGAACGCCAGAAACAAGCATGGAACTGGCGTTCAACGCCAGAAACATGCTGCATCTAGGCGTTGAACGCCCAGAACAAGCATCAATTCGGCGTCTAAACGCCAGAATTGCATGCAAAGGCGTTTTACATGCCTAATTGGTGCAGGGTTGCAAATCCTTTACACCTCAGGATCTGTGGACCCCGCAGGATCATTTCAGCATCTGTGGACCCCACAGGATCCCCACCTACCTCCACTCACATTCTTCCCTCTTCTCAACACTCACCCTTCCCAATAAACACCCTTTCCCAAAACCCTTCACCAATCACCTCAATCTCTCTTCCCCATAAACCCCACCTACTTTCAAAATTTAAATCACTTTTCAACCCAAACCCACCCAATATGGCCGAACCCACTCCCTCTCCCCTCACTATATAAACCCCTCCATCCCTCCTTTATTTTCACACAACACAACCCTATCTTCTATACCTTGGCCGAATACACCTCCCCTCACTCTCCTCCATATTTTCTCTTCTTCTTCTTCTTCTTCTTTTCTTTCTTCTCTTGCTCGAGGGCGAGCAATATTCTAAGTTTGGTGTGGTAAAAGCATAGCTTTTTGTTTTTCCATTACCATTGATGGCACCCAAGACCAGAGAAACCTCTAAAAAAGGGAAAGGGAAGACAAAAGCTTCCACCTTCGAGTCATGGGAGATGGAAAGATTCATCTCCAAAGCCTATCAAGACCACTTCTATGATGTTGTGGCCAAGAAGAAGGTGATCCCCGAGGTCCCTTTCAAACTCAAGAAAAGTGAGTATCCGGAGATCCGACATGAGATCCAAAGAAGAGGTTGGAAAGTTCTAACCAACCCCATTCAACAAGTCGGAATCCTAATGGTTCAAGAGTTCTATGCCAATGCATGGATCACTAGGAACCATGATCAAAGTAAGAACCCGAACCCAAAGCATTGGCTCACCATGGTTCGGGGGAAATACTTAGATTTTAGTCCGGAAAAAGTAAGGCTGGCGTTCAACTTGCCAATGATGGAAGAAAACGCACGCCCCTACACAAGAAGGGTCAACTTTGATCAAAAGTTGGACCAAGTCCTCATAGACATATGTGTGGAAGGAGCTCAATGGAAGATTGACTCAAAAGGCAAACCGGTTCAACTGAGAAGATTGGACCTTAAGCCTGTAGCTAGAGGATGGTTAGAGTTCATTCAACGCTCAATCATTCCCACTAGCAACCGGTCTGAAGTTACTGTAGACCGGGCCATCATGATCCATAGTATCATGATTAGGGAGGAAGTGGAGGTTCATGAGATTATACCTCAAGAACTCTACAAGGTAGCTGACAAGCCCTCCACTGTGGCAAGATTAGCCTTTCCTCACCTCATTTGCCATCTATGCAATTCGGCTGGGATTGACATAGAGGGAGATATCCTCATTGAGGAGGACAAGCCCATCACTAAGACAAGGATGGAGCAAACAAGAGAGCCTATTCATGGATCTCAAGAGACGAATGAAGAAGCTCATCACCAAGAAATCCATGAGATGCCTCAAGGGATGCACTTTCCTCCATAGAATTTTTCGGAGAAAATCAACACCTCCCTAGGAGAATTAAGTTCCAACATGGGACAACTAAGGGTGGAACATCAAGAGAACTCCATCATCCTTCATGAAATTAGAGAAGATCAAACAGCAATGAGGGAGGAGCAACAAAAACAAGGAAGAGACATAGAAGAGCTCAAGGACATCATTGGTTCCTCAAGAAGGAAACGCCACCATCACTAAGGTGGACTCATTCCTTGTTCTTAAATTTGCTGTTTTTTTTTCGTTTTTTTTATGTTAAATGTTTATCTATATTTGTGTCTTCATTACATGATCATTAGTATTTATTAATTATGTCTTAAAGTTATGAATGTCCTATGAATCCATCACCTCTCTTAAATGAAAAATGTTTTTAATTCAAAAGAACAAGAAGTACATGGTTTCGAATTCATCCTTGAAACTAGTTTAATTATTTTGATGTAGTGACAATACTTTTTGTTTTCTAAATGAATGCTTGAACAGTGCATATGTCTTTTGAAATTGTTGTTTAAGAATGTTAAATATGTTGGCTCTTGAAAGAATGATGAATAGGAGACATGTTATTTGATAATCTGAAAAATCATAAAAAAAATGATTCTTGAAGCAAGAAAAAGCAGTGAATACAAAGCTTGCAGAAAAAAAATATGCGAAAAAATAGCGAAAAAAGAGAAAGAAAAAGAAAAAGCAAGCACAAAAAGCCAATAGCCCTTAAAACCAAAAGGCAAGGGTAATAAAAAGGATCCAAGGCTTTGAGCATCAGTGGATATGAGGGTCTAAAGGAATAAAATCCTGGCCAAAGCGGCTAAACCAAGCTGTCCCTAACCATGTGCTTGTGGCGTGAAGGTGTCAAGTGAAAACTTGAGACTGAGCGGTTAAAGTCAAGGTCCAAAGCAAAAAGAAGAGTGTGCTTAAGAACCCTGGACACCTCTAATTGGGGACTTTAGCAAAGCTAAGTCACAATCTGAAAAGGTTCACCCAATTATGTGTCTGTGGCATTTATGTATCCGGTGGTAATACTAGAAAACAAAGTGCTTAGGGCCACGGCCAAGACTCATAAAGTAGCTATGTTCAAGAATCACATACTGAACTAGGAGAATCAATAACACTATCTGAATTCTAAGTTCCTATAGATGCCAATCATTCTGAACTTTAATGGATAAAGTGAGATGCCAAAACTATTCAAGAGGCAAAAAGCTACAAGTCCCGCTCATCTGATTGGAGCTAAGTTTCATTGATATTTTGGAATTCATAGTATATTCTCTTCTTTTTATCCTATTTGATTTTCAGTTTCTTGGGGACAAGCAACAATTTAAGTTTGGTGTTGTGATGAGCGGATAATTTATACGCTTTTAGGCATTGTTTTTACATAGTTTTCAGTACAATTTAGTTAGTTTTAGTATATTTTTATTAGTTTCTAATTAAAAATCACATTTCTGGACTTTACTATGAGTTTTTGTGTTTTTCTATGATTTCAGGTATTTTCTGGCTGAAATTGAGGGACCTGAGCAAAAATCAGATTCAGAGGTTGAAGAAGGACTACAGATGCTGTTGGATTATAACCTCCCTGCACTCAAAGTGGATTTTCTGGAGCTACAGAACTCCAAATGGCGCGCTCTCAATTGAGTTGGAAAGTAGACATCTAGGGCTTTCTAGAAATATATAATAGTTCATACTTTGCCCAAGTTTACATGACGTAAACTGGCGTTGAACGCCAGTTCCATGCTGCAGTCTGGAGTTAAACGCCAGAAACAGGTTGCAAAGTGGAGTTAAACGCCAGAAACAGGTTATAAACTGGCGTTCAACTCCAAGAGAAGCCTCTACACGTGTAAAGCTCAATGCTCAGCCCAAGCACACACCAAGTGGGCCCCGGAAGTGGATTTCATCATCATTTACTTATCTCTGTAAACCCTAGTAATTAGTTTAGGATAAATAGGACTTTTTACTATTGTATTTATATCTTCGGATCATTTTTAGTCTTGGTTCTCTTGGTTCCCTCTCTGGGGCTGAGACCAATGAACTCCATTATCACTTATGTATTTTCAACGGTAGAGTTTCTACACACCATAGATTAAGGTGTGGAGCTCTGCTGTTCCTCATGAATTAATGCAAAGTACTACTGTTTTCTATTCAATTCAAGCTTATTCCTATTCTAAGATATCCATTCGCACCCAAGAACATGATGAATGTGATGATTATGTGACGCTCATCATCATTCTCACTTATGAACGCGTGCCTGACAAACACTTCCGTTCTACATGCAAACAAGCTAGAATGAATATCTCTTAGATATCTAATACAGAGGACCGAGTTCGAGATATTAGAATCTTCGTGGTATAAGTTAGAACCCATGGATGGCCATTCTTGAGATCCAGAAAGTCTAAACCTTGTCTGTGGTATTCCGAGTAGGATCTGGGAAGGGATGGCTATGACGAGCTTCAAACTCGCGAGTGCTGGGCGTAGTGACAGACGCAAAAGGAGGGTGAATCCTATTCCAGTATGATCGAGAACCTCCAGATGATTAGCCATGCAGGTGACAGCGCATCGGACCATTTTCACAGAGAGGATGGGAAGTAGCCATTGACAACGGTGATGCCCTACACAAAGCTTGCCATGGAAGGGAGTAGGACTGATTGGATGAAGACAGCAGGAAAACAGAGGTTCAGAGGAACGAAAGCATCTCTATACGCTTATCTGAAATTCTCACCAATGATTTACATAAGTATCTCTATCTCTATTTTCTATTTAATTGTTATTATTATTCGAAAACTCCATAATCATTTGATATCCGCTTGACTGAGATTTACAAGATGACCATAGCTTGCTTCATACCAACAATCTCCGTGGGATCGACCCTTACTCACGTAAGGTTTATTACTTGGATGACATAGTGCACTTGCTGGTTAGTTGTACGAAGTTGTGAAACAGAATTAAGAATATGAATGTGCGTATTTAATTTTTAGCGCCGTTACCAAGGAAGGAACAATCACGATTTCGCACACCAGTCGACGACGTGTCCACGTCATATGTGCCTCAAGGAAGAAAAGAGATTTTATAGAGAGTCACGCGACAGCATGGATGGAGGCGCGCCTTTAGCACAATTTGACGCCACGCGACCGCGTCGCTGACACGTCCGCGTCACCCACGCAAACGCGTGCCCTACAAATCGACGTAAAAAGGGTGTATGGCAGCAAGTTGTGATGGAGTGGTGCTGGAACCGTGCTAGAAGCACAAGCCCTACCACGCGAACGCGTGCCCCACGCATTCGCGCCGTTTTTCAAAACAAGGCCAACCATGTGACCGCGTCACCCTAAAATCTGGCAATATGAGTTTCAAACAGAGAGTTGTGCGACCGCGAGGCTGCCCTCGCGCTAATGGCACAGATCAATCCACGCGACCGCGTGGATGACGCGTCCACGTCATTTCATAGAAGCGCTATCCGCGCGAACGCGTCACTCACGCGTCCGCGTCACAAGCGGCGCACAGCTTATCCAAAGCAGCCAAATATCTTATCTTTTCTTCCCTATATCTAAATCTTTTCTTTCCTTCTTATTTCTTTCTTCCTCCTTTCTTACTTTTTTTTTCTTTTCCATTGGTGTTAAATTCTCTTCTTCAACTATTGCATCTTTTCTTGAATTATTCTGGTGCTTCATGACTTGTTTTATTCTAATTGGGTATTATTATTCATAAGTCAATGTTAATTTTTATAATACTGATATTCCTTTTGCATTGATATGCACTTACACTATCTTGCATTACCCACACTCTCTTCCCCATTGTTTCAACTTTTGCACTATTGATATGCCATTTGCTTCCACTATTTTCTCACTTGCATGTTGTAGCTACCATGTAATTGAGACCTTTATTATTTGGCATTAACACCCATATTTTATTTATGTTCTTATCTTTATTTCTGGGTTACTTTCCTTCTTTTTCTCTTCTTTCAGGATGGCCATCGAGGAAGGGAAAGGGAAAGCTTCTAACTGGGGAGACAGGCAAGTCAATCTGCACAATCTATAGAGAAAGGCATCAGTTGGAGCAACCTGTCCACTTGTACATCTTAGCATGCACTGAGGACGGTGCAACCTTTAAGTGTGGGGAGGTCGATACCGATCTCCATGGGTTAGTTATTTTCTTCTCAACACCAATGTTTTATTTTATTTAGTACATTGTTGCATTGAATGTTTGTTTGATTTTATGCATTTAGCTACTGCTTGGTCAAAGTAATGAGTTTCTTTTTAAGACCCTATTTTTGAATAAATTCACTAATTTAAATTAAAAACTAAAATTTTTCATGTGTTAAATTTGTTTGAAGTTGTATTTGGAACATGGTTTTTTGAGCCAAAGAACACACAACCTGCGAGATTTTGAGCTTATTTACATGGTTACATTATTTAACCATAAATTTTTATTCTTGTGTGTTTTCTTCTCTATAATTGCAATCTTTGCTTTGTTCCATTCTATATGTCCATTATTTAGTGTATTTACATGCTTGCATATGATTGAGGCCATTACTTGTTTTTGCTCACTTATCCCAAATAAGCCTATCCTTTTATGTCACCCTTGTTAACCACTTTGAGCCTTTTAACCCCATTTATTCTATATTTTACCACATCACTAGCCTTAAGCAAAAAAACTAAATAAAAATTTCAAGTTGAATCCTTGGTTAGCTTAAGATAGATATTGTGTATAATTTAAGTATGGGAAATTTTATAGGAACATGGGATGATAGAAAAAAGTAGGAAATTAAATTGAATAAGTTATTTGAAAATTTGGGAAGCATGCTCATGTAAAATTAAAATAATTAAATTACCATGTGCATTGATAAAAAAAAGATATTACCCCAAAAGCAAAATAAAAAAAGAATCAATGCACATGGGACAAAATTCAAAAATAAGTTTGATACATGAGCATGTAATACAAAAGTGGGAAATTTTGGGTAGCTAGGTAAAGCATTTTAAATTATATAAAGTATGTATATGCTAGGTGAGATCTTAGACTAATCAAGGATCCACTTTGTTAGCTCACTTAGCCTTATATATATATATATATATATATATATATATATATATATATCCTTACTTTTACCTCAGCCCCATTACAACCCTAAAAGGACCTCATGATGTTTGCATTGGTACATTTAATATTTGTTGATTGGTTAGATGAAGAACAAAGTTTAGAAAGCATGACTAGAGAAGAGTAGAGTGGATTACCCTAGACACTTGAGAGAGCAGAGTGCATATACACTACCAGTGAAGGTTCAATGCTTGACACTATGTTCCCTGCTTTCATGAGCTATCTTCTTACAAGTTTACTTGTCTTTTATTGTGTAATTTGAATTAGTGGAATTTGATTCATATTTGTCTTAGAGAACTTATTTACTTTTAACCAAGTAGGTAGAAACATTTTGCATGTAGTTGCACTCACATAGATAGGTTGCATTGCATACTCTCTATCATTCCTCTTCACTCCTTTATAGCTTCTCTTGAGCTTAGCATGAGGACATGCTAATGTTTAAGTATGGAGAGGTTGATAAACCACTATTTTATGGTTTATATTGTGTTTAATTGAGTGGTTTTTATCAAGCCTTTTTACACTTATTCATACTATTTGCATTGTTTTACAATTCCTTCCCATAATTTGTTCCATGATTGAAAACTTGCTTCCTAGAGTTTTTAATTTGTGTATTTTAATCATCTCTTATTACCATTTGATGCCTTGATATGTGTGTTAAGTGTTTTCAGAGATTACAGGGCAAAAATGACTTAGAGGATAGAAAAGAAGCATGCAAAAGTGGAAGGAATACAAGAAGTTGAAGAAGTTACTAAGCTGTCCAACCTGACCCTCTCGCACTAAATCGATCGTAACTTGAGCTACAGAGGTCCAAATGAGGCGGTTTTAGTTGCGTTGGAAAGCTAACGTCTGGGGCTTCGCAATAATATATAATTTGCCATAGCTTCCCCGAATCCAAGCAACGCAAATGCGTGGATCACGTGGACGCGTGACCTGGCGAAAAACCCAATCCACGCGAACGCGTGGACAACGCTTTCGCGTCACTTTCCCGCAACCTGTACGTACCAAAAATTGCTGGGGGCGATTTTTGGGCTATTTTTGACCCAGTTTTTGGCCCAGAAAACACAGATTGGAGGCTTTAAAGTAGGGGAATGCATCCATTCATTAATATGTCTTCCATTATTCACTTTTTATAATTTAGATGTAGTTTTTAGAGAGAGAGGTTCTCTCCTCTCTCTTAGGATTTAGGATTAGGATTCCTCTTAAAGGATTTAGGATTATTTCTTCTCAATTTCCAACTTTAATGTTCTTTTTATTTATTTTCTCAAATTTTGTTTATGAACTCTTTGTGTTTAGATTTGAATGTTTTATTTAGTATAATTTGAGGTATTTCAGATTTAACTTTGCTTTGCTTTATTTATATGGATGCTTTTAATTTAATTTAGATATTTTCCTTCTTTTGGCTTTGGTTAAGTAATTGGTAACACTTGAGTTGTCAAACTCAATAGTGACTGAAATTGGCAGATTACTGATTGATTTGGATCGCTCTGAAGCTAGTCTTCCCACAGGGATTGACTAGGACTTGAGGATTAAATTAATTAGTCCATTTGATTTAACCAAGTGGGATTAAAACCCAATTCTCATCACATCTAATAAGGATAACTGGGATAAGAATTTTAATTCTTATACGTTGCCAAGAGATTTCACTATTATTAATTTATTTTTCTTGTCATTTAAATTACTTGCTCCTTATTTCAAAAACCCAAAATTCTACCTTTTCCATAGCTAATAATAAGTCATACTTCCCTGCAATTCCTTGAGAAGACGATCCGAAGTTTGAATACTTCGGTTATTTATTTTTATTGGGTTTGCACAAGTGACAAACAAAACTTTTGTAAGAAAGGAATTCTTGTCGGTCTAGAAGCTATACTTACAACAGGGATATATTTGTGAAAATTCTAGATTGCGCGAGAGTTTCACTCTTTCAATGTCCTATGAATCCATCACCTTTCTTAAATGAAAAATGTTCTAAAAGCAAAAGAACAAGAAGTACATGAATTTTGAATTCATCTTTGAGATTAGTTTAATTATTTTGATGTGGTGGCAACACTTTTTGTTTTCTAAATGAATGCTTGAACAGTGCATATTTTTTATATTGGTGTTCATGAATGTTAAAATTGTTGGCTCTTGAAAGAATAATGAAAAAGGAGAAATGTTATTGATGATCTAAAAAATCATAAAATTGATTCTTGAAGCAAGAAAAAGCAGTGAAGAACAAAGCTTGTGGAAAAAAAAAGAAGAAAAAAATGGTGAAAAAAAATAGAAAGAAAAAGAAAAAGCAAAGTAGAAAAAGCCAATAGCTCTTTAAACCAAAAGGCAAGAGCAAAAAGCCGGTAACCCTTTAAACCAAAAGGCAAGGGTAAAAAGGATCCAAGGCTTTGAGCATCAGTGGATAGGAGGGCCCAAAGGACTAAAATCTTGGCCTAAGCGGCTAAACCAAGTTGTCCCTAACCATGTGCTTGTGGCGTGAAGGTGTCAAGTAAAAAGCTTGAGACTGAGCGGTTAAAGTCGTGATCCAAAGCAAAAAGAGTGTGCTTAAGAACCCTGGATACCTCTAATTGGGGACTCTAGCAAAACTGAGTCACAATCTGAAAAAGGTTCACCCAATTATGTGTCTGTGGCATTTATGTATCCGGTGGTAATACTGGAAAACAAAGTGCTTAGGGCCACGGCCAAGACTCATAAAGTAGCTGTGTTCAAGAATCAACATACTGAACTAGGAGAATCAATAACACTATCTAAATTCTGAGTTCCTATATATGCCAATCATTCTGAACTTCAAAGGATAAAGTGAGATGCCAAAACTGTTCAGAGATAAAAAGCTACTAGTCCTGCTCATCTAATTGGAGCTAAGTTTCATTGATATTTTAGAATTTAATAGTATATTCTCTTCTTTTTATCCTAATTAATTTTTAGTTGCTTAGGGACAAGCAACAATTTAAGTTTGGTGTTGTGATGAGCGGATAATTTATACGCTTTTTGGCATTATTTTTAGATAGTTTTTAGTATGTTTTAGTTAATTTTTATTATATTTTTATTAGTTTTTAAATAAAAATCACATTTCTGGACTTTACTATGAGTTTGTGTGTTTTTCTGTGATTTCAGGTATTTTCTAGCTGAAATTGAGGGACTTGAGCAAACATCTTATTCAGAGGCTGAAAAAGGACTGCGGATGCTGTTGGATTCTGACCTCCCTGCACTCAAAATTGATTTTCTGGAGCTACAGAAACCCAATTGGTGCACTCTTAATTGCGTTGAAAAGTAGACATCCAGGGCTTTCCAGCAATATATAATAGTTCATACTTTGCCTGAGTTTTGATGACACACACTGGCGTTCAAACGCCAACTTCCTGCCCTATTCTTAAGTTAAACGCCAGAAACCGGTTACAAACCAGAGTTAAACGCCACAAACAGCCTGCAACCTGGCGTTTAACTCCAAGAGAAGTCTCTACACGTGTAAAAGCTCAATGCTTAGCCCAAGCACACACCAAGTGGGCCCGGAAGTAGATTTCTGCATCATTTACTTATCTTACGCAACCCGAGCTACTAATTAGTATAAAAACTACTTTTAGTGATTTTATTTTACATCTTTGGATCATCTTTAGAACGTTTAGTCCTTAGACATTGGAGACTGGCCTCACGGCCATGCCTAGACTATTATACTTATGTATTTTCAACGGTGGAGTTTCTACACCCATAGATTAAGGTGTGGAGCTCTGCTGTTCCTCATGAATTAATGCAAAGTACTATTGATTTTCTATTCAATTCAAGCTTATTCTTATTCTAAGATATTCATTCACACCCAAGAACATGATGAATGTGATGATTATATGACGCTCATCACCATTCTCACTTATGAACGCGTGCCTGACAACCACTTCCGTTCTACATGAAGACAAGCTAGAATGAGTATCTCTTGGATCTCTTTTCAACGATTCACATCGTCTCTCCTGACAACCGAGCATCTGAATCTGAGATTAGAATCTTTGTGGTATAGGCTAGAATCAATTGGCAGCATTCCTGAGATCCGGAAAGTCTAAACCTTGCCTGTGGTATTCCGAGTAGGATCTGGGAAGGGATGACTGTGATGAGCTTCAAACTCGCGACTGTGGGGCGCAGTGACAGTGCGCAAAAGGATCACTGGATCTTATTCTGACACGATCGAGAACCAACAGCTGATTAGCCATGCGGTAGCTGTGCCTGGTATTTTTCATCCGAGACGAGAAATCCGACAGTTGATTAGCCGTACAGAAACCGTAGAGGACCATTTTCACTGAGAGGACGGGAGGTAGCCATTGACGACGGTGATACCCAACATACAGCTTGCCATGGAAAGGAGTATTAATGATTGAATGGAGGCAGTGGGAAAGCAGAGATTCAGAAGGAACAAAGCATCTCCAAACGCTTATCTGAAATTCTCACTAATGAATTACATAAGTATCTCTATCTTATTTTATGTTTTATTTATATTTTAATTATCAAAATCCCATAACCATTTGAATCTACCTGACTAAGATTTACAAGGTGACCATAGCTTGCTTCAAGCTGACAATCTCCATGGGATCGACCCTTACTTACGTAAGGTTTATTACTTGGACGACCCAGTGCACTTGCTGGTTAGTTGTGCGAAGTTGTGAAGAAGAATTGAGATTATGATTGTGCGTACTAAGTTGTTGGCGCCATTGAGATCACAATTTCGTGCACCAGATACACATGGGGACCATCACTCGTTCAACAAGACAACAACAATCTAAGGCAAGAGAGTAATATTCTCCATCTTCCTCAAAATATCCATATATCTCCATTTCCCTTAGAAAAATAATGCCAAAAATTAAGTTTGATATATGGTCGTTCAACTTTATGGTTTAGGATATAGAACAATATCTCATACGTTCAGCCCAATTATATTTAGATTTACGGTTCAAGAAAACATAATTTTTCCACCTTAACTTCATGCTAAAAAGAAGAACCTCTACAAAATTCTAGTATCTAAAATTCTAAATAGTAGTAAGCAAAAATGAGTCACAAATAGTGAGCATTTAACTAAACTTTCGGAACAAATAAAATCCATCCCCACCTCCCAGGCATATCACATACCTGATAACCATAACAATTCATAATCTACATTGATGTTTGTCATGAAGGCATGATCACCATGAAGCTGTCACCAAATTCTTTGATCAGAAAGCTCTTTTCTCAATATTTATTCATGGAAGCTATATCCAACTATAAAGCAGCATCAGGATCCAACCTTCTCTGGATTGTAGCAGCAGCCTATAGTGACAAAATTACAAATAAACAAGCAAAACCATTAAAACCAACCAAAGAGCCTCAAATAGTTTAATTTGGGATTCTCACCTCAAAGTTACCAAGCTTGTATTGGTATGCCATTTCCTCCCTCATTTGAGCTTGCTCTTTCATTACCTGTTCCTGTAAATGATAGCCTAGAAGTGTGAGAAGAAAAGGACCTTGACATCAACAAAATAATCTAAGAATAGGAGCCACATCAACATAAAAAAGCAATCTGGTAAAAACTAACCATTCCACTTTGCATAGAGTGCTTCAAAGCAATCACTTGCTCTTCCTTATGCTTTTCACGTGCTTGCAACAATTCTTGCCTGCACTGGCAATGAAAAAATGATCATGCTATAATGAAAATAAATAAATTTAATGTTAAATTATATAAACTACTATATGCCTTGATGGTGTAGACGTTCTGATTTTGTGCAGATGAAAAACAGTTGAAAAGTCAAACAAACAGATTGAGAAAATCCTATGCATAACAAATTTAAAACAATGAGAGTAAAATTTTCTGCTTCATGAATCAAATAAAACCAGGTGCAGTGTAAGTTCAAAGGAAAAGCTTAGACAAATGGAATCAATTTACAATGCCAATATAAAAATCCACATGTAGGATGACACATACCTGCACTATTCTTCATTGTTAAAAGAAAATAACAGAGGACAAAAAAAAGAAAATAAAATAATGATATTCTGTCACAGTATATATATGAAGAATTAAGAAATTTGAGAAGAAATTATTGTAACCTTGAAGAACTCATCTGAATTGCCAATAACTCTCTCAACAACCAAGCCTGCATTCTTAAGCTCCTTGGCAAAGACATTGCCGCAATCAAAGTCTTCATCTCCTTTAAGAATCGCCTCTCTCTTCGGAACCACCACACAAATCTCAAATACCAGTTCCATATCCTCTTTCATTTTCCAAAACAAAAATTCTCCTCCTTCAACAAGTATTTCCAAGAAGGGATTTAAAAAAATAAAGAATGAACCTTTAAATAAATGTGAAACTCAAATGGCGAGACATTCTAAGAAACAAAATAATAATAAAATGGAAATAGAAAGTAGGAAAATGTAAATGGCATGATGCTTCTTCTTGGTGTTTGGTTTAGAAAGAAACGGGGCAGTGCAAATAGAAACCAATACTTTTCTGTTTTCCACTTTTTTTAGTACCGAACATTCCATTTTTTTTCTTACTAATAACTACATTCCATTCAGATAGTCAACGAGAACCATGTAATTATCATACTAATAACTACATCATAATCAAGAAAAGCCAAACCATGTAATTATCATAAACAATTGATGAAAATCACCTGATGAAATTCAGAAATCAACTTCAGACAGCTGGTTTCATAACACCTAAAATTTCCACTAATATAGTTGCTAATCCAACTAAAGAAAGAGTAGTGCTTACCAGTTTTCTAGGAGTTGAGGAGGTATTTCCACGAAGTTGGGATCAACATGTAATCCAGAAAATCTTGCAAACGAGGAGCGGTTGTAAATTTGTTGAATCTAAACATTTTATGAAAAGACTTTAAAGTTATACGTAAAAAATTAAATAAACCAAGCTACACATACTACATCTGGCACCATCAACAGAAAAAAAAAAAAACTGCCATTGAAAATTCAAACTACAGACTTGAATATTAAAATTAAGCTAATTACTTGTGAAGACACTTGCAAAGAAAAACTACATGCTTGTGAAGACACTTGCAAAGAAAAACTTTTGGGTTAACTAGGCTGAAAATAATATCCGGAGAAGCTAATTACTTTAGGATACAAGTCAATTAATATAAACTAAAAACTAAGCTAACTCATTTATATGTTACATTGTTTTTGAGAGCATGTGTTATAAGAGAGAACCCTTTTTTCTTTTCATTTTAAGGCAGGACATTGGATAACCAGCAGAATTGGAACAACGTAGTACTGGACTATAATCAGGGAGGGTCTATTAGGACTATAATCTGGGAGGGTCTATCTAATGGTATACTCAGCCTCATCATTTTATCTTTGATTCCTTGCCGTAGAAGTGCCAATGAAGCAAGACTATCAGCGAAACAAAATCCTTTGAAGCAAAATAGAACAAATATTTATATTAGAAATAGAGAAATTCCTTTGAAGGAACCAACATTTTGATCCCAAATTAATTAAAGAGGAATGCAGAGAAATAAGGAATTAAAAGGAGAATTGCCCAAAGAATTGAAGAGAGTGAAAAGTGAGAAAAACAAATAAGGAACGAAATAAAAATTAAAAAGGGGAATAACATATTGGAGTAGCCAAAATTAGGAGAAAGCAAAAATAGAGGGAATAAGAAAAAGAGAAAAAGGAATGAACCTCACCTCAACTAAACTAAATAGATGGTTGCAAATGGTTGTGAGAGTAAGATTGATAATGTTGTTGCTAGGGTTTGTTGGTTTGTTTAGTGTGTAATGGTTTTGATTGTTGCAAAGAACGAAAGGAAGGGATGAATGCAGTGATTCCTGAAGCCATACCTAAACAGCACAGGAACTATGATTTCAAATAATAAGAATTCAAAAATTAAAAGTCATGCAAAACCATACCTGAATCGGTGGATGAGTGCATTTATTCCTAAACCGGTGGATGAGGATGACCAGCGAAGGAAGCTCCTGCGATGGAGATCGTGGACGGAGCGATGGAAAGAGCGGCGGGGGTGAAGGAAGCTCCTGCGATGGAGAGAGTGTGGATGGAAAGAGGAAGAAGCTCCTACGATGGGGAGTGTGGAGTGTGAATGGATCGAGAGGGCAGGCTCTGAGTTAGGGTTAACTCAATATTTTCGACGGAAAATTTTAAATTACAGACGAATTTTTCGTCTGTAATAATTTAATAAAACCCAGCATTTTGTCCATTTAATTACAGACGAATTTTCCCTCTGTAACTATTTTTTACGGAAAAAATTCATTTTTCTGACGGAATTATCGACGGATTCTCTTTTCCATCTGTAATTTATACTAATTCATTTTTTATTTTCCGATAAAAAATCCCTCTAAAATTCCGTCTGTATTTCCATGGGATAAAATCCGTCGAAAATATCCGTCTGTAATAACTAATTTTCTAGTAGTGAATATTTTTTACTAAAAATAAAAATTATGTTAAATATCATAATTTTGTTAGTAGATTATATAAAAATAAATTTTAAAGCGTATCACTTTTATTATATGAAAATAACTTAGATATTTTTAAATATAATTATGATAATTAATTAAGTATCATATATTTTTTAATAATTTATATTTAATAATATACTTCTAATAATAAATTTAATAATGTGATAGTTTGTCATATTTGTAAGATTTTTAATTGTAATAAAATATAAGATATGGTACAGGAGAAAAAAAACTAAAAAGACATAAAATTTTATTAAAAGTAGAAAAAATATATATTTTTTATTTTTTTAATACATGTGTCCATTTTTTTTATATATATTATTGCATCTAGTTTCAAATACAATATAATATGAATAATCAATAGCTAAACAATTTTTTAGCTAAACTACTATTCAAACATAAATCAATAAATACGACAATATAAGTTACTTTCTTAACTTTAAACACACCACTTGATATATTATTCTCTACTTTATCGTACCAAGCCTAAGTTGTAGTAATGATGTGCTGGAAAGATTAAGTGAAATATGATTCACTATATATGATAATAAGACGTACGGAATAAGGGAATCGTTGCAATTAACATAATATGATAAGGGTATAATGAAATCATCAGATTCTCATTGACTATGTATATATACTACAATAACAATATCTTATCCCACCCACTAGATGGAGTCAACTCAATAAATCAAACAATACTAATATATTTTATTATATATTTTGTTTATAATAAGACTAAATATATATATCTTTTTTATTATTTTATGTATAATTTTTTAGATTTTTTTATTATTTATCACATGTTTATTTTTAATTTTATCTTTTTTTAATCAAAAGTTTTACTTATTTTCTTTTCACATGTCTAAACTGTTTGATGAGACAAAATTCTACTATCTTTTTTTAATAGACATTATTTTAAATTTTTTTTAATTATATCTTTATTCTTATTTTGTCTATACATATATGACCACTTATTTATCTTAACATTTTTATTTGGGCTATATTTAACTTATATTCATGCTTACTTTTTACCTCCTAACATTTCATTCCATACAACATAGTCGATCTAATGACAGTACGATAAAACTTTTTTTGTCACATATAAAATCAGATGCATTCTGTCATTTTGACCAACTCATCCGCCTCAATTTTTCTATTCTCCTGTATCATATACTCAACATACATAAAATATTTTAACTGTAGTAGGATGGTTTAATTTTTTAAATTTTTCACTTTTGTACTATTATTTTTCTCTCTTTTACCAAATTTATATTTTATATATACCGTTTTACTACTATGCATGCTCAAATGGTCTCTCTTTAAGACTCAAAAAACGTAAACAAATAAATAAATAAATAATCACTATCTATTATTTATGTCTTGATCAGATGGTCATCAGTGCATTTAGGATGGCTGAAAATAATTATTCAAAAGTTTAAAACCATATCCGTTTTCCTACTGAATGGTAAACAAAACAATAATATATAGCCTGATTAGCCATTATTATTGTATACATTGTAATTAAACAATAAAATTGACTAGCAATAATTCAATATAAGCTGTTTTTTTAAACAAGCGGTGATGGATACATAACACGTAACTAATGGAGCTGACTCACCTTGCCATTATTTTTTCCCTCATGCATATCGCTGTAACTTGAGTTGAACTTTTGGTGTGTTTTTTTAAGTAGATAACACGAGTTGCAAACAACGTAAACAATATGCTATATTTATAGATTTAACGATACTTTTATTTAGTTTTATTATAATTATTCTACTACCACAGTCTTTATGACGATGTTCATTTCCATCTCTCTTATGATTTCATTCATTATTGTCGATACAAAATTTTTCAGCGTCGCATTCGTCTACCGTTACCATAACGAAATTACTTTTTTCTTTTCTGTTCTACTACTGTCCCAACGCACTTTTGCCGCAGCGTAGTCCCGTTCTTCCTGCCGTGCGTCTTCAACAGCCAAACCCGACCCGGCCCGTCACTACGCCACCATCCTCTCCATTGTGAAACCCATATGTTTTTATCGCATTCGTACTTGTTTCTTATTTCAAATAATATATTGGAGAGAGAAAAGATTGGGAATTTTTTTAGATGATGTTTAATAATGAATATCTACATCTTAGTGAAAAAAATTATCCGCATACATAGTAAAATGAATATCCTATAAAACATGTGCATGCAAAATCAAGTAAATCAAGTAAAATATCAACGATATACCCAAATAAATATCCACTTTAGAATGAAAAAATCCATCCATATACATAGTAAAATGAACATCTGAATTGTTAATAAAAAATAAGTAACAAAATAACAGCTGTGAAGGACACCGGGATTACGATACAGTAGTAGCAACAGTGGCACAGAATTACAGAAACGACTGCAGCAAAAATAAAAAAATTTAAAATTATAATTAATTCAAAATTTGATTTTTAAATTAAAATTAATTTTTTTATTATAATTAAACTTAATTAATTTAAAATTTAATTTTTAAAATTAAAATTAACTTTTTTTTAAACTATTATTTATGTTATTTAAAAAAATTTTAAAATTAAAATTAATTTTTTAATCTATTATTTATGTTATTAAAAAAACCACTATTTTCCTATACTTTCTCATTTTATTATAAGCACATTTTTGTAGGCGTTTGATGTACATTCAAATACAAGACAATTATGTTTAGAAGAATTTTCTTCTCAGGTTATCATACGCACGCGAACACTTGTAAATAAGGTTTCGTCATAGATATTGAAGGAGATAATAACATAAACAGTTTTATATATAATCAGTGATGCGTCTTGGTTTTCCTGTGTCTTTCTTTAGACAAAGGCGGACTGAAGCATTGAGGAAACGTGTATACAACTTGTGTAACCAAATGATGGCTGATTTTTTTCCAATATAAAAATATTATTAGTGTTTTTGCTAGAAATAAGAGTATTTAGTATAATTGCATATAAATAAATATTGTAGGTAAAAAAAAGATAACACGTGGAGGGCATACTAATTCAGTATGTGGAGGATGTATTGATTACATGGTAAAATTTTGACCAACATGTGGAAGACGTATTGTCACGTGGCAACATTCTGACTAACACACTGGGAGTGTTCTGCACATATATTATGGATTGATTCGTTGTTGCTGCAATACGTAACCTGTATGTTGGGTGTTCTTTCTATACATGCCAAAATTTGTTACCATTTCATTGCAAAGAGGAGAGTTGTTTAAGTGTGTTGGTGGTGTGATGGAGATTACCGCAAATTCGGTGGTGTATCACAACGGTGAAATTATACGAAATACTCGTGAGGGGGTGAGCTTTTTGTATGAGAATCTATTTTCATTTATGGTTCCATGCACCGTGACAATCGTAGAGCTTCAGAACAATCTCTGTCAAAGTATAGAGAACAATATCCTAAAAAGAGTGAGCAATATTCTATACCGAAATTTCGTTATAGTAGTTGGTGGTCTAATAAAATTTGATATTATGCCGATCATTGATGAGGCAAGTATGTAGCATATGTTCCATATTCACCGGTAGATTCAGGTGCAATAGCCAAAGATTGAGTTGTATGTTGAGTTTGAAAATATAGAGGCAGATGAGATTCAACATGATGCAGACATGGAAGATGATAGAGCTAAAGTTTATCAAGGAATGAACAATGATAGCGAAGAGGACTTCGAAGCTACCTACGAAGCCGGCGACGAGGATGAGGATGGTGATGTTGGAAGGGAGGCAATAGTGGAAAATGTAGTGGTTCCTCCCGTAGTCAGTCAACCGATGGACATTCTACCTTTCATGTATAGCTTGGATTTTGACGTTATGCATGTACCGGAATTCTCCGAATATGCAAACATAGGTACGTGAGGAGTGGGTAATATATTTTTCTTAATTTATATTTTCTATGGATCAATGAGTAATAATTTAGTTTTTGTGTAGGTATTGCTGATACTAATGACGGGGAGTTCAGGATCAGAATGGAATACAGTTTTAGAAAGTCGGTCGTCACAACAATTAGGAGTTACACTATTTCTAGAAGAGTCAACAGCAACGGCAACGGCGCAAAAAACTTGGTGTGAGGATTTACGACGGTTTAGAGTTTCTCAATAAAAGAATCTCGTTGCAAGCATAGTCCCGACCGACGAGTAACCCTCAATCAAAGCTTAAATTGTTTATCACAAGTGCAAACCAATAAAAATATCGAGAATATTAGATCTCAGGTTGTCTCTTAAAGGAATTGCAGTGAGTTATGCGTATTATCGGTTACGAGTATAAGAGGGGGGTTTGCGGATAAAGAGGATGTAGAAATTATTTATCCCTCTAGCCGCCTTACTTCATGAAGCCCATAAATTTAATTTGGCCAAACTGCTCTTAGAAAATATGTATGATAAGTTGGGACGCTTAGTCGATAGCCTTCGAAAGAAGTCTTTTATTAGTGCAAGAGGTCCCCTCTAGCTTTTACAACTCTGGCTCAATGCCATTTTTGAAAAACATATGAAGCAAAAAGGGATCACGACTTCAGAGAAATAACACATCGAGGGTTTTCGATTAGTAACTCTACAACCAAATTTCAAAAATGCCACCTTGACTGAAAAGCTCTTTTGGAAGCATTTTCAAGATTATATTCATGCAAGAGTTTTCGAAATGAAGAACTGATGCTTGCCCCTTTTTTAAATAAAAAATGTGTTCCGTCTTGGTTTCAACGCCTCCTTTTCTCCACTGATGATAATGAAAATGCTTTGAACAATACAATTTGGGCCAATTTTCTTGCCATTCAGGTGTTCCTGACAGGAATACCTCAATATGAAAAGGAACAATATAAAATGACCCTCCATGCCCGTTATTATGTTGCAAGACAAATGGGTTTTTCACAAGTTCTCCCAGCTTCCTTTCCTCGGAAAAACAAAGCTCTTTGTCATTTCGAATTCAAATTGAGAGAGGATGTTAAAAGGCGTCTCGATATCAGCGACAAGAATCGGATCCATTATTCTCCCCTGCCTTTTATTCATAGTGACTTCGTCACTAAATATTTTGTCAAATGGTGGAATAATTATTATTTTCGATACAATCGTTCTCTCAAGGAAATAAAAGAAGGCTCGGTTAAGATTCCCCTAAGTGTTTCTGAAGCAAACCCAAAGAGAGCACAAAAGAGAAAAATTGAGGCTATTGAAACCTCAAAACAACCAAGACAAAAAACACAAAAGACTTCCATCAAGACTACCAGATCAACAAAGGTAAAAGCTTGATTAAAAAATTTTTTTACCATTCATTCTTCCATATTTCTCATATCAAACTCTATAATCTTTTTTTCAGAAACAATCATCGAGCGAGAGTTCCTCCGATGAAAGCCCTCAACTTTCACACAAACAAACTGCTTCCTCTTCTTCTAGCGATTCCGAATCAAATGAATCATCGGAGGCTTCTTATTCATTTCACATCTCAAACCCAGAAGATCTGCCCAAGTATAATCATTTACTAGTTATCATTTTTGCACTTCCTCAACCACAGTTCATTCTTTTCTAAATAAAGCAAAACTCAAAACGTAATTATTTTTAGAATAAATCAAAATCAAATCATATAATCCTTAAAAATCCAAATCTTTCTAAATAATCACTTCAAATGAAGCTTTTTCTTATTTTTATAAAAATTTCGGTAGCATCTCATCTAAAACTCGGACTTTGCCACCCTTCTCGGGTCCCATCCAAACATTCCTCAAACCCTTTTCAACCATTTTCAAACAGTAACTCTTAATCAAAGTGTTTCAATATCAAATTCTTTTCAAATTTGTTTTAAACCAAATTTCAATAAAAAATCTTTTCTAATACCAAATCATTTTCAGAATTAAACTAAATTCCAATATTAAGTCTTTGCAAAAGTCAACTCATTTTCAATAATGAGCATTTTCAAATCTCAATAAAACTAATTCGGCAACCGCTAATTTAACAAAATAATTCAAAATATTCAACCTTCCCAAGTAGTCAATAATCCCACCAGACAAGAAATCACAATCATCGAGAGTAACTCAACTCAATCTATAAGACTCTCACAATCACCAAAATATATTTTTACGTCAATATCGATTTATAACGATTCTCGAAAATAAAATGAGTTTAAGGAAAGTGTCCCTACCTAAAATAGTCAAAACCTAAAAGCTATAGAGCGTGTCAAACCCCCCCCCTTTCTCAGCCTACAACAGCGGTAGCCACAACCACAGCTCCAATCCACTCTTATGGCAACAACAGCGTCTTTAATCACAACATGCAGTAACTAAAATTCAATCATATAACAAATAACACTGCAAAACCTCAGTATAAGATAATAGAACAGTGACTAAAGGGGTTTCAGGAACAAAACACTTACCACAACTAAGAAGAAACACTGAACCAAAAAATGGCGGCTCAAGCGGTGGTTCTGGAGGCCATGACATCGTCCCCGGCATCCAGAGATGAGGTGACATGATTCAAACAGAACCAGGAGGTGCGGCAGCAACCCCAAGCAGTTCCGACGAGTTCCAACAGTGGCGGCTTTCGCCGGTGACAACTCGGATGGCGACGACAGCAGCAGTGCAGTTCGATGGCGGCCGGAGCAACTCTCTTTCTCCCCTTCCGCATGCCTTTCCCTCCTCAAAAGCCCACTGCAAAGACGTCAACGGATCCGCTCCTCCTCCACTCCTCCTCGTGTCAATGGTGGTGGCTCCCTTCGTAGTAGCTTGACGGACAGAATGGCGGCAGTAACCTGCAACACTGACGGCGACGAGACTGGTCACGGACTTCTCATCCCTGCGTGTCTCCCTCCCTTTACTGTTCTGCTTACCTGACGGCGGCTCGTGGGCGGATTGGTGGTGACGCCTTAACATTGTAGTCTCCCTCCAAGGCCCGATGACGACGTGACAATGACAGGACAGCCCAGTAGCGCCGGCGCGTCTCCTTCCCCTCTTTTCTTCTCCCCCTTCGCAGCCCTCTCTCTCCCTCCTTCTTTCTCCCTTCTGTTTCTTCGTTCCTCCCTCTCTTTTCTTTCCTTTCTTTCTTTCTTTGGTTTTTTGTCAAAGCTGCTAAGTGTTGTGTTGTTAGGAAGGGAATGGCAGTAGGGTAAAGGGTGAGTGGCGGTGAGGCGGTAGTTAGGTTAGGGTTAATGGGTTTCAATTTGGGGATTTAGGATTAATAGATTAGGGTAATTTTAATAACATTAGGGTATAATGTATAAATTTAAAATATAATTTAATCTCTTAAAATTACTTTAAAAATATTACTTAATTATCAATTTGCTAATTGGATTTTAATTAAGTATTCTAATTTAAAATTAGAGATACTATAATTTATTTTCTTTGTTTATAAAATTAAAGTATTAAATTCTAAAATCTCAATTATTTAAACTAAATCATATAAAATTCTTATTCTTTTTTAACTACTAAGCTTTATAGTTTAAATATAGAAAATTATTCAATAATCTAACAATTAAGTAAAATTTTAATTTTAATTATTAGAACTTGATTTAATTACTTTTAATAAAATAGTTTATCAAAATAAAATTTTTAATGAATAAACAAATTGAAAGTAACTCATAATAAGATTTTTCAAAATTTTTGGGTCTTACAGTAATGCTATATTGATTATTTTCATCAAAATTTATTTATTAACTAAATTTTTTGCATGTATTGTCAGAAATGAAGAAAGCAAGGAAATCAGAAAAGGAAGATTGACCAAAAAAATTCACAAGTCTGCAAAGAAGTAAGTATTATTTTTCGGTGTATTTTGTCAATTTTATTGTGTTTATTTGCTTGATGATTATTTGCTTTTAAAGGAAGCACGTTATTGTAGATTCATCTTCCGAAAAAGAAAGTCAATCTGAGGATGAGTAAGATTAAAAAATTATCATTGTAATGCTATGTTTTTCATTTTTGTCAAAATTTTATTCATTAACATAATTTTTTGTATGTATTGTCAAAAGTGAAGAAAGTAAGGAAATAAGAAAAGAATATTGAAGAAAAAAAGCATAAGTCTATAAAAAAGTAAGTGTTTCTTTTCACAATATTTTGTCAATTTTATTGTGTTCATTTGTTTGAGAATTATTTGTTTTTCGAGGATTGAATAAAAAAAAAAAGGAAACCTGTTACTAAGGACTCATCCTCCCAAAAAGAAACTGAATCTGATAATGAGTAAGATTCAGAAACTATCCTTGTAATGCTATATTTTTTTCATCAAAATTTTATTTATTAATAGAATCTTTTGCATATACTATAAGAAGTGAACAAATGCAAGAAATAAGAAAAGAAAGATTGGAGAAAACAAATGATAAGCCTGCAAAAAAGTATGTGGTGTTTTTCGGTGTATTTTATCAATTTTATTGTATTTTTTTGCCTGATGATTGTTTGCTTTTTCAAGATCTAGGAAAAAATCACTGATATTTCAGAAACTGGGCTCCACTCTACAGAAACTCACTATGATTTCTCGTAAATGTAAGATTCAATGTCTAAAATTCTTTATTTACTAAAAATTCCTAAAATCTGGTGTAGTTATTCTAGTTTTACTGAATAATGTTTATTTTGTCCTTAGAATACCACACGTAAATTTGGCAAGTGAAAATGATGCTGTGTTTCTAACACAGACAAGTTATTAGAGCAGTGTAAATCAACCAAGTGATAACATGTAATTTTTGTTTCTCTTATCATTTCTTTAAGTCTTGTGCTACCATATTCTGCTTCTGATTTCATTTTTTTTAAAAAATCCTTTAAAATTTATACAAGAAAAAAAAAAGACAAGAAAAAAAATACAAGAAAACAAAGAAAAAATTGCAACTATCTAAGTTCTCATACAACAGAAGTTGTGTTTTTATTGAATGCTTGAGGTATAGTTGTGAGATGATTTCGGTGTATTTCAGGTTCAAGGAACAAGAAGAATCATTAAATGAACCAACTCCTGATCAAGAAGGAATAATAGATGATAATCCTAGAGGACAAATGATTGTTCTTCAGAAACAGACTCATTCTCAATCAGAATCACTGGACATGTGAGTTTTCCAATTCACTTTCAATGTTCTATTCGTTGAGTTAATCATTTGCACCTGAATATTTACTCCATATTAATTTTTTCATTTTTTTTTCTTAGAGTTCCACTTCAAGTATGTGCTCCTCCTTCGGAAACACCTGCCTCAAGCCTTTCCCAAAATCAACAAATTGCTGAAAAGTCTTCCAAAGAGGAAGATATAGAAGAAGAAACTATTAATGCGTAAGTATTACTTAAATTCCTTTTCTAATATTTTTGGTGAATTTAGTTTGTCTTTTGATGTATTGCTTCTATTTTGAGGTGCACTTGGTGTTGTTGTCCTCTTTTTGTTGTATCTAGGCAACAAAATATTGATTTTGTCTATTTTGAGGGACTTTGTTGATGCATTTGTTGTAACTAGGCCATAGAAATTTGTTGTAGTGCTTTTGGTGTCATTTTGTCGATGTTTTATTGAGTTGCGTATCTTTTTAAATAGCGGTGTATTTGGTTCTTATTTCGGTGTATTTCACATGAATTGAGGTGCACTTGATTTGCTTGTATTAATTAAATTCCTTTTTTGTAATCCTGCAGTCCTCCATAACCTCAACAACCTAATGCAAAATTTCCAATGGAGAAATATACCGAAGAACAACTTCAACAACCTCAACAAGAATCTCATAAGGAAGTAGTTCCTACTAATGTGTAAGTTCTACTTAATAAATTCTTTTTCAATATTTTCTGTGTATTCTTAAACTATTTTATTTGTCACCATACAGTCATCAACTCACTTAAGTCTTGAATGAAGGAATAATGATGGTTGCCAATGCTGCATTGAAGAATGATTTGTCTGCACCATCATTTAGCCTTGGCTTCTCTCAATCAAGTGAAGAAGCTACACTTACTCAAGAGGGTGAACCACCGGCTAACATGAAAAAATCTCAAGACAACCTAATATTGGTGGAAGAGTTGGAAGAGTTGGAAGAGTTGGTTGAGGTCATAAATACTAGGGTTGCAGCAACATTAAATTATGCTAAGCAAAAAAGTCCCTCACCAGAAAAGGTGCAGCCTACACTGAGCTTCCTTAACAAGTTCAAAACTCCCATGAGGCAAAAGGAAATAACAAACGATCTTAAGAAAAAAGAGTTTCATTGGGTCACAAATATCAAAACTTATGATGATGGAAGCTCTAATGAGTGGGAGGCAATTTTTAAGATGAAGCATGAATCTCATCTGGAAATAACCAGAATGCACTTTGATTCCTTAAAGCCAAATTAGATATCGAAAATCTAGTAATACTAGAATAACATTAATGATTTTCTTATGAGTTGTGCCATATATGTATTAAGTTTGGGTTTTTTTATTTTTGTAGGTTGTCTCGACAATGTGTCAAATTTTGAACAACAAAAAAATTGAAAGATTTGAAAAACTCATATACTGTCTCCCCCTGATATTGTGGTAAGCTGTGGTACATATTTTCAAAATATATTATTTGTTGCAATTGTTTCTTTCAGTGTATTATACAAATTTTGTAGAATGCCGCATTGGCGAGTCATCAGGGTAAGTTCATTCATCCAAAAACTAACAAGCCCTTCCAAATTAAAGATTATCAAGACTATATCCCGTTTTTAGACCAAACATAGTTTGCATCTCATCCATTTGTAAGATTTCATCTATAAAACTACTTAAATAATTCTTACATTAGGTGCCAATTAAACTAAAAGATTATTCTCTCTGGCCAAACTTCAGATATTTGCCCCAGTTTGCTATGTGCAGTATTGGTGGATATGGATGGTGGATGTTGAAAAGAAGAAATTTCATGTCCTTGACCCATCAAACAAAAAACTTCCTTCAAAAGACAACAGAAATTAATAAATTTGTTGTAAGTTGTTTATTTGATATAAATTTCTGTTTTCTCTATAAATTTTTTGTTTCTGTCTGTTTGAAATAAGGTGCACTGTTAGTTCTTTGAAAATAAGAATAAATTCTATAATACACTGAATTGCTTTCTGAATACACCAAAAGCTATTCAAATAAATACTGAATTCTGTAGGTTGAAATTATTCATTTTGGTGTAATTTGCTATTAAATATAAAATTTCTTATACTTGGCTTGTTTTGGTCTTTAGGGCTTCATAATTTCACAAATGAGGGTATTTTTCGGAGAAAAACCTTTGATAAACAATGATGAGAGTGTCGAAGCACCATACGTCAACATCAGTGGGCAACGAACAACATATCAAACCTTTCTATTTAATAAATTTTACTGTGATTTTGTTACTGTCCTATTTTAATGTGTTATTTCATTTTTGTTTTTAGATGGGATTGTGTGATGAAATGGCTGGAGATTATTGATCCGAAAAAGATCAAAAAGGAAAAATATTCATGAAAGAATTGGAAACAAGTAACTATCTTTAAAAATAGAAAATTCTCTATTACTAAATTAACGGAGTTTAATAAAGAAATTTCTTTAAACTGTAGGAACAAGTTGATCATTTCAGAGTCGAATATGCTTCACTCATTCTATTTGATAAAATGAATCAACTCAAAGATAAAGCCATTCAAGAATCTGAAACCATTAGACTATCCAAATCATTTGTTGCATTATTAAGTTCTTACAATACATTTGAATCAGCAGATATTGATAGTACATAGTTTGAATATTGTAAATTGTTAAAATTTCTCTACTGGTTGTGTATTGAATTGTCTGTGCAATGTATAGTTCAAACAAACACATACTTTGTATCTTTGTAAATATTCAATTTAAGCTTTTCATAAATTTTCTTTGTAAAATTAAACTTCTATGAACCTGTCTGTACTGTATTGAAATGCTGTTAATCTAAATGAATCCAGGTTAAAAAAAATGCAGAAAAAGAAGAATAAATTCTATAATACACCAAATTACTTCCTGAATATACCGAAAACTATTCAAATAAACGCCGAATTCTATAGGTTGAATTTCTATACTGCATAAGTATTGAATTGTTTGTGTACTTTATACTTAGTGTGCCGCCGGGGATGGCAAGGCAACGTGCATCTTGCTGGCATTGCGCCCAGCAAGCCTTTGGGTAACTCGAGTTTCAGCAGCACGACACCCCTCCCCCTATAATAGGCTGCCGAGCCATTACCAAAGTGCCACAGGTAGACATCCTTTTCCGTGAGGAGACATACTCAAGGAAAGTGCTCTAGAGGTCGAATTTTGACGCTATTTTTTGCAAAAACCTCTAGAAAAATAAGATCTTTCCATCCTCCAAATTTGGTAAATTTACACCGTGTGGATTTTTTTGCCGATTTTTTTACCACCCGGAAAGACGGAAATTCAAAAAAAATGAAAAACAAAGCAAACGTGCGATTTTTGACCTGGATTTTTGTGTGCAGCCTTTACATAATATTACCAAGGTTTTCTCAAAATTTCAGGAAAAATGCACGAGCCAATTCTGAGATATGAAAATTTGGCTCCTCCATTGCAATGCTCCGAGCCATCGTTGCAACGGCGGGTGCCTCCGTTGGGGCGGGGGACCCCGGCGGCACACCACAACCACAAAGTGATTGCTAGTGTGCCTAGGGGATGGCAAGGCAACATGCATCTTGCTGGCATTGCACCCAGCAAGCCTTTGGGCAAATCGAGTTTCAGCAGCATGACACCCCTCCCCCCTATAATAGGCTGCCGAGCCATTACCAAAGTGCCACGGGTAGACATCCTTTTCCGTGAGGAGACATACTCAAGGAACTTTATATTTAAAACAAACAAATTCCATCAAATAATTGAAGAAACTAATTTCAAAACATCATAAAATAGAACAAAACAAGAAAATATAAATACTAAACCTCATTTTGATAAAAAAAGAACATTACGTATATTACACCGAAATTGTGTCAAATAACAACGAAATAGATTCATAAACACACCAAAAATCTATCTTATTCACTTAAATATCTAAACTAATAATTCATAATATGTCAATGATAATGGCTGAAATTTGACTGCACCACTGAACCACCATAAAAAAAGGTTCAATAGCAAAAGATAAATCATATATTAGCAAAACTATTAACATGCACAAACTCAATTTTCCCTATTTAAAGAGCATGACTTTTACCTCACTTAGAGCTTTCTTTTTCTTTTTCTTTGCAACATTTGTAATCTATTTTTCAGTGTTCGATCCCAATTTATTTTTTGGACATCCTCTTGTTATCACTCGTAGAAGACTTTGAAAATTGTTAATATCTTCTAACGAAGCATCATTGTAAGATAACAAACATTTTTCTTTTCTTTTGGCATTGTATTCTTGCATCTCAACCATAGCATTATCGTAAGCGTGGTGCAGAATCCCAGTCAACTCCTCAGATTCTGATGCAAATTCACAAATATTTTGTGACCGAAACACCAAATCATCAAATCTCTTACTTCTTGGCTACAATAGAGGCTCGTCGTGGCTGCTCTTGATATGTATGTGCCTCCTCTTTACGTTCTTACTCCATCGTTCAAATATATATCTTGGTGACACTTTATTTACTCGCTCAAAGCTTAACGCGCATAGAGAGTAATGGCACAATATCCCCCTTGACTTGAATAATAAGCACTGCATTTAGCTTCAGATGATATCACATCGTACGTAACTGCAAACTTGTTGAATGTTGAGTTAGAAACCTATTCTATAACTTCATATATCGTATAACCTAGAGTGGACTACGTTGATCTTGTGATGCAATTCACCTTTCCTCTAAATTATGCTAGGACTTCTCTGAACTTCTCGTGAGTATATACATGCTGAAATTAAGCTTCTATTGAGGATTTTGTTATACATGGTATGATGGTATAAAAATCTGCAGCATCCGATTCTCTCTCTCTCTCTCTCTGCTTTCTACTTCCTTGACAGTTATTGTACTGTTTGACGAATTGAATAAGTGAGCTGTTGCGCATAATAAACTTGTTAAAAAAAAGCATGCATGCTATTGCTCCTTTGCGTGCTTCTCATGCCAGTCTAGAAGTGGTAATCAAGATAAACTGGAATTAATAAATGACAATCTGTGAAAAACTCTGAAAAATTAGAAAAATACCTAAATTAGAACCAAAATACACCGAAAGATGTACAAGTTGACACCATTACTGCACAAGCAAAACATAAACATCCACACACTAAAAGTAACAACATTAGCTAATCTTAATAAAGACACCATTACCTGAAAGCCTGGTGCACGAAATTACAATCACACTTTTGTAACTCCGCACAACAAACCAGCAAGTGCACTGGGTCGTCCAAATAATACCTTACGCGAGTAAGGGTCGATCCCACGGAGATTGTCGGCTTGAAGCAAGCTATGGTTATCTTGTAAATCTTAGTCAGGATATCAGTAATTCTCAGATTTAATTGTAAAAAGTAAAAGAACATGAAATAAATACTTGTTATGCAGTAATGAAGAACATGTTGAGGCTTTGAAGATGCTTTGTCTTCTGAACCTCTGCTTTCCTACTGTCTTCTTCTTCATACACGCAAGACTCCTTCCATGGCAAGCTTTATGTTGGGCATCACCGTTGTCAATGGCTACATCCCATCCTCTCAGTGAAAATGTTCTAACCGCACGGCTAATCATCTGTCGGTTCTCGATCATGTTGGAATAGGATCCATTGATCCTTTTGCGTCTGTCACTACGCCCAACACTCGCGAGTTTGAAGATCGTCACAGTCATCCCTTCGCAGATCCTACTCAGAATACCACAGACAAGGTTTAGACGTTCTGGATCTCAGGAATGACCGCCAATGATTCTAGCTTATACCACGAAGACTCTGATTTGAATCATGAGGCTAAGATATATGCATTCAATCTAAGGTAAAACGGAGGTGGTTATCAGGCACGCGTTCATAGGTGAGAATGATGATGAGTGTCACGGATCATCACATTCATCAAGTTGAAGTGCGAATGAATATCTTAGAATGGAAGCAAGCGTAATAGAATGGAAAACAGTAGTAATTGCATTAATTCATGAAGAACAGCAGAGCTCCTCACCCCCAACAATGGGGTTTAGAGACTCATGCTGTAGAGAACACAACAAGAAACGTGTACAGTATCATGAGGTACAATATGAATCACTGAAAGTAGTATTTATAGTAAACTAGTGACCTAGGGTTACAGAAAATGAGTAAGCTAGGGTGTTTATTGTAAAATTCCACTTTCGGGGCCCACTTGGTGTGTGCTTGGGCTGAGCATTGAAGCTTTCATATGTAGAGACATTTCTTGGAGTTAAACGCCAGCTTTTATGCTAGTTTGGGCGTTTAACTCCAGCTTTTGTGCCAGTTCTGGAGTTAAACGCCAGAATTCTTGAGCTGACTTGGAGTGCCTGTTTGGGCCATCAAATATCGGGCAAAGTATAGACTATTATATATTTATGGAAAGCCCAGGATGTCTACTTTCCAACGCAATTGAGAGCGCGCCAATTGGGTTTCTGTAGCTCCAGAAAATCTACTTCAAGTGCAGGGAGGTCAGAATCCAACAGCATCTGCAGTCCTTTTTCAGCCTCTAAATCAGATTTTTGCTCAGGTCCCTCAATTTCAGCCAGAAAATACTTGAAATCATAGAAAAACACACAAACTCATAATAAAGCCAGGAAAAGTGATTTTTATTTAAAAACTAATAAAAACATAATAAAAACTAACTAAAATGTACTAAAAACATACTAAAAACATTGCCAAAAAGCGTATAAATTATCCGCTCATCACAACACCAAACTTAAATTGTTGCTTGTCCCCAAGCAACTAAAACTCAAATAGGATAAAAAGAAGAGAATATACAATGAATTCCAAAAATATCTATGAAGATCAGTATTAATTAGATGAGCGGGGCTTTTAGCTTTTTGCCTCTGAACAGTTTTGGCATCTCACTTTATCCTTTGAAGTTCAGAATGATTGGCTTCTATAGGAACTCAGAATCCAGATAGTGTTATTGATTCTCCTAGTTAAGTATGTTGATTCTTGAACACAGCTACTTTATGAGTCTTAGCCGTGACCCTAAGCACTTTATTTTCCAGTATTACCACCGGATACATAAATGCCACAGACACATAACTGGGTGAACCTTTTCAGATTGTAACTCAGCTTTGCTAGAGTCCCCAATTAGAGGTGTCCAGAGCTCTTAAGCACACTCTTTTTGCTTTGGACCACGACTTTAACCGCTCAGTCTCAAGTTTTCACTTTACACCTTCACGCCACAAGCACATGGTTAGGGACAGCTTGGTTTAGCCTGCTTAGGCCAGGATTTTATTCCTGTGGGCCCTCCTATCCACTGATGCTCAAAGCCTTGGATCCTTTTTATCACCCTTGCCTTTTGGTTTAAAGGGGTATTGGCTTTTTCTGCTTGCTTTTCTCTTTTTTTTTTTTTTTTTTGCAAGCTTTCTATTCACTACTTTTTCTTGCTTCAAGAATCAATTTTATGATTTTTTAGATTATCAAATAACATTTCTCCTTTTCCTTTCATTCTTTCAAGAGCCAACAATTTTAACATTCATAAACAATCAAATTCAAAAATATGCACTGTTCAAGCATTCATTCAGAAAGACAATAGTATTGCCACCACATCAAAATAATTAAACTGTTTTAAAATTCAAAATTCATGTATTTCTTTTTATTTTTTAATTAAGAACATTTTCCTTTTAAGAAAGGTGATGGATTCATAGGACATTCATAGCTTTAAGACATAAACTTTAATTTTATTGATTATGGAATAAAAGTAAGACTCAAAAATAAATATAAAGGCAGACCCATAATAATAGAAGACAGAAAATTAAAAGCAGAAAAATAAATGACTCTTAAAATAGACTCTTAATAATAAAGGTCATCACAGAGTTAGGACTCAACAACCTTGATTTTGAGAAGTGGATGCTCCCTCTTTTTGTGGGGTGCTTGGTCCTTCAAGGGAGAGCTTCTGGCACTTCAGCTCCTGTAGCTCACGCCCCTGCTTCTCCTTTTCCTTCAGCAGCTTGCAGAGCATGCAGTTTTGATTCTGCTGTTCTTCCTTAAGTTGTTCCATAGCTTCCTGCAGCTTGGTAACAGATGCTTCTAAGCGGGTCCAGTAGTCAATTTTAGGAATTTCTGGGAGGAACTCATGCGCCCTCTTTTTGATGGAGTTGTCTTGCACTTGTCCTTCCATTGACTTCTTGGTGATTGGGTGTTCAATTGGGATGAATTCATCTACTCCCATCCTCACCCCAGCATCTTCACATAGCAGAGAAATTAAGCTTGGGTAGGCCAGTTTGGCTTCAGTGGAGTTCTTATTTGCAATTGTGTAAATCTCACAAGAAATCAGATGATGAATCTCCACTTCTTTTCCAAGCATAATACAGTGAATCATCACTGCTCTTTTGACAGTGACCTCAGAGCGGTTGCTAGTAGGCAATATAGAACGCCCAATGAAGTCCAGCCAGCCTCTTGCAACTGGTTTGAGATCTCCTCTCTTGAGTTGGTTTGGGACACCTTTGGAATAGGTTATCCACTTAGTTCCAGGGAGGCATATGTCCTCTAGAACTTGATCCAACCCCCTTATCTACTCTCACCATTCTCCTATTAAAGGATTCAGGATCATCTTGTAGTTGAGGTAGTTTGAAGACCTCTCTTATTTTGTCCAGATGGAAGTAAATAATTCTTCCTCTGACCATGGTTCTGTAGGTATGAAAGGTGGTTCCAGTCATTCTCTGCTTATCTGTCAGCCACATATTTGAGTAGAATTCCTGAACCATGTTTCTTCCAACCTTTGTCTCAGGATTGGCTAGAATTTCCCATCCTCTCTTTTGAATTTGCTCTTAGATCTCCGGATATTCATCTTCTTTCAGATTGAATTTAACTTCCGGGATCACTGACCTCAGACCCATTATTTTGTAGTAATGGTCTGCATGTTCTTTGGTTAGGAACCTCTCTTGATTCCAAAGACTCTTTGGAGTATTCTCTTTCTTGCCTCTTGAATTGGTTTGTTTTTCCTTAGGTGCCATGATCTTGATGAGTCATAGCTCAGTGATCACGAAAAAGCACACCAAACTTAGAGGTTTGCTTGCCCTCAAGCAAAAGAAAGGAAAGGGGAGAGAGAGGAGAAGAGGTAAATTCGAATGGTGTAGAGGAGGGGATGGCCGAAAATATTTTTATAGGAGGAGGGGATGGCTTTCGAAAAATTTGAAAGAGATATGAAAAGATATGGAAAGAATTTGAGAAGATATTTGAGTTTTTGAAGAAGATTTGGAAAGGATTTGAAAGAAATTTGAAAAATAAATTAAAAAATTATTGAATGATGAAAATTGAGGGTGAATGATGAAAGTTTGAAACATGTTTATGCAGAAAATTATGAGTCAAAACATGAAAATTTGAAAAATTTGAAGTTGGAAACAAAATCTCCTCCTCCTGCCTTTCTGGTGTTAAACGCCTAGAATGGTATCCATTCTGGCATTTAACGCCCAGTTGTTAGCCATTATGGGCGTTTAATGCCCAGCCAGGTACCCTGGCTGGCGTTAAATGCCAGAAACTCCTTTATCACTGGGCGTTTTGCTGAACGCCCAGGATACTGCAATTCTGGCGTTAAACGCCCAGAATGGTACCCATTCTAGCGTTTAACGCCCAAAATGGTACCTTTACTGGCGTTAAACGCCCAGAATGATACCCATTTTGGCGTTTAACGCCCAAAATGCCCCTTACTGGCGTTTTCTTGCTAGCAAGCTCCTTTTCTCTACTTTTTGCACTGAATCCTTCTGTAACTCTGTGAATTCCTTCATTTTTGATGATTAACCTTTAATGAAAATGTATATCAAGCCTCTACAAGTATTAATTTAAAATAAATAACTTGCTAATGGCTGGGTTGCCTCCCAGCAAGCGCTTCTTTATTGTCTTTAGCTGGACCTTTACTGAGGTTCATTCAAGCCTCAGTTTTGAGAATTCTTGCTCAAAATTACCTTCAAGATAATGTTTGATTCTATGTCCATTGACAATGAACTTTTTGTCAGAATCAATATCTTGAAGCTCAACATATCCATATGGTGACACTCCTGTAATCACATATGGTCTCCTCCACCGGGATTTTAATTTCCCAGGGAATAATCTGAGCCTAGAGTTGAATAGTAGAACTTTTTGTCCTGGCTCAAAGACTCTGGATGACAATTTCTTGTCATGCCACTTTTTTGCTTTTTCCTTATAAATTTTTGCATTTTCAAAAGCATTGAGTCTGAACTCTTCCAGCTCATTTAGCTGGAGCAATCTTTTCTCACCAGCTAACTTAGCATCCATGTTTAGGAATCTGGTTGCCCAGTAGGCTTTATGTTCTAGTTCCACGGGCAGATGACAGGCCTTGCCATACACAAGCTGGTATGGAGAGGTTCCTATAGGAGTCTTGAATGCTGTTCTGTATGCCCACAGAGCATCATCCAAGTTCTTTGCCCAATCCTTTCTACGGGCAATTACAGTCCGTTCTAGGATTTTCTTTAGTTCTCTGTTAGAGACTTCAGCCTGCCCATTTGTCTGTGGATGATACGGAGTTGCTACTTTGTGGCTAATTCCATATCGAACCATAGCAGAGTAAAGCTGTTTATTGCAGAAATGGGTTCCCCATCACTGATTAGTACTCTAGGAACACCAAATCTGCTGAAAATATGTTTCTGGAGGAACTTTAGCACAGTCTTGGTATCATTAGTGGGTGTGGCAATTGCTTCCACCCATTTAGATACGTAGTCTACTGCCACCAAAATGTAAGTGTTTGAGTATGATGGTGGGAAAGGACCCATGAAGTCAATACCCCATACATCAAACAACTCAATCTCTAAGATCCCTTGTTGAGGCATGGCATAACCATGAGGCAAGTTACCAGCTCTTTGGCAACTGTCACAGTTACGCACAAACTCTCGGGCATCTCTATAGAGAGTAGGCCAATAGAAGCCACATTGGAGGACTTTAGTGGCTGTTCGCTCACTTTCGAAATGTCCTCCATACTGTGATCCATGGCAATGCCACAGAATCTTCTGTGCCTCCTCTCTAGGGATGCATCTGCGGATCATTCCGTCAGTGCATCTCTTAAAGATATATGGTTCATCCCATAAGTAGTACTTTGCATCAGAAATTAGTTTTTTCTTTTGTATCCTGCTGTATTCCTGGGGTATGAACCTCACAGCTTTATAATTTGCAATGTCTGCAAACCATGGTACCTTCTGAATGGCAAAGAGTTGCTCATCCGGAAAGGTCTCAGAGATCTCAGTGGAAGGTAGGGACGCCCCAACCACTGGTTCTAACCGGGACAAGTGATCAGCTACCTGGTTCTCTGTCCCTTTTCTGTCTCTTATTTCTATATCAAACTCTTACAGAAGCAACACCCATCTTATGAGCCTGGGTTTTGAATCCTGCTTTGTGAGTAGATATTTAAGAGCAGCATGGTCAGTGTACACAATCAATTTTGATCCTACTAAATAGGATCTAAACTTGTCAATGGCATAAACCACTGCAAGCAGCTCTTTTTCTGTGGTTGTGTAATTTTTCTGTGCGTCATTTAGAACACGACTGGCATAGTAAATGACGTGCAGAAGCTTGTTATGCCTTTGTCCCAACACTGCACCAATGGCATGGTCACTGGCATCACACATTAATTCGAATGGTAATGTTCAGTCAGGTGCAGAGA
This sequence comes from Arachis ipaensis, assembly GCF_059453495.1. Taxonomy (NCBI): domain Eukaryota; kingdom Viridiplantae; phylum Streptophyta; class Magnoliopsida; order Fabales; family Fabaceae; genus Arachis; species Arachis ipaensis. The sequence goes on along the minus strand of NC_142441.1, from coordinate 28,185,800 downwards.
TGACTGGTGCTGTGACCAGCTTGGCTTTCAGGGTTTCAAACTCCTGCAGACACTCTGTGTCAAACACAAATGGCGTGTCAGCAGCTAGCAGGTTGCTCAGAGGTTTTGCAATTTTTGAAAAATCCTTTATGAACCTCCTATAAAATCCTGCATGCCCCAAAAAGCTTCTGATTGCCTTTACATTGGCAGGTGGTGGTAATTTTTCAATTACCTCTACCTTGGCTTGATCTACCTCTATTCCCTTGCTTGAAATTTTGTGCCCAAGGACAATTCCTTCAGTTACCATAAAGTGACATTTTTCCCAGTTTAAGACTAGGTTAGTTTCTTGGCACCTTTTCAGGACAAGTGCTAGATGATCAAGACAGGAGCTGAATGAGTCTCCAAATACTGAGAAGTCATCCATGAAGACTTCCAGGAAATTCTCTACCATATCAGAGAAAATAGAGAGCATGCACCTCTAAAAGGTTGCAGGTGCATTGCAGAGACCAAAAGGCATTCTTCTGTAAGCAAATACTCCAGATAGACATGTGAATGCTATTTTCTCTTGGTCTTGAGGATCCACTGTAATTTGGTTGTAGCCTGAATAGCCATCCAAAAAGCAATAGTATTCATGACCTGCTAGTCTTTCTAGCATTTGGTCTATGAATGGTAAAGGAAAATGATCCTTTCTGGTGGCTGTATTGAGCCTTCTGTAATCAATACACATACGCCACCCTGTAACTGTTCTTGTGGGAACTAGTTCATTCTTTTCATTAGGAACCACTGTCATGCCTCCCTTCTTGGGGACAACTTGGACAGGGCTCACCCAGGGGCTATCAGAAATAGGATAAATAATCCCAGCCTCTAGTAACTTAGTGACCTCTTTCTGCACCACTTTCTTCATGGTTGGATTTAGCCACCTCTGTGGTTGAACCATTGGCTTAGCATCATCCTCCAATAGGATCTTGTGCATACATCTTGCTGGGCTAATGCCCTTAAGATCACTTATGGACCACCCAAGAGCTGTCTTGTGTGTTTTTAGCACTTGAATTAGTGCTTTCTCTTCCTGTGGATTTAAAGCAGAGCTTATGATCACTGGAAAAGTGTCACCCTCTCCCAGAAATGCATATTTCAGGGATGGTGGTAGTGGTTTGAGCTCGGGTTTAGGAGGTTTCTCCTCTTCCTGAGGGATTTTCAGAGGTTCTTTTATTTCCTCTGATTTCTCCAGATCAGGCTGAACATCTTTAAAGATGTCCTCTAGCTCTGATTCAAGACTTTTAGTCATATTGATCTCTTCCACCAAAGAGTCAATAATATCAGTGCTCATGCAGTCATTTGATGTGTCTGGATGCTGCATAGCTTTGACAGCATTTAACTTGAACTCATCCTCATTGACTCTCAGGGTCACTTCCCCTTTTTGTACATCAATAAGAGTTCGTCCAGTTGCTAGGAAAGGTCTTCCTAGAATGAGAGTTGCACTCTTGTGCTCCTCCATTTTCAGCACTACAAAATCAGTGGAAAAGGCAAATGGCCCAACCTTGACAATCATGTCCTCAATGATGCCTGATGGATATTTAATGGAGCCATTAGCAAGTTGAAGACATATCCGGGATGGTTTGACTTCTTCAGTCAAGCCAAGTGATGAGCGGATAATTTATACGCTTTTTGGCATTATTTTTAGTATGTTTTTAGTAGGATCTAGTTACTTTTAGGGATGTTTTCATTAGTTTTTATGTTAAATTCACATTTCTGGACTTTACTATGAGTTTGTGTGTTTTTCTGTGATTTCAGGTATTTTCTGGCTGAAATTGAGGGACTTGAGCAAAAATCAGATTCAGAGGTTGAAGAAGGACTACGGATGCTGTTGGATTCTGACCTCCCTGCACTCAAAGTGGATTTTTTGGAGCTACAGAACTCAAAAGGAGACATCCAGGACTTTCCAGCAATATATAATAGTCCATACTTTGGCCGAGTTTAGACGACGCAAAAGGGCGTTGAACGCCAGTTCTACGCTGCAGTCTAGAGTTAAACGCCAGAAACACGTCACGAACCAGAGTTGAACGCTAGAAACACGTTACAACCTAGCGTTCAACTCCAGAAAGAGCCTCTTCACGTGTAACATTCAAGCTCAGCCCAAGCACACACCAAGTGGGCCCCGGAAGTGGATTTATGCATCAATTACTTATCTCTGTAAACCCTAGTAACTAGTTTAGTATAAATAGGACTTTTTACTATTGTATTAGACATCTTATGATTTTTAGTTCATCTTTGGATCATATTGATCACGTTTCGGGGCTGGCCATTCGGCCATGCCTGAACCTTTCACTTATGTATTTTCAAACGGTAGAGTTTCTGCACTCCATAGATTAAGGTGTGGAGCTCTGCTGTTCCTCATGAATTAATACAAAGTACTACTGTTTTTCTATTCAATTCAACTTATTTCCACTTCTAAGATATTCATTCGCACTTCAACATGAATGTGATGAACGTGACAATCATCATCATTCCCCCACGAACGCGTGCCTGACAACCACTTCCGTTCCACCTTAGATTGGATGATTATCTCTTGGATCTCTTAATCAGAATCTTCGTGGTATAAGCTAGATTGATGGTGGCATTCATGAGAATCCGGAAAGTCTAAACCTTGTCTGTGGTATTTCGAGTAGGATTCAGGGATTGAATGACTGTGACGAGCTTCAAACTCGCGAGTGCTGGGCGTAGTGACAGACGCAAAAGGAGGGTGAATCCTATTCCAATATGATCGAGAACCTCCAGATGATTAGCCATGTAGTGACAGCGCATTGGACCATTTTCACAGAGAGGATGGGATGTAGCCATTGACAACAGTGATGCCTCCAGATGATTAGCCATGCAGTGACAGCGCATCGGACCATTTTCACAGAGAGGATGAGAAGTAGCCATTGACAACGGTGATGCCCTTACATAAAGCCAGCCATGAAAAGGAGTAGGACTGATTGGATGAAGACAGCAGGAAAGCAGAAGTTCAGAGGGACGAAAGCATCTCTATACGTTTATCTGAAATTCTCACCAATGATATACATAAGTATTTCTATCTTTATTCTCTGTTTATTTATTATTATTTTCGAAAACTCCATAACCATTTGATATCCGCCTGACTGAGATCTACAAGATGACCATAGCTTGCTTCATACCAACAATCTTCGTGGGATCGACCCTTACTCACGTAAGGTTTATTACTTGGACGACCCAGTGCACTTGCTGGTTAGTTGTATCGAAGTTGTGAATGAAAAACGATTTATTAAGACGTGCGTACAGATTTTTTGGCGCCGTTGCCTGAGATCACAATTTCGTGCACCAAGTTTTTGGCGCCGTTGCCGGGGATTGTTCGAGTTTGGACAACTGACGGTTCATCTTGTTGCTTAGATTGGGTAATTTTCTTCTTATTTTCAAAAAAAGTTTTCAAAAAAATTTTTTTTTTTCAAAAATCTTTCAAAAATTTCTCATCTGTTTTCGAAAATTATTCTAAAATTTTTTAAGAATGAATTCTAGTGTTTCTTGAAGCATGTTGAAGCCTGACTGGCTGTAAAGCCATGACTAAATTTATTTGGACTGGGGCTTCCAACCCAAAATTATTAAGAGCAAGCTAGTTGTTGCTAATCCACCTGCTGCTGTTCCTGATCCACCTGATTTACATGCTAAAGCTTGACTGGCTATTAAGCCATGTCTAACCCTCAGATTGGAGCTTTAGACTAAGAGTGCAAGATTCTTGGAATTCATATAAAAAAAATTAGAATCCTTATTTTTCTTTTTTTTCTTTTTCACATTAATTTTTGAAAAACCCAAAAAAAAATCATAAAATCATAAAAATCAAAAATATTTTGTGTTTCTTGTTTGAGTCTTGAGTCACTTTCAAGTTTGGTGTCAATTGCATTTTTTCTAAAAATACTTTGCATTTTTCGAAAATTCATGCATTCATGCATTGCATTCATCATGACCTTCAAGTTGTTCTTGGCCAGTCTTCTTGTTTGATCCTCATATTTTCTTGTTTTGAGTCTTTTCTTGTTTTTCATATGCATTCTTGCATTCATAGTGTCTATACATGAAAAATTTCTAAGTTTGGTGTTTTGCATGTTTTCTTTGCATTGAAAATTTTTCAAAAATATGTTCTTGATGTTCATCATGATCTTCAAAGTGTTCTTGGTGTTCATCTTGACATTCATAGCATTCTTGCATGCATTCATTGTTTTGATCCAAAATTTTCATGCATTGCATCATTTTCAAGTTTTTCTATTTCATCATTAAAAATTCAAAAATCAAAAAAATATCTTTCCCTTTTTCACTCATAAATTTCAAAAATTTGAGTTGACTTTTTCAAAACTTTTTAAAACTTAGTTGTTTCTTATGAGTCAAATCAAATTTTCAATTTAAAAATCTTATCTTTTTCAAAAATCATATCTTTTTCACTTTTCTTATTTATTTTCGAAAATTTTTAAAATATTTTTCAAAAATCTTTTTCTTATCTTTATCTCCTAATTTTCGAAAATAACATCATCAATTAATGTTTTGATTCAAAAATTTCAAATTTGTTACTTGCTTGCTAAGAAAGATTCAAACTTTAAGTTCTAGAATCATATCTTGTGATTTCTTGTGAATCAAGTCATTAATTGTGATTCTAAAAATCAAATCTTTTTCAAAAACTAATTTCAATCTTATCTTTTCAAAAATATCTTCTTATCTTATCTTTTTCAAAAAATTAATTTTAAAATATCTTTTCTAACTTATTATCTTCTTATCTTTTCAAAAATTGATTTTCAAAATTTGTTTCAACTAACTAACTAACTTTTTGTTTGTTTCTTATCTTTTTCAAAACTACTTAACTAACTCTCTCTCTAATTTTCGAAAATATCTCCATCTTTTTCAAAAATTCTTTTTAATTAACTAATTGTTTCAAAATTCAATTTTAATTTGTTTCTTCTTTTAATTTTCAAAAATCACTAACCAATTTTCAAAAATAATTTTTGAAAATCCTTCTCTCTCATCTCCTTCTGTTTATTTATTCATCTACTAACATCTCTCCCTCACTCACCAAAAATCCAAACCCTCTCTCTCTCTGAGTTCAGATTTTCTCTTCTTCTTTTCTTCTACTCACATAAGGAAACCTCTATACCTAGGCAAAAAGGATCCCTATTATTATTATTATTTTTCTGTTCCCTCTTTTTCATATGAGCAGGAGCAAGGACAAGAACATTCTTGTTGAAGCAGATCCAGAACCTAAAAAGACTCTGAAGAGGAAACTAAGAGAAGCTAAATTACAACAATCTAGCAAGTACCTTTCAAAAATTTTCGAACAGGAAGAGGAGATGGCAGCCGAAAATAATAATAATGCAAGGAAGATGCTTGGTGATTTTACTGCACCTAATTCCAATTTACATGGAAGAAGTATCTCCATCCCCACCATTGGAGCAAACAATTTTGAGCTGAAACCTCAATTAGTTTCTCTGATGCAGCAGAACTGCAAGTTCCATGGACTTCCATCTGAAGATCCTTTTCAGTTCTTAACTGAATTTTTGCAGATCTGTGATACTGTTAAGACTAATGGAGTAGATCCTGAAGTCTACAGGCTCATGCTTTTCCCTTTTGCTGTAAGAGACAGAGCCAGAGTATGGTTGGACTCTCAACCCAAAGATAGCCTGAACTCTTGGGATAAGCTGGTCAAGGCTTTCTTAGCCAAGTTCTTTCCTCCTCAAAAGCTGAGTAAGCTTAGAGTGGATGTTCAAACCTTCAGACAGAAAGAAGGTGAATCCCTCTATGAAGCTTGGGAGAGATACAAGGAACTGACCAAAAAGTGTCCTTCTGACATGCTTTTAGAATGGACCATCCTGTATATATTCTATGATGGTTTGTCTGAATTAGCTAAGATGTCATTGGATACTTCTGCAGATGGATCCATTCACCTAAAGAAAACACCTGCAGAAGCTCAAGAACTCATTGACATGGTTGCTAATAACCAGTTCATGTACACTTCTGAGAGGAATCCTGTGAGTAATGGGACGCCTCAGAAGAAGGGAATTCTTGAAATTGATACTCTGAATGCCATATTGGCTCAAAACAAAATATTGACTCAGCAAGTCAATATGATTTCTCAGAGTCTGAATGGAATGCAAGCTGCATCCAACAGTACTCAAGAAGCATCTGCTGAAGAAGAAGCTTATGATCCTGAAAACCCTGCAATAGCAGAGGTGAATTACATGGGTGAACCATATGGAAACACCTATAATCCCTCATGGAGAAATCACCAAAATCTCTCATGGAAGGATCAACAAAAGCCTTAACAAGGCTTTAATAATGGTGGAAGAAATAGGTTTAACAATAGTAAACCTTTTCCATCATCCACTCAGCAACAGACAGAGAACTCTGAACAAAATACCTCTAATTTAGCAAACTTAGTCTCTGATCTATCTAAGGCCACTGTAAGTTTCATGAATGAAACAAGGTCCTCCATTAGAAATTTGAAGGCACAAGTGGGCCAGCTGAGTAAAAGGATCACTGAAATCCCTCCTAGTACTCTCCCAAGCAATACAGAAGAAAATCCAAAAGGAGAGTGCAAGGCCATTGATATAACCATCATGGCCGAATCCAAAGAGGAAGGGGAGGACGTGAATCCCAAGGAGGAAGACCTCCTGGGACGTCCAGTAATCAATAAGGAGTTTTCCTTTGAGGAACCAAAGGAATCTGAGGCTCATCTAGAGACCATAGAGATTCCATTGAACCTCCTTATGCCATTCATGAGCTCTGAAGAGTACTCCTCTTCTGAAGAGAATGAAGATGCTACTGAAGAGCAAGTTGCCAAGTTTCTTGGTGCAATCATGAAGCTGAATGCCAATTTATTTGGTAATGAGACTTGGGGAGATGAACCTCCCCTGTTCACCAATGAACTGAATGCATTGGATCAACTGAGATTGCCTCAGAAGAAATAGGATCCTGGAAAGTTCCTAATACCTTGTACCATAGGCACCATGACCTTTGAGAAGGCTCTATGTGACCTGGGGTCAGGAATAAACCTTATGCCACTCTCTGTAATGGAGAAACTAGGAATCTTTGAGGTACAAGCTGCTAAACTCTCATTAGAGATGGCAGACAATTCCAGAAAATAGGCTTATGGACAAGTAGAGGACATATTAGTAAAGGTTGAAGGCCTTTACATCCCTGCTAATTTTATAATCCTAGATACTGGGAAGGATGAGGATGAATCCATCATCCTTGGAAGACCCTTCCTAGCCACAGCAAGAGCTGTGATTGATGTTAACAGAGGTGAACTAATCCTTCAATTGAATGAGGACTCCCTTGAGTTTAAAACTCAAGGACATCCTTCTGTAAACATGGAAAAGAGGCACAGTAAGCTTCTCTCAAAACAGAGTCAACCAGAGCCCCCACAGTCAAACTCTAAGTTTGGTATTGGGAGGCCACAACCAAATCCTAAGTTTGGTGTTGAACTCCCATATCCCAACTCTAAGTTTGGTGTTGGGGAGTCTCAACAATGCTCTGAACATCTGTGAGGCTCCATGAGAGCCCACTGTCAAGCTATTGACATTAAAGAAGCGCTTGTTGGGAGGCAACCCAATTTTTTATTTAATTATATTTTTATTAGTTATATGTCTTTATAGGTTCATGATCATGTGGAGTCACAAAATAAATCAAAAAATTAAAAACAGAATCAAAAACAGCAGAAGAAAAATCACACCCTGGAGGAGGATCTTACTGGCGTTTAAACGCTAGTTAGGAGCATCTGGCTGGCGTTCAACGCCAGAACAGAGGATGGATCTGGCGTTGAACGCCAGAAACAAGCAGCATCCTGGTGTCCAGACGCCAGAAATGCACAGTGAAGAAGAGCTGGCGCTGAACGCCAGAAACAAGCATCTGGCTGGCGTTCAACGCCAGAAATATGCTGCATCTGGGCGTTGAACGCCCAGAACAAGCATCAATTCGGCGTTTAAACGCCAGAATTGCATGCAAAGGCATTTCACATGCCTAATTGGTGCAGGGATGCAATTCCTTGACACCTCAGGATCTGTGGACCCCCACTGGATCATCTCAGAATCTGTGGACCCCACAGGATCCCCACCTACCACCACTCACTCTCTTCCCTCTTCTCAATGTTCATCCTCTCTTCCCAATAAACACTCTTCCCCAAAACTCTTCACCAATCACCTCAATCTCTCTTCCCTATCACTACTTCACCACTCACATCCATCCACTCTTCCCCATAAATCTACCTCATAAACTCCACCTACCTTCAAAATTCAAAATCAATTTCCCACCCAAACCCACCCTATATGGCCGAAATTAACCCCCCTCCCTATATAAGGCCCTCTATTCTTCCTCATTTTCACACAACACAACCCTCTCTTCTCTTCTTGGCCGAATACACCTCTCCCTCCTCTCCTCCATATTTTCTTCTTCTTCTTCATCTATTGTTTCTTCTCTTGCTCGAGGGCGAGCAATATTCTAAGTTTGGTGTGGAAAAAGTATAAGCTTTTTGTTTTTCCATTACCATTGATGGCACCCAAGACCAGAGAATCCTCTAGAAAAGGGAAAGGGAAGACAAAAGCTTCCACCTCCGAGTCATGGGAGATGGAAAGATTCATCTCCAAAGCTCATCAAGACCACTTCTATGATGTTGTGGCCAAGAAGAAGGTGATCCCCGAGGTCCCTTTCAAACTCAAGAGAAATGAGTATCCGGAGATCCGACATGAGATCCATAGAAGAGGTTGGGAAGTTCTAACAAACCCCATCCAACAAGTCAGAATTCTAATGGTTCAAGAGTTCTATGCTAATGCATGGATCACAAGGAACCATGATCAAAGTAAGAACCCAAACCCAAAGAATTATCTCACCATGGTTCGGGGGAATTACTTAGATTTTAGTCCGGAAAATGTAAGGTTGGCGTTCAACTTGCCAATGATGGAAGAGAACGCACGCCCCTACACAAGGAGAGTCAACTTTGATCAAAGGTTGGACCAAGTCCTCATGGACATATGTGTGGAAGGAGCTCAATGGAAGATTGACTCAAAAGGCAAACCGGTTCAACTGAGAAGACTGGACCTTAAGCCTGTAGCTAGAGGATGGTTAGAGTTCATTCAACGCTCAATCATTCACACTAGCAACCGGTCTGAAGTTACTATAGACCGGGCCATCATGATCCATAGCATCATGATTGGAGAAGAGGTGGAGGTTCATGAGATTATACCTCAAGAACTCTACAAGGTAGCTGACAAGTCCTCCACTATGGCAAGGTTAGCTTTTTCTCACCTCATTTGCCATCTATGCAATTCGGCTGGGATTGACTTAGAAGGAGACATTCCCATTGAGGAAGAGAAGCCCATCACTAAGAAAAGGATGGAGCAAACAAGAGAGCCCATTCATGGAGCTCAAGAGACGCATGAAGCTCATCACCATGAGATCCCGGAGATGCCTCAAATGCATTTTACTCCACAAAACTATTGGGAGCAAATCAACACCTCCCTAGGAGAATTAAGTTCCAACATGGGACAATTAAGGGTGGAACATCAAGAGCACTCCATCATCCTTCATGAAATTAGAAAAGATCAAAAAGCAATGAGGGAGGAGCAACAAAGACAAGGAAGAGACATAGAAGAGCTCAAGGACATCATTGGTTCCTCAAGAAGGAAACGCCACCATCACTAAGGTGGATTCATTCCTTGTTCTTACATTCTCTGTTTTTCGTTTTCTTTATGTTAAGTGCTTATCCATGTTTGTGTCTTATTACATGATCATTAGTATTTAGTAACTATGTCTTAAAGTTATGAATGTCCTATGAATCCATCACCTCTCTTAAATGAAAAAATGTTTTAATTCAAAAGAACAAGAAGTACATGAGTTTCGAATTTATCCTTGAACTTAGTTTAATTATATTGATGTGGTGATAATACTTTTTGTTTTTCTGAATGAATGCTTGAACAGTGCATATGTCTTTTGAAGTTGTTGTTTAAGAATGTTAAATATGTTGGCTCTTGAAAGAATGATGACAAGGAGACATGTTATTTGATAATCTGAAAAATCATAAAAATGATTCTTGAAGCAAGAAAAAGCAGCAAAGAACAAAGCTTGCAGAAAAAAAAAGTGAAAAAAAATAGAAAGAAAAAGAAAAAGCAAGCAGAAAAAGCCAAAGCTCTTAAAACCAAAAGGCAAGGGCAAATAAAAAGGATCCCAAGGCTTTGAGCATCAGTGGATAGGAGGGCCTAAAGGAATAAAATCCTGGCCTAAGCGGCTAAAACAAGCTGTCCCTAACCATGTGCTTGTGGCGTGAAGGTGTCAAGTGAAAACTTGAGACTGAGCGGTTAAAGTCAAGGTCCAAAGCAAAAGAAGAGTGTGCTTAAGAACCCTGGACACCTCTAATTGGGGACTTTAGCAAAGTTGAGTCACAATCTGAAAAGGTTCACCCAATTATGTGTCTGTGGCATTTATGTATCCGGTGGTAATACTCGAAAACAAAGTGCTTAGGGCCACGGCCAAGACTCATAAAGTAGCTGTGTTCAAGAATCATCATACTGAACTAGGAGAATCAATAACACTATCTGAACTATGAGTTCCTATAGATGCCAATCATTCTGAACCTCAATTGATAAAGTGAGATGCCAAAACTATTCAAGAGGCAAAAAGTTACAAGTCCCGCTCATCTGATTGGAGCTATGTTTCATTGATAGTTTGGAATTTATAGTATATTCTCTTCTTTTTATCCTATTTGATTTTCAGTTGCTTGGGGACAGGCAACAATTTAAGTTTGGTGTTGTGATGAGCGGATAATTTATATGCTTTTTGGCATTGTTTTTAGTATGTTTTTAGTAGGATCTAGTTACTTTTAGGGATGTTTCCATTAGTTTTTATGTTAAATTCACATTTCTGGACTTTACTATGAGTTTGTGTATTTTTCTGTGATTTCAGGTATTTTCTGGCTGAAATTGAGGGACTTGAGCAAAAATCAGATTCAGAGGTTGAAGAAGGACTGCTGATGTTGTTGGATTCTGACCTCCCTGTACTCAAAGTGGATTTTCTGGAGCTACAGAACTCAAAATGACGCACTTTTAATTGCGTTGGAAAGTAGACATCTAGGGCTTTCCAGAAATATATAATAGTCCATACTTTGGCCGCTTTTAGATGACACAAAAGGGCGTTGAACGTCAGTTCTACGCTGCAGTATGGAGTTAAACGCCAGAAACACGTCACGAACCAGAGTTGAACGCCAGAAACACGTTACAACCTGGCGTTCAACTCCAGAAAGAGCCTCTGCACGTGTAACATTCAAGCTCAGCCCAAGCACACACCAAGTGGGCCCCGGAAGTGGATTTATGCATCAATTACTTATCTCTGTAAACCCTAGTAACTAGTTTAGTATAAATAGGACTTTTTACTATTGTATTAGACATCTTATGATTTTTAGTTCATCTTTGGATCATATTGATCACGTTTGGGGGCTGGCCATTCGGCCATGCCTGAACCTTTCACTTATGTATTTTTAAACGGTAGAGTTTCTGTACTCCATAGATTAAGGTGTGGAGCTCTGCTGTTCCTCATGAATTAATATAAAGTACTACTGTTTTTCTATTCAATTCAACTTATTTTTGCTTCTAAGATATTCATTCGCACTTCAACATGAATGTGATGAACGTGACAATCATCATCATTCCCCCACGAACGTGTGCCTGACAACCACTTCCGTTCCACCTTAGATTGGATGATTATCTCTTGGATCTCTTAATCAGAATCTTCGTGGTATAAGCTAGATTGATGGCGGCATTCATGAGAATCCAGAAAGTCTAAACCTTGTCTGTGGTATTCCGAGTAGGATTCAGGGATTGAATGACTGTGACGAGCTTCAAACTCGCGAGTGCTGGGCGTAGTGACAGACGCAAAAGGAGGGTGAATCCTATTCCAGTATGATCGAAAACCTCCAGATGATTAGCTATGCAGTGACAGCGCATCGGACCATTTTCACAGAGAGGATGGGATGTAGCCATTGACAATGGTGATGCCTCCAGATGATTAGCCATGCAGTGACAGCGCATCGGACCATTTTCACAAAGAGGATGAGAAGTAGCCATTGACAACGGTGATGCCCTTACATAAAGCCAGCCATGGAAAGGAGTAGGACTGATTGGATGAAGATAGCAGGAAAGCAGAAGTTCAGAGGGACGAAAGCATCTCTATACGTTTATCTGAAATTCTCACCAATGATATACATAAGTATTTCTATCTTTATTCTGTTTATTTATTATTATTTTCGAAAACTCCATAACCATTTGATATCTGCCTGACTGAGATCTACAAGATGACCATAGCTTGCTTCATACCAACAATCTCCGTGGGATCGACCCTTACTCACGTAAGGTTTATTACTTGGACGACCCAGTGCACTTGCTGGTTAGTTGTATCAAAGTTGTGAATGAAAAACGATTTATTAAGACGTGCGTACAGAGTTTTTGGCGCCGTTGCCTGAGATCACAATTTTGTGCACCACCAAGCTTTCTAATAGTGGATGCAGGTATTAGGTTAATACTTGCTCCAAGGTCACATAGGGCTGTCTTGGTACAAGCACCCTCTAATGTGCATGGTATCATAAAGCTTCCTGGATCTTGAAGCTTCTCTGGTAAGCTTTTCAGAATGACTGCACTGCATTCTTCAGTGAGAAACACTTTTTCAGTTTCTCTCCAATCCTTCTTATGACTTAAGATCTCTTTCATGAACTTAGCATAAGAAGGTATTTGCTCAAGTGCCTCTGCAAACGGGATCTTTATTTCAAGAGTCCTGAGATAGTCTACAAAGCGGGAAAATTGTTTATCCTGTTCCGCTTGGTGGAGCTTCTGAGGATAAGGCATCTTAGCTTTATATTCTTCAACCTTAGTTACTGCAGGTTTATTCCCTACAGAAGTGGTTGGAGAAGCCTTCTTAGAGGGGTTACTATCAGCACTTGCAGGTGTCTGATCCCTCATTGGCATTTGAACGCCAGGAATGGGGGCTGAATGGGCATTTAACGCCAGGTTCCCACCCTTTTCTGGCATTTAAACGCCAGATTTGGGCATCCATTGGGCGTTTAACGCCAGTTTTCCCCCTTTTCTGGCGTTTGAACGCTAGAGTTATTCCTCTCTAGGATCTTAATGTCCTCAGAGGGATTTTGGGCAGTGGTTTGGTCATCCTCTGTCATTTGTTCCTTTCTTGACTTTTTGCTACTTTGAGCTGAGTTATTCAATGTCTTCCCACTCCTTAGTTGGATAGCTTGGCATTCTTCTGTTATCTGTTTAGATAGCTGCTGTCTTGTCTAATTCAATTGTGCTTCTATATTCTTGTTAGCATTTTTAGTGTCTTGGAGCATCTCTTTGAATTCTGCTAATTGTTTTGTCATAAGGAGTAATTGTTGATTAAGTTCAACAATCTGTTCTTGAGGATTAGGATCAGTAGTTACTGCCATAGCCTTTTCTTTTATGGAGGACTCACTGTTTGAGTACAGATGTTAATTTCTAGCAACTATATCTATGAGCTCTTGAGCTTCTTCAATTGTTTTTCTCATGTGTATAGATCCACCAGCTGAGTGGTCTAGGGACATCTGAGCTTTTTCTGTAAGCCCATAGTAGAAGATGTCTAACTGTACCCACTCTGAAAACATTTCAGAAGGGCATTTCTTAGCATCCCTCTGTACCTCTCCCAGGCATTATAAAGAGATTCATGATCTTCTTGTTTAAAGCCTTGGATGTCCAGCCTTAGCTGTGTCATCCTTTTTGGAGGGTAAAATTGATTCAGGAATTTGTCTGTTAATTGTCTCCATGTTTTTATGCTTGCTGTGGGTTGGTTATTTAACCACCTCTTAGCTTGATCTTTTACAGCAAATGGAAACAATAACAATCTGTAGACATCCTGATCCACTTCTTTATCACGTACCGTGTCAGCAATTTGTAAGAATTGTGCCAGAAACTCAGTAGGTTCTTCCTGTGGAAGACCAGAATACTGGCAATTTTGCTGCACCATGATAATGAGCTGAGGATTTAGCTCAAAACTGCTTGCTTTGATGGGAGGTATACAGATGCTACTCTCATATGCAGCTGTAATGGGGTTAGCATATGACCCTAGAGTCCTTCTGGACTGTTCATTTCCACTTATGTCCATGATGGAGAAAAGGGAATTGATATGAATTGCAAATAAATTATATTTTTATTTTTTATTTATTTAATTAAAAGTGACTGAAAATAATAAAATAAAATAAAATTTCGAAAACTAAAAGAAAATAAAATCAAAGCAAATTGAAAACTAAATTAATTAATTAATTAAAAAAATTTTGAAATTAGCAATCAAAAAGATATGATTGAAAATTATTTTGAAAAAGATATGATTTTGAAGATATGATTGCAAATAAAAAAATGATTGAAAAGATATGATTGAAGAAATTAAAAAGATTTGGTTTTTGAAAAAGATTTGAAAAGATCAATTTTTGAAATTAGAATATTGACTTGACTAAAAAGAAACATATGATTTTGAAAATCTTTGACTAAATTAATGCAAAATTTCGAAATTTATGAGTAAAATAAGGAAGGGATATTTTTTTATTTTTGAATTTTAATGCGGAAAGAGAAAAACAACAAAATGACACTAAACTTAGAAATTTTAGATCAAAACACAGAGAACAAACAAGAAAACTTTGAATGTCAAGATGAACACCAAGAACACTTTGAAGATCAAGATGAACACTAAGAACAAATTTTTGAAAAATTTTTAAGTAAATAAAAGCACAAAAACACCAAACTTAAAATTTTTAGAAAATCAAGCACAATATTTTCGAAAAATTAAAGGAAAAACAAAGAAGACACCAAACTTAGAATTTTTAAAGATCAAGAAAGACTAAGAACATGCAAATTCGAAAAAATTAAAAGAGAGTAAAGGCATGCAATTGACACCAAACTTAAAATATGAAACTAAATTCAAATAAAAGACTCTAAACCAACAAAAATAAAATATTCCTAATCTAAGCAACAAGATAAACCGTCAGTTGTCCAAACTCGAACAATCCCCGGCAACGGCGCCAAAAACTTGGTGCACGAAATTACAATCACACTTTTGTAACTCCGCCCAACTAACCAGCAAGTGCACTGGGTCGTCCAAGTAATACCTTACGTGAGTAAGGGTCGATCCCACGGAGATTGTCGGCTTGAAGCAAGCTATGGTTATCTTGTAACTCTTAGTCAAGATATCAGTAATTCTCAGATTTAATTGTAAAAAGTAAAAGAACATGAAATAAATACTTGTTATGCAGTAATGAAGAACAGGTTGAGGCTTTGGAGATGCTTTGTCTTCTGAACCTCTGCTTTCCTACTGTCTTCTTCTTCATGCACACAAGACTCCTTCCATAGCAAGCTTTATGTTGGGCATCACCATTGTCAATGGCTACATCCCGTTCTCTCAGTGAAAATGTTCCAACCGCACGGCTAATCATCTGTCGATTCTCGATCATGTCGGAATAGGATCCATTGATCCTTTTGCGTCTGTCACTACGCCCAACACTCGCGAGTTTGAAGCTCGTCACAGTCATCCCTTCCAGATCCCACTCAGAATACCACAGACAAGGTTTAGACGTTCTAGATCTCAGGAATGACCGCCAATGATTCTAGCTTATACCATGAAGACTCTGATTTGAATCATGAGGCTAAGAGATATGCATTTAATCTAAGATAGAACGGAGGTGGTTGTCAGGCACGCGTTCATAGGTGAGAATGATGATGAGTGTCACAGATCATCATATTCATCAAGTTGAAGTGCGAATGAATATCTTAGAATGGAAGCAAGCGTAATAGAATGGAAAACAGTAGTAATTGCATTAATTCATCAAGAACAGCAGAGCTCCTCACCCCCAACAATGGGGTTTAGAGACTCATGCCGTAGAGAACACAACAAGAAACGTGTAAAGTGTCATGAGGTACAATATGAATCACTGAAAGTAGTATTTATAGTAAATAGTGACCTAGGGTTACAGAAAATGAGTAAGCTAGGGTGTTTATTGTAAAATTCCACTTCCGGGGCCCACTTGGTGTGTGCTTGGGCTGAGCATTGAAGCTTTCATGTGTAGAGACATTTTTTGGAGTTAAACGCCAGCTTTTATGCCAGTTTGGGCATTTAACTCCAGCTTTTGTGCCAGTTCTGGAGTTAAACGCCAGAATTCTTGAGCTGACTTGGAATGCCTGTTTGAGAGCACGCCAATTGGGCTTCTGTAGCTTATTGAGAGCGCGCCAATTGGGCTTCTGTAGCTCCAGAAATCCACTTCGAGTGCAGGGAGGTCAGAATCCAACAGCATCTGCAGTCCTTTTTCAGCCTCTGAATTAGATTTTTGCTCAGGTCCCTCAATTTCAGCCAAAAAATACCTAAAATCACAGAAAAACACACAAAGTCATAGTAAAGCCCAGAAAAGTGATTTTTATTTAAAAACTAATAAAAACATAATAAAAACTAACTAAAATGTACTAAAAACATACTAAAAACAATGCCAAAAAGCGTATAAATTATCCGCTCATCAAAGCCACTTGTTATCTCCAACACCATACTTCATCAGAAAACCATTCTAATTCCTATCAAATGATTCTTTTGTAGAAGAGTTCCAAACAACATGACTCATCTCATCTTTAATTTTTTTATGTTGCTTATTGATGCGTGAGCATCTTTTCTATCTATTCCTAGTGAATTTGCATTTAATTTGTTGAGTTTAATCAAGAATTAATTATTTTTTAGTCACTATGGATGCTACTTTGAGTCTTGTGAACTTCTGTTTATCTTAGGTAGCATTCGGCTGGATTTGATGGAGTTTCTACAGAAGAGGAGATAACCAGTGAGGAGCGACGCGTACGCATGACTGACACATATGCGTGATTTGGAGATTTGCACGGCGACGCGTGCACGTACCTGACATGTACGCGTGACACGTGAAGAAGACCATCGATGCATACGCGTTACTGACGCGTACGCGTGACATGCGCCACGTGTAGAAAACGCTGGGGGCAATTTCTGGGCTATTTTTGACCCAGTCTTCGGTCCAGAAAACACAGATTAGAGGCTGCAGAGTGGAGGAATTAAGGGAACACTTCTTGTTATTTCCCAAGTTAGGCGTGGATCCTACCAAGCAAGTGGTCCCCATCCATCAATTGAAGACTTGCTGATTGCTATAGTTAATTCTGATTTAAATTTTAATTCTTATTTTAAAAATAGGAAAAGATATTATTTAGTTTTAGAAATCAGATTTTAAATTAATTAGGATTAGATATAAAAGAGAAAGTAAACTTCTCTTCAGGGGATCCCACCATTATTCCACCTCAGCCCAATTTATAGTTTACGAGAATCTTAGTTTTCACTTTTTTCCATGAGCAACTAAACCTCCACTGTTAAGGTTAGGAGCTCTGTCTATTGTATGGATTGATTTTATTGTTTTTCTATTTTAATTCATGTACTGATTTATATTTCAAGAATTATTTTCATTCTTTATTTTATGAAATTGGGTGGAACGGAAGTATGACCCTCTTTCTAATTGAGTTCTTGTATAACTTGGAAAAGCTCTTTACTTGAACAACAGCTTGAAAACAATTTCTCCTAAATTCTAATTATCTGGATTTAACGGGATACGTGACATATAATCCTCTTATATTTGGATAATTAGGATTTTTGTGGAATAATAACTAGAATTAAACTTCACCCCCTAATTGGAATTAATTGACCAAGGAATTGGCTGTTGATGAAAGTTAGAGGAGACTAGAAAGGTCTAAGGAATTAGGGTCTAGTCACATATAGTTTGCCATGAATTAAATCTTGCATGATTAAAATAAATTAATAAGAAAAGTCAATTCGGAGAATAGATAACTATGACGTCTTAACTGCCTTCTCCATATTTTATTCCCAACTTAATTATTGTCTGTCTTCTGATATTCTAAAGTTCCTGTTTAATGTGTTTTGAACTCTCAACACCATTTTCTGCTTGTCTAACTACGTAAATTAATCAACCATTGTTGCTTAGTCCATCAATCCTCGTGGGATCGATCCTCACTCACCTGAGGTATTACTTGGTACGACCTGGTGCACTTGTCGGTTAGTTTGTTGTTATAAATTTCACACCAAGTTTTTGGCGCCATTGTCGGGGATTGTCAGTGATTAACAACTATTAGTTGCTTGATTGCTTAGATTAGGCGTTTTAGTTTTAATTTTATTTAATTTATGCCTTATTATTTTCGAATTTATTACTAGTAATTTTTCTTAATTTCTGAAATTAAGTTTGGTGTTTCCTAGTTAGTCTTATTTTAATTTTTTTATTTAATTTGCCTAATAATTTCAAATTTTTTTTAGTCTTAATTTTACTAGTAATTTTTGAATTTTAGTATTTGTTTGTTTTATTCAATATTTTTATCTCTTTATTCAGGTTGCCTCACTGGGAATTCTCTGCACTCTGACGTAGAGAGTTCCATCTTTTCTTGTCTTCTGTTTGTTTATGCGCACGAACAGAGACAAAGAACATCTCTTAGACTTTGATCCTAAACCTGAAAGAACTTTCAAGCGGCGTTTGCAACAAGCAAGACTTTACAAGGCTGCAGAATCCACTATGGATCCTAATGATGCTGCTAATGCCAATGTGGCAAATTTGAATGGGAATGATCAACAAAGGAGAGTGCTTGGCTCTTATTCTTCTCCTACTGCAGATATTTATGGAAAAAGCATTGTGGTGCCTCCTATAGCTGCGAACAACTTTGAGTTGAAGCCACAATTGATCACCCTGGTGCAATAAAACTCCCAGTATCATGGTCTTCCCCAAGAAGACCCAAATCAATCTATTTCTAATTTTCTGCATATCTGTGATATTGTGAAGACAAATGGAGTGAATCCTAAGGTGTACAAACTCATGCTCTTCCCGTTTGCTCTGAGGGATGGAGCAAAGCTATGGCTAGATTCCCAATCCAAGGAGAGTTTGGATACTTGGGACAAGGTTGTTACTGAGTTTCTTACTAAATTTTTCCCACCAAAGAAGCTGACTAAGCTTAGGGTGGAAGTTCAGACCTTCAGGCTGAAGGATGGTGAAACTCTTTATGAAGCTTGGGAGAGATACAAGCTACTGACTAGGCAATGCCCTCCGGACATGTTCTCCAAATGGACCCAACTAGATATCTTTTATAAAGGTTTAGGTGAAATATCCAAGATGTGCTTAGATAATTCTGCAGGTGGTTCACTACACAAGAAGAAGACACCGGAGGAGACTATTGAGCTTATTGAGTTGGTTGCTAGCAACCAATATTTATACTCATCTAACAGGAATCCTGTGAACTCAAAGACTTCTCAAAAGAGAGGTGTGTTGGAAATGGAAATGGAAGCTGTTAATGCTATTCTTGCTCAGAACAAGCTTATGTCTCAGCAAATACATTTACTTACTCAGCAGATGGGTGGCATGCAAGTTTCAGCTATCAACACCCAAAATCCACCTCAAAAGAGGTCTCTTATGACATGATAGGTAATTTTGTACAAAATAAAAATTATGATTATGCTCAATCTTTTTCTGAACAGGTAAATTATATAGGGAGTGGTCCTAGAAACCCCAATAATGATCCATACTCTAAGACATACAATCTTGGGTGGATGGACCAACCTCAGAGATCTCAGAATTTCAACAATCATTCTCATGGCGGTTTCCAATAGAACAACCATAATAACCGCCAATTTCAGTCTCATCAACAACAACCACCTCAGCAGGCAATTCTCAATCCCAACAAGATTCTAATTGGGAGATGATGAGGAGTTTTATGCAAGAAACTAGAGCCTCCATTAGAAACTTGGAGGTGCAAATGGGCCAACTGAGCAAGTAAATACCTGAGAGGTCTACAAATACAATTCAAAACTTGGAGATTCAGATGCGTCAATTAGCCACAAAAGTTGATGAAATTGATAAGAGGACCATTAATAGCCTTCCTGGTAACACAATTCCAAATCCAAGAGAGGAATGCAAGGCTATCACCTTGATAAGTGGACAAGTGGCAAGTATGGAAGCACAAGTTAATGAGGAGCCAGTTGAAAAAGAAGCTCCAGAGGAGAAGATGGAAGAAGTAGAGCACGTCCCTCCAAAGCGTGCGGACAACCCATTCCCAGACTCTCTTGACACTTATCCTACATTGCCAAAGGCTCCTGAGTACAAGCCTAAAATGCCATATCCTCAGAGACTTCAAAAGGAGACCAAGGACAAGCAGTTTTCAAAGTTCTTGGAAGTCTTCAGAAAGTTGCAAATCAATATTCCTTTTGCGGAGGTTTTGGAGCAAATGCCTCTCTATGTCAAATTCATGAAGGAATTGTTGTCAAAGAAGAATCCTTTAAAAGGAGATGAGACAGTGGTCCTGACTAAGGAATGTAGTGCCATCATTCAAAATAACTTGCCAAGGAAGATGTCGGATCCAAGGAGCTTTCAAATTCCATGCACCATTGGGAACACAACCTTTGAGAAAGAATTATGTAATCTGGGAGCAAGCATCAATTTAATGCCCTTGTCTATGATGAAGAAGCTACAAATCCAAGAGGCACAACCCACAAGGATAGCATTACAGATTGCAGACAAATCTATGAAGCCTGCATACGGATTAGTGGAGAATATCTTGGTCAAAGTGGGTAAGTTCTTCCTCGCAGCAGATTTTGTGATTCTTGACACAGGGGAGGATAAGAATGCCTCTATAATTCTAGGAAGACCATTCCTAGCCACTGGAAGAGCTCTGATTGATGTAGAAGTGGGTGAATTAGTGCTTAGAGTGCATGATGAGAAACTAGTCTTTCATGTCTTCAAAGATATACATTCAACAGGTGAAGACGAGAGGTGCATGCACTTATTGATCCAAACCTTCAACAATCCCCTGATGACGGACAGTAGAATTTGCAGCTCAAACCTCCTTTGGTGACAATCAATAAACTTCCTCCTGACATCAAACCTAAGTTTGGTGTTGGGAATGCATCATCCACCAAGGAGGAGGTTCCCAAAAAGAAGAAAATACCCAGGGGATGGAGAAACAAAAAGATCCCCACTGAAGGTTTCTCCCCAGGAATGAAGGTGGTGTTGACTAAGAATCCAGTATGGACTTATACGGTAAACAAAATCCTCTCTCTGGAGCATATTGAGCTACTTTATGGAGACACAGGAAAGAAGTTCAAGGTTAGGGGTGAAGAGCTGAGCCCCTATGATCCTCCTCCTTAGAGGAGTTGACCGTCAAGCTAGTGATGGTAAAGAAGCGCTTGTCGGAAGGCAACCCGATAACTTCGTATCCTTAGTTATTTTTCGTAGTAGTGATTTTCTTATTTATTTGATTTTTATTGAGTTTTTACTGTCTTTCTTTCGTTTTAAGTGTGTTCTGATCATGCAGCTAGTTTAAAACAGGAACCGAACACTTCGAAAAATAAAAAAACGAGCACACGACGCGCAAGCGTCGCTGACACGTACGCGTCATATGTGAGTGCGAGAAAAATAAAAATTGAACAGAGAGTTGGGCAGGAGTGGTGCTGGTGGCGTGCCTTGCGCACAAGTGAGCCCACGCGTGCGCGTCGTTTGCGCTTTTAGCCACCCATGCGTACGCATCCCTGACGCGTATGCGTGACCCTGAAAATCGGCGTCAATGAGTGTTTGGGCAGAGAGTTGTGATGGCTTAGGGCTGAAACTGTGATAGAGGCACAAACTTGATCATGCGTATGCGTCCTTTCCACAAATGGCCATCCACGCGTGTGCGTGCATGACGCGGACACGTCATATGAGAATTTTGGTTCCCAGGCCACGCGAACAGAGAGTTGCGCATGCACGCAGATGATTTCGTGTGATTCGCACAAACCAAGGGCACGCGTACGCGTGCCAGACGCTTACGCGTCACTGTCAAAATCATGCGACCCACGCATACGCGTGCTGTACGCATACGCGTCGCCTGCGCCGCACAACTCCACTAGTGCACCGCCCAGTTTTGATTTTCATTCTCTCTCCCTCCCAAATCCTAATCCTCTCTTGTTCTTTTATCCTTTTATTCTTCTTTCATCATACTATTTGTTTTTGTTTTCAGTTCTTCTTTGCTTGAGGACAAGCAAACCTTTAAGTTTGGTGTTGAAGCTTCGCTTATGGATTTTCTGTTTATTTTTATGGTACCAAAGGGAGGCGAATCATCTTCACGGAGGAGCACAACCTGAAGAATAAAATGACCGCTAGGATAACTGAGGTGGTTGAGTTTCTTTCAATCTATATTCCTGATGCCAGGGCATTTTGGCCAGTTTCACTGACCTTTTCTTTACTGTTTTTAGGATAGTTTCATGCATTTCCTTAGGAAATAAGCTAGTTTTGGGTAGATATTCACTTACATCTTGATTCAAACATACATTGTGCACTTTACATGATTTCATGAGGATTTTGCATGAATTTAAGGACAAATTGGATGTTGCATTTCCCATGACTTGGACTAGAACTTTGATGCACTTTATTGCTTGATTTCAGGACAAGGGAAGCAAAGAAGAACCACATTAGTGGCTACGTTAGTTACACTAACGTTAACACTAACGTGGAATGGGAGTAACTTGCAAAGTTAATGAGAAAAATGATTGCCAATAACGCTCTCGAGGCCATCATTGCCCACGTTAAGAGTCACGTTAACTAAGTTAACGTGAACTCTAACGTGGAAGTAAAGAAATGGAACCAACGTTAGTGACACTTAACATTATCACTAACGTTGGACCAAGATCATGAGTGGCCACGTTAGAGTCCACGTTAACTTAGTTAACGTGGCCTCTAACGTTAAGAAGAAAAGGGGGAACCAACGTTAGTGACACTCAACATTGTCACTAACGTTGGCCAAAGCACATTAAGCCACGTTAACTCCCACGTTAACTAGGTTAACGTGGAAGCTAACGTGAAGAAACAAAGTGGTCGACAACGTTAGTGACACCCAACATTGTCACTAACGTTGGAAGCACACAAGCCCCCAATAAGCCACGTTGACTCCCACATTAACCTAGTTAACGTGGAAGCTAACGTGAAGAAGGAAGGTGATCACCAACGTTAGTGACACTTAACATTATCACTAACGTTGGAAGGAGCCACACATGCCACCATGAGCCACGTTAACTCCCACGTTAACTTAGTTAACATGGAAGCTAACGTGGATAAGGGAATGATGAGCCAACGTTAGTGACACTCAACTTTGTCACTAACGTTGGAGATGGCTAGCAAGGCCACGTTAGAAGCCACGTTAACCTAGTTAACGTGGACTCTAACGTGGAAAATAGGGGCAATTTGGAACGTTAGTGACAATGGTAAGTGTCACTAACATTCTCGAAGGATGGCAAGCCCACGTTAAAAGAGCCACGTTAACTAAGTTAATGTGGACTCTAACGTAGGGAAGAGGGAGGCTTCTCAACGTTATTGGGAAAGTTGAGTCCCAATAATGTGTGCGAACGACATAGTGGAAACGTTAGTGGCAACGTTTGTGCCACTAACGTTGAGGTTAACGTGGCTTTTAACTTTGGTGAGGAACGTTAGTGAAAAAGGTGATTGTCACTAACGTTCTCGAACCCATATTTTCACTGAACGTTAACACCACTAACTTCCTGAGCCAAAGTCCCTACCCACTTCATACTTTCTCTCTGCAAGTAAAA
Source organism: Arachis ipaensis (assembly GCF_059453495.1). NCBI lineage: Eukaryota > Viridiplantae > Streptophyta > Magnoliopsida > Fabales > Fabaceae > Arachis > Arachis ipaensis. The sequence continues at coordinate 28,162,157 of NC_142441.1, read as the reverse complement.
GCTAAGCCCAATGAAGAAGAGAACTGATTCAAACTCAAGATCCAAAGGCCCAAGACTTGAAGAATCAACTAGAAGAACATAAGAGTAGTATATATAGGAGTAGCTTTGAATTATTTGGGAGGTTGGAAATTATAGGGAGCCTCTTGGCATAGAACTACTCTCTGTATTTTACTTTCTCTGCACTTCTAGTTTTCATCATGTATTCTCCATCTTTGTTTTCATTTTCCAGAGCTATGAACAACTAAACCCCTTTCATTGGGTTAGGGAGCTCTGTTGTAATTTGATGGATCAATACTAGTTTTTATTATTCTTCTTCTATCTTTTCTCTTGATTTTACTTGAAAGCTTTCGATCTTCATCCAATTGGGTAGTTATCTTGGAAAAGAAGCTATTCATACTTGGATCTCTTCTGAACCTTGAAAGAGGAATGAAGAGATCAAGCTAGAAATGCTTTCTCATGCTGGACCAAATTGGGTTTGGATGGATATGTGACTATAATCCTCTCAACACTTGATTTGGAAAATGTATGTGGTATAATCAGTGACCATACTTCATCTCTTCTCATGAGCAATTGACCAAGGAATTGGCTATTGATCAAGATTTGAGAGATTGAATTACGAGAAATTGTAATCCAATCACTTAAGATTACCAAGGAGATCAATGAGTGCATTGATTGAGGAAGAGATGAAAATGAGATTGATCCGAAGAATGCAACATCTCCTAAGCCCAATGAACTCCCCATTTCTGATCTTACCCATTCTCTTTAATTTCTGTCATTTACATTTATGAGCAATTCCCCCATTCCCATTTAAGATTCTGCAATTTACTTTCTGCTATTTACTTTTTCGCCATTTAATTTTCTGCAATTCTCAACTCAATTTCTGATTCGCTCAACTAGAACATTCCTCTAATTAAAGTTGCTTGATCAATCAATCCTTGTGGGATTCGACCTCACTCTATTGTGAGTTTTTACTTGACGACAAATTCGGTACACTTGCCGAAGGAAATTTGTTATGAGACAAGTTTTCCGTGCATCAATTCCTTCCCGCTCTTACTATGTTATGTTCCAATTTTCTACTATTTTGCTTTGTTTATTGCATGATCCTTTATTAGTTAGATTCCTAGGTTCTAGTTTAGTTATGTTATTTTTAAAATTTTTGTTAATTGCTTTAATTCTGAAAGATATCTCATGTATTGCCCACTGAGCTTGAAATCAAAAAGAAAGAAGAAAAGGGGATGTAATGCATGAGAAATTGAGTTTATTTTTTTAAGAGTAGTCTCATTTATTCAAATGTGGTGGTATTTTCTGTGACTCTAAATGCATAACATGAATAGTGCATATTTAAATTTGAATCAAAGAATGTTGATGTACAAGGAACATGAATTTAGAGAACTATTATGAATTCTCTGCAATAAGTGAAAGTTTAATCCTTGAAGCAGAAGAAACAGCAAAAGAAAAATAACAGCAAGGTCCAAGGCTCTGAGCATCAATGACTAGGAAGGTCAGACATGATTAAAAGCTCAAAGAGTTGTTTCCCTAGTCATATGCTTGTGGTGTGATTGTGTCAAGTAATCCTTGAGACAGAACACGAAGAGTCGAGATCAATTGCATTTAACAGAGTATACCAAAGGCTTTGAGCACCACTGTCTAGGAGTAACTGAAAAAAAAAATTAGAACTTAAAGAAAGTTCCCCAGTTAAGTGCTTGTGGTGTTTCTGTGTCAATAAAGCTTAAGACAAAACATTTAAAGTCATGGCTAGGCTCAGGGTGCAAAGCACCAAAGAAAAGAGAATCAAAGGAAATTTGTTGTGTTCAAGGATTAAATTGAAGTACAAAAGATTAGAGAATTCATAATATTATCCGGATTCTAATTCCAAATGACAGTAACTTCCTTTTGATTCAAAGGAGAGTGAGATGCCAAAACTATTCAGGATTGCAGCTGTAAACCCCACTATAAGAAGAGACATGAGCTTAATCAAACTCTCATTCTCATGCAAATTCATATCCTAAGCCTATATTAGTTTTGGTTGCTTGAGGACAAGCAACAATTCAAGTTTGGTGTTGTGATGCGTGAGCATCTTTCCTATCTTTTCCTAGTGAATTTGCATTAAATTTGTTGAGTTTAATCAAGAATTAATTATCTTTTAGCCACTATGGATGCTACTTTGAGTCTTGTGCAATTCTATTTATTTTAGGTAGCATTTGGCTGGATTTGATGGAGTTTCTGCAAAAGAGGAGATAACCATCGAGGAGCGACGCGTACGCGTGACTAACGCATACGCGTGATTTGGAGATTTGCACGGTGACGCGTGCGCGTACCTGACGCGTACACATGACACGTGAAGAAGACCATCGACACGTACGATTGACTGACGCGTACGCATGACATGCGCCATGTGTAGAAAATGTAGAAAACGCTGGGGGCGATTTCTAGGCTGTTTTTGACCCAGTCTTCATCCCAGAAAACACATATTAGAGGCTGCAGAGTAGAGGAATCAGGGGAACACTTCTTGTTATCTCCCAAGTTAGGCGTGGATCCTACAAAGCAAGTGGTCCCCATCCATCAATTGAAGACTTGCTGATTGCTATAATTGATTCTGATTTAAATTTTAATTCTTATTTTAAAAATAGGAAAAGATATTATTTAGTTTTAGAAATTAGATTTTAAATTAATTAGGATTAGATATAAAAGAGGAAGGAAACTTCTCTTCAGGGGATCCCACCATTATTCCACCTCAGCCCAATTTACAGTTTACGAGAATCCTAGTTTTCACCCTTTTCCATGAGCAACTAAACCTCCACTGTTAAGGTTAGGAGCTCTGTCTATTGTATGGATTGATTTTATTGTTTTTCTATTTTAATTCATGTACTGATTTATATTTCAAGAATTATTTTCGTTCTTTATTTTATGAAATTGGGTGGAACGGAAGTATGACCCTCTTTCTAATTGAGTTCTTGTATAACTTGGAAAAGCTCTTTACTTGAACAACAGCTTGAAAATAATTTCTCCTAAATTCTAATTATCTGGACTTAACGGGATACGTGACATATAATCCTCTTATATTTGGATAATTAGAATTTTTGTGGCATAATAACTAGAATTAAACTTCACCCCCTAATTGGAATTAATTGACCAAGGAATTGGCAGTTGATGAAAGTTAGAGGAAACTAGAAAGGTCTAAGGAATTAGGGTCTAGTCACATATAGTTTGCCATGAATTAAATCTTGTATGATTAAAATAAATTAATAAGAAAAATAAATTCGGAAAATAGATAACTCTAAAGCCTTAACTGCCTTCTCCATATTTTATTCCCAACTTAATTATTGCCTGTCTTATGATATTCTAAAGTTCCTGTTTAATGCTTTTTGAACTCTCAACACCATTTTCTGCTTGTCAAACTAAGTAAATTAATCAACCATTGTTGCTTAGTCCATCAATCCTCGTGGGATCGACCCTCACTCACCTGAGGTATTACTTGGTACGACCCGGTGCACTTGCCGGTTAGTTTGTTGTTATAAATTCCGCACCACTTATAGCCATTTAATTTCCTTGAGACCTTCTTCATGATATGTCAAATACACCACCAGTGAATTGTTGTCGGCATACCAGCTTTAATAGCCCTTTGCATCGCTGAGCATTGATCGATAAGAATGCCTTTCCAGAGCATTTTCTCCCACGCAACGATGCCAACATTCAAATAACTATTTGAATGATTGAATATCCTATTTTTTCATCAAAGCACATCCCAAAAAAGTTTACTGACCGTGGTGATTCACCCCTATAAAGAACTAAAAAGCAGATTATACTTGAATACAACGACAAAGAAACAAATCATATATATATATTGAAAAACTATCTAAATACCCCAAAAGTGTTTCAAAAAATACATAAACCAAAATAGCATATTACTTGTTTGCATTGTAGGTGGTATCGAATAAAATAACATCTCCAAAATACTCACAGGAAGCCTTGATTCTTGCGTCGGCCCAGAAAACAATATTAATTGACTAATCAACCTAGGTTCATGCTCGAAAAAAATATTTGATTCTTCTCTTTAATTCTTACAAAGTATTTCTCAAATTCTTTTGTATTCTCTAGTTCCAAAATATTCTGTACTTCTTTTGTGATGTAATTTCTTACATCTTTTTCAATAAAACTTAATTCACGATGACCCCAAACTGCTGTGACAAATGATTGATATGTTTTGCTTAGAATGATTTTGGCTTCCTTGTTATTCTCTATTGTACATTATACAGACATGCCACTACAACATTTTGGGTCTATGGCCATGGTTTTTTTGTCACGGTAGAAAACCGTGACCATAGACCCTCTATGGTCACGATTTTTTACCGTGACAAAAAAAATAGTTATGGTCACGGTTTTTTAAAAAAGGGTGGCCTAAAAGGGTCTAAGGTCACGGTTTACAAGGGTGACCAAAAGGGGTCTATGGTCACGATTTTTTGGAGTGACAAAAAAGGGATCTATGATCACGGTTTTTTAAAAAAGGGTGACCTAAAGGGATCTATGGTCACGATTTTTTGGGGTGACCTAAAGGGGTCTATGGTCACGGTTTTGGAGTGTGACCTTAAATGGTCTATGGTCACGGTTTTTCAAAAAATGGTGACCTAAAAGGGTCTATGGTCGCGGTTTTGGGAGGTGACCTAAAGGGGTCTATGGTCACGGTTTTGGAGGTGACCTAAAATGGTCTATGGTCACGGTAAACTGTGACCAAAAAACATCTATGGTCATAATTTTGAGGGGTGATCTAAAAGAGTCTATGGTCACGGTTTTACGAAAGGATGACCTAAAAAGGTCTATGATCACGGTTTTCTGAAGTGACCTAAAGGGGTCTATGGTCACGGTTTTGGGAGGTGACCTTAAATAGTCAATGGTCACGGTTTTGGGGAGTGACCTAAAGGGGTCTATGGTCATGGTTTTCCACCGTGACCAAAAGACATCTATGGTCATGGTTTTGAGGGATGATCTAAAAGATTCTATGGTCACGGTTTTATGAAAAGGTGACCCAAAAGGGTCTATAGTCACGGTTTTTTGGAGTGACCTAAATGGGTTTATGGTCACGGTTTTAGAGGGTGACCTTAAATGGTCTATGATCACAGTTTTTCAAAAAAAGGTAAACTAAAAGGGTCTATGGTCACGGTTTTGGGGGGTGACCTAAAGGGGTCTATGGTCACAGTTTTTCACCGTGATCAAAAGACATCTGTTGAGTTTGGAAAACTTATATGATGATCAAACATTATTAAAACATAAATTAGAAAATTATTAAAATTATTATTAAGTGTTTTATTTAATAGCTTCCAATGGTTTGTTTGATGTTTTTGTTAGTGTGCAGGAAGAAAAATAAATTTGTTTCTTGGCCCAAGTAATGAAAGCCCAGCTTAGTTACTAAATATGTTTAGCCCAATAATATTTGTTCACTGCAAGTGGCTAAAGGGAAAAGAAAATCAAATTGGCCCAAAGCCTTCATAAACCATTCGGTGATCACAATGAAACTTCCTCAAGAAACCAAAAGTCTAACACGTGACTTTATGCCTTGGTAACTGAAAGCTAAAATTCAATTGAGTTTAATGTACCTTGAAAGTTTCACACGTTACTTTATGTCTTGGGTAATGGAAGTGGGAATTCAATTTGTTTTAATTCCATTTAATGCTTCCTTCAAAAGTTTTCTCTCTCTTCTCTCTCCTCTCTCTTGCTTTTGGTCACTTCAATCTATTAGAGAAGAAGATAGAAGAAATAAGAAGTCACAGAAAAAGCTATAAAGAAGAAAGGCTAAGAAAGATATTTGCTACAGAAGGAAAGATTTGAAGAGAGGCTTCAAGATTTGGTTACCAAGAAAAGAAGAGATCGACCTTGGTTTATAAAGCAAATCTATCTTGGTAAAAAGTTCATTTCCATTTTTGTACATCAAAGAAGAAGATAGCCTATGAGTCTCAGGTAGGGAAGAAGCAAAAATGGAAAGCTTGAAGCTATCCAGAGTCAGAAGCCCATCAACGATCAGAATCCATTCTTGGGGCCAAAGTCAATATCAATGGCCAAGATGGAATAAGACTGAAGAAAAAGGGTGAGAGTGATGAGGTAAGCTTGCATGCATTAGCCTCGATTTTCTCAACCCCTTCTGATGAAGCCGCTGCTACTCTTTGGTAGGAGAAGAAGTTGCTAAGTTAGGATTTCAACTTTGGAAGCTTCCCCTTCTATATTAAGGATGATCAGCTAAAGGTTGAGATCAAGGAGAGAAAGTGAAAGCACAAAGTTCTCATAGCTATCCGAGCTTCCTGAGTTCTTCTCCATCAATGGTGTTCATTTTGTTTTCTTTTTCTTATTATTGTCTGTCTGAGTCTCATTGTAAAAGACAAACATGGTGAGGTTTGTAAGAAAAAGCCAGTGAGAAGAAAAAGGTAGTGAGCAATATTAGAGAAAAAGTCATAGATGTCTCAGAGTTTCTTTGTACATCTATCTATTGTGTGTCATGATCCTGTGGGGATTTTCTTGCAAGTTGGGTTAGCACTTTGCTGTTGAAAGCTTGGTTTGAGTCCAAGTCAAGTTCAGATTGGGGTTAGAATTTGGATTTGTCCTCGATAGGAATGGGTAATTCCTAGGGAAAAATTGGTGTTTGTAATGTTGTGAAAATATAGTGAAAGTCCATCATTGTTGTGATGGAGATTGGATGTAGGATATATTGCACCTAGTAGCTGAACCAGGATATATCTGGTGTTAGTTTTTCTTCTCTACTCCTTTCTCTGTTTCTTTTTATCAGGAGACAAAAATAAAAGTGTCTCTCAACTCGGCACGAGACAAAACAAAAGTGTTTCTCAACTCAGTACGAGACAAAAGCAGAAAAATCTCCTGAAGTTCCTTTGAAAAATTAGAAATTAATATTCAGCGAAAAGGGGCTAAGATTCAACCCCCTTCTCTTAGCCACTGATTACCATCAATTGGTATCAAAGCTTGGTCTTAAAGAGATCAAGCTTTGCAACTTGGAGAAAAGATCCTGATGGAAAATAATAGTGGTACTAATCTGGTGGCCTATACTCTAACAGGGGCAATCAAGCACCAGACCTCCATTCTTCAATGGGAAGAACTATAGCTACTAGAAAGAAAGAATGAATATTTTTGTTCAGTTTGTGGATTACAGACTTTGGAAGATAATCCTGGAAGGTCCATAATTTCCAACCATAACAGGAGCTGATGGTGTGTTTGTTCCCAAGGCTGAGGCAGAATGGAATGACGATGACAGGAAGAAGATAGAACTTAATGCCAAAGCTGTCAACCTGCTAAATTGTGCTGTCAACTTCAAGGAATACCGATGGGTATCAAGATGCATAACAGCAAAGAAAATCTGGGACAAGCTCTAAGTTACTCATGAAGGTACAACCTAAGTTAAAATATCCAGAATAGACATACTAAACAGAGAATACGAAATGTTCTCAATGAAGGAAGGAGAAACAATTGATGAAATATTTGAAAGATTCAACATTATCATCACTGGTTTGGATGCTATGGGACTCACACATTCAGAATCTATGCTCGTGAGGAAAATATTGACATGTCTCACTAAAGAGTGGGAAACCAAGGCTATAGTAATAGATGAGAGTAGTGGCATTGATGAAATGACCTATGATGATCTGAGAGAAAACTTACTTGCTTTTTAAAACACCTATTTGAAAAATGATACTAAAAACAAAGGAGTTGCTCTCAAATTTGTTACAGAATCTCTGGATGATGAATCCAGCGATGATTTATCTAACGATGATTTTGTTTTGTTTGCTAAGAAATTCAGGAGAATGATGAGGCAAAAGGAACGAAATAAAGGAGGCAGTTCAAGAAAATCTATGAGGGATTTAAGCAAGGTCATTTGCCACAACTGCAGAGAAGCTGGGCATTAAAAGTTTGACTGCCCAAAACTGAAGAAGGAGGACAAGCTAAAAAGGGAAAAGAAGAAGAGACTCATAGCGTCTTGGAAATACTTAGAAAATGACTCTGAAGATGAAGATAAATCTGAGACTAAATCCCAAACTTGTCTCATGGCCGACCACATTGATGAGGTAACCTTCAATGAACCCTCTAATGAAGACCTTCATCTTATGATAGATCATCTCAATGAAAAAATCAGATGCTTTCTAAATGAAAACTACGAACTTGAATCTCAAGTTACCATTCTAAAAGAAGAAAATGGTTTTCTCAAAGATAAATTAAAGGAAGCCGAAACTGCTTGATCTTGTTGAAGAAAATAAGCAGTTAAAGACTGTAATTAAGAGCTGTGAATACAATCATTCTGTGATTTCAAATCTAAATTATTATGAGAAAAATGAAAGGTTGTATAATGAGGTAAAAATACTAAAAGAAGACCTAGCTAACTTTGCTCAAAGTTCTAAAAAGTTGAATCAACTTTTAGCTAGTCAAAAACCTCTCTATGACAAAGTTGGTTTGGGTTTTCATAAAAATTCAAAAACTGTTTTTGAAAAATCTTCTTTTGATAATATGGCTTCCATTTCGAATGACATAAGATTTCAAAACCCAACCAATCTGAACAAATAGCAACCTAAAAGGTTTTGTAGATTATGCAATCAGAATGGTCACTTTCCCATTCAATGCTTCATAAGTGAAAGAATGATTGGAGATAAAATTTATAAGATTGTTGGTAAATATAATGGCTTAGGGAAAAGAAGATGGTTTGACATAAAAAGATCCAAAAAGATTTGGATACCTAAGGTCACTTAAGCATTTTGCAGGTTTGCCTAGCATCCAAGAGAAAAGACAACATATGGTATATGGATAGTGGATGCTCTAGGCATATGACCGGAAAGTCAACATTCTTCATCAAGCTTGAAGAATATGATAGAGGATTTGTTACTTTCGGTAACAATGGAAAAGGAAAAATTGTGGCGATAGGTAAAGTAGGTAAGAACTTCTCTTCTTTCATAAATGATGTCTTGCTTGTTGATGGTTTGAAGCATAATCTTCTAAGCATTAGCCAACTTTGTGATCTTGGATGTTTAGTTATTTTTAGAAAATTGGATTGCTTAGTTGTTTGTGAAAAATCTAGTGATGTTTTGTTTGAGGCAAAAAGATGCAACAATGTGTATGGACTTACTCTAGAGGATCTAAAAGATCAAAAAATAACATGTTTTACCTCTATTGAATCTGAAAAATGGCTTTGGCATAAGAAATTGGGACATGCAAGCATGAACTAAATTTCTAAGCTTGTTAAGAAGAATTTGGTTAGAGGAATTTCAAACATTAAATTTGACAAAGATATTACTTGTGAAGCTTGTCAATTAGGCAAACAAGTAAAATCTTCTTTTAAATCAAAAGGTGGAATCTTTACTAAAAAGCCATTAGAAATGTTGCATATTGATCTTTTTGGTCTCATTAGAACTCAAAGTTTGGGAGGTAAACACTATGGTTTGGTAGTGGTTCATGACTATTCAAGATATGGTTGGGTTCTTTTCTTGGTTCATAAAAATGATGCTTTTCATGCCTTTTCTTCACTTTGTAAAAAGATTCAAAACGAAAAAGATTTGAAAATTGCCCACATTATAAGTGATCATGGAAAAGAATTTGAAAATCAAAATTTTGAAAGCTTTTGTGATGATTTTGGAATAGCTTATAACTTTTCATGCCCTAGAACACCTCAACAAAATGGAGTTGTTGAAAGAAGGAATAAAAGCCTTCAAGAAATGACAAGGGTAATGCTTTGTGAAAATGATGTTCCAAAATTTCTGTGGGCCGAAGCTGTAAATACAGCTTGTTATATCCTAAATAGAACCATCATTAGAAAAGGCTTGAAGAAAACCCCATATGAGCCTTGGAAAGGAACTCCCCCTAATGTCAAGTATTTTCATGTTTTTGGATGCAAATATTTTGTTCTTAACAACAAAGAAAATCTTGGTAAATTTGACCCAAAATCATATGAAAGAATGTTTGTAGGGTACTCAACCACTAACAAAGCATATAGAGTTTACCTTAAAGAATATAGAACTATTGAGGAGGTCCATACATGTATCTTTTTGTGATACTAACTCTATACCCAGTGCTATCTTAGATGATGATGTAGGAAATGAACCTGAAGCAAGACCTCAAGATCAAACAAAGTCCAAATCTATCCCAGATGTTGAAACTGTCAGTTTATAAACTTCTCCTCAGAATGAATGAGACATTTCCATTTTGTCTCCTAACCAAGCCAGAGAATCCAGAACAGAGAGCTCATCTAAAATTTTTCAAGGCAAAGCCACATCTCAAAAGCCTCGTGAATGGAAATTTTTGAAGGATTACCCTCATGAATTCATCATTGGTGATCCTTCATAAGGCATAACCACAAGATCCTCAAGAAAGAAGCAAGCGGATGCAAGCAACATTGCCTTCTTGTCCCAAATAGAACCTCTCAATGTGAAGCAAGTTCTTGAAGACCACTCATGGGTTAAAGCCATGGAAGAAGAGCTATCACAATTTGAAAAGAATGAGGTTTGGACCCTTGTACCGAATTCAAATGGTAAAAAGGTAACCAGTACAAAATGGATATTCAAAAATAAATTGGGTGAGGATCGTAGTGTGGTGTGTAACAAGGCTAAACTAGTGGCCCAAGGTTATGATCAAGAGGAAAGCATTGACTTTGATGAGTCATTTGCCTTGGTAGCTAGAATGGAAGCCATTTGGTTGCTTCTTGTCTATGCTGTCTATAAGGGTTTTAAAATATTCCAAATGGATGTTAAATGTGCCTTTATAAATAGCTTTATTGATAGAGAAGTATTTGTAGCTCAATCCCCCAATTTTGAAAATAAAAATTTTTCAAATCATGTTTTTAAACTCTCTAAGGCTCTTTATGGCCTTAGACAGGCTCCAAGAGCTTGGTATGAAAGACTTAGTGCTTTCTTATTGGAAAATAAATTTCAAAGAGGTACTACGGATACTACTTTATTTATAAAGGAATCTAATGATGATATCTTACTTGTTCAAGTTTATGTGGATGACATTGTGTTTAGATCGGCAAATGAATCCTTGTGTAAAAAGTTTGAAAAACTAATGACTAGTGAGTTTGAAATGATTTTGATGGGAGAATTAACTTTCTTTCTTAGTCTTCAAATCAAACAAACTCCTAGTAGTAATTTTATTCACCAAGAAAAGTATGCCAAAGAATTGATTAAGAAATTGGTTCAGAAAATTCCAAACCAATAGGAACCCCATGCATCCAAACACTAAACTTGACAAGGATGAAAATGGAAAAGATGTAGATGAAACAAGGTATAGAGGAATGATAGGATCTCTTATGTATTTTACTTCCTCTAGGCCGGACATTATTAAAAGTGTGGGTGTATGTTCTAGATTCCAATCTCACCCAAAAGAGTCACATCTTTCAGCCATTAAGAGAACCATTAGATACATTAAAGGCACATGTGATCTTGGCTTATGGTATCCAAAATCTAATGAGTTTTGTGCAGTAGGATTTTGTGTTGCAGATTATGAGGGAGACCGAGTGGATAAAAGAAGCACTTCCAGAATATGTTGCTTCCTTGGAAGTTCACTAAACATGTGGTCAAGCAAGAAGCAAGCCACTGTTGCACTATCCACGGCTGAAGCTGAATATATATCTGTGGTCGCTTGTTGCTCACAATTAATTTGGTTAAAAACTCAATTAGAGGATTACAAACTAAAAATTGATAGTATACCATTATTTTGGGATAACATGAGTGCAATAAACATTTTAAAAAATCCTGTGTTGCACTCTAGAACTAAGCACATTGAAGTAAGATATCATTTTATTCGAGAACATGTACAAAAGGATACTATTGATATTCAATTTGTAAAATTAGAAGAACAACTGGCTGATATCTTTACTAAACCATTGTGTGAAGATAGATTTTGTTTGTTGAGAAATATTCTGGGAATGAGGGATTTCAATTCTATTGGATAAATAGTAATTTTCTGTTCTCTGTGTGCTTTTGTCTCGTAGGCAGTAGGGAGACAAATCTGGGCAAGTGATGAACATTTCAAAAAGGGGGGAACAAGAAATCTGGTACTTTAGACCTAAGCCAGTTCAACCACCCCTGGGCCTATTCTATGATACGGGCTCATTATTTTTTTGGTTTTATTTTTTTTTATTTTAAAAAGGGGCTTTCACATCATATCTTTTAAAAATCTTGTCAAAATCAACTTATTCCCTCTTTTCATGGAAAAGTCTTTTCAGTTATCATGATTCTTTTTAAAATTCCTATATTAAAAACTGTTTCATTAAATGCTATTGCTTTAAATGAGGTTTCCTCCACTATGCATTTATGACAGTTTACACCTAACCTCTCTCTCTCCACTTTTCTTTCTCTTCGCCACTCCCTTCATCTTCTCCATTTCTATTTCTTCCCATTCAAGATGAGAAAGAAACTTCCCACAAAAAGGAGTACCTGAACATCAATCCCTCCCAAAAATTCTCCATCCTCCAAATAACCACAAACTCACACTCATATTTACATACATTCACACTCCTCCTCTTTACCCACATCACAGTCCTCTGGGTCTATGGCACGCAAGGTTATTCATCCAAAAGGTTCAACACCACGCAAGGAGGGCCTCCTCCCAGAGGAAAGGAACAAAAGGTAAAGAGCCCATGCATGAAGAAGATGATTCACCTCCTTGCTATCCCTCACCTCCACGGCGTTTTTCTCCACACTCTTATGGATGTTCTGCCCCCTCTCAGCATCCCTCTCGAGGAACCAGGCGCACTATTCTTCAGAATACCCGAGAGCCTCCTAACCTTGACTCTCTAGACTTCAAAAATAAATATGGTAAATCTCACTCTCATTATGATCCCTATCGTTCATATCTTGTGCAGCCTATGAGTTTCACAATCATGTTTTAGTAAACCGAAACTTGTGTGCTTCTTTTGTTGTTGATCTTGAAACCCTTGCTGATAAAGGAATTGATTTTCATTCCTGTTTTCATGATTTAAAATGGACCCCCATTTTCAATTAGAAAGCCAGTTTATCCAAACTTAGTCCGTGAGTTTTATGCCAATCTGATTTTACATGAAGATCAACTTCACTCATATGTCAAAAATACTCATTTCACTTTAAGCAAGGAAATAATTAGTGCTGCATTTGGTTATGAGGATGTAGGGGTCAGGGCCTTCATCTCTGGAAATGGGATAATCATGTTGGTATCACTCATGAGGATGCCCTGGCTCGAGTATGTGAAAATTTCTCTTCTTTGGATGGAACCAATCTCACACACAAGGCCCTTGGTCCTATTAAGGCTCTGTTACACCGAATCATTACCTACATAATCATGCCACAGAGTGGGTCTTATCAAAGGGTGACTATTTGTGACACCCTAGTGCTGTATGCCATTTTAAATTCAGCTCCTATATCTTTTGCCTATCTGATGATACGGCACATGTGGTGTTGGAAGTGATAAAAGGAGCAATTTGCCTTATGGCATATTTTTAACTTGTGTGTTTGAGTATTTTCAAGTTGATCTCAATAATGACCTTGTGGAGAATAGGGTCTCTATAATCAAGGGTGGGGGTGTACCCAAATCTGCTAAAGGGGAAAAGGCCAAAGGTTCAAAGGCATCTGTGTTTTCTGAAAGTGAAAATGAAAGTTTTCCCTCTGCCTCTGAAACATCTGAATCATACAAGCATCACTTTTCTAGAATGGTAAAAAATGTTCTTTTAGAATTCTCAACCATGTTAAAGCTGATGGAGAAATCCTACAAAGATGCTAGGAAGCAAGCCTTTGAAAATGAAAAAGCTTGGAAAAAGTCTCATGAAAGGATAAATTTGCTCATTAAGCTTTTGGATAAAGACATGGATCATTCCAAAAGAGAAGAGGACATTCTGGATTCTGATGCTGATTCCTCTGATGCCTAAAATTTGCTCCCTGATGTTACTGCTGCTGAACACACTTTATTTTGCTATCTTTGAACTTGTCTCAGTTGAACTCTTTTCTTTTATTTTGGATGACTGTACTCAATACTTAACTCTGATATTGTTTATGCTTCAAATATTATGAACTGTATTTCGGTTGTCTCTTTTACTTGCAAGTGTCCCTCCTTGATGACAAAAGGGGAAAAAACAAATAGGGGGAGAAAAAGAGCTTAATTGAAACTGTTTTGTTTCAATAATTGGCTGTCCTATTTTGATGCATTCTGCTTCATATTTCTGCTCTGTTTTGTGCTCTAATTTTGCTTTACTTTGAGCATTCTGTTTTTAGTAGGATTAATTTCAACTTGAGCCTTGATTAATATCTGCTCAAGTATATATGTGTTGTCTGAAGTGTGGAATATTATTAAGATGATTGCTAAAGTTTTCATGATGAAAATATGGCTCGGTCTTAAAGGTTCCATGTTTTGAAATTCTTTATCTTCTTGGAACTCTTGAAGAGCATGTATACAGGCGATTGCTCCCTTGAGTATCTTATTGAATAGGCACACATTAAAGGGGGGATCATTGAATAAAAGAAAGGGGGAGATTTTTGAAAATCTTTAAAGGGAAGTGCCCTATCCTAACCCTTTCAATTCAGTTTAATAATGTTTATCATCAAGGAGGAGATTGTTGAGTTTGAAAAACTTATATGATGATCAAATATTATTAAAACATAAATTAGAAAATTATTAAAATTATTATTAAGTGTTTTATTTAATATTTTCTAATGGTTTGTTTAATGTTTTTGTTAGTGTGCAGGAAGAAAAATAAATCTGTTTCTTAACCCAAGTAATGAAAGCCTAGCTTGGTTACTAAACATGTTTAGCCCAATAAATTTGTTCACTACAAGTGGCTAAAAGGCAAAGAAAATCAAATTGGCCCAAAGCCTTCATAAACCATTCGGTGAGCACAAGGAAGCTTCCTCAAGAAACCAAAAGTCTAACACATGGCTTTATGCCTTGGTAACTGAAAGCTAAAATTCAATTGAGTTTAATGTACTTTGAAAGCTTCACACGTTACTTTATGTCTTGGGTAATGGAAGTGGAAATTCAATTTGGTTTAATTCCATTTAATGCTTCCTTCGAAAGTTTTCTCTCTCTTCTCTCTTCTCTCTCCTCTCTCTTGCTTTCGGTCACTTCAATCTATCAGAGAAGAAGATAGAAGAAATAAGAAGTCACAAAAAAGGCTATGAAGAAGAAAGGCTAAGAAAGATATTTGCTACAGAAGGAAAGATTTGAAGAAAGGCTTCAAGATTTTGTTACCAAGAAAAGAAGAGATCGGCCTCGGTTCATGAAGCAAATCTATCTTGGTAAAATGTTCATTTCCATTTTTGTACATCAAAGAAGAAGATAGCCTCTGAGTCTCGGGTAGGGAAGAAGCGAAAATGGAAAGCTTGAAGCTATCCAGAGTTAGAATCCCATCAACGATCAGAATCCATTCTTGGGGCCAAAAGTCAATATCAGTGGCCAAGATGGAAGAAGATTATAGAAAAAGGGTGAGAGTGATGAGGTAAGCTTGCATGCATCAGCCTCAGTTTTCTCAACCCCTTTTGATGAAGCTGTTGTTACTCTTTGGTAGGAGAAGGAGTTGTTGAGTTAGGATTTAAACTTTGGAAGCTTCCCCATCTATATTAAGGGCGAACGACCAAAGGTTGAGATCAAAAAGAGAAAGTGAAAGCACAGAGTTCTCATAGCTGCTCGAGGTTCCTGAGTTCTTCTCCTTCAATGGTGTTCATTTTGTTTTCTTCTTCTTAGTATTGTCTGTCTGAGTCTCTTGGTAAAAGGCAAACATGGTGAGGTTTATAAGAAAAAGCCAGTGAGAGGAAAAAGGCAATGAGCAATATTAGAGAAAAAGACATAGATGTCTCAGAGTTTCTTTGTACATCTATCTGTTGTGTGTCATGATCCTATGGGTATTCTCTTGCAAGTTGGGTAAGCACTTTGCTGTTGAAAGCTTGGTTTGAGTCCAAGTCAAGTTCAAATTGCGGTTAGAATCTGGATTTGTCCCAGATAGGAATGGGTAGTTCCTGGGGAGAAATTGGTGTTTGTAATGTTGCAAAAACATAGTGAAATTCCATCATTGTTGTGATGGAGACTGGATGTAGGCTACATTGCACCTAATAGCTGAACTAGGATATATCTGGTGTTACTTCTTCTTCTCTACTCCTATCTCTCTTTCTTTTTATCAGGAGACAAAAACAAAAGTGTCTCTCAATTCAGCACGAGACAAAACAAAAGTGTCTCTCAACTCAGCACGAGACAAAAGCAGAAAAATCTCCTGAAGTTCCTTTGAAAAATCAGAAATTAATATTCAGCAAAAAGGGGCTAAGATTCAATCCCCCCGTTCTCTTAGCCACTGATTACCATCAACATCTATGGTCACGATTTTGACAGGTGACCTAAAAGAGTCTATGTTCACGGTTTTACGAAATGGTGACCTAAAAGGGTTTATGGTCACAGTTTAGGAGAGTGACCTAAAGGTATCTATGGTCACCAGTTTAGGGAATGACCTAAAGAGGTCCGTGGTCACGGTTTTAGAGGGTGACCATCGAGTACAGTTTTTCAAATTTTTTCCCTCCTCAAATGGCATCGTTTCCTCCCTCAAATTCCCCAATTTCCTCCCAAAATACCCATTCCCTCACTCGTCATTCTTCACTTAGGAGAAAAGTGTGAAGATAACTGTTGGTGCCAAAATCCCCATTCCCTCTCTCCCGGCCACACACCTAGTGTACGAATCCCACACTTCGTACAACTGTACCAGCAAGTGCACTGGGTCGTCCAAGTAATACCTGAACGAGTCAGGGTCGATCCCACAAGGATTGTGGTTTGAACCAAGCTATGGTTATCTTGTAGATCTTAGTCAGGCGGATAGAAAAGTAGGTGGTTTGATTAATTGCATAAAAGAAAATAAGGAGATCTAAAGTAGGTTAACTTGTTTATAATGATAAGAAGATGGTTATGGCTTGGAGATGCTTTGTCCTTCTGGATTAACTCTGGTCTTACTGTCTTCTTCAATTGTGAATGATTTCTTCTATGGCAGGCTGTATGTGATCAACGCCATACGGTCGCGGTCACCAATCTCCTCCAGATCTGAACCCCAGGGTTAGTGTGGATCCATTCTGATTGAGGGTGAAGCTTCTGCAGTCCATTCTCCTTAATGATCCTACTCAAAAGGCCACAAACAAGGTCGAATTTGGATCAGAGAATGCTGCGCCTTTGGGTTCTAGCCTCTACCACAGAGACCCTAATCTCCCCACACCTCGGCTGAACTAGTGTCTCGAGAAGTTCCCAACGAAGTCGTGGATTAGCCGTCTAAGAGATGTATAATCAAGCTGGCGGTTCGATGCTTTCCAATTACGTATTCACACGAACCCAAGAAGAACACGGGTGGTTGTCAGGCACGCAGTCTTAGTATGAAGAATGAAGATGATTGTCACAGGTCATCCCATTCCTCAGGTTGAAGAACGAAGATACATCTTAGAATTAAATCAAACACGGATTGAAAAGAAACAGTAATACTTTTATTAATCCATAAAACTCAGCAGGGCTCCTCCCCTTAACCTAGGAGGTTTAGAAACTCATACTGATAGAAAACACAATGATAAACAAAATATTGGCATAAATCCCCCTAAGATTATGTAAAATATCCCTTAAATACTAATGACTAAGGATTACATAAGAAGGGTAAAACAGTCTTTTTAGTGCTAAAATCCACTTTTGGGGCCCACTTGGTGAGTGTTTGGGCTGAGCTTTGATGAGATCCATGTGCTATGAGGCCTCTAGGGCATTGAACGCTGGCTAGGGGGTCCTCTTTGGGCGTTTGGATGCTGGTCTCCTCTTTTGGGCGTGGACGCCTAGACTAGAGTAGGAGGCTGGCATTGGAAGCCAGTTTTGGGCCTTCAATTCTGAAGCAAAGTATGGACTATTATATATTGCTGAAAAGCTCTGGAAGTCAAATTTCCAGAACCATTGAGAACACTCCATTTGAACTTCTATATCTCTAGAAAAGCTCTTTCAAGTGCAAGGGGGTCAGATCCGGACAACATCTGCAGTGCTTTCTCTGCCTCTAAATCAGACTTTTGCTCCAACTCCTTAATTTCAACCAAAAAATACCTGAAATTGCACAAAAATACACAAACTCAGTAGAATCCAAAAATGTGAATTTAACACTAAAACCTATGAAAATATAATAAAACTTAAATAAAACATGTTAAAAACTATATGAAAATTATGCCAAAAAGTGTATAAAATATCCGCTCATCACAACACCAAACTTAAACTGCTGCTTGTCCCCAAGCAACTAAAAACAAAGTGGGATAAAAATAAGAGTAAGATACAATAAATCTCAGAGTTTCTAATGAAGCTCAGTTTCAATTAGATGAGCGGGACTTAGTAGCTTCTTGCTTCTGAATAGTTTTGGCATCTCACTAGTGAAACTCAAAAGTGTTAGTCTCTTTAAGAACTTAAAATCCAGATGATATTATTAACTCTCCTAGTTTAGTTCTTTTTTATTCTTGAACACAGCATTTAGAGTCTTGGTCATCTCCCTAAGCACTTTGTTTTCTAATATTACCACCGGATACATAAATGCCATAGACACTTTAACTAGGTGAACCCCTTACCCCAGATAGAGTGTCCAGAGTTCTCAAGCACACTCTTTTTGCTTTAGACCATGACTTTAACTGCTCAGTCTCAAGCTTTTCACTTGACACATTCACACCACAAGTATATGGTTAGGGACAGCTTGGTTGAGCTGCTTAGACCAGGATTTTATTCCTTGTAGGCCCTCCTAACCATTGATGCTCAAAGCTTTGGATCCTTTTACCCTTACCTTTTGGTTTAAAGGGTTATTGGCTTTTTGCTCTTGCCTTTTGATTTAGAGAGCTATTGGCTTTTTCTGCTTTTTATTTTTTTTTCGCATGCACATATATTTTTTTTTCTTTCGCAACATGCTTTTTCTTACTTCAAGAATCAATTTTTGGATTTTTCAGATTACCAATAATACTTTTCCTTTTTCATCATTCTTTCAAGAACCAACATTCTTAATTTTAATTTCAAATATGCACTGTTCATTCATACATTCAAAAAACAAAAGCCATGCCACCACATCAAAATAATTGAACTATTCTTATTATAAACTTGAAATTCATGTACCTCTCAATTCTTTTCAATTAAAATTTTCTTTTAAGCAAGGTGAGAGATATATGGAATATTTTACAACTTTAAGACATAAATGGAAATGATCATACAATAAGAACAAGAGAACAGACAATACAACATAATAGAAAATAGAAAGAAAAATGACAAAAGGATAGGGGATTAAGAGAATGAATCCACCTTTAATGGTGGCAGCTAGTGCTCCTCCTTGAGGATCCAATGTAGTGCTTGATCTCTTCAATGTCACTCCTTTGTCTTTGTTGTTCTTCCCTCATATCCCTTTGGTCTTCTCTAATTTCATTGAGGATGGTTGAATGCTCTTGATGCTCCATCCTCAACTGATTCATGTTAGAGCTCAATTCTCCCATGGAAGTATGCCATTGATCCCAAAAGCTTTGATGAGGAAAATACATCCCTTGAGGTATCTCAAGGATCTCATGCTGAGGCGGCTGCACAGGCTCATGTGCATGCTCTCTAATTTACTCTATCCTCTTCTTAGTGATGGGCTTGTCCTCCTCAATGGAGATGTATCCTTCTATGACAATTCCAACTGAATTGCATAGATGACAGATGAGGTGTGGGAATACTAACCTTGCTTTGGTGGAAGGCTTCTGAGCTATCTTGTATAATTACTGAGGAATCACCTCATGTATTTTCACCTCACTTCCAATCATGATGCAATGGATCATGATGACACTTTCAATAGTCACTTCTGACCAGTTGCAAGTAGGGATGATAGAGCGTTGGATAAATTCCAACCATCCTCTAGCTATGGGCTTGAGGTCAAGCCTTCTTAGTTGAATGGGCTTGCCTTGGGAATTCCTTTTCTACTGTGCTCCTTCCACACAGATGTCTAAGAGCACTTGATCCAGTCTCTAATCAAAGTTGACTCTCCTAGTGTAAGGATGTGGATCTCCTTGCATCAAAGGCAAGTTTAACGCCAACCTCACACTTTCCGGGCTGAAATCTAAGATTCTCCCTCGGACCATGGTGCTCCAATTCTTAGGATTTGGGTTCACACTAATGTCATTGTTTTTCATGACCCATGCATTAGCATAGAACTCTTGTACCATTAAGATTCTAACCTCTTGGATGGGATTGGTTAGGACTTCCCAACCTCTTCTCCAGATCTCTCTTCAAATTTTTGGATACTCATTCTTCTTGAGCTTGAAAGGGACCTCAGGAATCACCTTCTTCTCTGCCACTACTTTATAGAAGTGGTCTTGGTGGGCTTTGGTGATGAATCTCTCCATCTTCCAAGATTCAGAGGTGGCGGCTACTGCCTTTCCTTTCCTCTTTCTAGAGGGTTCTCCAACCTTGGGTGCCATAAGTTGTAATGGAAAGAAAAAAGCAATGCTTTTCCCATACCAAACTTAAAAGCTTTGCTCATCGTCGAGCAAAAATAAAGAAAAGAGAAGAATGGGGTAGAAGAAGAAGAAAATAGACGAAGATGGAGGTAGAAGAAAATTCGACCAAGGGGGATTTTGATGTGTATGAGAGGTGTGTGTATGAAGGGTTAGAATGAGGGGTATTTATAGGAGTGGGCTAGGGTAGGTTCCGTCATGGGTGGGGTAAATGGGAGAGAAATTTGATTTTAAAGTGGGTGGGGGTTGTGGGAGTTATGATGGATTTGGAGAAGTGATATGGATGTGATTGGGTTAGGGTTTATAAGAAAGAGTGTATGGGGAAGTGTGAACGAAAGAAGGAAGAAGTGGGGTAGTAAAGATTTTGTGGGACCCACTGGTCCTGAGAGGCTAGAAAATTCAGAATCTCTTTCCTCTGCATTGGAGTTGAACGCCCAAGGTCTGCTCCCTGGCTGGCATTCAACTCCAACAATATTCCATCCAGAGTGTTCTATTTTCACTGCTGAACATTTCTGTCTCTGTTCTAACTGCTGCACATTATCATGAACCTAAAAAAAATAACTTAAAGAAAAACAAAATGAAAGAAAATAGAAATAATTAATTAAAGTTAGGGTGCCTCCCAACAAGTGCTTCTTAACATCATTAGCTTGACGGTTAGCTCCTTACGAAGGTGAGTATGGGCTCAAAATTTTGCCCCTTACAGTGAACTTTCTTTCTGTCTTCTCATGAATGAGCTCCACATGCTCTAGAGACAGGAGACGACTCACTGTATGTGGTATGACTGGTTTCTTGGTGAACACAACTCTCATTCCAGGTGAAAGGCCTTCAGTTGAAACTTTCTTGTCCCTCCAGCCTTTAGGTACTTTCTTCCTAATACCTTTGTTTTTAGTGCTTGTTAATGGCTGCCCAACACCAAACTTAAAATTGATGTTTGGAGGCTTAATAAAGCTCTGTACTGAAAGAGATGGTTGGAACACTAGGTGTTGCACCATTGTCTCTTTCTTATCAGAGGGAGAATTGGGATTGGACATTTTGAACAAGATGTAGTCCTCTCATAGTTGGAAAACTATTTCTCCCTTTGCCACATTAATCATGGCTTTTGCAGTGGCTAAGAAAGGTCTTCCAAGAATGATAGAGTCATCCCCATCCTCTGCAATATCCAAGACTATAAAGTTTGCAGGGATGTAGTGGTCTTCAACCTTTACCAAGACATCCTCTACTAAGCCATATGGCTTCTTCATGGACTTGTCTACCATCTCTAATGAGATGTTTGCATCTTGTACCTTAAAGATTCCCAGCTTCTCCATTACAGAGAGTAGCATGAGGTTTATGCTTGACCCTGGGTCACATAGAGCCTTCTCAAAGGTCATGGTACCTATGGTGCAAGGAATTAAGAAGCGTCCAGGATTTGGAAGCTTCTGAGGTAGCTTCTACTGAACCAAAGCATTGAGTTCTTTGGAAAGCACTGGAGGTTCTTCCTCCAAAGGCTTTGTACCAAATAACTTGGCATTCAGCTTCATAAGAGCTCCTAGGTACCGAGCAATTTGCTCTTCCCTAATATCTTCATCCTCATCAGAGGATGAGTGTTCATCAGAACTCATGCACTACAGGAGTGCGTGCAAAGGAACCTCTATGGTCTCTATATGAGCCTTGGCTTCCTTTAGTTCTTGGATAGGGATTTCTTGAGTGGGTATTGAGTACTCAGAGGGTGTGCCTTTATTGGCATTCAATGCCAGCTCTGATGGCTTTTTGGGCGTTGAATGCCCATGCTGTATACCCTTACTGGCGTTAAACGCCAGTTTCCTTACCATTTTGGGCGTTGAACGCCCAGCAGGGATGTCCTGGCTGGCGTTCCACGCCAGCTTCCCTGTCTGTTTGGGCGTTGAACGCCCAGTGAGGGCTTCCTCACTGGCGTTCAGCGCCAGGCTCTTAGCCAGTTTGGGCGTTGAATGTCCAGTGAGATCTTTCTCACTGGCGTTCAATGCCTTCCCAGTCTCTCCAATTTTGGCCTCAACTTCAGTGGTGATGGCCTTGCACTCTTCTCTTAGGTTCACTTCAGTGTTACTTGGAAGAGTGTCAGAAGGGGTCTCAGGGATCCTCTTGCTCAATTGGCCAACTTGTATCTCCAAATTTCTGATGGGGGATCTTGTTTCAGTTATGAAACTATGAGTGGTCTTAGAGAGGCTGGAGACTAGAATGGCTAAGTCAGAAAGG
Source organism: Arachis ipaensis (assembly GCF_059453495.1). Taxonomy (NCBI): domain Eukaryota; kingdom Viridiplantae; phylum Streptophyta; class Magnoliopsida; order Fabales; family Fabaceae; genus Arachis; species Arachis ipaensis. The sequence continues at coordinate 28,139,496 of NC_142441.1, read as the reverse complement.
CTCTGCTTAGGATTCTCCATATTCCCTTGAGAAGATGGGAATGGTGGCCTGTTGTTGAACCTATTCTGGTTCCTTCCACCTTGATTGTTATTGAAGCCTTGCTGAGGCTTCTGTTGATCCTTCCATGAAAGGTTAGGATGATTCCTCCATGAAGGATTATAGGTATTTCCATAGGGTTTTCCCATATAATTCACCTCCTCCATGGCGGGTTGATCAGGATCATAAGCTTCTACTTCAGAAGAAGCTTCTTGAGTGCTGCCAGTTGCAGCTTGCATTCTAGTCAAATGCTGAGAGATCGTATTGACCTGCTGGGTCAAGATCTTATTCTGAGCTAATATGGAATTCATAGTGTCAACTTCAAGAACTTCTTTCTTCTGGGGGATCTTATTTTTCACATGATTTCTCTCAGAGGTGTACATGAATTACTTATTTGCAACCATCTCAATGAGTTCTCTTGCTTCTGCAAGCATTTTCTTTAAGTGGAGTGATCCACCTGTAGAGCTGTCCAATGATATTTTGGACATCTCAGACAGACCATCATAGAAAATTCCTATGATAGACCATTCTGAGAGCATGTCAGGAGGACACCTTCTGATCAGTCACTTGTATCTTTCCCAAGCTTCATAGAGGGATTTACCCTCTCTTTGTCTGAAGGTTTGAACTTCCACTCTGATTTTGCTCATCATTTGAGGAGGAAAGAATTTAGCCAAGAAAGCATTGACCAGCTTTTCCCAAGAGTCTAGGCTCTCTTTTGGTTGAGAATCCAACCATATCTTCGCTCTGTCTCTTACAGCAAAGGGAAAGAGCATAAGTCTATAGACCTCGGGATCCACTCCATTGGTCTTAACAGAATCACAGATTTGCAAGAATTCAACTAGGAACTGATGTGGATCTTCCAGTGGAAGTCCATGGAACTTGCATTTCTATTGCAGAAGAGAGAACTGAGGCTTAAGCTCAAATTTATTAGCTCCAATGGCAGGTACAGAGATGCTTCTACCATAAAAATCAGAGGTAGGCATGGTGAAGTCACCAAGAACCTTTCTTGCCTCTCCTTCATGTTCGGCCATGTCTTCAGCTTCTTGTTCAAAATTTTCTGAAAAGTTTCTTCCTGAGTGTTGTGCTTTAATTTGTTGTAAGCTCCTCCTTAAAGTCCTTTTAGGTTCAGGATCAAGATTAAAAAGAGGTTCTTTATCCCTATTCCTGATCATAAATAAGAAAAGAAGAAACCAAGGACAGAGGAGAATGGGAGCTCTATGATCAAGAACAGAGGACTCCCTGTGAGATGTGAAGAAAGAAGAGAAAGAAAAATAAAGATAGAAGAAGTAGAAAAAGAATTCGAATAAAGAGAGGAGAAGAATTAGAAGTAGAAAAGATAAACAAGAATTAAAATATTTTTATTTTTGTTTTATTTATTTATGTAATTTGAAAATAAAAATTAATTAATTAAAAAGAATTGAAAATTAATTAATCAATTTCGAAAAAGAAGAGAGAACTAGAAGAAGAAATTTTGAAAATTAGAAGAGAGAGGAATTATTTAGGAAGTTTTGAAAAAGAAGAGAGAGTAAACAAGTAACCAATTAAGAAAGATTTGAAATTAAGATAAGATAAAGGATTAGAAAAGATTTAATTTTAAAAATATTTGAAAAAATCAACAAAATAGGATAAGAATTAAAAAGATTTGAAAAATATTTAATTTTAAAATTTAAAAGAAGATAAGATAGAAAAGATAAGATAAGTTAGGTAGGAAAGCTAAGATAAAGAAGTTAAGAAAAGATAAGTTTTAAAATTAAAAAGATTTGAATTTAAAATTTGAAATTTAAAATTTAAATTTTGAATTTTGAAATTGAATTTTGAATTTTTGAAATTTGAATTTTAAATTTTGATTTTTGATATTTTAAATTTTGAATTTTGAATTTGAAACAAGATAAGATAAAGATTTGAAAAAAGATTTGAATTTTGAAAAAGGTTATTTTAAAATTTGAAATTTAAATTTTGAAATATGAAAATTGAATTTTAAAATTTGAATTTGAAATAAGATAAGATAAAATTTTTGAATTTTAAAGAAAGATAAAAAGGTAAGATAAGATTTTGAAAAAGATAAGATTTTTGAAAAGATTTGATTTTGAAATTTGAAATTAAGATAAGATAAGATAATAATTTAAAATTAAAATCTGAACTTTTGCTTGTAATTTTCGAAAATAGTAATGAAAGAAAAGATATTTTATTTTTTCGATTTTTTAATTTAATGAAAAAAGAGAAAAACAACAAAAAGACACCAAATTTAAAATTTTTAGATCTAAAGCACCTACTATGTGAAAATTTTAAAGAAAAACACAGAGATACCAAACTTTAAAAATTTTAAGATCAAAACAAAAAGAAAAATAAGAACACTTTGAAGATTAAGAAGAATACCAAAAACAAAACTCAAAGAATTCGAAGAAAACAAGAACATGCAAAAGACACCAAATTTAAAAATTTTGAAAACCAAAGACACAATTTTTTGAAATTTGCAAGAAAAACACCAAAAGATATCAAACTTAAAGATTTTAAGACTGGTGCACGAAATTGTAAATCACACTTTTCACAACTCGTACCACTAACCAGCAAGTGCACTGGGTCGTCCATGTAATACCTTACGTGAGTAAGGGTCGATCCCACGGAGATTGTCGGCTTAAAGCAAGCTATAGTTATTTTGTAACTTTTAGTCAGGAAATTAGTAATAAAAATGATTGCATTTATGAAGAGTAAATAACATAAAATAAATACTTGTTATGCAGTAATGGAGAACAGGTTGAGGCTTTGGAGATGCTCTGTCTTCTGAATCTCTGCTTTCCTACAGTCTTCTTCTTCACGAACGCAAGGCTCCTTCCATGGCAAGCTGTATGTTGGTGGATCACCGTTGTCAATGGCTACCATCCGTCCTCTCAGTGAAAATGGTCCAAATGCGCTGTCACCGCACGGCTAATCATCTGTCGGTTCTCACTCATGTTGGAATAGGATCCATTGCTCCTTTTACGTCTGTCACTACGCCCAGCACTCGTGAGTTTGAAGCTCGTCACAGTCATCCCATCCCAGATCCTACTCAGAATACCACAGACAAGGTTTAGACTTTCCGGATCTCAAGAATGGCCGCCAATAATTCTAGCCTATACCAAGAAGACTCTGATCTCACGGATTCGAATGCTCTGTTGTCAGGAGATGCAATCAAACACGTGAACCAGGAATCAAGGAGATACACACTCAATCTAAGGTAGAACGAAAGTGGTTGTCAAGCACGCGTTCATTGGTTGAAAATGGTGATGAGTATCACGGATCATCACATTCATCATGGTAAAATACGAGCGAGTATCTTAGAACAGAAACAAGCATGATTGAATAGTGTTCATACCCTGGGTCAAGCTGTCCGACCCGGGATGTTTAGCGACAAGCCGACCGACCTCTTCAGGTCAAACTATCTGACCTCTTCTCAAAGAGCTCGGCCAATGACCGACCTCTTCACAAAGAGCTCGGACAAAACGCCACAGAGGCCCAAGTAGGCCCAAACGAAGGAACACAACCCAATCTAAAGGCAGCCAAAGCCTAGAAGGATAAAGGCGGTTCCCTAGAAGATAAGATGACCTCACTTAAAGATAAGATAAGATAAGATAACTATCTTATCTCCAGAAAGGTCACTTTACACCATTATAAATACACTGGAGCACCCAGGTATAACTCATACTCTGATTCTACTAAAAACCTGTTTAATACCCATGCTAACTTAAGCATCGGAGTCTCTTGCAGGTACCCCCACCCTCCGGTGATCAAGGATCAACAGTGCAGCCAGTCCAACAAGTCGGACACGACAGCTCCGGCTGCCTCCTACCAGCCGGACACGTCATCTCCAACCAGTACAGAAGATCTCGTCCGAGATCAACCTACAGTTTCAGGTAACCCTCGGAACATTGGCGCCGTTGCCGGGGACCTGGAAGTCATCCCATCACCATGGTGGACGACCATGACAACGACCATGATTCAGATCTAGAGGATAGAACGCCGCACAAAAATGCGGACGCTACACCAAAAGACACTCCGGACCCTAACGGGGACAAAAACTCATCAAATCCGTTAGAGGCGCTTCAAGATCGTTTAAAGCAACTTGAGAAAGAATCCCAACACCAGCGAGAAGTAGGAAAGGATCTACAAAGAGAGATAAGGCGACGTCGGGAATTGGAGGATAAACTTCTAAAAATCGAAGCCGATCTCAAAGCCAAAACTACTCGATCCACCCCTGAGGACAACTCTCGCAAGGATCAAGATTCATTCACTAAGGAGATCATGAAAGCTAAAGTCCCAAAGGACTTCAAAGCTCCCAACATGACCCCGTACGACGACACATCGGATCCAAGCCATCATCTTAGCAATTTCAGAAGCAGGATATATCTCCCGGAGGCCTCAGATACAATCTGTTATTCTCCATCCAGAAGGACAAAGCCAAACACCCACCGAGCCTATTAGGGATCAAGCAAGGAGATCGGGAGAGCCTTCGCAACTACACGAAAAGATTCAACAAAACATGTCTGGGCATACAAAGCCTGCCAACAGAAGTAGCTATCATGGGTCTCATCAATGGCCTGTGAGAAGGACCTTTCAGCGACTCAATATCCAAGAACCACCCAACATCTCTGAACGAGGTACAGGAACCGGCAGAGAAATACATCAACATGGAGGAAAACTCTCAACTAGGAGACATCTCAAAAACCAGATTCTCCTAACCCACTACGGGACAAGGATAAAGAGTCCAGGAAGAAAGAAGTCCAACCCACTGAGAAACCTATCTCTTGTGGATGTTTAACGAGAAATACGCAACACTGAGAAGATCTCACCACCTCGCCCAATCAAAAGCAAAAAGGAGAAAGAGGTCGGACCAGTTGAAGATCCACCTCACAACAAAGAGGTCGGACGAGTTGAAGGTCCACCTCACACCAAAGAGGTCGGACGAGTTGAAGGTCCACCTCACACCGAAGAGGTCAGGCGAGTGAAGGTCTACCTCACAACAAAGAGGTCGGAAGATGATGAGCGGATAATTTATACGCCTTTTGGCATTGTTTTTAGTATGTTTTTAGTACATTTTAGTTAGTTTTTATTATGTTTTTATTAGTTTTTAAATAAAAATCACTTTTCTAGGCTTTACTATGAGTTTGTGTATTTTTCTATGATTTAAGGTATTTTCTGGCTGAAATTGAGGGACCTGATCAAAAATCTGATTCAGAGGCTGAAAAAGGACTGCAGATGCTGTTGGATTCTGACCTCCCTGTACTCGAAGTGGATTTTCTGGAGCTACAGAAGCCCAATTGGTGCGCACTCAATTGCGTTGGAAAGTAGACATCCTGGGCTTTCCAGCAATGTTAATAGTCCATACTTTGCTCGAGATTTGATGGCCCAAACAGGCGTTCCAAGTCAGCTCAAGAATTCTGGCGTTTAACTCCAGAATTGACACAAAAGCTGGAGTTAAACGCCCAAACTAGCATAAAAGCTAGCGTTTAACTCCAAGAAATGTCTCTACACATGAAAGCTTCAATGCTCAACCCAAGCATACACCAAGTGGGCTCCGGAAGTGGAATTTTACAATAAACACCCTAGCTTACTCATTTTCTATAACCCTAGGTCACTAGTTTACTATAAATACTACTTTCAGTGATTCATATTGTACCTCATGACACTTTACACGTTTCTTGTTGTGTTCTCTACGGCATGAGTCTCTAAACCCCATTGTTGGGGGTGAGGAGCTTTGCTATTCTTCATGAACTAATGCAATTACTACTGTTTTCCATTCTATCACGCTTGCTTCTATTTTAAGATATTCATTCGCACTTCAACCTGATGAATGTGATGATCCGTGACAATCATCATCATTCTCACCTATGAACGCGTGCCTGACAACCACCTCCGTTCTACATGCAATCAAGCTTGAATGTGTATTTCTTGGGTTTCTAATCTAAGATTGGAACCTTCGTGGTATAGGCTAGAATTATTGGCAGCCATTCCTGAGATCCGAAATGTCTAAATCTTGTCTGTGGTATTCTGAGTAGGATCTGGGAAGGGATGACTGTGATGAGCTTCAAACTCGCGATTGTTGGGCGTGTGACAGACACAAAAGGATCAATGGATCCTATTCCGACATGATCGAGAACCGACAGATGATTAGCCGTGCGGTGACAGCGCATTTGGAACGTTTTCACTGAGAGGACGGGAAGTAGCCATTGACAACGGTGATGCCCAACATAAAGCTTGCCATGGAAGGAGCCTTGCGTGCATGAAGAAGAAGATAGTAGGAAAGCAGAGATTCAGAAGACAAAGCATCTCCAAAGCCTCAACCTGTTCTTCATTACTGCATAACAAGTATTTATTTCATGTTCTTTTACTTTTTACAATTAAATTTGAGAATTATTGATATCCTGACTAAGAGTTACAAGATAACCATAGCTTGCTTCAAGCCGACAATCTCCATGGGATCGACCCTTACTTACGTAAGGTATTACTTGGACAACCCAGTGCACTTGCTGGTTAGTTGTGCGGAGTTACAAAAGTGTGATTGTAATTTCGTGCACCAGAAGAGTTGAAGGTCCACCTCACACTAAAGAGGTCGGGCGAGTTGAACATCCACCTTATAACAAAGAGGTCGGACGAGTTGAAGGTCCACCTCACATCAAAGAGGTCGGACGAGTTGAAGGTCTACCTCACAACAAAGAGGTCGGACGAGTTGAAGGTCCACCGCACAACAAAGAGGTCGGACGAGATGAAGGTCCACCTCACACCAAAGAGGTCGAACGAGTTGAAGGTCCACCTCACACCAAAGAGGTCGGACGAGTTGAAGGTCCACCTCACAACAAAGAGGTCAGACGAGTTGAAGGTCCACCTCATACCAAAGAGGTCGGACGAGTTGAACGTCCACCTCACAACAAAGAGGTTGGATAAGTTGAAGGAAGAGGTCGGACGAGTAGAACGTCCACCCCACACCGAAGAGGTCGGACGAGTTGAACGTCCACCTCACACCCCTGGGAGACATGCTCACATGATAAATAGAGGATTCGCAGGAGGAGAGATCTCTAAATCATCTCGTAAAAGACACCTCAAAGAGGTATATTAAGGAAGGGAGAGAGGTTTGAATAGGACAACAGAGTGCGAACAAGCCTTCCGAGTTTTTAAAAATCCTTGGGGCAACCACCCATTCTTCCCCGACAACGGGAAAGTGAAGAACTCATATTATACCTCACAGTGAAAAGTCGGGCAATAGCCTCACCACTAGTCAGAGAAGATGAAAGTGGGCAACAACCCGTCTACTTCATCAGCAAAGCTCTACAAGGGGCCAAACTAAACTATCAAAAGATAGAAAAAGTTTGCCTACGCCCTCACCCATACTTTCAAGCTCACACTATCAGAGTGCGGACCAACCATCCCATAAAAGGCATCCTACAGAAAACAAACTTAGCTGAAAGAATCAGGACCCTGGACAAAACCAGAGAACATCTCAGACAATGCGAGGAAAATGAAGTCCGACACATAGAATGCCCGAGCTGATGCATTTTCAAAACTAGCCAACACTAAACCAGGGGGCAATAACAGAAGCCTCATCCAGGCTACATTACAAGACCACAACAAGTCGATCTCGAAGGCGGTATAAGGAATGTACTCAGGGTCAGCCACAGTAACACGCATTAAAACTATGAAATCCAGCTAATCAGACATGCTGTCCGGGATCTTAGTAGACATCTCAAAGACATAGGTCGACTATGGGATTACTACCAAACAACTCGGGCAAATAAGGAAACAACTCGGACAATAACAGCAAAACATCAAATGACAGACGTGGCAGTAAAAGGGAAACCCCAGGACTCACACGAAAGTCCAGGGGCACCCTTTGGAGGCAACAACAGGGCAAGAACACAGAAAAAAGAAGTCGACAATCTATACCCAAACAGTCCGAACACCTCTCAAACAAAAGGTCAAAACAAAAACTAGAACTTTTGTACAAAAGGAGTCAAGCAACGATGAAAAGAAACAGGAACAGCAACCAAACCCTAAGCAAAGCACACATTCTTCTCAAAGGCGAATAAAAAGTGACAACAAACGATCAAAGATGCAAACTTTTTGCAGAAAGAACCAAAGTTCTTCAGAGCAAATACAAAGTCAAAGCTTTACATCAAAAGCATGCCAACTTCCCTATAGCCCCATCTGAAGAGCTCCCACAAGTCCTATGGGCATATCGGACAACCCCACACTCCACTACAAAGGAATCACCCTTCTAATTAGCTTACGAAATGGAGGCAATGATCCCAGTGGAGGTCAAAGAAGGATCGCCCAGAGTGATCCACTACAGTGAAGAGGCCAACTCCCAACTTCAAAAGGAAGAACTCGACCTACTTCCAGAAACCCGAGAAAGAGCTCGGATCAAGGAAGAAGCGTTAAAACGTCAAATGGCCTCAAGATACAATCGAAAAGTAATCTAGCAACAACGATCTCATTCTAATCCGAAATGACATCAGAATAGGTTGGTCAGGAGAAGAGAAGCTAGCAGGCAACTGGAAAGGACCATACCAAGTTGTTCAGAAGAATTGGGAAAGGTTGCTACAAAGTGTCCAACCTCGAGGGGCAAGAGCTACCAAGGTCATGGCATGCCTGCAATCTAAATAGGGCGCCAGGCCGAGATCCAAAAGGATTGACCAACCTAGAAAGGTAAGTACTAACATGTACACACTCTTATCTTCATTTTATTGTTTAAAAGATTGCAGATTCCCTAAAAAATTTCCTACCAAAACGCCCGACTACGGCAGGTCGGCAAGATGAAACACCAAAATCACCGCCCAATCACGACAAAGTCGGCAAGATGAAAACCAAATTCATCGTCCGATTACAAAGCGACAAGTCGGCAAGGTGAAAACCAACTTCACCGCCCGACCACAATGAAAACCGAATTCATCGTTTGATTTCGACAAAGGTCGACAAAGTGAAAACAAAATTCACTGCTATACCAAGACGCATTAATCTGAAACGCAAATTTCACTGTCGGATCACGACAAGGTCAGCGGGGTGAAAACCAAATTCACCGCCCAATCACGATAAAAGTCGGCAAAGATGAAACCAGAGTTCATCGCCCGATTTTGACAAGGTCGGCAAAAAAGTGAAAGCAGAATTCATCGCCCGATTATAAAGCTACAGATCGGCAGAAAGTGAAAATCAAATTCACTGCACGATCACGATGGAAGACCAATAAAGATGAAAACACGATTCATCTAAAGGTTGACCAAACAAAGACAGAAACCACCTTCTACAAATCGGCAAAGATGAACACAGAATAATGTAAGAAGTTATCGAAAGTGATCCGAAAAAAGAACCTGACGAGGTCTTAATGGATTGCTAAATAGTAACTTAAAGACTGGCCGACGTTAAGAAGTCGGACCAAGTCAACCCAAGTTATAAGTAAACTCTGGAAAGAGGTCTGGCCAACCCTATAAAAGATGATTACTTTAACTTAGAAGGGCTCGACATGATAAAGTCGGCCCAAAACATAAAAGTTATAAAAGTAATCCCTGAAAGAGACCTGAACAAGGTCCAGGAAAGAGGATTACAAAAATAACTTAGAGGAGATTGACATGACGAAGTCGGTCCCCTACAAAGCGTAAAAGTTATGAAAGTAATCCCTGAAAGAGATCTGAACAAAGGTCCAAGAAAGAGGATTACAAAAATAACTTAGAAGGGCACGACATAACGGAGTCGGCAAGACAAAAAGTTATAAAAAGTAATTCATAAAAGAGACCCACCAAGGTCCAACCAAAAATGGATTACTAGAAATAACTTAGAAGCGACCGACATGAAGAATTTGGCCCAAAGACGATTAAAGCTACAGATTGGACCGACGAGAAGAAGTCGGACCAACGAAAGCTACAGCTTGGACCGACAAGAAGAAGTCGGACCAACGAAAGCTACAGCTTGAACCGACAAGAAGAAGTCGGACCAACAAAAAACGTGCGCTAAAACGGACATTGCTCCGCCCAAAAAGCCACGGCTCCACAACAAGGCTATTAAAATTGTTCAGAATGACTAAAAAAGTGTTCTACGAGAACACTAAAAAGTCATCGGACAAGTTAGCCCCAAGGACCACCTCGACCAAGCAGAAAGTGGACAAAACCAGAAGTGATCAAAAGAGGTCGGACAACAAAGTACCAACACTCTACAAAGATCCACAAAAGGGACAAAGACATCTCGCAACGGCTAGAGGAAGGCTAGGAATGCTTTGCTGAAAGCTACGAAGTCTTGAAAAAAGACACTACTTAAAAGGAAAAACCACAGATCAGAACGACGCTAAAAAGTCATCCAAACAAACTATAAAAAGGTTCCCCATCGGAACACTACCTAAAAAGTTGTTGGATTATGACTAAAAAGCCCGAGCAGTGAAGACAAGCAAGTTGGAAGAAGGCTGAAAAGACCTCTCAACAAACTAAAAATGGCAATACCAAACTCGCACAAGATAAAACTACTAAAGATCGACCAAAGTCAGGATGCTTGAGCACGACTTCCCCCAAAGAGAGCACGATTTCACGGAAAGATCGAACTCAAGCAGGGGCAAAGTCGTACAGGTTGACGACAACTAAGAAGAGGCGCAAAGTATGATCTCAAAAAAGAACAAGCCAAAAGGTTGGGAAACAACTTAAGGCTCAAATGTGAAACAAACTCCACTCAAAGAAGGCACAATCTCAAACAGGGCTACGAACGTCATCCGAGACTAAAAAATGTTCTATATAAAGAACACCAAAAAGTCATTGGACAAGTCACTCAAAGCCCGGATATCAAGCCGCAGGGATAACTTCGCCAAGGCAGAGGATTGTCAACACAAACTTAAAGCAAGGCGTGATCCAGAAGGCAAGGGTAGAAAACCCACACTACCACTCAAAAGAGGACGGACTGTGAAGTACCAAACCTCTAGAAAATCTGCCAGAATTGCAAAGCAATGAAGAAACAAGCCAGACAGATGCTTGAGCACGACTTCCAAAGAGATCGAAGCTCTGAAAAGCACAATCTCACAGAAAGATCGAACTCAAGCAAGGGCACTGTTCATACCCTGGCTCAAGCTGTCCGACCCGGGATGTTTAGCGACAAGCCGACCGACCTCTTTAGGTTAGACTATCCAACCTCTTCTCAACGAGCTCGGCCAATGACCGACCTCTTCACAAAGACCTCGGACGAAACGCCACAGAGGCCCAAGTAGGCCCAAACGAAGGAACACAGCCTAATCTAAAGGCAGCCAAAGCCTAGAAGGATAAAGGCAGTTCCCCAGAAGATAAGATGACCTCATTTAAAGATAAGATAAGATAAGATAACTATCTTATCTCCAGAAAGGTCACTCTACACTATTATAAATACACTGGAACACCCAGGTATAAATCATACTCTGATTCTACTAAAACCCTGTTTAATACCCATGCTATAAGCATCGGAGTCTCTTGCAGGTACCCCCCACCCTCCGGTGATCAAGGATCAACAGTGCAGTCAGTCCAACAAGTCGGACACGACAGCTCGGGCCGCCTCCTACCAGCCGGACACGTCATCTCCAACCAGTACAGAAGATCTCGTCCGAGATCAACCTACAGTTTCAGGTAAACCTCGGAACAAATAGAAAATAGAAGTAATTGTATTAATCCATCGAGACACAGCAGAGCTCCTCACCCCCAATCATGGAGTTTAGAGACTCATGCCGTAGAGGATACAAAATTCAGATGTGAAAAATTTCATGAGGTATATAGTAAGTCTCTAAAAGTAGTTTTTATACTAAACTAGTAGCTAGGGTTACAGAAAATAAGTAACTAAGTGCAGATAGTGCAGAAATCCACTTCCAGGACCCACTTGGTGTGTGCTTGGGCTGAGCATTGAGCTTTACACGTGTAGAGGCTTCTCTTGGAGTTAAACACCAAGTTGTAGCCTGTTTATGGCGTTTAACTCTGGTTTGTAACCTGTTTTTGGCGTTTAACTTCAGAATAGGGTAGGAAGTTGGCGTTTGAACGCCAGTTTGCGTCGTCAAAACTCGGGAAAAGTATGAACTATTATATATTGCTGGAAAGTCCTGGATGTCTACTTTCCAATTCAATTGAAAGCGCACGAATTCGGTTTCTGTAGCTCCAGAAAATCCATTTCGAGTGCAGGGAGGTCAGAATACAACAGCATCTGCAGTCCTTTTTCAGCCTCTGAATCAGATTTTTGCTCAGGTCCCTCAATTTCAGCCAGAAAATACCTGAAATCATAGAAAAATACACAAACTCATAATAAAGTCCAGAAATGTGAATTTTGCATAAAAACTAATAAAAACATAGTAAAAACTAACTAAATCATACTAAAAACTACCTAAAAATAATGCCAAAAAGCGTATAAATTATCCGCTCATCAGAACACCAAACTTAAATTGTTGTTTGTCCCCAAGAAGTTGAAAATCAAATAGGATAAAAAGAAGAGAATATACTATAAATTCCAAAATATCAATGAAACTTATCTCCAATTAGATGAGCGGGACTAGTAGCTTTTTGCCTCTGAACAGTTTTGGCATCTCACTTTATCCTTTGAAGTTCAGAATGGTTGGCATCTATAGGAACTCAGAATTCAGATAGTGTTATTGATTCTCCTAGTTCAGTATGTTGATTCTTGAACACAGCTACTTTATGAGTCTTGACCGTTGCCCTAAGCACTTTGTTTTCCAGTATTACCACCGGATACATAAATGCCACAGACACATAACTGGGTGAACCTTTTCAGATTGTGACTCAGCTTTGCTAGAGTCCCCAATTAGAGGTGTCCAGGGTTCTTAAGCACACTCTTTTTGCTTTGGATCACGACTTTAACCGCTCAGTCTCAAGCTTTTCACTTGACACCTTCACGCCACAAGCACATGGTTAGGGATAGCTTGGTTTAGCCGCTTCGGCCAGGATTTTATTCCTTTGGGCCCTCCTATCCATTAATGCTCAAAGCCTTGGATCATTTTTATTACCTTTGCCTTTTGGTTTAAAGGGTTACTGGCTTTTTGCTCTTGACTTTTAGTTTAAAGAGCTATTGGCTTTTTCTGCTTGCTTTTCCTTTTTCTTTCTTTTATTATTATTATTTTTTTCCGCAAGCTTTGTTCTTCACTACTTTTTCTTGCTTCAAGAATCAATTTTATGATTTTTTAGATTATCAATAACATTTCTCCTTTTTTTTATTCTTTTAAGAGCCAACAATTTTAACATTCATAAACAACAAATTCAAAAGACATATGCACTGTTCAAGCATTCATTCAGAAAGCAGAAAGTATTGTCACCACATCAAAATAATTAAACTAATCTCAAGGATGAATTCGAAATTCATGTACTTCTTGTTCTTTTGTAATTAAAGCATTTTTCATTTAAGAAAGGTGATGGATTCATAGGACATTCATAGCTTTAAGACATAGACACTTGAACACTAATGATCATGTAATAAAGACACAAACATGAATAAACATAGAGCATAGTAAACGAAAAACAGAAAAATAAAGAACAAGGAAATTAAAGAACGGGTCCACCTTAGTGATGGTGGCTAGTTCTTCCTCTTGAAGATCTTATGGAGTGCTTTAGCTCCTCAATGTCTCTTCCTTGCCTTTGTTGCTCCTCCCTCATAGCTCTTTGATCTTCTCGAATTTCATGGAGGAGGATAGAATGCTCTTGGTGCTCCACCCTTAGTTGTCCCATGTTGGAACTCAATTCTCCTAGGGAGGTGTTAATTTGCTCCCAATAGTTTTGTGGAGGAAAGTGCATCCCTTGAGGCATCTCAGGGATTTCATGATGAGAAATTTTCTCATGCTCTTGTTGAAGTCCATGAGTGGGCTCTCTTGTTTGCTCCATCCTTTTCTTAGTGATGGGCTTGTGAGATGAATATCTCCATCTCCCATGACTCAGATGTAGAAGCAATTGTCTTCCCTTTCCTCTTTCTAGAGGTTTCTCCGGCCTTTGGTGCTATTAATGGTTATAGAAAAATAAAAAGCAATGCTTTTACCACACCAAACTTAAAAGGTTTGCTCGTCCTCAAGCAAAAGAAGAAAGAAAGTAGTAGAAGAAGAAGAAAATAGAGGAGATGGAGGGAGATATGTGGTTCGGCCAAGGGGTAGAAGTAGTGGTTGTAATGTGTGAAAATGAAGGAGTGGTGAGGGGTTTATATAGGGGTAGGGGGAGGTGATTGGTGAAGGGTATTTGGGAAAGAGTGTTATGAAAAGGTGGGAGAGAGAGAGAGGGGGAAGGTAGGGTAGGTGGGGATCCTGTGGGGTCTACAGATCCTGAGGAGTCAAGGACTTATCATCCCTGCTCCATTTAGGCGTGCAAAATGCCCATAGAGTGCAATCCTAGCGTTAAACGCCAGGCTGTTGCTTGTTTCTGGTGTTTAACGCCAGCTTTTCTCCCTTTATTGGAGTTTAACGCCAAGTTGGTGCTTGTTTCTGGTGTTAAATTCCAGACTGTAGCTTATTTTTGGCATTTAACGCCAGCTTGATGCTTCTTTCTGGCGTTAAACGCTAGTAAGCTCTTCCTCCAGGGTGAGCTATTTTTAATGCTGTTTTTATTGTGCTTTGATTTTTGTGACTCCACATGATCATCATCCTAAAGAAAACATAAAATAAAAATGGAAAATAGAAAATTAACATAGATAAGTAAAAATTGGGTTGCCTCCCAATAAGTGCTTCTTTATTGTCTTTAGCTGGACCTTACTAAGCTTTTAATCTAGTCTCAGCTTTGAGCATTCTTGCTCAACATTGCCTTCAAGATAATGCTTGACTCTCTGTCCATTAACAATGAACTTCTTATTAGAATCAATGTCTTGAAGCTCCACATAGTCATATGGTGACACACTTGTAATCACATATGGTCCCCTCTACCGGGATTTCAGTTTCTCGGGAAATAATCTGAGCCTAGAGTTAAACAGCAGAACCTTTTGTCCTGGTTCAAAGACTCTGGATGACAGTTTCTTATCATGCCACCTTTTTGCTTTCTCCTTGTAAATTTTTGCATTTTCAAAAGTAGTGAGTCTGAATTCCTCTAGCTCATTTGACTGGAGTAATCTCTTCTCTCCAGCTAACTTAGCATCCAGGTTTAGAAATCTGGTTGCCCAATAGGCCTTATGCTCCAGTTCCACAAGCAGATGACAGGCCTTGTCATACACAAGCTGGTATGGAGAGGTTCCTATAGGAGTCTTGAATGCTGTTCTGTATGCCCACAGAGCATCATCCAAGCTTTTTGCCCAATCCCTTCTACGGGTAATTACAGTCCATTCTAGGATTCTTTTTAGTTCTCTATTAGAGACTTCAGCTTGCCCATTTTTCTGTGGATGATATGGAGTTTCTACTTTGTGGCTAATTCCATATCGGACCATGGCAGAGTAAAGCTGTTTATTGCAGAAATGAGTGCCTCCATCACTGATTAGTACTCTAGGGACACCAAACCTGCTGAAGATATATTTCTGGAGGAACTTCAGCACTGTCTTAGTATCATTAGTGGGTGTTGCAATTGCCTTTACCCGTTTAGATACATAGTCTACTGCCACCAGAATATACGTGTTTGAGTATGATGGTAGGAAAGGCCCCATGAAGTTAATACCCCATACATCAAACAACTCAATCTCCAAGATCCCTTGTTGAGGTATGGCGTAACCATGAGGCAGATTACCAGCTCTCTGGCAACTGTCACAGTTACGTACGAACTCTTAGGAGTCTCTATAGAGAGTAGGCCCGTAGAAGCCACATTGGAAAACCTTGGTGGCTGTTCGCTCACCTCCGAAATGGCCTCCATATTGTGATCCATGGCAATGCCATAAGATCTTCGGTGCCTCTTCCTTGGGTACACATCTACGGATTATCCCATCTGCACATCTCTTAAAGAGATATGGTTTATCCCATAAGTAGTACTTTGCATCAGAAAATAATTTCTTTATTTGCTGCCTGCTGTACTCTTTGGGTATGAATCTTACAGCTTTATAGTTTGCAATGTCTGCAAACCATGGTGTTTCCTGAATGGCAAACAATTGCTCATCCGAAAAGGTTTCAGAGATCTCAATAGAGGGGGAGGATGCCCCTTCTACTGGTTCTATCCGGGACAGATGATCAGCCACTTGGTTCTCTGTCCCTTTTCTATCTCTTATTTCTATATCAAACTCTTGCAGAAGCAACACCCATCTTATGAGCCTGGGTTTTGAATCCTGCTTTGTAAGTAGATATTTAAGAGCAGCATGGTCAGTGTACACAATCATTTTTGATCCTACTAAGTATGATCTAAACTTGTCAATGGCATAAACTACTGCAAGCAGCTCTTTTTCTATAGTTGTGTAATTTTTCTGTGCATCATTTAAAACATGGCTAGCATAATAAATGACATGTAGAAGCTTGTTATGCCTCTGTCCCAGTACTGCACCAATGGCATGGTCACTGGCATCACACATTAGTTCGAATGGTAATGTCCAGTCTGGTGCAGAAATAACTGGTGCTATGACCAGCTTAGCTTTCAGAGTTTCAAACGCCTGCAGACACTCTGTGTCAAACACAAATGGTGTGTCAGCAGCTAGCAGATTGCTCAGAGGTTTTGCAATTTTTAAAAAAATCCTTTATAAACCTCCTATAGAATTCTGCATGCCCCAGAAAGCTTCTGATTGCCTTAACATTGGCAAGTGGTGGTAATTTTTCAATTACTTCCACTTTAGCTTGATCCACCTCTATTCCCTTGTTTGAAATTTTATGCCCAAGGACAATTCCTTCAGTCACCATAAAGTGACATTTTTCCCAGTTTAAAACTAGGTTGGTCTCTTGGCATCTTTTCAGAACAAGTGCTAAATGGTCAAGGCAGGAGCTGAGTGAGTGTCCAAATACTGAAAAGTTATCCATGAAGACTTTGAGAAATTTCTCTACCATATCAGAGAAGATAGAGAGCATGCACCTATGGAAGGTTGCAGGTACATTGCACATACCAAAAAGCATCCTTCTGTAGGCAAACACTCCAGAAGGACATGTGAATGCTGTTTTTTCTTGGTCCTGAGGATCTACTGCAATTTGGTTGTAACCTGAATAGCCATCCAAAAAGCAGTAATATTCATGTCCTGCTAGTCTCTCTAGCATCTGGTCTATGAATGGTAAAGGAAAGTGATCCTTCCTGGTGGATGTATTGAGCCTTCTGTAATCAATACACATACGCCACCCTGTAACTGTTCTTGTAGGAACCAGTTCATTCTTTTCATTATGAACCACTGTCATGCCTCCCTTCTTGGGGCCAACTTGGACAAGGCTCACCCAGGGGTTATCAGAAATAGGATAAATAATCCCAGCCTCCAGTAACGTGGTGACCTATTTCTGCACCACCTCCTTCATGGCTGGATTTAGCCGCCTCTGTGGTTGAACCACTGGCTTAGCATTGTCCTCCAATAGGATCTTGTGCATCCATCTTGCTAGGCTGATGCCCTTAAGATCACTTATGGACCACCCAAGAGTTGTCTTGTGTGTCCTTAGCACTTGAAGTAGTGCTTTCTCTTCCTGTGGATTTAAAGTAGAGCTTATGATCACCGGAAAAGTGTCACATTCTCCCAGAAATGCATATTTTAGGGATGGTGGTAGTGGTTTGAGCTCGGGTTTAGGAGGTTTCTCCTCTTCCTGAGGAATTTTCAGAGGCTCTTTTATTTCCTCTGATTCCTCCAGATCAGGCTGAACATCTTTAAAGATGTCTTCTAGCTCTGATTCGAGACTCTCAGCCATGTTGATCTCCTCTACCAGGGAGTCAATAATATCAACACTCATGCAGTCTTTTGATGTGTTTGGATGCTTCATTGCCTCAACAGCATTCAGCCTGAACTCATCCTCATTGAGTCTCAAGGTCACTTCCCCTTTTTGGACATCAATGAGGGTTCGTCCAGTTGCTAGGAAAGGTCTTCCTAGAATGAGAGTTGCACTCTTGTGCTCCTCTATTTCCAGCACTATAAAGTCAGTGGGAAAGGCAAATGGCCCAACATTGACAATCATGTCATCAATTATGCCTGATGGATATTTAATGGAGCCATCAGCAAGTTGAAGACATATCCGGGTTGGTTTGACCTCTTCAGTCAAGCCAAGCTTTCTGATAGTGGATGCAGGGATTAGATTGATACTTGCCCCAAGGTCACATAAAGCTGTCTTGGTACAAGTACCCTCTAATGTGCATGGTATCATAAAGCTTTCGAGATCCTTAAGCTTTTCTGGTAAGCTTGTTAGAATGACTGCACTGCATTCTTCAGTGAGAAAAACTTTTTCTGTTTCTCTCCAATCCTTCTTATGACTTAAGATCTCTTTCATGAACTTAGCATAAGAGGGTATTTGCACAAGTGCCTCTGCAAACGAAATCTTTATTTCAAGAGTCCTGAGATAGTCTGCAAAGTGGGCAAATTATTTATCCTATTCTGCTTGGTGGAGTTTCTGAGGATAAGGCATTTTAGCTTTATATTCTTCAACCTTAGTTGCTGCAGGTTTATTTCATACAGAGGCAGGTTGAGAAGCCTTCTTGAGGGAGTTATTATCAGCACTTGCAGGTGTCTGATCCCTCACTGGCGTTTGAACGCCAGAACTGGACATGGATTGGGTGTTTAACGCCAGTTTTTCACCCTTTTCTGGCGTTTGAACGCCAGACTTATTCCTCTCTGGGCTCTTACTGTTCTCAGAGGGATTTTGGGTAGCAGGTTGCTCATCCTCTGTCAGTTGTTCTTTTCTTGGCTTTCTGCTGCTTTGAGTTGAGGTATTTAATGTTTTTCCACTTTTTAATTGAACTGCTTGACACTCCTCTATTATCTGTTTTGATAACTGCTATTTTGTCTGATTCAATTGTGATTCCATATCCTTGTTATCATTTTTGGTTTCTTGTAGCATCTCCTTAAATTCTGCTAACTGCCCTGTTATAGAAGATAGTTGCTGATTGAGTTCAGCAACTTGTTTCTGAGGACTAAAGTCAGTTGATACTGCCTTAGCTTCTTCTTTCATGGAGGACTCATTACTTATGTACAAATGCTGATTTCTAGAAACTATATTGATAAGCTCTTGAGCCTCTTCAATAGTCTTTCTCATGTGTATAGATCCACCAGCTGAGTGGTCTAGAGATACCTGAGCTTTTTCTGTAAGCCCGTAGTAGAAGATGTCTAACTGCACCCACTCTGAAAATATTTCAGAGGGGCATTTCCTTAGCATCCCTATGTACCTCTCCCAAGCGTTATAAAGGGATTCATCATCCTCTTGTTTAAAGCCTTGGATGTCCAGCCTTAGCTGTGTCATCCTTTTTGGAGGGAAATATTGATTCAGGAATTTGTCTGATAACTGTTTTCATGTTCTTATGCTTGCTGACTTGCTGTAGGTTGGTTATTTAACCACCTCTTAGCTTGATCTTTTACAGCAAATGGAAACAGTAATAATCTGTAGACATCCTGATCTACTTCCTTGTCACGTACTGTGTCGGCAAATTGCAAGAACTGTGCCAGAAACTCAGTAGGTTCTTCTTGTGGAAGACCGAAATACTGGCAATTTTGCTGCACTATGACAATGAGCTGAGGATTTAGCTCAAAACTGCTTACTTTGATGGGAGGTATACAGATGCTGCTCCCATATGCAGCAGTAATGGGGTTAGCATACAACCCCAGAGTCCTTCTGGACTGTTCATTTCCATTTAGGTCCATGATGGATAAAACGGAATTGATATGAATTGCAAATAAAATATATTTTTGTTTTTATTTTATTTAAGTAGAAACAAACCGAATAATTAAAAATAAATAAAAATAATAAGATAAAATAGAATAATTAGAAATTAAAATATAAATTTCGAAAACTAAGAGAAAAATAAATTTGAAAACAAAAATAATTACTTAATTAAGAAGATTTGAAAAACTTTGGATATGATTTTTGAAAAATATTTTGAATTTTGAAATTTCAAAACTAAGATAAGATAGAATAAAAAGTTTTTAAAAAAATCTGAATTTTTAAAGGAAAATTTGAAAATTAATTAAAATAAAGAGAAAAGATATTTTTGAATTTAATGAAGAAAGAGAAAAACAGTAAAAATGACACCAAACTTAAATTTTTAGATCAAAACAAAGGAAATAAACAGGAAAACTTTGAATATCATGATGAACGCTAAGAACAAATTTTGAAAAATTTTTAAGAAAACAGAAACACAAAGGACACCAAACTTAAAATATGAAACTAAACTCAAACAGAAAAACTCAATTATTAGTTTATAAAAATTTTTGAAAAATTTTGAAAAGGAAAATAAGGATTTTTAAAAAAAAAGTTTCAACAAAAAACAATAATAGAAGACGCAATTTTAGTGACTCTAAACTAAAAAGATAAATTTTTCCTAATCTAAGCAACAAAGTAAACCGTCAGTTGTCCCAACTCGAACAATCTCCGGCAACGGCGCCAAAAACTTGGTGCACGAAATTGTAAATCACACTTTTCACAACTCGTACCACTAACCAACAAGTACACTGGGTCGTCCAAGTAATACCTTACGTGAGTAAGGGTCAATCCCATGGAGATTGTCGGCTTGAAGCAAGCTATGGTTATTTTGTAACTCTTAGTCAGGAAATTAGTAATAAAAATGATTGCGTTTATGAAGAGTAAATAATAAAAAATAAATACTTGTTATGCAGTAATGGAGAAAAAGTTGAGGCTTTGGAGATGCTCTGTCTTCTGAATCTCTGCTTTCCTACTGTCTTCTTCTTCATGCACGCAAGGCTCTTTCCATGGCAAGGTGTATGTTGGTGGATCACCGTTGTCAATGGCTACAATCCGTCCTCTCAGTAAAAATGGTCCAAATGCGCTGTCACCGCACGACTAATCATCTGTCGGTTCTCACTCATGTTGGAATAGGATCCATTGATCCTTTTGCGTCAATCACTACGCCCAGCACTTGTGAGTTTGAAGCTCGTCACAGTCATCCCATCCCAGATCCTACTCAGAATACCACAAACAACGTTTAGACACTCCGGATCTCAGGAATGGTCGCCAATAATTCTAGTCTACACCACGAAGACTCTGATCTCACGGATTCGAATGCTCTGTTGTCAGGAGATGCAATCAAACACGTGAACCAGGAATCAAGGAGATACATACTTAATCTAAGGTAGAACGGAAGTGGCTGTCAGGCACGCATTCATAGGTTAAGAATAGTGATGAGTGTCACGGATCATCACATTCATCATGGTAAAATACGAGCGAGTATCTTAGAATAGAAACAAGCGTGATTGAATAGAAAACAGAAGTAATTGCATTAATCCATCGAGACACAGCAGAGCTCCTCACCCCCAATC
This sequence comes from Arachis ipaensis, assembly GCF_059453495.1. Taxonomy (NCBI): domain Eukaryota; kingdom Viridiplantae; phylum Streptophyta; class Magnoliopsida; order Fabales; family Fabaceae; genus Arachis; species Arachis ipaensis. The sequence continues at coordinate 28,118,172 of NC_142441.1, read as the reverse complement.
ATGGAGTTTAGAGATTCATTCCATAGAGGATACAAAATTCAGATATGAAAAATTTCATGAGGTACATAGTAAGTCTCTAAAAGTAGTTTTTATACTAAACTAGTAGCTAGGGTTACAGAAAATAAGTAACTAAGTGCAGATAGTGCAGAAATCCACTTCCGGGGCCCACTTGGTGTGTGCTTGGGCTGAGCATTGAGCTTTACACGTGTAGAGGCTTCTCTTGGAGTTAAACGCCAGGTTGCAGCCTATTTGTGGTGTTTAACTCTGGTTTGTAACCTGTTTCTGGCGTTTAACTTCAGAATAGGACAGGAAGTTGGCGTTTGAACGCCAGTTTGTGTCATCAAAACTCGGGCAAAGTATGGACTATTATATATTGTTGGAAAGTCCTGGATGTCTACTTTCCAACGCAATTGAGAGCGTGCCAATTGGGTTTTTGTAGCTCCAGAAAATCCATTTCGAGTGTAGTGAGGTCAGAATACAACAGCATCTGCAGTCCTTTTTCAGCCTCTGAATCAGATTTTTGCTCAGGTCCCTCAATTTTAGCCAGAAAATACCTGAAATCACAAAAAAACACACAAACTCATAGTAAAGTCCAGAAATGTGAATTTTTCATAAAAACTAATAAAAACATAGTAAAAACTAAATAAATCATACTAAAAACTACCTAAAAATAATGCCAAAAAGCGTATAAATTATCCGCTCATCAAAGACCCAAACAAAAAGAAAACACAAGAATAACTTGAAGCTCAAGATAAACACCAAGAACATTATTCGAAAAATTCAAACCAATAAAGCCAAACAAGGGACAACAAACTTAAGAATTGACACTAGATTCAAACAAAAGACACTATTTTTGAAAATTTTTAGAAAAAGACTCAAAGAAATTCAAAAATTCAACACGAACAAAAATAAAATACTCAAACCAAAAATAAAGATTAAACAAAGAAAAGAAAAAAAATATTTGAAAAAGTTTTTGATTTTTCGAAAAAAAGAAAAATAAAATAAAAAACTCTAACAAAATTAAAGACAATACCTAATCTAAGGAACAAGATAATCCGTCAGTTGTCCAAACTCGAACAATTCCCCGGCAACGGCGCCAAAAACTTGGTGCGTGAATCCCCACACTTCGTACAACTGTACCAGCAAGTGTACTGGGCCGTCCAAGTAATACCTGAGCGAGTCAGGGTTAATCCCACGAGGATTGTGGTTTGAAGCAAGCTATGGTTATCTTGTAGATCTTAGTCAAGTGGATAGAAAGGTAGGTGGTTTGATTAATTGCATAAAAGAAAATAAGGAAATCTAAACTAGGTTGACCTATTTATAATGATAAGAAGATGGTTAAGGCTTGGAGATGCTTTGTCCTTCTGGATTAACTCTGGTCTTACTGTCTTCTTCAATTGTGAATGATTTCTTCTATGACAAGCTGTATGTGATCAACACCGTACGGTCGCGGTCGCCAATCTCCTACATATCTGAACCCCAGGGTTAGTGCAGATCCATTCTGATTGAGGGTGAAGCTCCTGCAGTCCATTCTCCTTAATGATCCTACTCAAAACGCCACAGATAAGGTCGAATTTTCCGGATCAGAGGATGCTGCACCTTTGGGTTCTAGCCTCTACCACAGAGACCCTAATCTCCCCATACCTCAACTGAACTGGTGTCTCGAGAAGTCCCCAATGAAGTCATGGATTAGTCGTCTAAGAGATGTATAATCAAGCTGGCGGTTCGATGCTTTCCAGTTACGTATTCACATGAACCTAAGAAGAACACGGGTGGTTGTCAGGCACGCAGTCTTAGTATGAAGAATGAAGATGATTGTCATGGGTCATCCCATTCATGAAGTTGAAGAACGAAGATACATCTTAGAATTAAATCAGACACAAATTGGAGAGAAACAGTAATACTTTTATTAATCCATAAAACTCAACAGGGCTCCTTTCCTCAACCTAGGAGGTTTAGAAACTCATACTGATAGAAAACACAATGATAAACAAAAATATGGCATAAAGTCCCCTAAGATTATGTAAAATATCCCTTAGATACTAAACTAATGACTAAGGATTACATAAGAAGGGTAAAACAGTATTTTTAGTGCTAAAATCCACTTCTGGGGCCCACTTAGTGAGTGTTTGGGTTGAGCTTTGATGAGATCCATGTGCTATGAGGCCTCTAGGGCATTGAACACTGGCTAGGGGGTCCTCTTTGGGTGTTTGGATACTGGTCTCTTCCTTTGGGCGCTAGATGCCTGGACTGAGGCAGGAAACTAGCGTTGGAAGCCAGTTTTGGGCCTTCAATTCTGAAGGAAAGTATGAACTATTATATATTGCTGGAAAGCTCTGGAAGTCAGATTTCTAGATCCGTTAAGAATGCACCATTTGGACTTCTGTAGCTCCAGAAACGTTCTTTCGAGTACAAGGGGGTCAGATCCAGACAGCATTTGCAGTGCTTTCTCTGCCTCTAAATCAGACTTTTGCTCCAGCTCCTTAATTTCAGCCAGAAAATACCTGAAATTGCACAAAAACACACAAACTCATAGTAAAATCTAAAAATGTGAATTTAACACTAAAACTTATGCAAATATAATAAAACTTAAACAAACATGCTAAAAACTATATGAAAATGATGCCAAAAAGCGTATAAAATATCCGCTCATCAACGCCCTCCTCCCTATCACGCACGGCGCCATCTCTGGTCGTGCTCCAGCCCCTCTCATCATTCGCAAGTCACCAGCTTCTTCCTCGTGGTAGTCGAAGCGTTGTCTGTCACCAGCCCATCTCTTTTACTCATCAGTCGCCAGCATGGTTCTAAAAATCAGACCAAATCGGCCGGTCAGACTGATCCAACCGTGAACCGATAGCTTTTATGGTTTGGTTTTTTAGGTAAAATCATTTATTCAAAAACTGGATGCAAAATGCTAAACCGACTGGGAACTGATTGGTCAAACCAAACTGAGACCCGGCCGGTTCAAATGAAACAATGCCGTATCGCTTAGAGAACATTCAAAAATCAAGCGTGTGCCCCCCTCCTCCCAAGCCCTAGAGCCTCCTTTCTCCCTTCTCCTTCCTTCTCCCCAGTCCCCAAAGAAAAACAGAAGCCCTAGCCTCTACCACCGCCGCGTTTGTTGCACTAATCCTAGCCTTCGTCGTCGCTGCCATTCTTCTCACTGTTGTCGTCCCTATGGTCCAGTCGTCTTTCCACTATCCAACCAGTCGGCTAACCCCTTTGTACACTCACGAATCACAAGCTTCTCTGCCCCGTCGCGTCCTCATTGCTCAAAAAGTTGTCTTTACTAAAAAGTAAATAAATCAAAGTTATAAGACTTTGAACTTTAAACTAATTTGGATTTATATAATTTTCAATTACAATTAGATATTTTTGTTTAATTGAAATTAATGATTTATATTTTGCTTAATTAAAATTTAAAGTTTTAGTAATTAGAAATAAAAAAGAGCTTTATATATAATTTAAATTAAATAATTAAAAGTTTTCGTTAATTTTATAAATAAAAAAATTATTTAATTATCTCAACTTTTAAATTAGAATACTTGTTTAAGAAATCGATTGACAAATTAATTAAATAAAATGATATTTTTAAAGTAATTTTATTGAGATAGAATTTGATTTTTAATAACTACTCTATTCCCTGATGTTTATTAAAATTACTCAAATCCTTATTCCCAAATTAAAAGCCACAAACCCTAATCCTAACTCTCCTTACCGCCCTTCAACCATCACCCCTCTCCCTCTCCCTCTCCCTCACCCCCTCACACAACACACGCACAACTTTTCCCCTCACCCGCGAAGCACTTACCCATGCCGAGAGAGAAGAGAACAACGGAGGAGGGAGAAGCTGCCCAGCCACCGTCGCCATCCATGGAGCTGTGAGGAGCACCGCTGCTGTCACGCACCAGAGGAGAAAAAGAGAGATCGGGAAGAGAAAGAAGGACAGGGGGAGAAGGAAGCACGCGATGGAGATGGGGGTGCTGCTTGCGCCGCTACACCTTGTCGTCGTTGCTGTTGGGGCTACTGCGGGGTACGCCATTGCCGTCAAACTTGGTGGAGGAGAGAGGAACGCAATGGCCAGAGAGGAAAAGTAGTGTTCCGTGAGGAGAAGGAGGCACTTCCCGCACCGCCGTTCATACATGTCATTTCTCGAGCTCCTCGTTGCTGCGTCTTCAAGGAAAGGGTCTCTCTGGAAGAACTTCGTACCGCCATTTCTTCCTTGACTCACCTCACTGACATTGCCAACCTTGTAATGAATACTTTAGTCACTTAACAGTGATTTTAGATTTAAGTTATGAGAATAGAAAAATTTCACTACAAGAAAAAAGGCTTATGGCCACGCTTTTTTTTGCTACGCTTTAAAAGCGTGGCCAAAAGTGGTCTATGGCCACGCTTTTATGAGGGTGGCGATTGAATAGAGATTTGGCCACATTTTTTTTGCTACGCTTCAAAAGCGTAGCGAAAAGGGTCAATAGCCACGCTTTTATGAAAGTGGCAATTGATGCGAGATTTGGCCACGTTTTTTTTTGCTACGCTTAAAAAGCGTAGTCGTAGAGAGAAACCGGCATGCTTTTAAAGCGTAGCAACATGGTTTTATTATTTATTATTGTAGCGTTTATAAAGCGTAGCCATTTCCTACAAGCCTTTTGGCACGCTTCAAAAGCGTGGCCAAAAGGTGCCCCAAAAAAAATTTAAGCTCGTACACCCTTCTGAGTTATAAGTTCAAATTAAAAAGCCTCATTCTTCCTTCAAAAAAAGACCTAACCCTTCAAAAGCCCCAACGCGACGACGCCACTCCATTATGCCTCGCCGTAAACCTAACCCTTCTTCATTGTGCCTCGCCCTCACCGCGACGACGACACTCCGACGACACTCGGACGACACTCCGTGCAGAACGTCGCTGCGCTCGCAATGCCTCCGCCGGCAATCCCTCTTCCGGCACCCCTAACCCTCATTCTGCGGTGACTCCCTCCGCTCACTTGCCGTCGCAAACCCGCCGTCGATGCTCCCTCCGCCGCCGCTCCCTTCCGTCGCTGCAAACCCTAACCCCTCAAGCCAGCAGGTAGCAGCGTCTTCATCCCCTGCGCCATCGCGTCAAGCCCCTTCGCCCTCCATCGTCGAGGCCCGTCCAGCCGTCGTCATCCAGCGCCTCTCACTTTCTGGCAGCCACCACGTCTTCCTCCACTCCTCCCTGCACTCTGCCACTCTCTGTCTGCATCATCAAGAATGGAGCCTCTAACTCAGGTTGGTTCTTGATTTTTTGTTCTCTGATTTCTCACTGCTTCTATTTGTTTTTCTGTTCTGTTCTTGAGTTAATTCTGGTCTTTTCAAATTACTTAAGAATAATTCACATATTCTTCTATATCCTGGTGGTCAACGCGAGGCTCTGCATTATAAGGTGCATCAAGTTTCCAAAATTGTACTCTCAAAGAATCCATGAGTTGATGTGCATACAGTAGTTAAATATTTCTGTACTTTTGTGACATCAAAACATGCTTGTCAAAATTTGAGGGCAGCTCTGATTGTGTTCCCATTTGTTGTTTAGGGGGAAGAGTACAAGGTAATTTGGCCGGATCATCCAGAGTTTGTGCGTATGGCGGCGCGATTTGGCACTACAATCGTGCCATTTGGTACTGTGGGCGAAGATGATATAGCTGATGTAGGTTTCTTCTTTTTTCTATAATGATTTCTTTACTCCCTTTTTTTAGTATTTATTTTTTGATTAATGTTGCTATACTCAATACTACTTAAGCCTTGGAGGGATTTTTGGCTTTCATAATCACTAAAACAACATTTATAAACACTTTAAGAATGTGATCAACACAAAATAAATTACAGTAATTTGAGAATCAGCCTAGTTAGCCAGTGCAATTTGAGGAGAACTTCACTATCTTCAGCTCTTTTTTAACTATTTGTTTTTCATAAGAAAATATCAGCTATATATCCTTTCTTTTTACTTGCAAACCTAGAACATGATGAATTAATTGTGCTCACATCTTGATTTTACAGATACTTCTTGACTTCAATGACTTAGCGAAGATCCCTTATTTCATAGAGTATGTCAGAGAATTGCAGCGAGGCTTGGTAAAGTTCAAGTAATTGCTTTTCATCTTAAAATTCAGGCTGCTTGATTGTTTTGTAAATATCACATGATTGAATATGTATATTTAATATAGTTAATATGTCAAAGTTGTGGAGTTGTTAATAACAATCAAACAATTTTCAGAGATGAGATAAGTGGTGAGGTAGCAAGCAGAGATATAGCTCCACCATTGATTCTTCCAAAATTGCCTGGAAGATTCTACTATCTATTTGGGAAGCCAATAAGCACAAAAGGGATCGAGAACATGCTTAAAGACAGAGAAGCTGCCAACAAACTATACCTTCAAATTAAGTCAGTAGTTGAGAACAATATGGGTTACTTGCTCAAGAAAAGGTAGGAGGATCCGTACAGGAATTTCATTGATAGGAAGTTATATCAGACACTTTACCCTCGCTCTGAATCTGATCAAACTCCAACATTCAAGATTTGAATAAAAAATGCTCCATGTGCTACAATATTCTTGCTCTTAGTGTATTCATAATAATTATTTGGAAGCTCATTATTATGTACATGCATGATGATTATATTTATAATAGTGAAATAAAAGAAAATTATGCTTTCTTTGATGTTTAAACCTTGAGTTTTGATGCAATTAGAGGCATAAAATTCTGGTGTACTACAGTTAATTGAAACAAATTAATTTTAGTACTCTTCCCATAACAAGATCTGATAATTATTATTGATGCAGATTAAGAAATCGCCTTGCTTGGATGCAAAATTATCAGACATATGCCACTGGCACATCAGCTGCACCAACCTGTCTCCCTGCTCTCCAGTTCACCAATAAAGATCCAAAAGGAAATGTGCATGAATTCAACCTCATTGATGGTGGTGTTTGTGCCAATAATCTGGTATATATTATTATTATTATTATTATTAGAGTTTATTTAATTTTAATATACTGATTTTGTAAAAAAATTTATATGGCCATCTATTTAGATTTTAATATTGTCCCCACAACCAAAAGAACGAGATAAAAAACTGAACTGGGAAGTTAACTCTTGTGTCATAAGGTAGGATTCCCTCGTTGGCTTTTCAAAAATAATGTCATTTCATTGTCTTTTCCTTGGTATTGTTTAACTTTAGTTGGGATCGTTGCAGAGTTACATTCACACACGCACAAGCAGTAGGGTAACTGAATATTTATAGTTCACTAGATATCAGCTATCAAGTGGTAAAGTTGACTTCCTTTTGTATGAATAGAAATTTGATGCAGTGTCACGCTATAGTATAGAAGGTGGTGGCTTAAGCTTTTTCAGTGACATCGCACTTCTACTTATTGATGAAGTCCATCTGTTGAATGATCCACGTGGAGCAGCATTGGAAGCGATTGTTAGTAGAATAAAGATCGTTTCTTGCAATCCAAAAATGAAACTAAATCCTCTTGCTCAGGTGCGTTTGGTTGCTGTGTCAGCCACAATACCAAATATTGAGGATCTAGGTAATTTTTGTTTTAATTGATTTCATCACAAGATTTACGAATATAATATGTAAACCTAAAAGTATTTGTTTTAACACAATATACATACTGTTGCAGCTGAGTGGATTAAGGTTCTTGAGGAAGGGATTAAAAGGTAGGTTTTACCATCACATCCATAAGATAGTGTGTTGTATAATGTTGAAAGCCAATACCCAGAGAAAATACTATTTTCTTTTGAATAATCACAGATTTGGGGAAGAAATGAGGCCAGTAAAGCTGAAAACCAAAGTATTTGGTATGCAAATAATTATTGAAGCTATGTTATATTAGATATTTGTGTTAAGAAAGTTAACGAGTTATCTCAGCACCAAATGGTAGAGATTGATGAAGATGGTTTCCTTTTGAGCCCATTAGGTATGTTATCTTCAAGTATAATTTATTATCATGCTATATTTACAGAAATTAGAATCCAAACTGGTTGCTGATATTTCCTTTTCTACTGCAGATCCTAGGAGGCTAATGACAGTATTATTTGAGATTTGATACTATGAAACAGATAATGAGGACACCTGAAAACTGCTGTCTAGAAGATGCACTTCATGTTATTTGCTCTGCAGAAGAAATTGCTTGTGCGGATATTCTCATTAACTGTTTTAGTGTCTAATGCAAATATGTTTCTTCATTAAGTATTGATATAGTGTTGTACCTGTAAAATGAAGGGATACAGCTAAGACGCAATGAGAAGAAGTTTTGTCATTTGTTGCTGGATAATTTTAAGGCTGGGACTATGTCCCATAGTTTTATCGTGATTCTCCATAGCTTTGATTTCTTGTATGAATAGAGCTTTGTCTAGTCATGTTTCATTCAAAAGCAAGCTTATTCTAATGAAAACCGACAAGTTTGGGCTCTCTCTCTCTCTCTCTCTCTCTCTCTCTCTCTCTCTCTCTCTCTCTCTGAGCGTAGCCATATAAACCTCTATTGGCACACTTTAAAAGCGTAGTCATAATATACAGTAGCATTAACAGCCACGCTTTAAAAGCGTAGCTGTATCTCACAGCTATTGGCACGCTTTAAAAGCGTAGCCATAATGTACAGTAGCATTAACAGCCACGCTTTAAAAGCGTAGCTGTATCTCACAGCTATTGGCACGCTTTAAAAGCGTAGCCATATGGTATGCTATTGGCACGTTTTAAAAGCGTAGCCATATTTGCCACATATGGCCATGCTTTTAAAGCGTGGCGATCTTTAAAAACGTGGCAAAAGAAAAAGTGTGGCGATAGGTCACCAAAAGCGTAGCGATAGAGCAACCGGCACCCTTGCAGTTGTGACCCTTTCAAAAGCGTGCCGGTAGCTCAAAAAGCGTGGCGAAAAGCTATCGCTACGCTTTTTTAGACTTTTCGCCACGCTTTAAAAGCGTAGCAAAAAGCTTGTTTTCTTGTAGTGTTTGGTGGTCCAATTTTGACAATAAGACAAGAGTTATTGATTTTTTATCATTTAGCTATTTTATTATTGATTTTGTTGAAATTATTGCCTTCAATTTATGGATTACTGATGTAACTAATGAAGATATGGCTCCTATTCTTCATGTACATGAATTAATAATTATTTGGATTGAAAAGTTATAGTTGAGTTTGTTGTTAAAAAAGATCAATGAGCAGAATTTATTGCTATAAATTGAATTTGATGCTGAACATATCACTGAGTAATTTTTTTTTAATTTCGTTGATGTAAATCGTTAGTACACAATTACACATGAAGTAGGTTTCGTGCATGAAATTTTAATTAAGTGAAGTGACTGAAAATTAATATTCTATTGTAATCCAAATTCAATACGCAAAGTTTATTTATTTAATTGGCACAATTCCTAAAGTTTGTTGAACGATTTTATATATTCAAGTATGCCATGTTTAGTTTCTTAAGTTAAATACTACACATATATACAAGCTAAGTTAATTTCAGTCTATAAATTCTTTCTTTTTCAATATTGTTTGCTGTTTTGGATTGAAAAATTATAGTTGAGTTGTTAAAAATGATTAATGGACAGAATTTGTTGGTAGAAGTAGAATTTGTTGGCTCATATCTTAGTCGGTGCTTGTTTTTTCAGTATATAGATGTGGGGTAAAGATCTTTTGATTGCTTTATTGTTTTAGCATGTGTCATTGATGCTTGGTCTCAATTGGTAAGAAGGTAAGAGATTAGGAATTCGTCACTTGTCTTTTAATATTGATTATTAATTAACTAATTAATTAATTGGATGTTTCTTTAGTTAAGAATGAGGATTGAGGAGTATTATGGTTTGTTGAGAAAGAATGTTGTTAATATATAGTTACAAACTTCCTTGATTATTGTCTGCATAATCACATAATTTTGGTTGTTGTACTTATAGTATTCTTTTGTTGTAATTATATGGATTTATTTGTTGCCATTTTGTTTATCAATGGTAATTATAATTGAAGCTTAATATGAAAAATTACTGAACCAATTTATTTTCCTGTGAGAGCATGGTTCTGCAGCACACATGGATATTGCTCTCATACCATTGGACTGCTTTATATTGCTCATTGATTACATGTTTGGCGTGTGTCTATACTGCTTTCATTTCATATAATGATTAAATTTTGAAGCAATAATCATTTTTTTATAAAGACTTACATTAGCGGTGTGGAGATAATAAAAGTTTATTGGAAGTGGTAAATAGTAAGCATATTAAGAAGTAGCTGGAATCAAGTCAGCATATTTTATAAAAAAAGGTTAATTAATATTAACAGAATAGTTGCAGCAAGAGTATGAACAAAATGAGAGAAAGAAAAGTGATGCAATAAACTAAAGAGCGAAAAACGGATTGCTAAATGAAGAAGAAAGTGATTGGCATTATCACTGAACTGTAAAATACAAAAGCCTACTTATATAGGTACTCTAATTGTTAATAACTCTTATAACTAATTAATTAATCTCCATTTCAATGTGATTCTCGTTTCATAAATTAATGAATTGAACATCATTGATATGATATGGTTTATATAATTGTTCATTATTTTGTGTTGATTAAATAATATACTATCATATTTTTTGTTTATATTTATTTATTGCTATGATTTATTTCAGAAAACAAAGTTCAATAATGAAGAGAATGTGAATGGATCAAATGCAAGGAAAGAGAATCCTTTGATTATATGAAAAATGGTCCTAATTTTGTTGGATATGAAGCTCCAAACCTTGATGATGGTCAGTGGGATAATTAAGAATGATGAAGCTACTGCTGATGAGGTGGATTAATCAATTAATCATTAAAATATTATAATAAGTCCATAAAAATAAATTTTATGTATTTCTTGATGTCTTTTGTACTTTTTTTTTAAGAGATTTTACTCAATATTATATGTAATGGATAAATTACATCTTATTTTAATTTGTGTTGTTTGAATTAAAAACATATCTAATTTTATAATGTAAATTTTATGATTTAGATTTTTTGAATTTCTCCTTTGTAAACTAATTTTGTGATTATCAAAATTTTGGGATATCATTATGCTATAAAAAAAATATAAAAAAAAAATAGAGTAAGCTATGGTCACAGTTTTTCAAAAGGGTGACCCTAGAGTGAGCTATGGTCACGGTTTTAAGACGGGGTGACCATAAATAAGGCTATGGTCACGATTTTAAGGAGGGGTAATCATAGAGGCTACAGTCACGGTGAAAAACTGTGACCATAGATAAGGTTATGGTCACGATTTTAAGGTGGGATGACCATAGAGGCTATGGTCACGGTTTTAGGTGGGGTGACCATAGAGGCTATGGTCATGGTTTTGGGTGGGGAGACCATAGAGGCTATGATCACAGTGAATCGTGACCATAGATAAGGCTATGATCACAGTTCTAAGGTGGGTTGACCATAGAGACTATGGTCACAGCGAAAACTGTGACCATAGATTAGGCTATGGTCATGGTAAAAAAATGTGGCCTAAAGTGCCAGAATTTGAACACTACAACTGTGACCATAGAAACCGTGACCATAGATAAAAAAAACAGTGACCTTAGGTCTATGGCCACGACAAAATAGGCCATGGTGGAGAAATTGTGACCATAGGTCAAAAACCGTGACCATAGACCTATGGTCACCCTTTTCACTAGCTGTGGTCATGGTTTTTCACCGTGACCATAGACCTTTTTTTTTGCAGTGTGCTTAATTGCATGTGTTATTTAAGTATCTCTGCTTGATTTGGACAGCATAGATGTGAATGATGCAACACAACCTTCGAAATGATCTAAACACCAACGTCCTTCAATATATGTATATAAATTCTTGCAGGACAATTTAATCCAGCTGAAAGATTTGTCTTCTCATTTGGAGATATGTTCGATTTTCATTTCCCCTCTCTGGTACATGTAATCAATTGGTTCTTAATTTCATTTCCCTTTTTATTTGTGTTTTGAATTTTTGTAAAAAAACCTGCAAGTTTAGAATAATCTTTGTAGAATTTTTCAACTTCTTCAAGCGTGTTAAAAGTCATCCCAACCTTTGGAACAAGCTGCTCATCAACATCACATAAAAACTGAAAATACACCAAAATTGTTCCATAATATACCATATTAGAATCTAAAATACACCGAAACTTTGAACAAAACAGATTCATCAAAATAATAGAATCAGATTTAGAACTCGTACATTACATTCAAATTCAAACCATCAACCATGAACAACAATTTTCACAAACAGAAATAAAATTATTTAACTACAAAATCATAAACAACTAACAAACTACATTAACTAGATTCAAACCACACCTCACCACTTGATTTAATTCAAAATAATGATACAATTCGACCTAGTTCAATTGAAAGTCTGAACCTAAAAATACACCGAAAGATTGCCAAAATACACCAATTTATAAATAGAAATACACCAAAACGAGAATGGAATAGATTCATCACAATAATAATTCAGATTCAGAATTCTTACATTATATTCAATTCAAACCATTAACCATGAACAGCAATTTTCAAATACAAAAATAATTTTATTCACCTACAGAATCATATACTACTAACGAACTACATTAACTATAATCGAACCAGACTTCAGCCACTTGATTCGATTCAAAACAATAATCCACTTCACTCTGGTTCAATTGACAGTCTGAACTTGAATCATTCATTATCTTCGATAACGAAATACCTGTTCAAACCTGATTCATAGCTTGATTTCAAAAACTTTGATCCAACTCTTTAAATCAGATAAAAGAGTATTGAACTTGAACGAAGAGAACGCAGAGAATAAAGAGAACATAAAGAAGGAAGAAAAACTCAAAAAACGTAGACATGGAACAGAACATAGAGACGTAGAAAATGCTAAAAAATTCGAAAAAAAAAAACGAAATCTGCATGAAAAAAGTAGTTTATATATATATATTTGTGCGTTGAATCAAAAGTTTATTAGAAATAGTAGTGCAGGAAGATAAAATAGGTCAAAACTACTTAGTTGGATTTAATTGATTAAATAATTTAGATGTAGAAATTAATTGCGATAAAAAATATACTTTATCCTAAAATTAATATGAGATATAAGCATGTAGTTACTCTGTTGCTTTCCAAAAATTAGAGGGTAGTTACTCATCTACATGTATTATTGCATAATATTTTGCATATTTTTAACACATGAAATAATTAGGTCTTTAATCAATGCACTATAGTTAAAAATAGGATAAAAATGAACTTTTAGAACATAGCTTAAATGTACTAAAATTGCATTTAAAAGAGAGAGTGAGATTAAAATAAATTTTTATATTATATTTAGTATAAACTCGTAAAAAAAATTAGCTATTGTTATAGAAGCGCTCAACCACGCAAGGGTTTTTTTTTTTTTTTTCCGGGTAGGGGTAAATAAGAAGTTCAAAGATGGCCCTTCATCGTTGGTGTTTTTGCCTTTTTGGTGAGTACAATATCATTGGTCTCATTCTAGAGTTTAGAAAGAAAAATCCATCCTGTCCCAAAAAATAAATAAATAAAAATTCCGTAATCGGAAAGCTATATTGAAATGCAAAACTACTGGCGTGTTAGACTGACCTTCAGTGTGTTTGCTCTTTTTCATTTAATTCTTTAAAAATAATTAATGGTTTTTTTATATATTTATTATTTAAGACCTCCGATTTGGGAATGTCAATGTTCGTCTATGTCACTGCTAAAACTTCAACTAATATAAAACTTGCTGAAACCTTAATCTTTTTATACATGATTTGTGCTTCCAAGATATCTGTTCCATAATTGAGGAAAATAATTGAAAGACAATGAACATGTAAGGCTAAACAATTGTAGGAGTTGAATCATTTGTTCGTATTAGTTACATAAGGTACCATTATTGACATGATATTGGTTAATTCTTAAGGAAATTTACTTTTCGAGACTTGTGATCATTTACCACGAACAGAGTGTGCTGATCTTACAATAAATTTCTTTCATGTTTGCATGACTTGATGGATTCTCCCAAATTAGTAGTTCTCTTAATTCACTCTCAATCTTCATTATTTCTCTCACCAAGTTACTAGTGCAGAATCCTAAGCAACTGTAATGAAAAAGCATTTGGCATTTAACCATCTCTTCATTTGTGTTGGCGTGAGTTTTGGTAGCTATGTCCTCCAGGTGTTTGAGGAAAGTGCCCGTGATGCTATGCACTTCCTCATCCCCAGACATGGTCCTAAATGTATCTGCATTGGGATATCCTCCTGATTCAATGTCGCAAGGAACGTTTCTTTTCGTCCATTCCTTTTCTAGTTCTGTGAGAGACTTGATTTTGGTTATCTCTTCAAAGAATTTCAGTGTAGGACAGACATTGTTCTTAATAATTTCTATATTCTCATGCATTTGATCTTGGAGATTCACCCATGATCCTCCTTCCTGTTGTGACAACTGTGAGATATTTTCCATTGAGTATGCCACAAATAGAAAGAGGTCTGCCATCCTTGACAGCGATTGGATCATCTTTCGGTAGCAGGCACCATGAAATGGAACGAACCAGAAGTTTGGTTCTAACTCAGCTTCTACTATGAATGCTTCCATTTGAGACACCAGACATCTCATATTTTTCTGTGCTGCTCTCAGTACTTGAGAACTTGAAGACAATTTGTCGTTTTCTCTAGGGACAATAATAGCGATCTTGCCAATGCAATCTTGAAGTGCTCTCAAGGTTCGAGAAAATTCAGTTCTTGCAAGAGTTGCTGCTCTTGAAGGACTCATTAGTATCTCTACAATGACAAAGCAAATGAGTCCAATTGTGACCTCAGCTATTCTGGCAATTGCAAACTGTTTTGGAGGGCCATAGTGCTCCCTACCAAGGATAGGTAAGGCCCCTATAACGGCTGAAATTGCGCCAGCTTGCCCATACATTCTACTATGCCTTAGAAATGTATAAAAAACCACCCATGGCAAAAGAGGCAAGAGCCTTAAATCCACATATTTTTGGAAAATGAAGCAACATAGAACCCCATAGATTGAACCCATTGCAGTTCCCTGCATACGTGCATTTGCAGCCCAGAATGTTGGTTGACGTCTAGGATCAAAACTGATGGCGACCGCAAGCCCTGACCAATATGCACTTTCCTTGCTGTATGTCAACCCAAATAGCATAGCAAGGCCTAATGTAAGCGAGCACTTGAATGCAAAAACCAAGCTGTCCATGCTGGGGATTGACTTCATAGAAACCTCTCTTATCTTTCTGAAAATCCCTTTGAAATCATCATCTTTCGGAGGGCTTTCCGCCACATGGTTAGTTTTCTTTGCTACAGGGGAGTTCTCGAAGAGAAGTTGCAAACAGTACAAGAAGAATGAGGTTGGCAGATCCTTATAGGTTTTGGAAATGCTTTTAATCAAAATTTCCTTCTTGCTTTCAGAGGTGGTGTTTGTATCAAGAGGTGCAAATAACTTATCTGGCTGATCTAATTCTTGGCTGAATCTTCCTCTGCAATTGAGCAAGGTACCCCTGAGCTCTTCATCGATGATACTGATGGGAAAAGAAGTGCAGCTTGATAAAGCAATGTCCATCCCTCTGATTGGTACCTCCAAGTCTTGCAGTCTTTCCTTTGGATCAATGCAATGGGGATTGTGAGGCCTTTCCCAATGTATTCCATTCTGTTTTGTGAAAAGGATAATATTAATATATTTAACTCATTGCAATTATTGCGAAACTAATTGCTCATATATGAAGGTTGTGCGTTGAATATCATGCTATAACTTACCAGGTTGCTTTTTATTCTCTGGAAAAGTTTGGGTCCTACTAGGGAGAGGGACTTGGCTTGATTGAAGAAAGTAACAGCAGTTGAGTGGTCTGAGGCAGAGATGGTTTCTATGTTGCAATTTAGCCTCTCAGAAGTATTCTCAATGTATAATTGGTAGAATTTCCTCGCCTGAAAGGTATGAATTACACAAAGGAAGCCATTAATTATTAAAATTTGCATTTTATAAATAAAATAACTAAACATTCTACACTTTCCTTAGCTTTATGCACTTTTTGGTATGTTAATAAGCTTTATCTTCTAAATCATCTCCTTTTCCTTTTGTCTCCTATCTTACAGTGTTCTTCTTTTGTTTCTGTTTTGTTCCTTCATGCTCTATGTTAAATGCTGAGATTTTTTATTTTTATTTTATTTTTTATTTTTTGTATAAGTAGAGTGAATAAGGGAAATAGAAAGTCAAAAACTGAAATGAAATATTCCAGGGACTAATCAGTAATTACCATTCATTTGGTGACACAAAACTTTCAAAAATCTATTTGCAATATTAAAAAAAAAAAAAAAATCAACAGTAATGGGGTCCAAACAGATTATTAATATTTAAACTAAACAAAGTTACCTCAAAATATGCAAGGTGAGGGTATGGCAACAACATGGCCAAAACTGAAGCCACAGCTCCAAGAGCAGTAGAGGTTGCCACATGAACTGGGAACACTGTCACTGCTTCTTTCTTACCATCTATCACTGCACTCACATAAACAATCACTAGCTGCCCAAACGCAATCCGCTTAGTCCTAAGTTCCACTGATTCCGGCAGCGCCACGAAAAAGGAGCCAGCCGCAACTGCCATCGCGGCCACACGGTTGTTGAAGTTGCCATGTCCTATCACAAGGAGGCTAAGAAGTGAAATGATCATAGCCTGCATGGTGGCACATAGGACATGCCAGCAACCTCTTAGTGTTTCACCGAGTGTGGCATCTGAGACTATTAGAACAGTGGTGACATAAGAATAAGTCGAAAACTCAAAGTAGGGCCGGAGAGGTTTGGGGCCATAGATTGAGGTGCAACCAACTATGGTGCACGCTATGGCGGCCCTTAAAGCAGAGCCTAAACGACTTCGCCACATCTCTGTTTTTGTGCTAGTAATTGTAGTTATTATAGTTTTATTTGACATCATGCGTGATATACATTGGAGCACAAGAAATTAGCGAGGGATGTGAATTATAAGTTGGTAGTGTGAAATATGTATTGAGAAACTATTTATTTAGGTTCCTTCAAAGATTGTCAAAGTCAAAGATACCAAGACGACCCGATACCCTTACCTGGCAGTTTTTGAACATAAGAAGTTGCTTAGTAGAATAATAAAGTTGGCGAGGGATCCTCGGTAGTACTTTTGCGGTAAGAAAAGGAAAAGTATAATAATAATAATAACAATAACAGAAAAATTACGTGTACAAGCTTTTTACTCAACCAACTTCAACCAAAATAATATAAGAGGCCTGCTACACATATAAGTCTTTTTGGCTTACAAGTCTTACAAGTTAGCACAAGCCCAATAAAAAACACGCATTACACTCCTATATTCAAGAGTAAATAAACGCACGTTATTCAACCATTTCCTGTTTCCAAAGCGCGCTACTCACCATGCATTATAAACGACTCTTCTTCTTCTTCTTCCATGAAAACGAGTTTCTTGCCAAATTTAAAGATAATGGAACTTCAGAAATACACCCAAACGATTACAAAAATACGCTCAAACTATTACAGAAATACACCCAAAGGATTACAGGAATTCACCCAAACGATTATAGAAATACACCTAAAGGATTATAGAAATACACCCAAAGAATTACAAAAATTACACCCAAAGGATTTAAGAAATACACCCAAAATTCGTTGAAGTACACCTTATGCATAATTCAGAACTCTTTCTCCTCCTCATCTTCTGCTGCTTCTTCTTCTTCAAAAGCGATTTCAGAGCTTGATGTCAAAAAACAATGGAAATCGAGAATAACGAAGAAAGAAAACAGAGAGAAAAGCACGTAAATGAAGAAGGAGAAAGAGAAGGCAAGAAACGAAAGAAAAGAAGAAGGTACAGTAAAAACGTGCAGTAACGGTTGAAGAAGGAGAAAGAGAAGGCAAGAAACAAAAGAAAAGAAGAAGAAGAAGAGGAAGAAGAACGTGCAGCAAGAAGAAGAAGAAGGTGCAGTGAAAACATGCCGTAATGGTTGAAAAAGGAAAAAGAGAAGGCAAGAAACGAAAGAAAAGAAGAAGAAGAGGAAGAGGAAGAAGAACGTGCGCAAGAAGAAGAAGAAGGTACACTTATAAAGACTTGTATAAAAAAAACGCTTGTATGTGGAGAATTTCTCTAAAATAAAATAATACATCTTAGAATCATGCACGTATACACATTCGGTGTCTTTTTTTCTTACTTCTTCTTTTATGTCTTTATTTTTTATTCAATTTTTTTTTCTATCTTAAAAAAAACAAAAACAAAAAAATACCTAACCAACAAAAAATAAGAGAATAATAAAAAGAACCTAAATAAGTTCTTATTAAAAAATTGTTACATCAAATTTAGAATATCAACAAATTTCAGTGTCAAAGGTAAAAAAGTTATGTGTTGCACATAAAAAATTTTAGTGATAATTTTATGTATTTTCAAAACAATTCTTTCTCTTACTTATTTTCACTATTTTCACATTTTCATAATTTTTTTTAGTTAACCCTCTTCAAAAAAAAAAAAAAAGAAATAATAAAATAAAAAAATTATGTAACTTTTTTATTTCTTTTCTTCGTTTATCCTTTTTGACAATAAACACAAATATTTAAAAAAATACATAACTTTATAAATATAAATACAAAAAATTTACATATAAAAAAAAAGAAAAAAAAAAAGAATAAGAAGAACAAAAAAAACTGCGACATCAAGCTTAGAATCTTGAGAAATTTCTATCTCAAAGTTAAATAATTTTGGATTCAAAGTTAAGAAATTATTGTGTCATGATTAAGAAATTTCGATGTTATTTTTTACATGAACAAGAAGAAGTGTGATTCACGCATACATGCGTGAACGGTTTTTGTTGAGTTTGGGATAATTTAGTTGGACTTGGTTGACAAAAACGCTCATTCCACATCCAAATATTTTTGTTAATCATGTATAACCAAGTTGACTCAAACTTAACAAAAACCACTCACATAAGGTACGAATGAATCATGCATTTCTTTTTTTTCTTTGTGTATTTTATTCTTCTCATCGTTTTTCTATTGCTGTGTGTTGTTGTTGCGCTTTTTTTTTCCTTCTCATCCTACTTCTGATGTTATTATTGGAGTATTTTTATTTTTATTTTTTTGATTTTTTTTTTATTTTTATTTTTCTTAAGAGGGTGAAAATAAGAAAAATTATGAAAATGTGAAATAAGAAAGAGAAGATGATGACGATCATGAAGAAAAGGAAGATGTGAGTTTTGAATTGTGTAAAATTTATTAAAAAAAATACCAAAACTTTTTAAATTTGATACATAAAATTTCTTAATTTTGACACTAAATTTTTTAAGAGTGATACAAGAAATTTCTTAACTAATTAAAAGTTATTAGAAACAAAAATAGCACCAAAATTTTTCAACGATAACATCGAAATTTCTCTCAATATATCTTCTCTTTTTTCTCCTTCTTTCTCTTTCTCTATCTCAATATATTCTTCTTCTTTTTTATATTTTGTTATTAATACAATTATTTTTTTTGCATCTTCTTATGTTTTATTTCAAAAATAAAAGATTTTATCTAAATAAAAATTTGTCTTAAAATTGAACTGTATATTTTGAAGTCCTAAACACAATAATTGTCTTGCAATGTGGCATGGAGTTCAATTCAAATTCTACATTTATCTTAGTGAAATTTTTGTGTTTTATATAATAAATTTTGATATATTTCTATTTCACTTGTGTTTTATATAAAAAATTTTGGTGTTATTTTTTTTTATTATTTTTTGTATTTTGTTTTTCTATTTTTTTCTTTAATTTTTTTTAATAATTTTTTTAAAAATATACAAATAAATAAGAATAAGAAAAAGTATAAAAAGAAGAAAATGATAATGATAATGATGATGATAAAAGAAGAAAGAGAAACAAAAAAAATTAAATTAAAAAAAGAAAAAAAAAGAAAAAAAAACGAACGAAGAAAAAAAATACATATGTATTATGGCTTGATTGGATTTAGTTGTATAAAAAAATTTAATTATCTAAAATTATTATTAAAACATAAAATTTTTCAGATTTAGTATCTTTAACAAGATGAATAATTCTAAGCTTAAAAGTCATTTTTAATTTATCAAATTAAAATCAATTTGTTAATCATATAAATTATAATTATAAGTTTTTTAATTTAAGAAATAATATATAAACAAAAAATATTAGGTGACTAATATTCTTTTTGTTTTCGTTCGTTTATTTTTTTTTTTACGTGTTTCGGATTGTTACCTTTCACTTTAATACAACGGATTATTTCTTTTTTGAGGAAACAATTACTAGGGTGATTTTTTTATTTTCTTATTTTTATTTTATCCACGCAAATGACTTATGCGGTTATATATGCCAGGAAAACAAACCATAATTATTGTTGTTCTGACTTCTTTTAATTTATCAGTGGATATTGTTCTGCAATTTATAGAGATAAGTCTCAATCTAGCCTCTGAAATTGTACTCGAGCCTCATAATAGTTCCTGAACTTAAAAGTTACATATATTCATTCCTAAAGTTGTACTCCGGGACTCAGACTTGTCCTTCTGGCATATTCTGTCCATCTGGTGCTACCGGAATGTTGAGTTGACATCCTTCGTGACACGTGGACATTACAACGGCTAGCTGATGTGGCAGAGTAAACTGTCACGAATCAATTTGGTCCCTCAATTCAAGTTAAAACCCTAATCCCTAATTTTGAAGCCCACAGTGCTCAATCTCTTCTCTTCTCTTTGGTTCTCTGTTCTTGTCTTCTCCATCTTTGAAACCCGACGGTTATGGCAAGCACGAGCAACGCAGCTGGGAGCTCGAACAACCCACGATCATTTGGAATTATCATGAGGAGAATGAATAGAAACAGAGAATCGCGTTTGCCAGAATGGTGTGGCTACGGGTCGAGACCAGTGATGCGGTGGTCAGGGACGGATTCTAATCTAGGGAGACCGTTCCTGGGTTGCCCAAACCACAATGTAAGTATTATTGTTGTTGATTGCTGTATTTATGGATATAAAATTTGTTGATTCAATTTTTTTGGCTGTGCAGACTGTGGGTAAGAAATGGTGTGGATTGTTTTTGTGGGTTGATAAAGTTTTGGAAGAAGATGTCATAGCATGTGATGATAAAACAAGGCATTCAGTTGATAATGAAGAATGGAAGATGAAGATTACTTGAAAATTTGGTAGATTAGAGGCTGAAATTAGGGTTCTAATAATGGGGGGCATTTTGATGTTTGTGTTCATGCTGCTGATTATAGTTGGTGTTCTTGTATTAAAGTTGGATAGACAATATGGTCAACTGTATCTAGCAAAAAACAAATGACATGCATGTTATATGCATATGTTGTTCATGTACTTGTTCCTGTCCTTTTGTTTGAATGAAATGCAAATTAAAGTGTTTGATTATATGCATACTTCTATTCCTGCACTTCTGTTCAATAAAATAGAAATGGACAGGATTTGAATTACTCTTAATTCTATAACAGAGGACAAAATATAACCAAAAAGCTGACAAAACTCAATTCAAGAAAGTCATAATTTATATTGGTAATGTTTCATCCAAAAAAGGCACTATAGAGCCAAAACACCAAGTATATCAAAGTTGTTAACATATTGACCTCATAAGTTTCAAATACTAAAATCTCCAACACTTGGACAACGTTTAAGAAAGCATATATGGTAAAAAACTTCAGCAAAATAGATACACAAAGACACCATGTGTCCCTAAATATAATCATCTTAATCTTCATTTTTTGTGTTTGGGTGCCTTAAATCCAGGGTTGGGCACAAACTTCATGAAGTTTGCAAGCCTTGTAGCAGTTTCCTGTGTTGCACCTTGCATAGAGTTAGGTGGGGAATTTCTTGCTGGTTGACTGCTTCCTAGTGGGGTAGCAGCAGGTGGGGTGGTTGCTGGTGGATTGCTACTCCCTGAAGCTATTTTTTCATGATGCTTGGAGAACTTTCTTTTTAGAGGGAGCTTTGGTGGCCTAACCGGTGAGGGTAAAACCTATCAGCGAAAACATGTAAGATAGTTAGTAAACTAGGTAAGGATATGAATATAATAAATTCAAAGTCATCTAAGTTTGTGAACTTGTTGAGAGTCATCGGTTGCTGACAAGGGTGGTTCACTTAGGTCAAGATTGATTTCAGTTGGGGCTTGTGGGACAGGGGTAGCAGAGTTGGCTTGACCTTCACCACCATTAGCAGCAGTGGGTTGTGCAGCGGTAGCCTCTGCAGCAGCTCTCTTTGGACAGTTTCTTTTAGTGTGTCCTGCTTCGCCACAATAACGACATCGACCTTTTTTTATAAATTCTTTTCATCTTGGTCTTCTGCTTCTTACTCCCACTTGGCTCCTCATCTGCATCCTTTCTTCTTTTTTTCTTAAGTGGTCCTGGCTTGTTTCTAAATTTTGGTGCTTGTGGTCTGTTATATGGTGACTTTTCCCGTAGTGCTTGACCTGGAATTGGATTGATATGGAAGGCATATGTGTTATTATATGCTTCCATGGTCAGCCACACATGACAAAACTCATCCGGTCTCTTACCAGCCCTTGCCAATGCAGCACATGCATGCACACATGGCATCCCTAAACAGCATTCACACAACAACAAAGATAACTACAGTAAGCCAATAACAAAGGCTAATAATGATAATAAGATTAAAACAAAGAATTTAAAAAATATTACCACTCAATTGCCAGAAACCACATGTGCAGAGCCTCTTTCCCAAGTCCACAACCATGTTGGTTGGCCAGTCATGAACTTTGAACTTCTCATAGTCTGTGTCACTAGACCACATCGGGACCCAATTTTTTTATTCCTTTCGTATCTTTTCTAACCTGCTGCACTGTATAGGAAGTAGAATTCCAGTGTTTGAATTAAGCTTGACCTTGTTCCTAGCTATCGACCTCCTTGCATACATCCTGACTTCTTCCAAGAGTGTGATAATAGGCTTAGCTCTAGTATCTTTGATCCTGGAGTTGAAGACTTCACACGCATTGTTGCAGATGTTGTCTATTTTAAGTGCATTACTGAAGAATGCCCGGCTCCAAGAGTCTCTAGGCCACTTGTTCAAATACTCCCAAGCTTCCTTATTAACCATCTCAATCTTTTTGATGATTTCCAGGAATCCATCTTGGCTAGTACACCTTGCACAATCCCACAGTAGTCCTCTAAGTTGGAGATCCTTCAATTACTTATTGAAGTTCTTCCACAAATGCCAAACACAGAATCTGTGATGGACATATGAAAAAACCTCCTTAACTGCATTTATAAGGCCCTGTTTGAGGTAAAAAAAAGTTGTCAGACACTTGTTTTCGAACACCAAAATAGTTCCTACACTTTTATAAGTGACATCAAACTAGTCCCTAAACTTATGTAAGTGACATCAAACTAGTCCCTAAACAGCACTGTTACATACAAATAGGACATTATGCTGCATGTATAAACATCAACCCAAGACATTGTTCAGCATGTATAAACAGCAGCCCAGTTTATAAACAACATGTTCAAGCACAACCAATAGGTAACAACTAATAAGTAACAATAGATTCACACTTAATAAGTAACAACTAATAAGTAACAACCAATAAAGACAACAAATATTGCATACCTTCTCCATATCTGAGATAAAATACAGCTTGTTCTTCTTATAATCCCCCAAGTCTTGATGAAGTAATTCCAAGAACCACTTCCAGTTCTCAGTGTTCTCAACAGGGACAATTACATAGGCAATCACATATATATAGTTGTTTGCATCTTGGCCAACAGCAGACAGGATCTGACCAACATGCCGGGTCTTCAGAATCATTATAAGCTTCATCATGCACATCATGATAAGGAGCAACTGATGATCCAAACTTAGGAATCGGTCCAAAAATAATTTCATCATCCTCAAAATCTGAGTCTGCACAAACAGGACCATCATCTTCAACCATAATAGCCTTCTTTGGTTTTGTAAGTTTTTTGTCTGTCCTAGTTCTCAGTTTCACATTAGTCTTTGCTGCTGATCTATCCTGAGGCAAGTCTTCTTCACTGGATACCTCATCACCACCAGGCCTATATGGTTCATCCTCTGCACTATCATCACTGTCATGGCTGTCTGAGAATTCATCTGAGCTAGACAAAGGAACAAAGGCTATTTTAGGCTGTTTCCCTTACGAATTGTTCTTGCAATATTTTCAGTAGCATCAGCTCTTATCAGTGGCCTCCTTCCATATGATGCTGTTATTTTTACATTCTTACAGTCTCTTTTTGGTACAGCCCTTCTTGGTTTCTTTCACTTTAGACCATGGTTTAGAAATTGCAATAGGTTAGGCCATTTTTTTGTGGAATTTTGGGCTTGGTTTTACTGGGTTGGGCCATTGTTTTTGGTAGTGAATTGGGCTTAGATCCAAGACTTGTAGTAGGTTGGGGGGAATTTTTTCTAGTATGTTTTGTTTACCAGCAGAAACTAAAGAAGTTGGCTCCTTTGGTTTTGTTGTATCAGTAGGCTTTTTTGGTTTAGAAGTTGGAGTGCATGGTGCTGTGGTGGGAATTGGTTCGGTTGTGGCATTGGTGGTGGGGTTTGGGGTGGGAAAATGGTTGGTATCCCCATCAGCTCCTTGTCTTTAGATGTCACTGGTTCTGCTTCCTCAATATACACAGGTTTAGATACTCCATATTCATAGTACACATGAATAACCCCCTTGTTCTTTTGAGCTAGGTAACACATCTTCATGAGCTCCTTATCATCTGTTATTGCTCTTAAACTAGTTTGCAAAGGCCTATTAGGCACCAGCCACCAAGTTTGACTAACCTTGTCATACCCAATATTCTTGTGATAGTCTCAGAAGAAAAATACATCTAGTATGTCTGTATCAATGTCCAGCAACTCACAAATCTCTCCACCGTTGTAAGACTTACTTCTATCAGCCTCTGTGATAAACGACCCTCCATGGTGAAATATGATGGTAATCAACGGATCACCCATCTGCAATTTAAAAAAAATTCATTGATTAGAGTCATTGTCTTGAAACACATTAACAATTTGGAAACTCCACAACTAACTGCAGTAAATCCTAACACATAAAGAATAAGGTTCCATATCAACAAAACACAAGAAACACTCCTAGTCTGTAATTTTGTTGGCTAAACCACTAAGAAACCTAGTTCTGATCAAACCCTAGCATAGAGCACAAAACAGAGGCATTCATACCTACAGATTACAATCGAAAAAAAAAACGGACTGAACTTTTGTGAATATTAAGTTAACAACAATATCAAAAATCAAAGAAACCACATATTTTTTTTCATTTTTGGCTTACCTGTTTCAGAGAAACGAGCCTTCACAACTCTGTGTATGAAAGAGATGACAAAAGCGATGCTCCAGAGCCTAAGTTTTTGACAGAAATCAGTGCGGTTAATGCAATCGCACAGACGCCATTGGTGAGTGTATCGGAGAAGAAGAAACCTCAATTTGTGTTGTGTTTGTTTTGTGTTTTAAGAGGGGGGAGACAATACGTTAGTGTAACGTTGAGGGAGGAAGGTTTTCAGCATGAAACGACGTTGTTTCATGTCATTTTGGCGCCATAGCCAATACGGCGTCGTTTCTGTAATGCCTACGTGTCACGAAGGATGCCAACTCAGCTTTCCGGTAGCGCCAGATGGACAGAATGTGCCAGAAGGACAAGTCTGAGTCCCGGAATGTAACTTCACGGATGAATATGGGTAACTTTTAAGTTCAGGGACTACTATGAGACTTGAGTGCAACTTTAGGGACTACATTGAGGCTTATCTTGCAATTTATATCTGTTCTATTACTTTTCAATGTATATTTTTTTTATTTTTTAAATAAAAATATTAACAGCACTATTATATCAAATAATTTTTATAATTAAGCCTAATTAAATTTTCTAAAATCAAGAGTGTTTTTTTTTCTTTTTCTATTTTTTTGTATTATTTTTTTTCTTCTTTTAAAAATATACAAATTATAAAATAAATAAGATATAAAAGAAAAAAAAAAGAGAAAATGTAAAAGAAGAAAGAAGAAGAAGAAAAAGAAAAAGAACAAGAGAAACGTGTAACAAACTGGCCCCAACCTTGCCCCATCATGAAATAAACTAACAATTTTTTTACGAAGACAACTCATCCCGCATTTTGGCGAGTAATTATCGATCTTGGTTATGATATAGAGAGAAGCAATGTTCCTCTAAAATAAGAAAATTAATAAGGTGAGAGATCATTTTTAAATCAATATAAAGTAGGACTTATACTTGATAGAAGTTATAAATTTAATTGTAATTAATTTTTTATTTTATTATTTTACATATTTTTCTGAAACTAAGTATGTTGATGGTTTGTGTCATTTCTGTATTTTTCAGACAGATATTTCAGGAGGTAATAATCAAATGATTAAAGAGAGTGAAAGAAACATTTTTTGTTCAA
This sequence comes from Arachis ipaensis, assembly GCF_059453495.1. Lineage (NCBI taxonomy): Eukaryota > Viridiplantae > Streptophyta > Magnoliopsida > Fabales > Fabaceae > Arachis > Arachis ipaensis. Next base: position 28,091,768 of record NC_142441.1, on the reverse strand, counting down.
ATGAGTGGATCTTTGGGAAGAATAATCTCTTGTCTTTCGTGGTTGGGACTTGGGAGGATGATTTATATTTTCCCATGTTATTCAATCGCTTACCAAGAATGATTACTTGTCTTTCTTCGTTTGGAGTTATGGGAATATGCCGGCCCGAGTTTATTCTGGAATTTTTAAGTTAACACATTTAACACGCGATGTTCCACACCAACACTCAGTATAAATTAAATTTAATTTAGTTATAAATAGATAAGAAATTTGAATTGATTGTTTTTAGTTTATCTCTTGTTGATTCACACATAAGATTGAATGTTTGAAAGTAATTCAACTAAACTACGCAATATTTTCTAGTCCCATGTTTAAATTGAGTAGTCGTCAGCAATGTAGAAAATTTACATTGCATATGCATGAGTTATGCGAAATTCTAATAGGTCGGCAAAGGATTTGACGAGGTTTGTACTATTAAATAGTTTCAACTTTCAATAATAAAATATATTTTTTAATTTATTTAATAATTATTAAATAAATTTTATTTAATTTTATTTATAAATTAATTTTTTATTTATTATTTAATTTTAACATTTATTTTTATTTTATAATTATTATTTAACTATTCATCATTTATGTTTATTAACAATTTAAAAAATAATGAAATAGATTTTCTATTAATCATAACTTTGATAAATATCCACTACAACAATTCCGACAGATAGCGGCGGCCGATTTGCAGCGGTTGTAGAAATTCGCCGCTGAATGAAGAGTAGCAGCGATTAATACAGCGGTTAGTCGTTGGAGTTGCTATCCGTTTCACATCTAACGGCGGTTAGGATCAACCGCTGTTAAATGTAACAAAATTGCACACATAATTGCTGAACCAATACTTAATTTTAGCGGCGGTTTTATTCTAACCACCGCCAAATTTGCTTAGTTCCTCACTCTCATATTTGGATGTAGTCTCGTTTTTTAAAACTAAGAGAATATAAGTTACTTTATTTCTCATTAGTTTCATCAATGTTGTTCTGAATTAATGTTGTCGTTCGCAAATTTAGAAATTTTTTATTGGTAAATAATTTGGATTTGTCCGTATTTGATTTTTTTATATAGTCTAATTAGTTAATTTTGATCAATTTGTTTGAGTCACTGTTACCTAAACCGTGACACCAATTTCTGGATTTGTTTTATATATAAAAGATTAATCACTTTAAAAAGAGATTTTATTTCACTCATGTGAACAAGTTTACAAATTAGATTTTCTCATTTACTATAAGATATTATAAGGTTGCATTCAAGCATAAATGAAAAAGAAATATGTTAGAAATGTATCAGTTAATACTAGCTTTAATCGATCATAAATTAAAATAGGGCTTTTTCGAAAATATTCCTTATTCAACCCGAATCTTGAAATTCCAAAAGTAGTCACATATGTAATACTACAACCAAAACTATTAAACTAAGTGGACACGACCTAATTCTTAAAATACAAGGTCAAAATTTCTCTTCAACATCGTATTGACCTGGGTAAAAATACTCTGTCAAGAATCTATGACTTTCACGTGTTACAGGATTTGATATTTCATCTCCATACCATGGCATTTTGTTCAAATCGAAGCCCCTATTTGCAACATGTACATGATCTTGTATTTGCTGGTTATCCAAAGTTTCTTTGTCTTCTTTCGAAACCTTTTTGAGATCAGACTACATGGAGATCTCAATTCTAACAGAGGAAATTTTATCTAAATTTTCTTCTGAATCAGTCTCTATCCATCTAGACTGTCATTAACTACTTCGCCTGAATATTCAGGTAACACTGAAAATATGAACATCATACAACAAGAAGGACATTCGTCAGAAATTAATTTAGTAAAAACATTGTATGTTAATATCATTAGAAACTTTTAGAACAAATAAAAAATAAACAATAGTTACCATCTCCCTTATTAGTACTCTGGGCATATCTCTTAGATAGAAGATCTGTAATGTGCAATTCTATATACTTCATTTTCTCTTTTGATGCAATATCCAACTCAACAACATGGTTGTTTCTGAAGCGCGTCTACATAATACCAGATATAGTTTATAGTATTTTTTTGTGAAATACACTACTTATTTACAATGAAATTTTTGTATTAGGAATCTATTCTTTTACCTTCAATTCAGCAAGTATTTCAGAAGAACTCTTTCCAGATGCATATGTCACAAAATATACCCAAACCTTTTTTCGTACATTGATCCTCATTTATGAAGTTCCTACACGTTTGAATGTTAACATTACAAATATTATTCCAATACATTTGGTTCTCGTATATAAACTTAACATATACATTATTCAAGTAATCAATAACTGTGTACCTAAGGAACGAACCTGCATGGTATAATTGTTTGCCGTTTTTAAATATTCCTTGAAACAAGAGCGTCCTGATATAGCCTCCAACCAACACCTAATATTCACTTTACGAAACCATATGTCTCTAGCAACAGCAATTGCATGTTCCAACGAAGAGAATGGTGAGGCTACAGCCATTTCTGTAGTAAATGTCGGGCTTGCACAGCATGATGAAAAGTCATTCATTTCCACTTGCCTTGTTATTCCATCATTTTAAAATAACTAATATTTATTAGTCATAATAACATTAAGATTAGTTAATGATGATTATATATGTTATCTTTAAATAAAACCGAAATTAAGAACAACAGCATCAAATAATATAGATACCTCATTTTGGAATAAATGTAGATAAACAAAAAAAATGGAAGAAATGGGAAAAAGCTTTAATTTATTAAAGCTGTTAATCCAGTAAAGAGTTCATTGAAATACGAAAATGCAAATTATGATGTAACCAGCCAACTATATACAAAAACTAATTGATAACTTATTAAACACACAAATCTTCTTTAAAAATTACGTTGTACAATCTCATGTTTCATTCTGCAACATCATCAATATTTTCAGAAACATTGTCTGTTGGGTCTTCTGTATATCATCCCTTGTCAACTGTAACTCTCCAATGTTCTCTATCGTTGACATGTTTAACCCTGGCTGTGGAGAGAAACCAACTTCAGCTTCTTCATTCTCTTCTCCCATGTCATACAAGTCTCGTGGCTTCACATGAACAACTATGCTCCATTCTTTATCTACTTCATCATCCACATAGTATACAAGAGGAGCCTCTGATGCCAATATGTACGGTTCATCGTCTTTTTGATCACCGGTGTGTATTGAACGAGAGAAGTTAACACTAGTAAGACCCAAATGATCTTGTTTGATTCCTCTAGTAGTAATCGTGTCCGCCCAAATACACTTGAACAGCACGACTGAGAATTGACAACTGTAATTTAATTCAATTATGTCTACAATTTTGCCATAATATGGAACACTATCAATAGCCACTTTTTGGTCACGCATGCTTGCATAACTTCGTGTATTAGATGAGACATATACTCCACTATTTTGGGTTTTCATCCCTTCATCCTTTGCCATAATTCTAAACTTATACCCGTTGACATTGTACGCCCTATAACGTCTTGCTTGCAGTCTGGGTCCACATGCAAGGCATTGAATCTCACTTGAATACTCAGTGCTCTCCATTGGAACCTGCTACCATATAACAGCCATTCTTACATGCATCAAATTTAAAGTATTATAGTATGTTTCATGCTATCATTTGAACTTGGCATAATGCTTACTGTATGCTAACCTCTTGCTTGAACCACTGAACAAATTCCTTGTGCACAATGCTGTCTATTTTTTATTGCGACCTTGTTTGACCTCGTAGCATTCTCTTTATTTTTTATCTAAATGAACTATTTGAAATAGCACAACATTATTCACTGATAGTGAAAGGCTTAACAGATTTATCTCTGAGAGTTGAAATTTAACATAAGATCACTTACTCAATAAATTCAGAAATAGCCTCGCAGTTGACTAGCACGTGACGATGTGCTTGATGTTGTTCCATCTGACTTAGCTTAAAATGAGTTGCAGCCCCTACCGCCTTTCCAATTTTTGGGAACATCGTTTCACATGCATCAGGGATCATTCCACTAGGTTGATCGTCAACTCGCACCAGTCGATTCATCCTAGTCTCAATGTCATCCAAATATCTAGAACAAAAGGTTAGAATCTCCTCAGATAAGTATCCCTCTGCAATTGAGCCTTCTACTTGAACCCTGTTGTGCACATATTGCTTCAAACGTCCCAGATACCTTTCAACGGAAACCATGTCATATGAGTAGTACAATTTATTAATGAAACCACATGTTGTACTAAGGTTTACATAGGAACTAACCTCTCTATTGGATACATACACCGATAATGTACTGGGCCACCAATTTTTACTTCTTCTACAAGATGCACGATAAGGTGTACCATGATTGTAAAGAATGATGGAGGAAAAATCATCTCCATACGACACAGGATATGAACAACATGATTTTGGAGTTCATCGAGCTGTAGAGGGTTAACGGCTTTCCCACAGAGTGCTCGAAAAAATGATGAAAGATTGGCAATTACGGTACCTATATTGGCAGGCAGTGCATTCTTGACCAGCATTGGAAGCAAATGTTCCATCAGAACGTGACAATCATGACTTTTCAAACCATACAACTTACGCTGTCGCAAGTCAACACAACGCGTAATATTGCTTGAATAACCATCTGGAAAGATGACATGTTGAAGAGTCTTTAGAAATATATCCTTTTGTGCATTTGACATGGTAAAAACTGCAGAAGAATATTTTCCACCCTCGCGCGGCCACAACTCCGGCCTTATGCCCATGTATTGTAAATCCTTTCGAGCTTTCAGATTGTCCTTTGACTTTCCACTATTGTTTAATATAGTGAACACTATGTTATCGCAAACATTTTTTTCTATGTGCATAACATCTAGGTTATGACGTAGCATATTTTCTTCCCAGTATGGAGTTCGAAGAAAACACTATTCTTCTTCCAGTTTGATTCACCCACATTGGCATCTTCACCATTGCGTCTTTTTTGTCCTATGACGTTTGTCATCTTTCCAAATGACACGTGAACATTTGATTGTTATCTTAGAATATCTGTTCCAGACAACATCTTTGGAGGAAAATCACTAATAGTCCACATCAATGCCGCAAACATCTTGAAAATGCTTTTCTTGTTAGCGTCGTACATTTCTACCCCATCCCATAATTGCTTCAACTCATCAACTAGGGGCTGCAAGTAAATATCTATGTCATTTCCTAGCATTTTAGGCCCAGGAATAATCATAGATAGGATAAACGATGTCTGGTTCATGCAAAGCCATGGAGAAAAGTTGTACGGGATAAGAATAACCGGCCAAACAGAATACTTTGTGCTCATGTTCCCAAAAGGATTAAATCCGTCGCTAGCTAAGGCCAGGTTAACACTGTGTGGGTCCGATGAAAAAGAAGGATTCTTCTCATCAAATTTTTTCCAAGCAATAGCGTCCCTAGGATGCCTAAAAAACCCGTCACTATTGTGACCCTCCTTATGCCACAACATGTCTTTAGATGTTTTGCTGCACATGAATAACTGTTGCAGTCGCGATATGAGCGGAAAGTACCGAAGAGTCTTTGCTGCTATTGGTTTCCCATTTCTCCTAATTGAGTTTTTAGCTTGAGAATATGAATAACCCTTCCGCGTCTTTTGCTTCCATCTTGAAATCCCGCAGCATTTACACCTTGTCAATTCTTGATCATCATCCTGGTATAACATGCAATCGTTTGGGCATGCATCTATTTTCTTGTATTCAATACCCAGCTTCCTAATCGTCTTTTTGGCCTCATAGAATGTTGTCAGAAGTTTAGCGTGCTCAAAAGCCTCTCGCAACAAATCTAGGATCATTGACATCGCCTTGTTGCTAACACCACACATGCACTTTATATGATAAAGCTTTACTATAAATGATAGCTTCGAGTATTTTGAACATCCGGGATATAGTTCTTGCTCTCCGTCTGCAAGTAAATCATTAAAATTCCTAGCCGCACGACTTGGCCGTTTGATAAACCCATATTTCATGAGTTCTTTTGTGCTTAATTTGAGTAATTTATACAATCCTTCACCTACTTATTCATATCAACTGCATGGTTTTACTTTCCCTTCCTTATTATGTCATATTGTGAAAAACATGTTTCCTAAGCTTTAAAAATTAATTATTTTAATTACCTTTATTTCCATTCGATGCCGTGATTAGTGTGTTGAGTAGTTTCAGATTTTCTAAGGCAGAATGACTTAAAGGACGGAAAAGGAAACATATAAAATGGAAGGAGAAAGCAAAACGGAGCTTTAAGAAAACTGGTATTCACGCGATCGCATAGACGACGCGATCGCGTGTCAAGCACGAATCAGCAGCGACGCGGCCGGATGACTGACGCGACCGCGCGCCTTAAGCAGAACGCACATGACGCGGTCGCATGACTGACGCGACCGCGTGGCAAGAAAAAGCTCCGAATGACGCGACTGCGTGACCCACGCGGACGCGTGACAGAGGCCACGTATCAGAATTTACAGAATGCGCCCCCAGCGATTTCTGAAGCCCTTTTTGGCCCAGATCCAAGTACAGACAGCATAGACCAGAGGTTATAAAGTGTGGGAATGCATCCATTCAAAGAGAGCTCGCATATTCTTAATTTTCAATGATTTAGATTTAGTTGAGAGGGAGATTCTCTCTCTCTCTCTCTTAGGGTTTAGGATTACTTCTTGTTTTAAGAGTGACTCTCAATCCAGGTTTTATATTTCTTTGTTTTAAACTTCCCTTTCACTTTATTTATTTATTCCAGTATCTGAGTTGGCTATTTACCTTTATAATTGAATTTATGAATTTCTCCCATGTTACAGACTGTTATTTACATTAATGATAATTGAGGTATTTTCAGTTTATGATTGTTCTCTTTGATTTAAGTTACCATTGCTTCCCATCTAAGAATATTTTTATTATTCCAGCAATTTTACTTTTTTCCCTTTTGGTCCTGGTTAAGAATTTAGTAACTCAACAGTTATTAAACTCAACATAATTGATAATCGTTATCTTGCTAATTGAGCTGAACTTAAATAATCCCAACCTTTTCTTAGGAAATAAATAGGATTCAGAGGTCAATTTAATTAGTCCCTTGACTTTCCTTTGCCCTAGTACAGGTCGATCAAGTGGAGTTTAGATTCAACTTTCATTATAGTTGAGAGAGATAACTACGTTGGACCTCCAACTTCTCTTACCTTGCCAAAAGTCTGCTTTACAGTATTTATTTATTCTAATTGCCATTTACTTTACTTGTCATTCAAATTACTTTCTTCTCATCTTCTAAACCCCGATTACAACCTTTATAGCCAATAATAAGAACATACTTCCTCGCAGTTCCTTGAGAAGACGACCCGAGGTTTGAATACTCGGTTAACAATTTTTAAAGGGGTTTGTTACTTGTGACACCCAACACGTTTGTACAAAGGGATTTTTGTCGGTTTAGAGACTATATCTACAACGCAACCGTTTCTATGAATCTCTTTACTGGTAAAAATCTCGACGTCAAAATGGCGCCGTTGCCGGGGAACTGCTAACGTGTGCCTTATTATTGGTTATTGTAAATATTTTTCTTTTGCTTGCTTATTTATTTTTGTTTTTCCTTTTTATCTTTATTTGCTACTATGAACTCTCACCCCTCTTGCTTTGAGTTTGGTTCTAATATTGTTAAAGGAAATAGAGGTTACAGCAGGAATGTGCATCAAGGTCAGACCAATCAAGGATGGATGGAACCAAGAGGATCTAATCAACCCTTTTGGCAGCAACACCCTCCGAGATATCCTGGACAAAGACCATTCTACAGTGCATACCCAGCTGAAAGATATGGTGGACAACCTTGTAACTACCAACAAGCCCCACCCCGTGCATATAAACCATCCTTTCAACATAACCTCGAACCACCACACTCACAAGATTCTCTTCACCATTCGCCACCCTATGATCCTTCCCTACCCCAATACCAATCCATTCACTCCCAATCACCACCACTTTCCTTTGTATCATGTCCAAGTCCAGCAACCCGAGAAGTAGAGGATCGCCTAAAGAAAACAGTAATTAAATTTCAAACAACCATTCAACAACTGGAGCAAGTGATAATTCAATGGGCTTCTAGGCGCTCAAATACACAAGGATCAACCACAGCTCCATGTGGACAGCCTAATGAAGAGCAGAGCATGAAGGAATTGCCAGAAACTCCAGTGGACAAGACAGAGCATGAATTTGTACTAGAACAATTAGAAGAAGCTGTCTTTGTTCAAGAAGAAGAGTTGTTGAAGACCTAGGAGATGCTGAACTTCCATGGGAATCCAGGATTGAGGAAAACTCCGTCCAGGATGCTACAGTTGATGCTAAGGAGGATACTGTACAATCTCCAAGGCAAGTCGTTTATGAGGAATCAGACAGAATAATCCAAGAAGCAAATTCCCTTAATGATGATAGTCACAAGTCTAGCTCTTTTGGTGATGAACTTGCATCCGCAAGTGAATTCTCTGAGATCGAAGAATCTTCCCCAAGTGAATACGAAGATGATGCAGAGGTAGATTTCTCTCAACCTCCAATCTATGACTCAAGTGATGAGGAAGACATAGAAGACTTTGACCAGGACACAGATACAATTGAAGATCTTTGCAAGGAAGTGGAGGAATTCACAGAAGAGCACAAGGAAACGGAACTTGCAGAACCACCAAAAACACCTATCCCAAGGCCATTGCCACCTAATACAAGCTTCAAGTGGGTACAATCCTTAACTTATAACTTTACTTATTCGCTTGAATATGGTTTGCTTGAAACAGATGGCCAGCTTAGAGCTCTCTGCGGCTTTAAGAGTAAGAGGGAAATGGCTCGTACTCAGAGCTGGTGCACAAGGTTCAATAAGGTTCCACGCTTCACCTCGAGATACACAGATTGGTATCATGCTAAATTACATGGATCACGGAAAATGTTTGGTCACCACGGTGAGTTTCTACTTTTTAAACCGCCCGGATGGAAACATGTAGATCAAGACGGAGGCGGATTTAAAAGCAAGGCTTGGAATCCTGGACTCTATCCTGACATTCGTCGTCCCGGGAGCCTGAAAATCTGTTTGGAGCTGCTTAGAAGCTTTGCATGCTTGGTTTAGGACCCCGGAGGCTATTGGCATTCCAAACACTGGTGAAGATTTTTAGACGAATTTAAACATAAACCACCATAACAGGATACTCCTCCAATGTCCAACTTAAGGACTTTAACTAAAAGTGCTAGGTGGGAGACAACCCACCATGGTATGGTCGCTTCTTTTTCAATTTATTTCTTGTTAATTGCTTTCCTTTTTCCTTTTTTATTTTAATTTATTAAACCTGGAATCATGCATAGCATTCATGTTAATCATTGCATTCTGCATTTTTCATGCATAAAAAAAAAGGGGTGCATGACGCGACCGCATCCCATGCGATCGCGTCATACTGCGAAAAACACCACCCACGCGACCGCGCGACCCACGCGGCCGCGTGATATATATATCGGCGTAAGGATCCAACGAACAGAAAGTTAGGCTGCAATCGTGCGGCCCTTGTGCGTTTCGCACAAATTGGCCCACGCGATCGCATGCCCCATGCGATCGCGTCACCTGCACAATACCAATCCCACACGACCGCATGAGCGACGCGATCGCGTCGCATGGATTGCACATCACCCCAGAAGGAGACAGAGAGTTGCCCTAAAACGGCGTTGGAGTCGTGCGTTTAGCACGAATTCCAGCAACGCGATCGCGCGATCCACGCGATCGCGTCACCCCTCTTTCCCCCTCTCATGCGATCGCGCACCCCACGCGATCGCGTCACTCCCATTTTCACCCCAACCACGCGACCGCGTGCCCCACGCGCCTGCGTGGATTCGAAAATATAACCCCCCAGCCTGCGAACCCTATCAGTCGCGCAGCCCCTCCCACCCCCAACCCTCTTCTCCCTCTCTGCCTCCTCTCCCTTCAACCACCACCCAGCACCACCCAGCCGCCACCGCGCCACCACCCAGACGCCGCCGCCGTCCAGACACCACCGCCGCACACCCCCTCCCCTTCCTTCTTCTCCCTTCTTCCTCTCTCCTCCCCTCCCCACCACTGCCCTCCGCGACCACTGCCCACCACCGCCGGCCATCCAGCCGCGCCCCCCCTCCTCCGCCACCCACCCACAAACCTCCCTTCCTCTATCCCTAACCCCAAAACCCTCTCCACCACTGCCCTCCGCGACCACCGCCCACCACCGCCGGCCATCCAGCCGCGCACCCCTCCTCCGCCACCCACCTACAAACCCCCATTCCTCTATCCCTAACCCCAAAACCCTCTCCGCCACTGCCCCCCTCAGCTGCCACCGCGACGCCGTGCCCCGCCACCACGCCGGACACCGCCACTGCCACCTTCTTCCCCGTTCCACCCCTCCTACCTACCAGGTTCCGCAAACCGCAACCCCTTTTTATCCGTTCGTCATTTTTCTGCAATTTTTTTCGTTTCTGTTCATCATTAGGATAGATAGATATGCATGCTGTAGTGGATTTTTAGGTTGTTAGGTAGCTTAGGCTGTGGTTAGTGGATCTAGGTCTGTTTACTTGCACTGTTCCTGTTTCTGTTTTATCCTAACTGCTATTCTGCTATTCCTGTGACCTCGTTCATATGCTATGATTTCTTGCTTTCGCTGCTTGTTACTCTGAATTTTCCTGTTTCTATTAATTATAGGTAACTACAGCAAGTTTTTAATTCATATGAACTGCTATGATTGCTGTTTATTTTTCGGGACACTCCAATTTTAGCCGAAATGCTGCCCAAATTTTTTAAAATTGTTTTCATTCATGTTTTGGTTTGGCATTTCTGAACTCTGTTTTACTCTGCTTTACCCAAACCATTTCATGAATGCTATGGCAGACATTCTTATCCTCTTTGATTTTCTGGTCCATAAACTGCATTTGTGATTCACTGATTCTAATTTTTGCTTTCTTTATTTCTATTCGAATCAGCATCACCCTGTTTTCCTTGTTCGATTATGAGTACTTCTATTCTTACCTGTGAATCCTTGTTATATGGAATTTTTCTATGCCACTTACTTTAACCCGCACTTCACTAACTCACTAATTTTAATTTACTAAATTCTTTTTCAAATTTTAACCATACTAACCCTTTTGATGTCTTTTCTGATTATTTTCACTTTCCTATAACTTTCTAACCATGGCATATTGATTATTTTTCCATTTAACATAAATTCAATCATATTTCATATACTCATTTTCCTTATTTTACTTCTCCTTTGCCGCTTTGAGTTTCCTTTCTTTAATTGCCTATTTGCTTTACTATTTTTATCCATATCCTGGTTTTCTATTTTTCAGGATGTCTGCCTCACAGAGGAAAGGCAAAGGCAAGGCTACTGGCAAGTGCAAGAGAGGAGATTCTTCCCAGTCCATCATTGCTCTAATGCATGATTCTTCATGGCGGGAGAAGAACTTCACACAGCAGGAGAAAGCTGACCAGCTGCTCCCTGCAAATGATCCTATCAAATTTGCAAACCGGTACTGTGAACTGAAGTACCCGGCTTTTGTAAACTCCAGAAATCTATACCTGGAACGAACTCTGAAGATTCCAGAAGCCCTTCAGCAGTACACCACTGAGCAAATCAAGCAAAGGGGCTGGTTCTTTCTGGAGAGAACACTGACAGAGGTCAACGCATCTTGGGTCCGGGAATTCTACTCCAACTACTACCTCACCACCCTAGATGCAGTGAACCTGAGAGGAAAACAAATTATGGTCACTGAAGAGGCCTTAGAGGACATTCTCCAGCTCCCAGCCAAGTCCGATCAGCCTGATGGTTATTCAAAGGCTGAGGAGGACATGCGTTAGATGCAGTTTGATTGGGATGCTGTAAAGGCATGGATAGCTCTCGACCCGACAGTTTCTTGGGAGATGGGTCAGGACACTACCATGCCTAGAGGGATCAAGAGAGAATACTTAAACGATGAGGCTCGGTTATGGCATCAGATCTTGAGTAATTATGTGATGCCGAGCACTCACGAGACGGAGATCCCGGCTGCTATGATCACCCTCCTTTGGTGTGTGTTGGAGGGTAAAGACCTTTATCTGCCACGTTTCATTAGGCACTATATGGCCAGGGTCCACGTCCGAGGTACCCTCCCTTTTCTGTATCTGGTTACACAGCTTGGCCATCGAGCTGACGTGCCATGGGAGGATGCCGATGAGAGACCACCAGCGGCGGATTGCAGGAAGATCATTCCACACATCCGGAACTTCTTAGCCCTGGGCCACAGACCACCACCGTTCATTGCTACTGATGAGTCAGCCCCACCGTCTGCTGGACCCTCTTCCTCCACTGCTGCACCACCTACCACTGCACCCCCACCTGCCACAGAGCCCGTCTATGATCTGGTGCACCGCTTGTTTCGACGACTTGACCAGATGGAGCGTCGTAACAAGCGGCGCTATGAGCACCTAAAGCTGATGATACGATCCGGTGACATCCCCTCCGAGCCTGACACACCGTCCGAGGCATCTGAGGAGGAGGCGGATGCGCCCGAGGCAGAGCCCTATCTCCAGGAGGCAGCACCAGCCGCACCACAGGCAGCGGTCCCACATCAGATTGAGGCTGCGGATCTTGAGATCCCGATCCAGTCAGCACCGCCTCCACAGCAGCCAGACCCTCAGCCCACTACCACCACCGAGACTCCAGCTACCATCCCTCCCAGTGATGACACTCCTTCACACCCAGCTTGATTGAGCATCGAGGACGATGCTTCCTTTTAAGTGTAGGGAGGTCGCCATCTCTGGCGTTTATTTTGGTGAACCACTACATACTTTTTCTTTTATTTTGGATATTTTTCTGTATTTTTCTTTTTACTGTTATTTTCTGAGTACTTATACATTGCTTTTATGTATTTTTACTCTATTTTCTGCATTTTGCATCTTTAGTTCATATTTTAGCCATTTAGTTTATTTTAGTTATTTAGTTTAGTTTGCAATTCTGATTTATTAGTGGATTAATTAGTATAGTTTACCCCTTTTTAGCATAAGATAGTATAGTTTAAAATTGAAAAATATAAAAAGGAAGTAAGCTAGGAAATTGAACATATCAGATTTAAATCCACAAACCTTATATATAGCATTACATGATGTAGTTAAGCTGACAACATTTCATCAAGGAGGAACATTAAAACTTTAAAAGCTACCCTAAATAATTTTTTTATGAGAATAATGGGAATTTTTAACTAAACCTGCATACAATATATGAATGATATATGATGCTTGAGTTAGAGAACACACAGCCTGTGAGTCTTGAGCTTAATTGTATGGATGCATTCAAACCATAATTTCATTTCTGTGTGTTTTATTTCTTTTTATTCTGATGTTCTTTCCTTTGCTTTAATCTATATGTCCAATTATAGAATATAGAATAGATACATACCAAGAGAATGATTGAGGCCATCATTTGAATTCAGCTCACTTACCCCAAATTAGCCTACCTTTTACATCACCCTTGTTAGCCCCCTTGAGCCTTTTAAAACCCCTTTATTCTATTTAGCCAAATTACTAGCCTTAAGCAGAAAAACAAAAGAAAATCCCAAGTGAATCCTTGGTTAGCTTAAGATAGAAAATTATGAATAGAGTTAAATGTGGGAAACCTTTTGGGAACATGGATGATAGAAACAAAAGGTAGAAAAGTTAAAAGGAATAAAATAAAATTGGGAAGCATGCTCATGAGAAAATCAAAGTGATTTAATTGCCATGTGCCTTGAAAAAAATTTTTTTTTTTTAATAAAAGGGGATACAAAAAAAATCCCCCAATGCAAAATAAACACAATGCACATGGGATAAAAAATAAAGAGTGAAACATGAGCATGTAACAATAAGTGGGACAATATGGGAGAATAGGTAAAGAAGTTTTATCTTGCTAAAAATGTATATTAGGTGAGATCTTAGTCTAATTAAGGATTCACTTATTAGCTCACTTAACCCTATACATAAATCCTTACCTTTACCTTGGCCCCATTACAACCTCAACTAAAGACCTCATGACTTTTTGGTATGACTATATTCTATAATTGTTGATTGGTTAGATGAAGAACAAAGCTATAGAAAGTAAGAATAAAAAGAAAAATAGATTGAATAAACCCAATAAACACTGAGTGACTAGAGAGTAAACACAAAATCCAGTGAGGGTTCTATAACTCATCAACATATATCTGTACTTAATTTACTAATTGTTTTGCAAGTTTGTACAATGTTTTCTTAATTTACTAATATATATATATATACATACATGACTCCTTGAGAATGTGAATTAACTTGGCTACATGTAAGCTTTATATATGAGTGAATAAATTAGAGTTGCATGATGCATCATTCATTTAGGTAGTTGCATTTAAATTAGGTTGCATTGCATGACATTCCATCACTTTAACCTTAATTATTTACCTTGGATTTAGCATGAGGACATGCTAGTGTTTAAGTGTAGGGAGGTTGATAAACCCATATTTCATGAGTTCTTTTTTGCTTAATTTGAGTAATTTATACAATCCTTCACCTACTTATTCATATCAACTGCATGGTTTTACTTTCCCTTCCTTATTATGTCATATTGTGAAAAACATGTTTCCTAAGCTTTAAAAATTAATTATTTTAATTACCTTTATTTCCATTCGATGCCGTGATTAGTGTGTTGAGTAGTTTCAGATTTTCTAAGGCAGAATGACTTAAAGGACGGAAAAGGAAACATATAAAATGGAAGGAGAAAGCAAAACGTAGCTTTAAGGAAACTGGTATTCACGCGATCATATGGACGACGCGATCGCGTGTCAAGCACGAATCAGCAGCGACGCGGCCGCATGACTGATGCGACCGCGTGGCAAGGAAAAGCTCCAAATGACGCGACCGCGTGACCCACGCGGACGCGTGACAGAGGCCACGTATCAGAATTTACAGAATGCGCCCCCAGCGATTTCTGAAGCCCTTTTTGGCCCAGATCCAAGTACAGACAGCATAGACCAGAGGTTATAAAGTGTGGGAATGCATCCATTCAAAGAGAGCTTGCATATTCTTACTTTTCAATGATTTAGATTTAGTTGAGAGGGAGATTTTCTCTCTCTCTCTCTCTTAGGATTTAGGATTTCTTCTTGTTTTAAGAGTGACTCTCAATCCAGGTTTTATATTTCTTTGTTTTAAACTTCTCTTTCACTTTATTTATTTATTCCAGTATCTGAGTTGGCTATTTACCTTTATAATTGAATTTATGAATTTCTCCCATGTTACAGACTGTTATTTGTATTAATGATAATTGAGGTATTTTCAGTTTATGATTGTTCTCTTTGATTTAAGTTACCATTGCTTCCCATCTAAGGATATTTTTATTATTTCAGCAATTTTACTTTTTCCCCTTTTGGTCCTGGTTAAGAATTTAGTAACTCAACAGTTATTAAACTCAACATAATTGATAATCGTTATCTTACTAATTGAGCTGAACTTAAATAATCCCAACCTTTTCTTAGGAAATAAATAGGATTCAAAGGTTAATTTAATTAGTCCCTTGACTTTCCTTTGCCCTAGTACAGGTCGATCAAGTGGAGTTTAGATTCAACTTTCATTATAGTTGAGAGAGATAACTACGTTGGACCTCCAACTTCTCTTACCTTGCCAAAAGTCTGCTTTACAGTATTTATTTATTCTAATTTTCATTTACTTTACTTGTCATTCAAATTACTTGCTTCTCATCTTCTAAACCCCGATTACAACCTTTATAGCCAATAATAAGAACATACTTCCTCGCAGTTCCTTGAGAAGACGACCCGAGGTTTGAATACTCGGTTAACAATTTTTAAAGGGGTTTGTTACTTGTGACACCCAACACATTTGTACGAAGGGATTTTTGTCGGTTTAGAGACTATATCTACAACGCAATCGTTTCTATGAATCTCTTTACTGGTAAAAATCTCAACGTCACCCGTCATATAAATTCGGAAATTCTTGTTCATCATCGTCAACATCTTCATCCATTGTGGTGTCATCGGCGACCTGTAGAATTGAGAAATCAAATGCCTCGTTGACCATTTGCGTCATTGGATTTACTTGGGAGAGTGGATTATTGTTTATGCTCGTACACCTTGTGCCCTCGTCACAAGGTTTCTCGCCGTGACGAATCCAGACAGTGTATCTGGGAGTAAACGACCTCATCAACAGGTGGTCGTACGCATCTTCTCTTGTTTGCATAAGTTGGAAGTCACACTTTGGACATGGACATTTTATCATTCCATCGGACAGTGTTCAATCCTTGTTTATATTCTGCACTGCTTCGTGGCTCTAAAATCCAACTTTTATCCATATCTAATATAAAGTAAAAAAATTATATAGTTCTTAATGTAAAACATATGAACCATTGGAATTATAACTATTTTCGTAAACAATGACAATATAGATACATAGCTAATTTAAAAAAGCACAAGATAACTATTAACATTGATTTATGTATTCAACTCACATGGTCTGAATTTCTTCAACCATTTTTTTTTGTATATTAAAATTTTGGACTTGAATTTCAATAGATTCTTTTAAATTAGTAATCTTATTGATTTATTTATGTAAAGTAAATTCACATTGTCATTATTATTTATTAGGCCAATTCTATGGTGCCTATGAGCTGGTGCCTAAATTTTGCCTAACTTACTTTTTGTAATAAGTTTTGATTTTTTAAAAATTATTTATTGTTATATCTTTTAAATTAAATATTATTTTTTAACCTTTTTTAGTAAATAGGCACCATCTTTTAGGTACCATAGCATTCACCTATTTATTATTCTCATAGTATCTACTATGAGGTAGAATGTTAGTACATTAATTAGTACTAGTAAAATTAAATTCTTTTATCTATTTAGTTATTTGTTTGTAATTTTCATATTTGTCTATATAGTTATTTATTTATTATCACATTAGTTACGAACTTAAAAAATAATTATACTGTTGAATTTTATTTTCATAAAAATATTATAAGATGATCTTTATTTTATGAGTAAAGTATCATTTATGTCCCCAACGTTTGGAGTAAGTCTCAAACCTATCCCTAACGTTTTAAACGTCCTATTTGTGTCCCAAACGTTTCTAAATGTAGTCAATGTTATCCTACCGTCAAAATGGCAAAGATTTCGTTAACGGCGTAGCCTACGTGGACGTTATGCGACACGGTGGCAGGACATGTGTTGTTACCGTTATTCAATTAAAAAAAACATAAATGTGAAGCAGAGGGTCCTCTTCAAAACCCTAATCCCCAAATCTTTACTTCTCGTTGCTGCTGCACTGCCTCTGAAGAGCGATTCTGCCTGCGTGAGAAAAGATGGAGCATGAAGCATGCCAATCTGAAGCGACCCAAGGCAGCAAGCAAGCCACACAAAGTAGAAACCTAGCACGTTGAAGGAGGACAACCTATTACTGTGGGGAACGGCCTGTGCTCGCAACGTCGTCGACGGCAGAAAATCCTGGGCGGAGGTTCTGGGATTGCGTTAACTTCGGGGTGAGCTTTAGCCATGTCTTTATTTGTTGCTGAGTTATGGGTTTTGACCATCAATGGGTGTGACTCGGCTGTCTCATGTTTTGTATAGGTTGGAGAAGAATGCGGCTACTTTGTATGGGCAAAACCAGAGGAAGATCCGTCACAAGTTTCTAGGTTAAGAATGAAGGTCACAAATTTGAAGGGCAAACTGGATATGGTGGAGTTCAGGTTCATGGTTGCAGTGGGAGTTGCTTTAGTTGGATGGACACTTGCACTGATACTGGTGTTTGAAAAAACAACAGCAACTAAATTTGGGAGACTTTCACTAGAATGATGTTGCTGGTTATGATGAGTTATAGGAGAAAATTGTTAGATAGCTAAATTGTGTTCTGTATATTGGCTTAGAAATAGTAGTGATGTTGAACTAGTTGCTATTTTGTTGAACTCAATGATATTGTAATGCAATGATGTTTTTGTGAGTTTTGGTTGAAGAAAGGCTGATTTTGTGCAGATGCAATGTTGTTTCAGTGAAAGAGTTGAATGAACTCAAGTTTTGGGTTTTGCAATCTATTTAAATCAAGCAAGTCAATAGGATGGGAACAATCATTTCTATAACATATTACTTAATGATTAACCATAAAGCTGTCATTGGATACAAGCACAAAAGATTGGAAGCAAAATAACAAAACAAGAGCAACACAGTTTGCTCCACAATAATGGTCTGCAATAACATACTATTGTCTTAAAACTAGTTTCCAGACATTATAAAGATACTAAATAGAAATCCTTTACTCATAAATAAGTAGCCTTAAAACATAAAACAGCAGACATCATAGTTGTCACATCTTTTTCCATGCTTTGGGAGGTGTCCTAGCCATGAACTTCAGTTGGGATTTGCTGATGTTCTTCGATGGGCTTGGCAGCACCCTCAGATTTGTGGTGGATGGAGTCAACTTAGCCTTTTTTGAAGTAGCTTGAGAGTGTTGTGAACTCACATCATTGGCAAATGATTTTCTCTTTAGCCTTGTGACTGTGGTCTTCTTTGCAGCAGCTTGGGATTGCTTAGAGCCCTGACTGGAGATAGTGCTTGAAATAGTGCTAGTGCTAGAATTGAATCTGGAAGTTCTTCTTGTGGATCCAGCTACTTTATTTGCCTAGTAAACAACCACAATACTAGAATCTCATATCATAATCTTTAAATGCAATTAAAAAAATGAAGCCCTAACTAACAAGCGCAAAGAGAACTAACAGTGCTTACCGATGCAGTTGCAGCTACTTTGCGCTTCTTTGGACAGGTACGTTTGTTGTGACCTCTAGCAAAACAATAGGAGCACTTCTGATTCTGCCCTTCACGAGACACTCCTCCCCTAGTTGGGTTCTCATCTACAGCTTTATTACGTTTCAGTTTAGGCCTTCCAATGGGTTTCCTGTATATTGGTGGCAAAATGTCATCAAAGGGTGTCTTCTCCCACAGGTTGGGCCCATTCAAGGGATATACCACATGTTGGTAGCAATCAGTGTAGGTTGCTTTCTTGTAACAGTTTGCAACAAAGTTGTCAATGTTGAAGCACATCTTCCTGATGCAGGTCATTGCATGAGCACAGGGGATCCTGGATAGTTGAAACTTCCTGCACGAACACTCATGATTCTTCAAATCAACAACAAACTTCTCTTTGCCTCCATGGATACTTGTTACCTCATATTTGTCATGACCAGCATAGGTGCTCACCCACTTACCACTTGCATCAGCTTGTTTCTCAACCTTAATCCTGATACGGGGCAATACTTCTCTTGGGTATTCAATTATACGATCCCTATTATCAGCCCAGCGCCTCATTATGTATACTCTGATGTCTTCAAGCATGCTGACTATTGGTTTCTCTCTGGCATCCACAATCACAGAGTTAAATACCTCACACATATTATTTACCAAGGTGTCACACTTAGACCAAGTCCCAAACTTGTGCCGGCACCAATATTTGATTGGTATCTCCATCAGGTGGTTGTAGGCTCCATTATCAAGACTTTGTATTTCAGCCATTCTCCTCTCCCACTCTTGTAAATAAGTAGCCTTTGCAGCATTCCACATCATCAATTTTAGTTGCAGCCCTGGGAATCTCTTCCTGAAATTGCTGTAAAGATGTCTAACACAAAATCTATGATCCACTCCGGGAATGAGCTCATCGAAGGTTGGAACTAAGCCCTAAACCCACAAGTAATAGTTAATGCAGTAATTAAATCAGCATGATATCTGTTAGGCATAATTAAATTAGTTAATGGAGTAATTCAGTAACTCATTACAATTCAGACCCTAACCCATACACTACAAACACTTCCTCATGCAATTCAAACACCAGCATACACTACAAACACTTCCCCCTACAATTCAAACACCAGCATACACTACTAAAACTAATACTAGGTTCAATGAAGTAGCTCCTTAAAACTAAGTTTAGAAATAAGTACCTTCTGTTGGTCAGACATGAAGGTGCAGCTCCTTATCTTGTCATAGGCAAAGTCATCACACAGATTGAAAAGGAACCAGGTCCATGTGTCCTTCGTCTCAGCTTCAACCACTGCATAGGCTATTGGCAACATCTGGTCGTTCGGGTCCCAGCCAATAGCGGTGAGAAGCTGACCTCCATATGGTGTCTTGATGAAGCACCCGTCAAGGTAAATTATTGGACGGCAAACCATGAAGCTCTTCTTGTATGCATCAAGGCACACATAGAGTCTTTGAAAATTTGGCCTTAAATCCACACCAGGTTTTGGTCTCTCAGAAGCAAACTTTGGTGGTCTCTCCACTTGCAACTTCACTGTAGAACCCGGGTTAGACCTCAGCAATTCATGACAGTAGTCATAGAGCCTCCGATACTGCTCTATGTACGTTCCTTGTAACTCATCAAGAGCAAACTGCTTAACCCGAGCATCTTTAGACTTAGTCAGCTCTACATTCCACTTGCTGTATGCTTTCTCCATTAGTGTGGAGAGCTTTATCTTTGGATTCTCAGCAATTTTGTTTAGAAAGACCTTGCTCAACCATTTTGCATGCATAATCCCAATTTTCAACTCCCTAGAACAGCTATGCTTGTTGTGGCAGCTGGTTAGTTGCCATGTTTGCTCATTCTTCATCTTCCCACAGTATGCAAACCAGTTGCAACCCTCCACGCAAGTGACTTTCACTCTCCGAAGGTCAACCTTATCAAACCTCAAACCCCTCCCAGTATGTACAGCATAGGCAGTAGCACAATCCTTAAACTCCTCTCTTGATACATAAAGAGTTCCAATCTCCCACTTGTACTCACTCATGTCCTTTAGCTGCTTGTGCAAAGGATACCTCTTGGCAACATTGTTATCATCCTCATCATCACCAGCAATAGGCACATCAAGAAAATCTTCAGATTCATATCCTTCTTCCTTATCCCCTAAACCTGCAGCAATCTTCTCCTTACCTCTGTCATTCTCACTCCTACTCTCTTTTGCTGCATCAGTTTGGGTTTCAGTTGTGCCAACCTCGAATGTATCCCCTACCCTGATGTCGACATCAACTAACCCCTCAGCCCCTTCCTTATCATCATCACTGTCACCAAACACAACCTCAGCAGCACTATCATCTGAGTAATAACCATTTCTGGAATCAGAACTCCATGAATCACTACTGTCATCTACACCACCCTTGGGAGTATAGTCCTCGTCCTCGCTGCCATCACTACCCTCTTCTTCCTCATCTGATTCATCTTTTCCATCTTTCTCACCCACATTTTCTTCCTCCACATTTGGACCAGAATTTGTCTCCACTTGTCTTGCTGAATGGGCCTCAAAGGTTACAATTGGGCCTGGCCCATTAGATCCATCAGCCTGCTCTTGCATGGTAGTTTCAGTACTCCCTAACATGTGTACATCCTCAACTTCTTCATGGATATCACTAGTTTTATGAACTACATACAGCTCCACCATATCCTTCCTAACCCCAATATTAGCCATATCCATTGCATCTTTGTCTGTTCGCAGCATCCTTAAGCCTTCTTCTGTACTCCCTCCCAGTGATTTGTACCACATTGCTGCAATGTCTTTTTTCAAATACCTTTGTCTGCTCACAATGTCATAAACCTCAATCAGGCTCCACTCATCTTTATTACAGTAGTCTATCACAGTTGTCTCCCCACCCAAATACTTCAAAAGCCCACCTTCAAGACCAAAGCTTCCATGGTGGTAAACTTTGACACTAAAATAACTCATCTTAAAAACGGCAGACCCTGTTACATCAGATCAGCAAAGTGAAACTAGTAAATTCGTAAGCACAGATTGAGTCACCAAAAACAAGGCAATTCATGCCCTAAATAACGTTTGCAGCGAACATTTCTCTGTCAGACGTGTGTGGTGAGGAGAACCGGACTGAACAAACTAGCGTTGAGGTGCTCTGTTTCTTCAATGTTTCGTATTTCCTTCAGTTAATGGTATAATGGGCGCGAAGAGGCAGACATGTCTCTCTAAACCTTTGGGCTTACAACCTCAGCGTCCACGTAGGTAACGGCGTTAGCGAAATGTTTACCATTTTGACAGTAGGACAACATTGACTATATTTAGAAATGTTTGGGACACAAATAGGACGTTTAAAACGTTAGGGATATGTTTGAGACTTACCCCAAACGTTGGGGACATATATGATACTTTACTCTTATTTTATAATTTTTTGTTATTACCTTAATTTTTTAAATTCGGCCGATTCGTAATATTTAGGATAGACCACATAAGGTGTGTTTGGCAACTATGTTGTAAAGGACAAAAATGCGTTTAATTTTTGTGAACGCCATTAGTTAATATTTTGCATACATTTTTTTGACTGTATACCTGATTTTATATCCTAAAAGCGTTTACTTGATTCACATGAATTCGCTGGTTATTATTGGTTTTAATAATTTTCTCCATAATTTTATTATCATCATTAACAACTTTTTATTATATTTTAACCATTTTTATTTTTGTTAATTTTTTTAATTTTTTGTTAATGTAAATTATTGATTTTGTTAAAAGCACAAAATAAATAAAAAAAACTGTTTATACATAATAATAGGGTCACAAGTAACATAATTTTATTGCTCAAAATAAGTGTAAATAAAATAATACTGCGAGTTTTAGCACAATTATAAATTCGTTTTTATTTGATATTGTAAAATTTATAAATTAAGTAAAAAATTAAGTATATTTAATAATAAAAATATAACTTGTAAAAAATTAGAACTCAAAACACCCATGAAAATAAAATTTTTGAGAATACTAAAAAAGAGTACTAATTTAAGTTTATTTTTTATAATGTAACAAATAATTATTAATATTTACTACAAAAGAATATTCAAAATTATCAACTTTTATATGTTATTTTTAATTGGATAAATAAATAATAATATAAAATTAAAAAATTATTGACGTATTAAAACAGAGTACTATAAAGTAACAAAAAAAATACTATAAAAATACTATATAAAAAAGAACAAAAAAAATTAACTAAAAGACTAAATATATTTAAAAAAATATTATTATAATTTAATTTTATAATTCTTTAGTTGTTAACTAATTATAATGCAATAACTGATTTTAATTAATATTACTAAAAAAATATGCATTCTACCAACATTAATGTTAATCTACAATTACCAAACATAAAGCATATTTTGTTATAATAAATCATAAATTTGTTTATATAGTTATTTAATTTTTTAGGAGATAATATTTTCATGTTAAGTAACCGTACAACGACCGTAACCGCCGTTAGAGCCGCCGAAATGCCGTGTCTCGATGTGGCTAATCCCTGTAAGCCGTAACAAGCCCAATAAAAGCAAGGATACGGATTATTAGAGTGTTGTAGTAAGCGGTAAATCTTTTTCATAGTACTTCCTCCTAGTAGATAAATCATTCTGGAGTTTAATACAGAGATGCAAGCGATCGATCAGGTAGCAAGATTATTAAGTGGGTTTCTAGGAAGTTTGGGTGTTGACTTTCAGCATTTTCCCATTAACGAAGACAGTTGAAAGACAATGGACAAAGCTCTGAAGGAACATGCATACGACACAATTAAGGTATCATATTAAATTTCGTAACTTTTTATGTTATGTAAAATTAGATCAAATTTCTTATTCTCAAATTTTTAGCGGACCTTTCTATATGAGGAGGATGACCACGGGAAAAGAAAAAAGGTAATGATTCAAAGGCTAGGAAAAATCTGGAAGGAAGCAAGAAATCACTTATATCATAAGTGTTATGACGAGCAAAAGAGTTGGGAAGAAAATTTAAAGAAGAAACCATCAGGAATAAATGTACAGCAGTGGAGATGGTTCATTAACTATCGTTTGAAGGAATCTACTAAGGTAATTAACATTGAATTCATACTCCATTTAGTGTTGTAATTTTAAACATTTTGCATAACCGAATAAAATGATTGATTGAAAGTGATAGTTGTAAAAGGCCAAAAAACCAATCAAATAAGTTTCTAACCGTAAAAAAAACTGGGACAATATTAAGGGGTCATTACTTTCTTGTTTGCCTTCTGCATGATTAACTGTATTTTTGTATTTATTTATAGAAAAAGTGTAGACAAAATGCTCTAAATCGGTCGAAGCAACTTTATACACATACTGGGGCTCTAAGACAACGGCCAGGCTAAGGGATGAAGAGGTAATTATGTGTATTATCTTTCATACATTTGCTTGTGGTTTGTGATATAATTCTGTAACATGTATGATTGTGTAAATATTTAATGTGGTTACAGGAGAAAAAATAGCAAAGGCGCATTGGTAGAGGAGAGATGTTTATTATGACTCATAAAAAAAGGGATGGCTCGTATATGAATGATGATGTGTGTGTTGTTGGGGTAAGTGTTGGCTAAGAATTATTTTTGCTCTATTCATGTTACTAACTTCGAAATCACAACAACCAAACTCTTGTATGTCTGTAGGAAGCGATTGCGAATATCGAGAGCCAAGATGGTTCCTCGAAGGAGATTTCACTTACTGATTCGCTTGCGCAAGTTCTTGGAAAGGAGCATTTAGGACGAGTTCGGGGGTTAGGTTTTGGACCATGTGCGACCGAAATTATTTGTAACATGACCCAACAATCGAACTCTGGAGTGCGAATAGGAGAGTATAAGAGGGAAATTACAGAATTGAAGGGAGCAACAGCATAACAAAAGGCAGAGATTACAAAATTAAAGGCAGTAGCAGCAAAACATAAGGCAAAGGCAGCAGAAGAAATGGAAAAGAGATAGACCATGGTGAATCTGGTAAAATACATAATCCAACAGCAAGGAGACACTTTGCCACCTGAAATTGATGCACAGCTGAAGTCTTTGGAGAATGGAGCACAATAGGGATCTTTTAACAATTAAATTTTTTCTTCTTTCCTTTGTGAACAGTATACTTTGAGATCAAATTATTATCAACTATTTTATTTTGTCATCTATATATATGGATCATTTGGGATATCTTAGTATTGTGTTTTATGTCAAGTATGTTTTTTTTTAATTGTAATTTCAAACATAATCAGTTAAATTAATACGAAACATTTTTAAATTAAAATATGTCATGAATGTTGATCGTCATATGAACACAAAATTCAAATAAAGTATTTGTTTGAAAAAAAATTACATTTAGCGGTAGTTACTGGTGAATGCTGCAAAATCCAATTTTTTAAACAAAATTATATAGCGGCGGTTAACTAACCGCCAGAAAATGTTTCTCAACCCAGCCCTGGAAAGCAGCAGCGGTTCTCAACCGCCGCAAAACGTATTTGCCGGTAAAACGAGGTTTGGCAGCGGTTATTCCGGCGGTAAAAAAAACCACCGCTAAAGGTTTGCCGGTGCCTTTAGTTTCAGCGGTCACTTACCTATTGCTATAGACAGTCAAAAAATCGCCGCTATCCGAACTTTTAACCGCCGCTATCTGCCGCTCCTGTTGTAGTGATTTTGGCAATGTGTTTAACGATTTTTTTTCTTAATCTGTTATATCCGTAAAAATTAAAAAAATCGTGTTTGTTATTAATTTAATCGATTTATTTGATACTAATTGATTGGTAAAAAATGAATGGAGTTAAAAATTCAATTGAAAATATAGCAGAATCATTGAATTTACTTATTCTTATGGATACTCGGATAATATCACTAATGTGCACTGTTGCCATGACCTCCAAACTTAAATTTACTTGATGATTTCGTTGTATTTTATTTACTACAAGGAACAAAGTCATGTAAAAGTTTAAAAGAACTGATTTCCATAGTTAAAACACCAATAAATTTTTGTTTTATTATCATAAATTTTTGAGGAGGGATGATGAGAATTTCTTAGAGACAGCACCGACATTGAAGTAAATGATGCCGGAGTTGGGGACATCGAGACGTTGCTGTCGTAATGCAACACGCTCTCGAACTTGGTGTTGCAGGCTTAGTAAAGGTGCACCCAGAGCCATTCGTCCGTGCCCAACTCAAAATACGTCATTCCCTTTAGGGCTTTGTAGATCGTCATCGCGTTCGAGCTGTTGTATAATAAAATCGATTTCATGAATAATAGAATCGATTGTCTCATGAGAAATTGCAAAATAAAAGATTTTATTCACTAACTAATCAATTTTCGGATAAAACAATCAAATTTTTTTTTGAACAACGTAAGATGAAAAAGGACTCTTTCACGAACTAATCGATTACTACAATGAAAAAATCGATTGGATCTTTGCAGATTACAATTTCTGCAACTGCGAAGATTGCATAACGATGAACAAAAATTAATAATCAAAGAGATGGATAAACGATGAACAAATTAATAATAAAAAGATTGATAAACGATTACAATTGTAGAATTAGACAATTAAAAAACAAATTAATGATAGATTATGTACTAATTATTAACCTTAGTATTGTAAAAAAAAAGATTATGATATCTAAATCAAAATAAAATTGAAAAAAATAGAAGATACAATTTTAAAATAAAATAGATGAATAATAAAATAATAATTTATAAAATTAAAAATAAATTTTAAAATTAAATAATAGATAAAAAATTAATTTATTAATAATATTAAATAAAAACTATTTAATAATTATTAAAAAAAATAAAAAATTATACTTTATTACTAGAATTATTTAATAGTCTAAATATTGTTAGACTATCAACACTCTTATGTAATAGGTGGTTTTTTTTCTTCATAAGTTGGTTGATTCATTTTTGTTAGATTTTCTTTTCTTTTTGTTGAAATTTTTCAATTGTCAATAATGGTGATCAAATACTTGCGTATTCTTAATTAAGGTGGCTAAAATTTGGTCATATGAATCGCACCGTTCTTAACTCCTTATGATGATTAAGTTAGCTATAATAATGCGTAGATGTTGATATTTATCCAATTTGTCAATTGTTTTCTCAAAGATATATTTTTTATTGCATAAAAGAACTTTATACCTGGAGTACATTATGTTCTCCTAGAGTACATTATGTCAAGACAAAAGAATTTTCCAATCGAGATGTTAAATAAAAATAATCTAATAGGTAAAGGAGAGAAAGAAAACAATTAAGAAAGAAAGAAGTTCCAAAGTGCTAGTTACTATTGTTCATAGAGAAGGTGGTCTGAGAAATGATGTCGCTGGTATTTCTCCTCCAACAATATCGCCTGAGACTGAATTTTCTCAGGTTCCTGGCGTTGGTCCTCGAAGACTAAAGCGTTCCGCGCCAACCAAATCTGCCATAGAAGGTAAGCCACCTGAGCACTTTTGATTCTGAAATTGGGTTTGGATTTCTCAGCTTCCATGAATTGACTCCACCAATCCCAAGCTTTTAGGTAAGGGTCGCGGGGAATAATGCTAGCTACTGGGAGCTGTTCCAAATTTGAAGAACTTCTGGGCAGGAGACAATGGCATGCATCGGTGTCTCCGGTGCTGATTGATAGCGGGGACAAAGGCTGCTAACATGTGGTAATTTCTCGTTCAATTTTGCTTTAACTGCAATGCCTTCATGGGCTAATCTCCAAGCAAATAATTTGACCTTTGGTGTTACTCTCATTTTCCATAAGGTCTTCCACATTTCTGAATCTGCATACCGGGGATGGAGTGAATTCACTGGAGGGTGAAAGAATTGGTATGCTATACTATACCCATAATTTACCGAGTACTCTCTTGAGTTGTTATTGCACCATATAATCGAGTCTTCCTCTTCTGTGATAGGAATTTGTTGAATTTGCTGAGCTGTGTCTAGTGGAAAGGCTTCCATAAGGAGTTGCTGATTCCATTCTCCCTCGGCTGTGATTAGCTGTCCAACCCAGGTAAGTGATTCATCTCTGCATTCATTAACTGCAATGCGAAATGGTGGTTGGTCCCCAAACCATGGGTCTTATCTGATTCTGACAGATCCCTGAATTGAAACTTTGCACTTAACTCCTTTCTCCAAAATTTTCCTTCCTTCCAAAAGACTCTGCCAAGCCCAGGATGGTCGATTTCCTGGATTGGCTTCTAGATAGAATCTGTATCTGAAATACTTATTCTTGAAGATTTGGTAGAAAAGAGAATGTGGTTTAGTCATCAGCCTCCATCTTTATTTAACTAATATGGCTAGATTGAATGCCTTTAGGTTCTTAAACTCCATACCCCTAAAATTCTTTTCTTTGTCAATTTGTTGTTAAAGCCGAGTTTGTTATTACGTATATTTACCTAGTCAGATATTTGACAACTGTAATGTTAGTAACTAAATCAAGTTATCAACTTACGAAAGTTGTAGGTCTTTCAGAAGTCTTTTAAGAAATTGTTAAATTTTTACAAGTTTATCACTATCGTAACCGCCATTTAATCATTTTTATGAAGCAAGCTTTGCTGGAACCTTTTGAATAGTTTTTTTGTAATGAATACTCAAATGAAATTTGTCTCAAGTTTTTAAAGTGGCTATTGAAATTTTAATTGTTTTAATTTAAAATTTAATTTTTTTTGATAACTCACATTACTCTTTTAACTAATTTTTGTTGAAATTGTATTGGCGTAATATATGCTGATGTAAAAAATTAGTACTACGTATTAGAATAAATTTTGACTAAAACGAAGTGATGAAATATCTAATAATGACATTTAGTAGGTTAATATGAATAATAATACCACGTGTCTTAATATAATTTGTTCACATGTCAATTTAGTATTATATATGTTACAATATAATTTATCTATTTATTCTAATATATATGTGACACTAATTATTTATGTTAGTATACTATGCTAATACGATGTTAATAGAAACTAATTCACAAACTAACATGAAGATCTAAATTAAGATCAGTAAAAATTCAAAAATCAATGATCTTAATTTAGATCTTAAATTTTTAATTTCTAATCATGTTAGTTTGTGAAGTAATTTTTATTAACGAATTTTTATTTTAATAAATAAATTAATTATAATAATTATCGAAATAAATAATTTAAAAAATATTTACCGAAATAAATATCATTTTTTATCAGTGTAAATGAGATAATTTTGTATATATCTCGTTTACAGTGTAAACGAGATAAGACGGGTAGACGCAAAACGTGTATATTTCGTTTGCAGTGTAAACGAGATACATGTATTTTTTTTTTAAAAAAATTGAAATTAATAAAAAATATTAACATTATCAATAATTCAAACTTTTAGCATACAATTAGTACATAAAAAGGTTGGTAGAAAAGATTAAAATGGATATGCTTGATCAATTAGTACTAAAAAAGTTGATGAGATAGTGGGAAGAGAATTAAAACGATTATCTTATTGCTTTTCTATACTTTTGTTTTGTGCCTTCCAAGTGTTTGATAAAATACTTGGTTGAATTTTAAATTAGCTTTTTATGTTCTTAGCTTAGATTGAGTAAATTGGAGACTCTTGAATGGTCAAAGTCTCTTGTTGGTTGGTGATTAAAACTTGCTAGTTGGCTTGAGCTTCACTAACTCTAGTATTTGATTAGGACTTGTAAATTAAAGTTGATTTTCTCACTTGACTTACTTTCAATTGTTAGAGGTTAACTAAGTGAGTGCAATTTACATCTACCGTTGCAATTGATATTGATAATGAGGATAGGAACACGTGTGAGATAACATTTCAATTTTCTTCCCACTATCCCATCAATCTCTCATAACGATTGACAAACCGTTATTTTTATTTTTTAAATTTAAATCAATTCAATTGGATCATAATTTAATTTAAAATTTTTAAAATAAATATATTTGATCAATTAATACTTAAAAAGAATATATAAAAAATTTTAGTTATTAAAAACTCATGTATGTGGTTTCAAATCTGCACGTGCCTTTTACTAAATGTGTCATTGTTTTCATTATAAATAAATAAAAAAAAAAAACTCTCGTTCTAAACAAAACCTAATATTTTTTAAATAAATATTTTATTTTAAAACTTATTAAAAGATGTAATAAAATATATTTATTTTTTGATAAAACTAAAGTATAAAAACTGTACTTATTTTAAAAATGATGGAGTATAAAAAGCGCTTGGTTAAGTAAGTATAATAGCTAATTTATCAAATATGTCTATTTTAAAAATTTTAAATTAAATTATGATCTAATTGAATTGATTTAAATTTAAAAAATAAAAATAATTATTTGCTAATTGTTAGGAGTGATTGATGGGATAGTGGGAAGAGAATTGAAACGGCTATTTCTCAGGTGGATAGTGGGAGATAACGTCGGAGATAATCGTTTCAATTCTCTTCCCACTATCTCATTAACCTTTTTGAGTACTAATTGATCAAACATATCCATTTTAATCTCTCCTACCAACTTTTTTATATACTAATTGCATGCTAAAAGTTTAGATTATTGATAATGTTAATATTTTTTATTATTTTCAAATTTAAAAAAAATACATATATCTCGTTTACAGTCGTTTACACTATAAACGAGATATACACGTTTCGCGTCTACCCGTCTTATCTCGTTCACACTGTAAACAAGATACATGCAAAATTATCTCGTTTATGGTGTAAACGAGATAAGAGAGGGATATTTTTTTGAAAGAAAAGCTCAACACTACAAGTGGAGCGTAAAGGCGTCTGACCATAATAACAAACAAAATAACCAAAACAAAGGAAAATAACAACCTTACTAAGAATAAGGATAACCCATTGTCGTCTTCGGCATAGCCATCAACAACAAAAGGGGTCCGCACCAATCCACTCCCTATAATTCATAAAGCACATGTTGATTATCTCCTCAACCCTTCTACCTTTATTCTGGAAAATTCTTCTATTCCTTTCCAACCATATATTCCAAATTATAGCACAAAAGCACACCATCCACCTCTTGCACTCCTCCTTCCTGGTAGATAACTCAGTCCAGCTTAGAAAATGCTCCTTTAACGTACCCAGGTAAGACCATTGTCTACCAACATAAGACATCCAAGCACACTAAACCTGCCAAGAAAAGCTACAGACGAGAAACAAGTGGTGCCCATTTTCAACACCTTCATTACACAAAGCACAAAATTTATCTTATTGGTTAATGATTCCAAGCCGTCCCAGTCTCTCTTTAGTGTTGATCCTGCCAGACAAAACAAACCAGACAAACAATTCCACTCTTGGAGGCACTAGACCTTTCCAGATAGACTTGGTGAAGCTATAGCTTGTGACTTCCTCTGGGGCCAATTCCGCTTGCAGCACCTGCACAAAAGAGTTAGTTGAAAAAACACCTTGATTATCATATTTCCAGACCACTCTATCCTCTCTATCATATGCAAGTTTAACCAGCCTTAATGTATCATACAGCTGGTTTAGCATATCTAACTCCCATTGGAATAGATCTCGCC
Organism: Arachis ipaensis; assembly: GCF_059453495.1. NCBI lineage: Eukaryota > Viridiplantae > Streptophyta > Magnoliopsida > Fabales > Fabaceae > Arachis > Arachis ipaensis. The sequence continues at coordinate 28,060,458 of NC_142441.1, read as the reverse complement.
TCCATAGAAAGTTCCAGTTCCACTCAAGCCCATCCCAAAACCCACAGTTCCCTATCACTGATCCCCTTTGGTTTGAAATCGAGAAAAGTCGTGGAAAACGATCTTTCAATGAGCCTCCCATAAGCCAAACATCCTCCCAGAATCTCGTGCCTCTCCCGTCGCCAACCTCCATAGACAACCCTATGATTAACTTCTGTCTAACTTGTTGATCCATGCCTTGTAATTGAAAGATATCCTTCCAATGACCCCCCTTGACCGGTAAGGCTTGGGTGGACAGAAGCTCATTTGGATTCAGGTTGTTACATGAGCATACCACCTTTTTCCACAATGGACATTCCTCCTTAGAAAAGCGCCACCACCACTTAAACAGAAGCGCTGCATTGCGTACCATAGCATCCCCAACTCTTAAACCGCCTAATTTTTTAGGAGCCTGCACAACATCCCACTTAACCAGAGCCATACCGTTCTTCCCATCATCTTTACTCCATAGAAACCTTCTCTGCAGAGAGATTAGTTTCTCTGCAACACCTTTAGGCATCTTATACAAGCTCAGATAGTAAACCGGAAGGCTATTCAACACCGACTTGATGAGAACCAACTTACCGGCCTTATTGAGAGCCTTGGCTTTCCAGAGACTAAGTTTTTCCTCCACTTTGTCTATTATTGGCTTTCAAGTCTTCACCAACCTTGGATTTGCTCCTAGTGATATACCCAGATATTTGACTGGAAGAGAGGCTGCCTTACAGCCCAGCACACCACACATTCCTTGTACCCACGACTCTTCATAATTAATAGAAATCAAACTCGATTTGTCAAAGTTGATGCTTAAACCTGACATTAGTTCAAAGCAGCGAAGTAGCCTCCTGTAATTCTTGATAGTCTCTTCTTTCGATGGGCAGAACAGTATAGTATCATCTGCAAACTGAAGATGAGACAACTCGATGTGATCTCTTCCAACCAACAGCGGAGATATGCGACCATTTCTAATAGCCTCTCCAATCATCCTATGTAGGACATCCACCACGAGGACAAATAAGAATGGAGACAGGGGTCACCTTGTCGCAAGCCCCTTTCCATTTTGAACGGCTTAGAAGGTGAGCCGTTTATCAATACTGACATCGAGCACGTACTGATGCATTCCAGAACCCACCCTCTCCATCTTCGACCGAACCCCATCTTTTGCAAGACAATGTCAACAAAATTCCACTTGACTCTATCGTAAGCTTTCAGGAAATCTAACTTTATAATTGCTGCTTGCTTCTTCTTCAGTTTGATCTACTGAACCGTTTCACACGCAATTAGGGCTCCATCATGTATCTTCCGGCCATTGAAAAAGGCACTCTGGGTCTCTCCTACCAATCCTGGCATTACTGTTCGCATTCTCCTTACCAGCATCTTCGAAATAACCTTATACACACACCCCACCATGCTGATCGGCTGCAAGTCTTTAATTTCCTTGGCACCAGTAAACTTGGGGGCCAACACCACCCAAGTGACATTAGCATCCGCCGGTAGCCTGGAGGATTGGAAGAAAGCCATAACTGCTGCAGTAAAGTCGGCACCAATTTTGTCCCAACACTTTTTAATAAAGTTCATATTATAACCATCACTACCTGGCACATTGGATGATTCACAATCCCAAACTGCCTCTCTAACCTCCTCGAGTGTCGGAAGCCTCTCTAAAGCCAGTGCATCTTCCTCACTGATCATTTTTACCAAACCATCTCTGAATCCCATCTTAGGAGACTTCTCTTGGTGATACAACTCCTTGTAAAATCCCCTAATGGCAAGCTTAATTCGAGCTTGATTCCTTATCAATCTTCCGTTAATAACCAGAGCATCGATCCTATTATTCCTCCTTCTTGCAGACGCTAGATTGTGAAAGTATCTCGTGTTCTTATCCATATCCCTCGCATGCCTAGATCTTGACATCTTTTTCCAGTGTAATTCTTTTCTCACATACAATTTCTCACAACATGCCACTAGTGCCCGCCTTCTTGCTTCCAACGTTCCATCATACTCCCCATCACCCACCCTATCGTCTATCTTCTTAATCCCTTCCTCAAATTTCATGATTTTGTTGTCTATGTCACTAAACTTGTCTCTATGCCATCTTTTCAGCGGAACAGACAAAGCCTTCAGTTTATCCGTGAATTGTACCTCTCCTAACCCTCTCCATTCCTCCTTGACCATCGTTAGAAAACCTTCATGTGTAAACCATGAATCCAAACTTCGGAATGGTCTTGGTCCGTCCCTAGGTCTCTTATCTTCCACAATTATAGGGCAATGATCTAATAGACCTGTGGACCACCTCTCAATCGAGTCTCCGGAAACTCCTCCAGCCATTCTACGTTAACTAGTGCTCTATCAATACGACTGCATGACCGTCTTCGAAACCATGTAAACTTCCGGTCAGTAATCGGCAAGTCCACCAAACCCATGTCGTTTATCCAGCTCTTAAAATCTTCCGCTGACAAAGGTAGGCTATCAGAACCTCGCCTCTCCTCGACTTGTACGATTTCATTAAAGTCCCCCAAGAAGCAGCAGGGACCCTGGCACAGCCCAGCTACGTAACTCAATTCCTCCCACACAACAATTTTCTCATCTCGAGTATGGGCACCATAAACTAAGAAGAACGCACAGTTACTATTATTTTCTGACAGCATCCCCTCAACACACAGCCACCTCTCACCTTTGTAGCAATTACTCCTTTTAAAACAAACATCATCCCATATTAGCAACAGTCCTCCAGACGCTCCAATAGACTCTACATACTCCCACCCTGTATCATTTTTCCATAATTTCAACACATCAAATCTCGTTACTGTCTGCCTTTTCGTCTCAACTACACCTAACATGTTCAAACTGTGTTTTCTCCTTAGGTCTTTTATCATTCTACACTTTCCATCTCCCCTTAACCCCCTAACATTTCATGAACAGATAATCATTTTGAGACATTATTACACACCTTTTTATGAGTTTTGGGCCTGCTTCGTCTTACCTTCACCTTCAACTTTGCCATACGTCTTTTCCGCGCAATTTCCTCATTTTGTTCTTGTAGGATAGATATGATGTCATCTTCTTCGTCGTATAGCAATGCTCCAGATTCCTTTGCTAACTCCCAAGTTTTTATGTTTTCTATCCGCTGCTCTTCCAATCTTGAACAACTGTTGTCCCTATCCTCGTCATTAATACCTTTTCCTTCTTCCCGGAGGTAGCCTTCCTTATCACCAATTCTGTTGCCCAAGAGGTTAGTTTCTAGGCCTTTATTGGTTAAATCTTCAGTAACCTCCCTGTTTTCAGAGCTGACTCCATCAATAATACCATCAATTGCCCCTGTATTTGTAGCCCCAACCCCTTGTATTCCCTCTTCCACTATCACTGCCCCGTCAACCCGTTCATGGTGTGTACCATCACAACAAACCCTAGCCAGTGCATCATAGATCCTTTTGGCTGCTACCCGTTCACTGTCAGCACCACCCCTGGCTAGCGCACCACCGAAGGCGAGTTACGTGGCTTCTCCCTACAACGAATTCCGCTGCGGTTTGGCTGAGTCCTCATGGGAAACTCTGTCTTCAGCACCCCTGGTGGCAAGGGTATTCGTCTTCACCCCATCCCCTACCGCGCTGCTCTGATGGCGCGGAGAGGCCACCGCACCGGAGAGCATCAAACGGCAGTCGCCGTCGCAAGTCTCATCCTCCTCAGGTCTATCGCACTCAGCCCCTACCACATGAAGATGCTTTTGCGGCGTATGCACAAAGACTGGCCCAGTGCTTCTGCTGGGTCCCTTGCCAACCCGACCCAGCTTGGAGTGACCCAGCCCAATACGGCTTCCATCAGCGCCTTTCCTGGATCTTACTTCATTTGGGCCACATTGGGCCACATAAGTAACAGCATGTTCATTAATAATAGAATCCCCATCAATAATTTGTTCATTACCATCATATGTTGCTCCGCTCTCCATCATAAGAGAGGGATATTTATTTCAATAAATATTTTTTAAATTATTTATTTCGGTAATTATTATAATTAAATTATTATTAAAATAAAAAATTCTTCTATTAACATCATATTAACATAGTATACTAACATAGATAATTAGTGTTACATACATAGATGGTTACAGGCTTATCTATGGAGATTGGTGATGGGCGGCGTACGCGGTTTTCGGAGGATATTTGGTTGCCTGTGGGCCTTTAAAAGAGTGGTTTTCCAGACTTTTCTCTGTTTCAAACCAATGTGGATCTTTTATAGGGGATTGTGGGTTTTTGGGACGGGTTAGACTGGATTTGGAACTTCCAATGGAGGAGAGAGTTCTTTCAATGGGAGTTGGGACTACTGGGTCAATTACATGAGACATTAAGACCTGTGCAACTAGTAGTAAACAGAGAGGATAGAATAGTATGAAAATTTGATAAACAGAGAGTTTATACAACTAACTCATTTGTTCAGGTTTTGCAGGAGGCGATACTCCCGGAGGAGGTGACAAGCTACAACTTTACAAAGACCATCTGGAAAAGGTTAGTTCCACCTAGAGTAGAACTATTTGCTTGGTTTGTCCTGCTAGGTAGGGTGAATACAAAAGAACGATTAAGTTGCTTGGGGATCATTAACCAGGATGACAACATCTGTGTCCTATGCAATAAGTGTGTGGAACACATGCACCACTTGTTCCTATGCTGTGAATTTACCTGGCAGGTGTGGAGTGCTTGGTTAGCAATGACTGGACAACAATGGTCTATAATGTCTATTCCAGGGTTAATGAGAGAACATTTTCTAGGTTGGACAGAATGGCCAAGGAGGAGGGAGGATAGAGAGCAACGACTGACGTGCTTCTGTGATCGTTTGGAACATCTGACTAGAGAGAAATAGAAGGATATTTCAGAATAAAAGTAAAGGTGTTGAAGAAATCACCCACATGACTGTGTTGAGCCACAATGAGTGGAGAGGTGTAGACCCCTTTAGTTGTTGATGGCAATGCCGAAGATGACCAAAGAGCTTCTTTTAATGTTACTAGGTTTCTTTTATTTTGATTGTTTTTCTGTTTGACTGCTCCACAGTATTGTGTTAAACTCTTTTTTTTCAAAAAAAAAAAAAAATACATACATACATGTTAGAATAAATGGACAAATTATATTGTAACATATATAATACTAAATTGATATGTGGACAAATTATATTAAAACACGTGGTATTATCATTCATATTAACCTACTAAATGTTATTATTAGATATTTCATCACTTCGTTTTAGTCAAGATTTATTCTTGAGATTCAAGACAAATTTTATGATGAATTTAAATATTAACTCTTTTTTTAGTTGAATTTTAAAAGTCGAATAAAATATTCTATAGAATTATTTACGTGAGTTGTGATCTTAGATCAATTAATCTGTGGGTTTTAACCTACATGCGAAAATTTTTTAGTGCGGCAAATAGATAAGTCATAGTACTAGGTATTAATTCATTTTCAATAAATTTAGAAAAAATATATTAGTTCTATAACTAAATTAATTACTATATATTTATATAATTAGTTATATATTAATTTATATTTTTAATTAATAATTAATAATCAGAATAATTCAATATATTATTTTAAAATAATTAAATTTATAATAAATAAATAAATATATTTGTTTATATTAGTAAAGGCTTTATTACGTATATATTAAAATTATCTACCAGTATAAAATACATGTTCGAATATAAATATATATTAAAAATAAATTAAATTACACATATATTTATATACAAATATATTAACAGCTAATTTTAGTAACTGATTTTGATATACGAATAATATTTTTCATTAGTAAAATATGTCTTTTATAAGATAACAAATATCTATTTCTATTTGTGACTAATTAATGATTACTTAATTAGTAATTAGCTTTTTCTTCTTTTTTTATTATTATTCTATGATGTACGGGCACTGACACGGACACGGGACACGACACGACACGGGACACGCCGACACGCGAATTTTAAAGTCTTACATGACACGGGGACACGTATATATATAAAATATAAAATATTTTTTAGATAAATTGTAATGATATTTTTGGATATTTATTGATATTAAAATATAAATTAAAATTTTTAATTATTTTTAATGTCTTATTTTAATTATATCAAGTATTTAAAATATTTTTTGTTTTAATAAATAATAATATATATTATATCTAAATTTATTTTCAGAATATATGTTAAGAATAAGACTGGACACGCGGATACGTGATGGTATTTAGGTGTGTACAGACGTGTCCGGAGAAGAATTTTTTATTGTTTATTAAGACACGGTTGGACATAGCAGACACGTGTGTCGGACGAGTGTCGGTGAGTGTCATATCCGAAATGTGTCCGACACGCGGACACGATAACTCAACGAAGTGTCCGTGCTTCGTAGTTATTATTATTTGAGAAAAGAGTAAATGAGTATCTAATCTTTTAGTTTAAACACAAATAAATTTTCACTAATTAAAAATATAAAAAATATTTTTTATTTTTTAAATTTTTTTTAGAAGATTTGTTTATTTTTATATATTTTGAATAAAAAAATTTAATTATTCTGTATTTTTAAAAAATTATTTTTATTTTTAATTAATAAAAAAATGTATTTATCTTCGAATTAGAAAATAAAGAATTTATTTGTTTTTTTTTTATAACTGAAAATTCCTCGTACTCTCTCGTTTAGTTATCAAATTCGGTTTGATTTGGTCGGTTCGACTGAAAACCCGGTTACCTAGTTATCTGGTGGAACCGAATTATTTGTCGAATCATTTAAGTAATAAACCCAGTGAAAATTGGTTCGACTCACCGGATTTCATAAAAAACAGTGACTCGGGCCGGTTCATATAACCCAGACCGGTTTTTTTAATGGAAAACAGTGCTGTTCTCTTCATCACTTACTCCCCTGCGTTGTGGTGCCCTAACCTAGAACCAACACCCATCTCACATCTCTCTTCTCTCGCCACTCTCTCCCAGTCTCCCTCAAGCTCGCGTCGCCACCTCAAGCTCGCGTCGCCGCCTCAAGCTCGTCGCAAGCTCTGTCGCGCTAAGCTCGTTTTCCTGCTTCGGCCATCAACACTTCCTCCGTCGTGAGTATGGGTTTAGGGTTTCAACTTCGCCCCAAATCTTTCATCAACGCTTGCTTCATCTCTCTAAACTCTGAAGCAAAGTTCAAAATCACCCAACTAAACCGTAGGTTCTCCCTGCAACGGTTCTGTTGTAGTGCCACTGCTGTCCATGCTGTCGGCGCCTCCGCGTCCTCTTTTGTAACCTAGGCCCTTTCTTGTAGCTCGGCGTCCTCCTTTCCCCTGTCCCCGCCCTCCCTGACTTCTCTGTTCGAGGCTTGGAGCAGCTTGTCGCCGTGTCGCCGGTCGCCGTCGTTTCGCCGGTCGCCGTCCGTATCTCCGTCGAAGGTTAGTGGCACTGCTTTCACTTCTTTGGTTCTTCTCTTCCTTTTATGCTCTTTTTGCTGATTTTTGAATGTGAAGTTGTGAATGGATTAATGAAATCAAATAATTGATTTTGTGCTGCTGCTCTTTTTTTAATTCTTAAAATTTTTGTTGAAATTTTCTTGCTGCTGCTAAAAAAGGATTAGGGATTAGGGATTACTTGTTGCTATTTTGTAATTAGGGATTACTTGCTGCTGTTTTGTAATTAGGGATTATGCTCAGTTAGCTTTATTGATTTCAGGTTTAGTGTGATTAGGGATTACTTGTTGCTGTTTTGTAATGTTTGTTGCTGAAGCTAAAATGGAAATCAAATTAAATGCTGTTTGTTGCTTCCATATATTTTCTTTGATAATATTTTTCCTATTATAAATTATGGTTTTGAGTCAAAACTTTATATTTGTTTTGTCTGTAGTTTGATTTGAGATCATTAGATCTGATCCGATCCTATTAAGTTCAAACTATGGGTTTGGATTTTTGGTGTAGAATTGTTGGTTACCTGTTTGAAGTGTGTATTTCTTGAAATTGGATATGTTTTGAACTGGATTGTGATTTTATGCTGCATTAGGTATTGATAGTTCATCTTGGGTGTAGTTTTGGGATCATTTACTTGTTAATTCTCGGACATTCAGTTTAGTAAGGATCTTCTTGTACAAATTTGTTATCTTTCTTTAGGTTCCTTATAGATTTATTGGTAATAAATCTATATAAATGCTGGATCATTTTGAACTGGAGAGGTATCGTAGTAATAAAAGACCGACAGAGCACATCCAAGAGCCTATCCCATGGTGCATGCTTTTTGCCGATGATATCGTCCTTATGGGAGAGTCAAGGGAAGACCTAAATAAGAAGTTGGACTTATGGAGAGAAGCTCTAGAAGTGTATGGTCTGCGTATAAGCCATAACAAGACAGAATATATGGAATATAAGTTCAATCTGAGAAGGAAAAACCCTAATATAGAGGTGAAGATTGGAGAAAACATCCTACCAAAAATTAAAAGTTTTAAGCATCTTGGGTGCATCATACAGGATAATGGAGAGATTGAACAGGATGTAAATCATAGGATCCAAATAGGTTGGTCAAAATGGCAGAGTGCATCTGGTTTTATATGTGACAAAAAAAATGCCTTTAAAACTTAAAGGTAAATTATATCGCACTGCTATAAGACCGGTTATGCTTTATGGTACGGAGTGTTGGGTGGTCAAATGGGAGCACGAACATAAGCTGAGTGTGGTAGAGATGAAGATGTTGAGATGGATGAGTGGTCATACGCGATTGGATAAAATAAGGAACGAAGATATAAGGGAGAGAGTTGAAGTAGCACCCATTGTGGAAAAGATGGTTGAATCGCGTCTCAGGTGGTTTGGACATGGGAGAAGAAGACCGACAGAACACCCAATCAGGAGGGTGGATGAGATGGAAGATGGAGAAGGGGTGAAAGGTAGAGGAAGGCCTAAGAAGACCATCCATGAGGTGGTCAAACGAGATCTACATGTAAACGGTCTCTCTGCAGACATGATACATGACAGAGAGCACAATGGCGTCATTTGATTCATGTAGATGACCCCACCTAGTGGGACAAGGCTTTGTTGTTGTTGTTGTTGAACGGTCCCTTTGCTAGATCATTTTGAACATGTCTGTTGGCGTAATTTCACTTTGTAGTATATATCATTATATCTTAAATGGTCTCTGAAGTCTTATCTTTGAACGAGGTGTTTTTGTACTCTTTATTTTTAGTTAGACCATTTTCAAGATGGAGTATTATTTTTTCTTCTTTTCAGTATATATAACATTATTACCTGTTTTTATCTGTCTAGGTGGCCACAAGTCCACAACTCAAGGAGTATATAGGTTATGTAATATTTCTACAGAAATTCAGGCATAAATATGAACAAAACTTCTGTTTAAATATATTTCTTTTATTTGTCTATAGAGATTCAGACATAAATATGAACAAAATTAATATTTGATTATTATTATTATGTTTATAAAGACTTACATTTTAAATTTTAATACATAATTTTAATTTTATTTATATAATTTTATATTTTTTTTAATTATGATCGGATCAACCGGATGAATCAGTAACTTACCGGTTGAACCAGTAACCCAGTGACCCAGTCATATGGGTTGATTGTCGGTTCGATTCTAATAAGTATGCTCTCTCGAACTCTCTCCTCTGTTTTCTGAACTACTGGGCTCGATCCCCCATTTCTAACCAATTTGGAAGAAATAAAACCAGCTAGATCTAGCGGTACAATAGAGTCATTCTCTTCCAGTTCTTTGCATTGAAAACAGAAGCAAATTCATAATTTGGTTGAGTGATAATTCTTTTCTAGTGAGTATAATATTCTAGACAATGTGTGTAATAAAATAAGATGCCATCATTTCTCTTGTTCTTTTAGTTAGATAATTTTACAATAAGATACCATCGACATTGGTTAATAATTCACAAGGAAAAGCTACTTCTTGTGATCACTTATGACAGTGAACACAAGGTGCTAATCTTACAATAAATTTCTTTCATGTTCGCTTGATTTGATGGATTCTCCCACATAATTAGTTCTCTTACTTGGTTCTCAATCTTTATGATTTCTCTCACCAAGTTACTAATGCAGAATCCCAAGCAACTGTAATGAAAAAGCATTTCCTCATCTCTGTTAGTGTGAGTTCTGCTAGTTACGCCCTCCAGGTGTTTGAAGAAAGTCCCCAAAATGATTTCCACGTCCTCATCTCCAATCAAGAATGTTTCTGCATTGGGATATTCTCCTGACTCAATATCACAAGGAAGATTTCTTTTCTTCAACTCTTTCTCTAGTTTCTTAAGCGACTTCATCTTTGTTATCTCTTCGAGGCATTTCAATGTCGGGCCAACTTTGTTCTTAAAATTCTCTATAGTCTCATTCATTCCGTTTCGTAGGTCGACCTCGGATCCTCCATTACCCTTCTGTGATAATTGTGTGAGTTGTTCCACTGAGTATGCCACAAAGAGTAAGAGGTCTGCTGTCCTTGATAGAGATTCGAGCATCTTTCGGTAGCAAGCACCATGAAATGGAAGGAACCAGAAATTTGGCTCCAAATCAGCTTCTGCTATAAATGCTTCCAGTTGACACACCAGAGATTTCATCTTATTTTGTCCTTCTCTTAGTGCTTGAGAACTTATAGATGGCATTGGCATGTCTTTGTTAATGCAATCTTCAAGTGTTCCCAAGCTTTCCGAAAGTGCAGTTTTCGCTAGAGTAGTTGCTCTTGAGGGACTCACTAGAATCTCTACAATGATGAAGCAAACGAGTCCTATCGTGGCCTCGGTGATTCTCGTTATTGCGAATTGAGTTGGAGGGCCGTAATGCTTCCTACCAAGGATAAGTGAGGCTCCTATAACAGCTGAAATCGCACCAGATTGCCCATACATTTTGCTATGCCTAAGAAAAGTATAGAAAACCAGCCATGGTATAAGAGGCAACAACCTCAAATCCGCATATTTATGGAAAATGGAGCAACAAAGAACCCCATAGATTGATCCCATTGCTGTTCCCTGTCCGCGCGCATTTGCAACCGAGAACGTTGGTTGGCGTCTAGTATCAAAACTGATAGCGATTGTGAGTCCTGACCAATATCCATTTTCCTTATTATATGTCAAACCGAAGAAGACAGCAAGACCTAATGAAAGGGAGCACTTGAATGCAAAAACCAAGTTGTGAGTGCTAGGCATAAAGTTCATAACAACCTCTGCTATCTTTCTGAAGATCCTTTTGGAATCACCAATTTTCTTTGTTTTCTCCACCATGTGGTCAATTTTCTTTGTCACAGGTGAATTGTCTAGGAGAAGTTGCAAACAATACAAGAAGAATGAAGTTGGAAGATCTTTATAGGCTTTGGAAATGCTTCTGTTCAAAATTTCCTTCTTGGTCTCTAAGTTGGTGGTTGCATCAAAAGGTGCAAAACACTTGCCTTGTTGATCTAATTTTTGGCTGAATCTTCCTTTGCAATGGATCAAGGCACCTCTGAGCTCTTCATCAATGACATCAATGGGAAAAGAAGTGCAACTTGATAAAGCAATGTCCATCCCTCTGATTGGTACCTCCAAGTCTTGCAGTCTCTCCTTTGGGTCTATGCAGTGAGGATTACGAGGCCTTTCCCAATGCATGCCTTTCTTTTTAGTGAGAAAAAGATGACCAAATATTATAATTAATTCATAGCTGTTACTAGGAAACTAATTAACTGAATATGCAAGTACTGTTCAATCCAATGCTTTTGGTTATGGTTGATAGCTTACCATGTTAACTTCGATTCTCCGGAAAAGCTTGGCTCCTATTGTAGAGAGGGTCATGGATTGATTGAAAAAACCAACAGCAGTTGAACTATCTGAGGCAGTGATGGTGTCTATATTCCAATTTAACCTTTCAGATATGTTATCAGTGTATAATCGGTAGAGTTTCCTCACCTGAAAAGTACAAATTGCACAAAAGGAGCCAATAATTATAAAAAAATTGCGCTAAGGCGGACATATGTCTGAACTTTCATTAAGGTATATAATTGGATGTGCTATTCATGCTTTAGCTTATTTATTTATTTATTTTTTCAGTGAATGACGATTTCCTTAAAAAAGAAAGAAATAAAGAAAAACAACAGCAATTGGTGTTAAAAGTCTCAATTCTTATGTGGAGAGAAATTATTCTGCGCACATGGTCATGAGCTCATGGATTCATGGGGCACTTAGCGATGACAATACAACTCGTAACTACCGGTACCCGACCTGCCTCTATACGATGGGACGAGCAATTACCTGACTCAGTGCAGGCGGGTTTTTGTTTGGGACATGGTAGGGTTGGTATCTACAGATAACCGTCTTTATCGGCTCTGGTATAAGTCAATAAAAAAGTTTAGGATCAAGATCCTCTAAAGTGAGAAAGTTATAAATTGAAGAGTTAATCACTTTTAAATTAAGATAATAAGATATATATTTCATGAAAGTTACAAAATTAATAGTTCCTTCACTTTATCAACTTTTTTATTTCAGAGGATACAAATTCAAAATTTAGCATAAGAGATTAGGAGTGGATAGAATCAAGGTTGAATATCTTGCAGGACCAATTAAGGTGCAAATTTTTACTACCTACAAGTAGTAACAAAGTAGAATTTATAGAATAGAATAAAGTAGAGTGAAATTGGATAAGGCAAAAATTCGCTTCTATCCTTCCCATTATCATTCTTAAAAACACTTAACTAAATCATTCTCAAACTATTATAATAAAGTGATATTGTATGCTCCAAAAGATCGAACAAAAACAAAAGTAGAAAAAGTAGTATTTCACCTATCTATAGCCCATTATTATCTTGGATGTTTAGTTAAAAAGTCTATTTATGAACGGCATGAATATAGATATAGTTTATCTAAGTGCTCATAAAGTATTTAGGAGTAATAATTAAACCTATATTAAATGTCTTCAAAAAATATTCTAAAAAAAACTTGCAAGTATATTCCTATAAACCATTGTAATATTCGGGAAGGAGGGACAGAAGATTTTGGGAAGGAGGGGAAAATCCAAGCTTTTGCTTATCTAAAACAAGTGTTGACCTATTTCTTATTCACTCAATTTTAATTATTATTTCTCCCTAATCACTCAAATGATGTTGTACAATGTACACTCAGCCATGTTAACCTTTCTCTCTAACAAACATGTGTGGAAACATGCACATGGAAACAAGATTTCTCCTATAGTCCTATCTCATTGGAACATATCTCATGGGTCAACGGAAAAAAATTTTTGTGACGTCTAGTCATTACATACAGATAAAAAGGTTTCATTAATAAAGGATGTGTATAATATCTGTATATAAGGGGAAATTAAATATACAAAATGTTTCTCTTAATGTATTTTCCATAATAATACTAAAACAAATCCTCCAAAGGCATAAATTTTGCCATTAGGCAATTGGTGGTAGATAGATTGGCCATTAGATAACATAAATGATATCATTTTATGTTTTTTTTTTTTTTTCTTTTCGATTTTCTAGTGTTATCTTTATGTCATATACAGGTAAATTTTAGGATTAAATTTAAGATCATAATATCATATTAAGGAAGGTGGTTTCTTTAAGCTTAGACTAACACTACTATACCGTCTAAAAAAGAGAAAAAAAAAACTAACATCCTGTTGGTATTATTCTATTTATATTTTTTTCTCAGCATCACAGTGAAGTATTATTGCTCTTGCACATTAACAATGTTATTTCGCTCATCATTTACTCTTCTCAATTTAGATTTGGTCACTTTTTTATATTTTATTAATATTTCTTTAATTTTTCTTGTTGACAAGACGAGCATTGCTTGCTCTAAACTAATAATTGCTGTATTTTAACTTTCACGAATAAGTTATTTTGCAAGATGTAATCACTAAGAAAGAAAAAGAAAAAATGAAATAAAATGCATATGCTATGTAATTAATAGAATGGAGAGGGACTACTGGAGGCTGCAGGGCAAGGAATTTGATTTTGTATTAAGGGGGAAGTTAGTAAGATTATCCTATGATTTTGATTTGTTTCTTTTGAATTTATTTAGTTGAATATTCTTGTTACTCTTGTACGTTGCTTGTGGTTTTTGTATGTTGTAACTACCACCCTCGCTCCCGGTTCACAGCCTTCATGTGAGTGGATAATAATAATAATAATAATAATAATAATAATAATAATAATAATAATAATAATAATAATAATAGTATAATTTAACTCATTTTAAACATTTTTTATTATGTAAAAAATACTATACTCTTTATTAATTAAATAAATTTTAACTCTTTATTTATTATATTTTATATTAATGATTCAGATTTAAAATTTAAAAATTAAAATTTCGAATTTAGAATTTAAGATTTAGAGTCTAAAATTTATAATTTAGAATTTATAATTTACGATATAAAATCCAGAATTTAAATTTTATAATTTAAAATTTAGTATTTAAATTTTAGAATTTAAATAGCGCTGTACTCCTTACTTAATTTCTCGGAAACGCATATTAATTTACCAAAGTAGGCATTAAATTTACGTTACTTTATTAGGAGTAATACAATGATCATTTTAGTCCAAATAAAAAAATAAAGTGTAAAATCTTTTTTTGTCTCTATCTTTTTTTAATTTAGCCAACTCACACTTTAATAATTAAAAAATGATAATTTGTCTCTATTTTTTTTGTTAGATTCATGAATCCTTTTATGAAAATCTTCGATAAAAAGTAATAGAAAATATTTGGGTATGATATTAGCTAGTATGATTTGGTCTTTATCTATTTTATATAGATGATAACCATTTGATTGATACAATTTATTACTTATACAGTTATCAAAACAACGCTGCAAATGAATGATAACCATTTGATTAGGAATCATTTTGATGATTATGTAAGAACTAAACAGTTCTAATCGAATGGTTATTATTCACATATGATTGATAAAGGACGAGCCATACAAGTTATGTTACACGTAAGTATTTTCGTCATTCTTTGCTAAAAATTCTTACAGAAGGGTTCATATGTTTAATAAAAAGGAAGGATAACGGCTCATGCGTCTAATGAAAAGAAAGGATAATAGATAGATTGTCAGCCCCAAAAAACAAACTCTTTCCAGCCCTTGATATTTAATTCCATGAAACTGATTAGTCCCTCTGTTAATGATCTCTCTTTAGAACATGTTTGTGTAACACGTTAATCACTAATATATTTTCTATTTAATTTTTATAAGTAAAAACATTTTTTTTTAAGGAAGAAAAAGCTCAACACATCAGGGTGGAGCAACTGGAAGTCAAGTAACAAAAATCTCAAAGAACAATCCGTGAACGAACAACTCAAAAGTAAAGGAACCTCTAGTCATCTTCGGCATTGCCATCAACAACCAAAAGGTTCGCCACCACTCTATTTGTCGAAAAAAAATAACCAAAAATAGTTTAAAACTCACTAATATTTCTTAGTTTTACACAATAAATTTAGTTAATGCATTTGAAAAAAATAACAAAAAATATAAAAAAACAAATTAAACGGTCTTGACAATTATCCTTAAAAGACAATAAAACTCTCAACAAAAAAAATTTGTCAATCTTAGTTAGCTTTTAATAGATAAATTAATAATTTAACATGTTATTTAGACTTATTCCATTAATACAGAAAAAAATATTAATAGATAGATTAATAAATTTTATAAAAATAAAAATAAAAAATTAAAAAGAATATTTTATTTTTATTGAAGATCTCGTTGCCTTTCGAAATAATTATCAAAAGTTATTTAGATTTTTTTTTCATTGAAAAAACATATCAAAAGTTATTTAGAGTTTTTTTTCATTGAAAAAACATAGGGGTCGAAAAAAAATTTTACTCAAAAATAAATGAAAGTTGCTTTCTTAATTTCTTTCACAAATAAGGATGAAGGTTAGCGTTCTGCTGTATAACGCTAATTTGAAACAAACGAAGGAAAACAAAAAATTAATTGTTTGACAGATTTTTTTTTTAGAAAAAAGTAATGTATGAAATATAAATTTCGGATTAAGTCATGGGTTTTATAAAAATAGATAAATAAAGAAAGTATACAAATAAATTTATTCAATAAGTAATAATTTTATATACACCGCCGTCGGAGAATATTACATCAAATAAGTCTTCTAACTAAAGTAACAATAATTGTTATATATCACTCTCTACCAACAAAAAAAATAGTGCTACATCACTTTTTATTTTAAAATTATATTCGACATAAAAAAACTTTTAACTTCTAGTGTGATGTCATCGATCTACTAATTTCATGGAACTACTTCGTAGTATTTTCGAGGGATGATAGGCATATACCCCAAAGTGGACTCATCACTAATATAGTAATAAGTGAAAACAAGTAATTTTCTTTAAAAAAATTCTTTTATGTTAAACAAAAAGGCTAAGTATATATTATAATTAATCATAATATATTTGTATATAAATACACGTATAATTTAATTTTTTTAATATATTTTATATTAATGGTTAATTTAGATGCATATCAAACATAATTATAAATTAAATCGATGTCAAAAAGAATAAAAATATTATTTGTATATAAAAATTAGCCATTAATATATTTGTCTATAAATATATATGTGATTTAATTTATTTTTAATATGTATTTATATTTTTACATATATTTTATACTGATAATATATTTTATACTGATAAATGATTTAGTAGCTGATTTTAGTGTACACGTAATATAATCGCAAAAAGAATTACTATTTTTCCCGATGATACACGTAAAAAAGTTTCCCTAACAAGATTTCATAAGGATTATTCTTCTAATTCCAAATTCAATATGTCTAAGCATGAATTAATGCATAATTAGCATAGATGTATGTATATATATTGCTACAAGCTAGGTTACCTCATAATAGGCGAGGCGAGGATATGGTACCAACATGGCAAGGATTGAAGCCACAACTCCAAGGGCTGTGGAGGATGCGGCATGAATTGGGTAAACCGTCACCCCTGCTTCCGCCGCGCTATTTATCGCGGCGCTTACATGAACAATCACTAATTGCCCGAATGCAATCCGCTTAGCCACCAACTCCAACGATCCAGGAAGCGCCACTAAAAATGAACCGGCCGCGACCATCATCGCGGCCGTGTGGTTAGAGAAGTTGGTAGGTCCTATCACATGAAGGCTAAGAAGAGAAACGATCATGACCTGGACAGTGGCAAAGAGGACGTGGCAACAACCTCTTAGGGTGTCACCGAGTGTTGCGTCCGAGACTATGAGGATTGTGGTAACATACGAGAAGGCCGGGAACTCGAGATAGTGCCGGAGGGGTTCGGGGCCGTAGAGGGAGGTGCAACCTACTATGGTGCAGGCTAGAGTGGTCCTTAGGGCTGATCCTAAGCGTGCTTGCCACACCTCTGCCCTTGTGCTACTAATTGTGTTTATAATCTTTGACATGATAATATTAACTAATAATGAGAGGGAGTATATAATTTGAAGTACAAAAATTTGAGATTGTGAATTGAATTGGTAGCTTGTGAAGTATTTGATGAGGAGTTAATAAAGGCATATGTGTGAAGTATGGTTTGACAAATAAGAAATGAGTAATGACAATAAGGCATTAGAAAGGGACACTATTTCGATTTTGCTAGCTAATACAAGTAATAAATGTCATGCCATATTACTAAGTTATAGGTTTTTTTGTCATATACTATATTTTATTTTAAACCGAACAATAATATTCGAGAGCAAGAGAACGCAATGTTCCGATTTTGTTGGGGAGTAAAAAAAAAAGAAAAGTCTAGGGGCAGCAACTTTGTTAAATTGTGGCCAGCATGTAACCAGAAAAAAAAAATGAGCTATTAGATGAAATTTCATACCAATCTCACACCATTAAAACCATAACTGATGGCTATTTGATGACTATAAATTACAAAAGTTGCTGGGCTTAACATTCCTAAAAAAAAATTCATTAGCAATGGATAATAAAAATTGGCACACCCAAAAAAGTACATATAAAATTTAGAAACCACACATAAAAAATTTATAGTAACTATTTATTATTTATTTTTGTTTTCAAATTATTCTCGGAGATTTGATAGCGCCATAACCCTTACTTCTGCTATCTTTCTTCCAATTGTACTATGTTTGTTAATAGAACAAAGTTAGTGGGGAATAACTAATAGGACTTATGCCTCAAGAGGGAAAAGCATGAATCAATTTGGGGTTGTCAAGTAGTTAATTTATTTACCTGCTTTAATAAGTGTTGAGTATTCGAATTTTATCTGATAACATAACAGTTTGTTATTGGCCATAACAAATCTTTAAAAAATATTTCTATTTGTGACAGATTAATCTCTGTGACTGGAAAATACTTTGAGAAAAAAAAGAAATATTGATGGCAGGAATGATCAGTTACTTTTCTTTGTCGGAACAAGTGTTTGCCTCTAATATTTTTCTTCGTCCGTTGCATTAAAGCTTTCTTATACTGTGGAGCTGTGCAGAACTAACTAACTAAGTACATGTTTAATTTTGGACCATGAGAACGTTATTCATGTGGAATGTTAATCATCCAAAATAGTGGTGTTGCTATTGTTTGAATTGTTGGGTGTGCACTATTTACTATTAAGAAGCTAACATATCTTCTTCTAATGTAATGATAACGATATATATTATATCAAAGACAATGAAATCATGTAAGTGTTAAAATAAGAAAGATGGAGACAGAAAAATAAAACGAATTGAAATGACACCAAGTGGCATTTGAAATCTAGATTATAGGGAGGGAGATGAATCAGCATGACCCACCCCCCATTCGTTAATGGTGTATATAGCTCCCTCTAACCCAGGGTACTGGATTCCCTTTCCCTATGGGTGGCCATACTTAACTATACTACTCGCTTCTCAGTTCTCACCCAAATGCACATTAGTTGGTAGTTGCTATCTATACAAGTTTATTTTGAAAATACATAAATACTAGTCCTTTTAATGAACTAGCATTTATTATTAGATTTCATTACGGCTCTTTTTATTTAAATAAAAAAATTATATTTCATTTTAAATCATTGTACAAAGAATGATATTTGTGTATATTATCTCTTAATTTTACACTAGTTGGCAGACCAATTTTACACATTATGCCGGCAAAATCTATTTTTTAATTCCTAGATGCAAAATTTTTGAAATGATTTTTTTATACCTCAATTTAACTCCATTGCTAGTGAAATTGAAGAATAACGTGTTTTATCTGGGTGGTTGCAACCACTACCAGTAAAATTGAGGAAGAATATTTTTATGGAATGATTTTGAAATAGATATATCATATATGTAACCAAAACAAACTTTTGGGGTATGGTGAATAGTATAGACTATAGACAACGAGAGAAGCCTAATGCCCTAATGTAGCTAATGTATAAAGGGGA
The DNA here is from genome assembly GCF_059453495.1 of Arachis ipaensis. Taxonomy (NCBI): domain Eukaryota; kingdom Viridiplantae; phylum Streptophyta; class Magnoliopsida; order Fabales; family Fabaceae; genus Arachis; species Arachis ipaensis. The sequence goes on along the minus strand of NC_142441.1, from coordinate 28,041,094 downwards.
GGCCACAAAGATCCCCACTCCCCAGTGACACGACCTTGGTTGAACCGGCACCTAAATGTGGATGTGGTTTTGTAGGCAAATTAGTTACACAAGGCGGCAGACATCCGATAGTCATACTTAAAACTCATTTTTATATTGTTAATTTTCCGTTGATGCAAAAGTTTTTTGTTTTGTTTTGTTTTGTTTTTTTTTCTGTTGCATTGCTCTATTTCAAGGCTACTGCTATGTCAATATTATTCTTCAATTTCGTAACCGTTGAAAACCGGTTCAAACTGTGAACCGTTATCAAATACGATTCGAATAGAAGCCAAAATCAGAAAATTGGGAAACTGGCATTGGACTGTCGAATCGGCCAGAAATTAGTTGGTCAAATCGAACTGTGACCCGGTCGATTTTTGAAAAATTTCCAAAAACGGCCACGTTTTCCTTTTCCAACCCAAACTTCCTTAACCATTACTCCTCTATTTTCCAATTCCACAACGGGCAGAAGCAGAACGCGAAGCAGCACTGCCCTTTTTTCCGGTTCCCCTTTGTCTCATCGTCATCAAAGCCACCGGCGTAACTTCCGTCCACCCATTGGTGTAACTTCTATCCACCCACCATCGCCGTTGCAACTTCGACCTTCGAAGCCACCGGCGCAACTTCTATCTAGACAACATCCAGCCACTACCATTTGAGCTTCGAAAACTGAAACCGTCGTCATCAGTCTTGCCTGCTGCCTCTGTTGCGCAGCCACTTCCCGCTGGCACCAGCTCTGTACCACCGCGTCAGCCACTGTCTTGCCAGCCACTGTCTCTGCCAGCTCTGCTTTGTTCTAGCTTCTAGCCCTACGTATTATTTTTTTTTGTAATAATAATTGTTGTTAGTTAACCTTGTTGTTGTTACTGACTTACTGGGTTAAATAATTGTTCAAAATTGAAATCTGTTAAAGATGTGATAAAGATGCCTCAACTGCATATATGCAATGGCCATGGACAATTTTTGACTGCTTTGAATAACAAAATTCCTAGTAAGATTCTAACTTTAGGGTGTTAATAAAGGTATGTTGGGTTAGGGAGAATTGCAGAAGCAAGATTTTGATATATACGCAGACTCATAGGAGCATTTCTAACACTAATAACAAATTGTGAACATTATTTTTCTTTTGTTCCTTTTTCATTTTATCTTCTAGTTTTTGTTGGTCAAAGTAAGCAAATGACTTACCTTAGGCATGTAAGTATTTCCATTTGGTTGCTCAAAATATTGGGTCTTGTTATTTTTTTTTGTTAGTTCTTGTACTTAGATACTTTTATTTTGTTTTTTTATATTTGTCATATTATGATTTGTATTCCCTGTGGCCTGTACAATAACAATAGTAACTTGATTAATAAGTAGTGATTAACTAACTGATCAGTAATTATGGGATTCTCTGGTGTCTTTTCTTTTAGATGGTTTCATTTGTTCTTCTACAAGAAGCCAAAACTTTTTTGTTAGTATAAAGCACAGTTGTTTAAGAGCTGGTTATCAACATATGCATACTTAATGGTTCTTAGAGAAGAGATTTGCTAGGATTAGATACTCAATAATAAAGCTTTGTTATCTTTATAGAGGTTAATATAGTAATTCACATATAGTACTAATATATCATTTTAATGTATAATTTAATTTTATTCGTAAGTCAGATGATAGGTTTAACTACATTCAAGTTTGGTCAAGCTAAATAACTCTTCACCTCGTAAATGTTTGAAGAGGCCTTTTAGTGTAAGAATTCCAGTTTGTATTAGCATTATCCTATCCTTGAATTATTTTGTACATATGTTTCGAATTGAGTTTTTCTTGTTTGTTCAATAAACCAAGTTATATAATTTGTAAGAGAATGCAAACAATGGATTTAGTTATCAATAACATTTTGTTGATATAAAAGTAAATTATAATTATGTTTTAATATGTTTATTTTTATTTTATCTATTATTTTATTATAAAATGATTATTTCGGTTAAATTACAGTTGAACTGGTCGAACCAATAAACTAATAGTCAAAATGGTTCGATGATCGGTTCGATTTTCAAAACCTTGTGTAAAACATGTTATTTCTTAATTTCATTGAGAAAGAATATGAAATTGAGGTAGAAAAAAGTTGTTTCTAATTTCGTAGTTAGTAGCACAAAAGTGATTTTTTTTTTAATTTCGTTGGCACAAACTACAAAATTGGACTACCTATCAAAAAATAAAATTGCATGAAAAACGCAATTTTTTCTATAATGATTTTGATCTATACAAATAATAACACAATGGAATGCCAATTAAATGATAATCCGACATTACGAGATAACGATAACGGCAGCATCAACAAGCCACGAAAACGTCAAATCCAAACATTAAGGACGCGATATAAAGGCACCAAATACTGAGAAACGATAACTGATGGGAAGATTATTGTCGATCTAGAATTTCATCAATAGAAAAGAATTGTTATAGTATAGTCCTAGACCGACGTGTAACCCTCTCAATCAAATTTTGATATGGTTGTCACAAAGTCAACCCCAATAAAAAGTAACCGAGAGTATTGGTCTCGGGTCGTCCTCAAGAGAATGGACAAACATGTGCATCAATATTGGTTAGAATTTCGGGGTTGGGAGTCATAAACAAGAATTTAAACTACTAAACTTAACATGCAAGAAATCTTAAAGTGCAAGAAACTAAATTAAAGCAATTGAAGCAAGATGTAAGTAAATGCAATCTAACAAGATAACATATAAAGCTACTTCTATTCTAAGACTAAGTGAACAACTAAATTAACTATAACAAGAATCAAGCAATTGAGATTTTTTGGGTTTCAAATATGAATTACAAAAAGGAACTCTTGGCTAGGCATAGGAATTGGGGTCACCATCCTTGTCTAATAACCATATCTTGACAATTATGAGGAACCAAGTCCATTAAGTCTACTTCTACAAGTGAAGTATGTCAAATGGCTTGGTCAATTTCAACTCATAAGTCCTAATCTACCTACTAATTGTGTGTATTGTGTGAATGATTGAGTCCCCCCTTCCCCCTTGGTTCCTTGGGTCTTTTCCATGCAGAATCAAGTTGGATTTGGGCCTGGAGCCTCTCAAAAATCGCCAGCCAAGATTTCATTAATGAGGTCACGTGTTGGGCGTCACGCGTGCGTGTCAGCCACGCGTGCGCGTCATTTGAATTCTGCGAGCCATGCGTTGATAAACCACTATTTTATGGTTTATTTTTTATTAAATTGGGTGGATTTTATCCATTATTTTCACACTTATTCATATAATTTGCATGTTTTATATTTTTGTGCTATGATTGAACACATGCTTCTTTGGCCTTAAATTTGCTAATTTTAATCTTTTCTTATTACCATTCGATGTCGTGATATGTTTGTTAAGTGTTTTCAGGGTTTATAGGGCAGAAATGGCTTACAAGATGAAAAAGAAGCATGCAAAAGTGGAAGGAACACAAGAAATTAAAGATTTCAGAATCTGGTAGCGACGCGCACGCATGGGCGACGCGTACGCGGGACCAGTGCTACAGACATACGAAGCACACGCGTGGCTGACGCCTATGCGTGGCCAGTGAAAAGTCTAGCGACGTGTACGCATGGCTGACGTGTACACGTGACGAGCGTCACGTGCTGCAATTAACAGAATTCGCCGGGGGCGATTTCTGGGCTGCTTCTGACCCAGTTTCAGGGCCAAAAATACAGATTAGAAGCTGCAGAGTGGAGCTGGAAGGGAGACTAGCTTTCATTTACACAATTTTAGATTTTAGATGTAGGTTTCTAGAGAGAGAGGCTCTCTCGTCTCTCTAGGTTTTAGGGGTTTTTGTCTCGCTCCTTTTCAAATTCAGATTTCTACCTTACTTTAATTTAGTTTCTCTTCTACTTTTATTTGTTCTAGTACTTTAGTTTATCTATTTCTCTCGTTGATTTCTTTATGTTGCCAATTTAGTTTATGAATTCTTCTTGTTTCCTTTAATCCATATTAATGCAATTTATGTTTCTATGTTTATGATTGCTTTCTTTAATTTGTTGTTATTGTTTCCTCTTGCAATTGTTAGTCTTAGATTTTGCTATGTCTTGTTAGTTTTCTATGTTTTTTATTTTATGCCTTCCAAGTGTTTGATAAAATGCTTGGTTGGATTTTAAGTTAGATTTTTATGTTCTTGACTTGGATTGATTAATTAGAGACTCTTGAGTTATCAAAAGTCTTTTGTTGATTGGTGATTGAAGATTTCCGGTTAGCTTGAACTTCACCAAAGCTAGTCTCTCACTATGAGTTGACTAGGATTTGTGAATTCAAGTTGATTATATGCACTTGACCTTCCTCCATTGGTTAGAGGTTAACTAAGTGAAGGCAATTCACATTTACTGTCACAATTGACGATGGTAATGAGGATAGAACTTAGTTATTAGTTTATTTTCTCATCATTTTACTTTCTTGTTCCTTATTTCAAAAACCCCCACAAATATACTTTCCCATAACCAATAATACACTTCCCTGCAATTCCTTGAGAGACGACCCGAGGTTTAAATACTTCGGTTAATTTTATTGGGTTTGCTTAAGTGACAAACAATTTAAACATTGACCGAGGATAATTTGTTGGTTTAGAATTATACTTGCAACGCGACATTTTTTGTGAAATTCTTTACCGACAATTTTTCTCCATCAAGTTTTGGCGCTGTTGCTGGGGAATTGCAAATGTGTGCCTTATTATTGGTTATTGTGAATATTGTGAATATGTTTGCCTTTTCGTTTCTTTGTTAGTTGTTTCTAGTTTTAGGAGTTTATTTTCATTATTTCTTATTAGTTTTTGTTTTTATTTTCTCTTGTTACTCTGAATTCTCACCCCTTTGGCTATGAGTTTGGTTTAAATTATGTTGTAGGGAATGGAAGCTACAATGAGAACATGCATCAAGGATAGGACAATCAAAGGTAGGAGGAGCCTCAAGCTTATGGACAACCTTCTTGGCAACAACCCCCTCTAACTTATTATGAGCAAGAGTCATTCCAAGATGCATACCAAGACAATAGATATGGTGGACCTCCTTGTGACTACCAACAACCACCACCATATACCTATGAACCCCCTTTTCAATATAGTCTTGAACCACCATACTCACAAGCCCCCTACAATCAAACACTTCCATATGACCCTAACCTATATCCACCATACCAACCACCTTATGAGCCATATGAACCATGCATAGAACCACCACAATTCCAACCCAATTACTCCCAAGAACCACCATTCTCACATATACCACCTCAATATACACCATCACCATACCCTTATCAAGATGAACCACCTTCCTATCATGAATCCTTCCTCCCAAGTAACGAACCCTCATATCCACTCCACTCTCCAATGGATGACACCCTTGGTGTTTTTCTTCAAGGGTAAAGAGAGATGCAACGGACGACACTAGAGTTCGTAGCTACCTTGACCGAGGTAGTAAATAATTTAGTGATCCTACGCTTTGACACTCAAAGTACCCCCATGGACACATGTGGAGAATCTCATGAGGAGTGTAGTATGAACGAGAGATTAGAAGCTCCGGTGGAAAATGAGGAATGTGATTTTGTACTAGAACGATTGGAGGAAGCCATAATTGTTGAAGAGAAAGAAGTGGTTAAAGACTTAGGAGATGTTGAGAGTCCATGGAAACCTCAAGTCATAAAGCCTCCTTCCAAGAAGTTTGAATTTGATGATGACGAGGGTGTACAACCTCCAATGCATATCATGGTTGAAGACTTTGAAGAGGCTGATCAAGAGATGAATTCAATAATTGATGAATTTCTATCTACAATTGAGTCCCCCTCCATTGGACTGGAAAAAGAGGTTAAGGAAGAAGGTGCACAACTTCCAAGGCATATTCCCTATGAAGAATTTGATGGAATAGATCAAGAGGCAAGTTCCTTTGGTGATGATGATCATGAATCAAGTCTTCCTAGTGATGAATCTACATCCGCAAATGAACTCCTTGAGTATGAAGAACCTTCTCTGATTGAGTTTGAGAATGATGTGGAAGTGGAAGTCCTTCGGAAAGGATGGACGGGGGTTGAATATGCTTTGTCAAGATCGTTGGAGACCTCTCTACCTAGATTGCCGTCTACTCCTTCATTTGAGTGGGTAAAACTTATCTCTATTAGCTTTACTGTCCCACTTGAGTATGGTATTCTTGAAACGGATGACCAACTTAGGTTGCCGTCTACTCCTTCATTCTTCATGTCCCTTCCACTTGTGCATGCTTCCTTTCCATCTTCTAGGCCATTCTTGCCCTATAGATCCTGAATCCACTTAATAAACACATCACGGCATCGAATGGTAATAGAAGAGTATTAAAAATTGGCGTTTTTAGGGTTAAAGAAGCATGTTTTAAACCATGAAGGAAAATTAGGAGGGAAACACAAAACCATGCAATTTATATGAATAAGTGTGAAAAATATTGATAAAACCCCCCAAATTCTACACAAGATAAACCACAAAATTGGGGTTTATCAAACCTCCCCACACTTAAACCAAGCATGTCCTCATGCTAAAAATTAAAAGGCCAAAGAACATAGGAGAATGAGGTTTATGAAATGCAATTTACCTACATGGATGCAACTAATGCAAATGCTTCTTTCTACTTAGTCAAAAGTGAATCAACTTCCAAGAACATACATGAACGAGTAGGGCTAAGGTAATATGATAATTCGTGAACTCTACCAATTCAAATATCAAAATGAAGTGTAAGCAACTTTCAAGAAGAAAGCTTGTGAAAGCCGGGAACAAGGAGTTGAGCATTGAACCCTCACCGGAAGTGTATCCGCTCTATTCGCTCAAGTGTATAGGGTTGATTCGCTCAATTCTCTTCTAATTATGCTTTCCAAGATTTGTTTTTCATCTAACAATTAATAGTTATTCGGTGCATGCATACATTCATTATGAGGGCTTATCTTTAGGTTGTAATGGGGCTAGGGTAAAGGTAAGGATGCATATATGGCCAAGTGAGCTTGAAATTTGAATCCTTGATTAACCGAAGCTCTCACCTAACACAAATAACAACCTATACAATTCTAATACACAACCTAGCTACCCATTTATTCACTTTTCACACACTCATACATTCTTTTTCAATTCACAACCCATATGCATTGGTTATTATTGCATTCGCCTTGGGGCATTTTGTCCCCTTTTTATTACTTTCTTTTTCCATATATTTTTTTCTTTTATTTTTCTATTTCTTTTTCTACATATATATTTTTTTCCTTTTATTTTTCTCTTTTCTTTTGATGAATTACATACAACGGTGCCAATGTATATGGTTCAAACATTCAATACATGAGTGTGTTCCCAATTCCCAATATTTTCAATAAAAATATAAAAACACACTTTTACCTCTACCGATGTTTCCAAGCTTCCCTCCCGCTTAAATGACACACACCCTCACTAGCCTAAGCTAATAAAAAATATCCAAATTAGAGGACATTTATTGTTTTTTACTTAGGGGTAGTGATGTGCTAAATTAAAGAACAAAGGGGTTTAACGTAGGCTCAAAATTGGTGAACAATGGTAGATAAAGGGTAAGGGTATTTGGGTAAGTGAGCTATTGAAATAATGGCCTCAATCATATAAATGCGTTCATACACAAAATAATGGACATAGAGAATCAAACAAATCAAGAATTGCAATCATAAAAAGAGAATAATGCACACAAGAATGGAAATAAGTGGTTATATGATGTAACCACGCAATTGGGCTCAAAACTCACATGCTTGTGTGTTCTTAGCTCAAAAAACTTTTCCAGAATTGATTCCTTCAAGCAAGTTCAACATATTTTTTTTTTCAAATTGCTAGGGTGCCCTAAAAACAGTTTCTTAGAAAAGAAACCACCCTAACCAAGTAGTCCTAACAAGAAGTGATTGGATGGAAAAAGTAATTCATCTAGTTCATGCATACCCAATCACTTAACAAGCATACTCTAGATATATTTACAAACAACTACCATGCAGAAAGTGTTTACATGAAAAAATAAACTAGCCATGCAATGCAAATTATCCTAATTGACAAAAGAAAATTAAGATTTGGGTGTTGAAAAGAAGGGTTGTTACCTACGCAAGTCGGTAAATGACCACCCCACACTTAGAAATTTACACGGTCCTCCGTGCTATCGGTAATGCACAAGGTGGGATTGGGGTCGGCACTTCTACTATCCATCTCTTGAGTGCTCACTTCACTTTGGTCTAAAGTGGATTCTGAAGTGTCCGGCTCCTCCATAGGTGGGTTAGCACAACCCAAGAGCTTCTTCAAGTAGGCATAGCGGCGTTTGTTCCGCCGCTCATTCCGGTCTACCTTTTGAGTGAGCTTAACAAACAATTGGTAGGATGACTTCTGTGGTGCCAATGAGGTGGTTGGGATGTCGGAAGGAATAGCCATATCGAGGCTTGCGGTTCCCGCAAGAGGCTTAAGATACTTTCCACTCGGGACGATGGCGTCCTTCGCTGGAATTATTGCCTTCACGTCCTTAGCCTCGTGGGGAACTCCGGCGGCAGCAATCAAATCCGTTACCAAGGCGGGAAATGGGAGGTTACCCTTAGTATGAACGCAGCCCATTGCTTGTCAGATAAGGTAAGGAATGTTGATAGGCCTATCAGTGAGGATGCACCAAACAAGAAGGGCCAAGTCCGCTGTGATTGAGGACTCATGAGTGCTCAGAAGTACGTAGTGAGACATGATTTGGGCCCACACTCTAGCCTCCACAGTAAGCACTTGTGCCGAAATGTACTTAGGCCGAGCCTTGGCTCTCCCTTGGGTCTAATGTTCTCCCGGTTGGGCAATGACCCTAAGGACAAAACCCCAATCATAACCGGGTATGCAGCGCTGTAGTAGGGCTTCTTGGTAACCAACCATCCCATCTGGCACTGACAAAACTTTAAGTATCTGCTGAATGGCTTCCTCCGATATGGGGACTTACTTCCGGCGCACAAAAATCGATTGAAGAGAAGGTGAGTGATAGTTGGAGTAGAACTCCACCACCAAGAAAGGTTAGCTTCCTGCGGTTTTCGATTGAGAAATTTCCACTGCCACCGCTCAATGCGGGGTACCACAAACTAAACAAGGTGCTCCGGAGGAACGAGGAGATGTTCAAAATGGTAATTCCTTTCAACCAAAATAGGGAACATGAGCTCACAAAAGCGATTGGCGAACCTTGCGGAGTCCTTCGCAGGGTTGCCCTTCTCTTCCTCATCAATATAAATGACCCTTTTCACCCTCTTGGAGGGAGGCTTAACTTTTGGTGTAGGGTGCGCCTTGGTAGTTGTTCTTTGAGGTGCCCTCTTTTTGGGCAGATTTTTCGAAGCCTTTTCCTTGCCCTTTTTGATGGCCATCCTGAAAAACGAAGGAAAAAGAGAAAACATTAAACTGAAAGAAACAACATTGGATAACAACATGCAAGTGAGAAATAGTGCCACAAAGGAGCAAATTATCCTGAAGACATGACAGCTGCAACATGTAAGCAAGACAACAATATAATCATGGAGCACATCACTAGCATGAGATGCAAGAGTGAGAGAAGCATGCAAGTGTAAAGCATGAGAAGAATGGGCTCAAGCATCAATAACATCAATAAAAACACATGCAAGAAAGATACTAAACACAAAAAAACCATTCACCTAGTCTAACCCCAAGACAATGAAGCATGCAAATGGAATAAATTAGAGTTAAAGAGGATGGAGTCACTAATCTTGCAATATGCTACAAAGAAGTAAGTCATAGGTAATGAGCACATAGATGGTAAAGATGAAGCACAATAGGCTCAATGCACATGAAGAAAAGCAAGTGTAATGAGAAAGAAGCACTAAGTTGAAAGCATAATATCAAATTTGAACTAAGATGTCATTGGTGTTTTTTAACAAACACTTGGTGTGCATCTTCCAAACAACAAGCAAGTTGGAGAAATTCAAGAAAGTAATAAACCCAAAACGAAATGCCAATCATCAAAACAACACCACATAGCACAAATAAGCCAAGAGATATCAAAATAACCTACCAATGCAAAAAATACATTGAAGTTCAACACCCATGGAAGAATGTAAAAAGAAAGAGAAGAAACAAAAATGAAATATAAACAACACAATCAAAATGAAACTAAGAAGAAAGAAATAGAGTAATGAGATGCAATTAAAAAGAAGGAAATTTTAAAAAGGTAAAAGAGAAAGAAGAGAAGCAAAACCTTGAAAGGAGGGAGAAGGTGAAGTTGGGGGTAAGTGAGAGTACGAGAAGAGAAGGGAGAAGAAGAGAGGAGAGAGAAAATATGGGACCGCCGGAGGTGGTGGTCGCCAGTGGTTGAGGTCGCCAGTAATTGTGGGTGGAGAAGAGGTGGTAAGGAGGAGGAAGAAGAGAGGAGGAAGGAAGAGAAGAAAGGGAATTAAGAAAGGAAGAAAACAAGGGTGCTGCACTTTAGTTGCGTCGGTAATGTGACGCGTGCGTGTCACCCACGTTCACTCGTGGGTGGGGAATAGAGCAACCGATGCGTACGAGTCACCCACGCTTATGCATTGGGAGCAATTGTGCTCCACGCATAAAATTCGCACAGTACTGGCGCAACTCTCTGGTTTTTGTACCATGAGTTCCAAGATCATCAAACGATGCGTACGCGTCGGTGCGTGGCAGAAGTTAGGCCAATTAAGAGATTGTAATATAAGAACAACATTGCAAGTATAGCTCTTAACCAGCTAAAATCCTCCTCACCAATTTAGAAAGGTATCACAAAAATTAGAATAAAAATACTGGGAGTATGAGTCACAGGTCGTCTCCCAACGAGTTGCAAGAAATAATGCTAATTTATTAATCAGGAGTTTTCAAGAGAGTTTGAGTTTGGATAATGAGCAATTAAATAATTGTAAATTAAAGCAATAAAAACTAAGAATGATTATTAATATTCTAGATAAAAAGCCTTGACTGGGGGAATGATTAATTGGAAGTTCCATCCTTGTTGGGATCTCTTAAGTGTAGTATTAAAAAAGTTGTTGTTTTCACTTAGTTAACCCTTACTAAATAAAGAAAAGTCAAGTGATTGAGCTAACTCTTATTCGCAAATCCTACTCCTCTCCCTTGGGAAGGTCTAGCGTTAGTGAATACAGAACTAGCCAACAACTTTCAGTTTAATCAGCACTTAAGCCTTCCAACTCAAGTGTCTCCTTTTAATCAACTCCCATGTCAAGTATGGAGTCTACTCCATTGACATGAATAAAATGCTCATAAAAATATAAGAAGAAGACATGATAAATTAAATAAGATGGGGATTTAAAATTTATTAAAAGTAAAAGTAATCCTTTGCATTAACAATCCATGAAAATAATCCAATTACTACTCTAAACAAGAATTAAGAATATGGAATAAATAAAAGAGTAAGTAAGGAAACAAACTAGAATAGTGCCTTCAACGGAGGTAATGACTCTTCAATATCCAAAAGCAAAACTAATAAACTATGAATGTAAAAAAGAACCTAGAGGGAAAGTAATCCTCTCTAAATTCCGATCTAAAAACCTAAAAACTATCCTAATCAGAATATGTGAATGTATCTCTATGTGTGTCGAGTCTCTGCATGTTCCCTAACTTTATTCTGTGTTTCTGGGTCGAAAACTGGGTCAAAACGCCCATAAAAATATAAGAAGAAGACATGATAAATTAAATAAGATGGGGATTTAAAATTAATTAAAAGTAAAAGTAATCCTTTACATTAACAATCCCTGAAAATAATCCAATTACTACTCTAAACAAGAATTAAGAATATGGAATAAATAAAAAAGTAAGTAAGGAAACAAACTAGAATAGTGTCTTCAATGGAGGTAATGACTCTTCAATATCCAAAAGCAAAACTAATAAACTATGAATGTAAAAGAGAACCTAGATGGAAAGTAATCCTCTCTAAATTCCGATCTAAAAACCTAAAAACTATCCTAATCAGAATATGTGAATGTATCTCTGTGTGTGTTGAGTCTCTGCATGTTCCCTAGCTTTATTCTGTGTTTCTAGGCCGAAAACTGGGTCAAAACGCGGCCCAAAATCGCCCCCAGCGTTTTTTGTTAACTTTGCAGATCGCGCAGGTCACGCATACGCATCAGTCATGCGTGCGCGTCATTTGGCATTTTTCCTTGTCATGCGTACGCGTCGTCCATGCATGCGCGTCATCTTGCAGAACTCCATTCCACACATACGCATCAGCCACGTGCACGCTGATGCGTGAGCATCTTGTCTATCTTTTCCTAATGAATTTGCATCTAAATTGTTGAATTTAATTAAGAATTAATTATATTTTAGCCACTATGGATGCTATTTTGAGTTTTGTACAAAGCTGTTTATTTTAGGTAACATTTGGCGGAATTTGATGGAGTTTCTGCAGAGAAAGAGAAGAAGCCAAGGAGATGACCAGCGAATACCGACGCGGACGCATGGCTCACGCGACCGCGCGGAATGGAGGAAATCGCAATAACACGATCGCGTGCCTGACGCAATCGCGTGGACTGGAATCTGCACAAATGACGCGAACGCGTGGACGACGCGGACGCGTCACATGCGCCACGTGCAGAAAAATGCTGGGGGCGATTTCTGGGCTATTTTGACCCAGTTTCCAGCCCAAAAAACACAGATTAGAAGCTGCAGCATGGACAATTCAAGTGGTCCCCATCCATCCATTGAAGATTTGATTATTTAAATTAATTCAAATTTAAATTCAAATTTTAATTCTAGGAAAAGATATTATTTTAATTTTTAGTTTTAGATATTAGATTTTAAATTTATTATGATTAGTTATAAAAGGAGGAAGCTTTTCTTCCTTTAGGGAGGTCCTGGGAACATTCCACCTGATCCCATCAGGGGAACATAATTGACAATCCTAATTTTCTCTCTTTTCTATGAGCAACTAAACCTCCACCGTTAAGGTTAGGAGCTCTGTCTATTTCTATGGATTGATTTTATTGCTTTTTCTATTTTAATTTATGTATGGATTTATAATTTAAGAATTATTTTCGCTCTTTATTTTATGAATTTGGGTGGAACGGAAGTATGACCCTCTTTCTATTTGAGTTCCTGTAAAACTTGGAAAAGCTCTTTACTTGAACAACAGCTTGAAAACATTTTCTCCTAAATTTTAATTATTTGGATTTAACGGGATACATGACATATAATCTTTTTATTTTTGGGTAATTAGAGTTTTTGTGGCATATAAACTGGAATTTGATTATCACCCTCTAATTGGAATTAATTGACCAAGGAATTGGCTGTTGATGAATTTTAGAAGAGACTAGAAAAGTCTAAGGAATTAGGGTCTAGTCACATATAGTTTGCCATAAATTAAATCCTACATGATTAAAATAGTTAGTAAGAAAAATTAATCCGGAAAAATAGATAACTCTTAAACCTTAACTATCTTCTCCATATTTTATTCCCACCTTATTTATCTGCCTGTCTTTAATATTTTTAATATTGTTTAATGTCTTTTATATTGCATCTCAACACTATTTTCTATTTGTCTAACTAATCCTATCAAACGCTATTGTTGCTTAATCCATCAATCCTCGTGGGATCGACCTTTATTCACGTAAGGTATTACTTGGTACGACCCGGTGCACTTACCGGTTAGTAAGTGTGGTTGTAAAGTAACCGCACCAAGTTTTTGGCGCCGTTGCCGGGGATTGACTGTGATTAACAACTATTAGTTGTTTGATTGTTTAGATTAGGCGTTTTAATTTTAATTCGTGAAAAGATGTCTCATGTATTACTCACTGAGCTTAAAAAAAAAATTTATAGGAGTGATATATTGCATCAAAAACTTGGTGCGGTTATTTTACAACCACACTTACTAACCGGCAAGTGCACCGGGTCGTACCAAGTAATACCTTACGTGAGTAAGGGTCGATCCCACGAGGATTGATGGATTAAACAACAATAACTTTTTTAGCCATCCGTTGGAGGCCAAAGTGACCACAACACACAGATGAATGACAAGATTCAAGAATAGGTTGGAATTCGGACTCCGGGACACATCTACGAATCACTTGGTGTACCCCCCATTTCCACAAGTAAGGGTCATTGATGCGTGAGCATCTTTTCTATCTTTTCCTAGTAAATTTGCATTCAAATTGTTGAGTTTAATCAAAATTTAAATATCTTTTAGCCACTATGGATGCTACTTTGATTTGTGTGCAATTCCATTTATTTCAGGTAGCATCCGGATGGATTTGACGGAGTTTTGTAGTAGAAAAGGAAGAAAGAGAGTGATGCTGTCAACCCCGACCTCCTTGCACTCAAAAAAGAATAACTTGAGCTATAGAGGTCCAATTGATGTGATTCCAGCGGCATTAGAAAGCTAATTTCCAGGGCTTTCCAACGATTTATAATAGTGCATACTTCTTCAGCATTTTTGGCCTCCTCCACTTTGAACTTGAGCTTTTTCAAGTTCAGCGTGGAGTCCACGTACAAAGGAGAAATCACACATTATCCACGCTGAACTTGAGAATTTCCAAGTTCAGCGTGGACTCAAGGAACTCGCTCAAAGAACCACTGCCTCCTCCATGCTGAACTTGGAAATTCTCAAGTTCAGCGTGGACTCAAGAATGAACGCCAAAGGAAACACTGCCTCCTCCACGCTGAACTTGGAAATTTCCAAGTTCAGCGTGGACCTTAATGCTACCAGTGGTCCCCAACCTCATCTAAAGGGCTCGCGCAAATCATTCCTTTAATTTTGATTTAAATTTTTATTTATTTATAACTAGGAAAAGATATTATTTTAGTTTTAGAAAATATATTTTACATTAATTAGGATTAGATATAAAAGGGAAAAGAATTAGCCCTTCGGGCTCTTCTCTCTTCTCTTCTACCTCATTCTGCAATTTACAATTTTTTAGAATCCTAGTTTTTCTCTCTGAACCATGAGCAGCTAAACCTCCATTGTTAAGGTTAGGAGCTCTGTCTATTTGTATGGATTGATTTTATTGCTTTTTCTATTGTAATTCATGTCTTGATTTATATTTAAAAATTGTTTTTGTTCTTTATTTTATGAATTTGGGTGGAACAGAAGTATGACCCTCTTTCTAATTGAGTTCTTGTATAACTTGGACAAGCTCTTTTCTTGAAGAACAACTTGAAAACATATTCTCCTAAATTTCTAATTACCTGGACTTAACGGGATACGTGACATATAATCCTCTTATATTTGGGTAATTAGGATTTTTGTGGCATATAAACTAGAATTGAACTTCATCCTCTAATTGGAATTAAGTGACCAAGGAATTGGCGGTTGATGAAAGTTAGAGTAGACTAAGAAGGTCTAAGGAATTAGGGCTTAGTCATATATAGTTTGCCATGAATTGAATCTTACATGATTAAAATAGTTAGTAAGAAAATTCAATCCGGAAAATAGATATCTCTGAAGCCTTAACTGTTTCTCCATATATTATTCTCATCTCAATTTACTGCTTGCTTTCTGAATTTATGAATTTACTATTTATGCTTTTGAACTCTTAAAACATCATTCTCTGTTAGTCTAACTAAGTAAATTAATCAACCATTGTTGCTTAGTCCATCAATCCTCGTGGAATCGACCCTCACTCACCTGAGGTATTACTTGGTACGACCCCGGTGCATTTGCCGGTTAGTTTGTGGTTATAAATTCGGCACCAAGTTTTTGGCGCCGTTGCCGGGGATTGATAGTGATTAACAACTATTTGTTGTTTGATTGCTTAGATTAGATAATTTTTACTTTAATTAGATTTTTTTTCTTTCAATTTTTAATTGTTCTTTTTTTTCTTTATTTCCGTTCACCCCTCCCCTACCCCCTTTTTCTTCTTATTTCTTTTACTGTCGTTTCTTTTTTATATTTCTTTTCGTTGTGTTTTCTTTTTAAATTTTTTTCTTCTTTTCTCGTTAGCACCCCCTCCCTTGTTTCGTTTTATTTTCTTTTCTTTTATTATTTAAAAAAATAAATAAATAAAATTCTCTGCATTCTGATAAAATTTTTTTAGTTTCTAAAATTATGTTTGGTGTTACCTAGTTAATTTTATTTTAATCTCTCTTTTTAATTCTCCCTTTAAATTTTCAAATTTTTTATTGAGTAATAAGTATTTTTAATTTATTATTTTACACAGGTTACCTCACTAGGAATTCTCTGCACTCTGACGTAGAGAGTTCCATCTTTTCTTGTCTTCTATCTATTTATGAGCAGGAACAGGGACAAGGAACCTCTGTTAGACTTTGATCCTGAACCTGAAAGGAATTTGAGGCGGCGTTTGTAACAAGCAAGACTTTACAAGGCTGTAGAGTCCACTATGGATCATAATAATAATGCTGTTAATGCCAATGTGGCAAATCCGAATGAGAATGAGCAAAGGAGAGTACTGGACTCTTACTATGCTCCTACTGCAGATCTTTATGGAAAAAGCATTGTGGTGCCTCCTATAGCTGCAAACAACTTTGAGTTGAAGCCACAATTGGTCACCCTAGTGCAACAAAACTGCCAGTATCACGGTCTTCCCCACGAAGACTCAAATCAATTTATTTCTGATTTTCTGCAGATTTGTGATACTGTGAAGACAAATGGAGTGAACCCAAAGGTGTACAAACTCATGCTCTTCCCGTTTGCTCTGAGGGATAAAGCAAAGCTATGGCTAGATTCCCAACCTAAGGAGAGTTTGGATACTTGGGAAAAAGTTGTCACTGAGTTTCTTACTAAATTTTTTCCACCATAGAAGCTGACTAAGCTTAGGTTGGAAGTTCAGACCTTTAGGCAGAAGGATGGTGAAACTCTGTATGAAGCTTGGGAGAGGTACAAGCTACTGACTAGGTAATGCCCTCCGGACATGTTCTCCAAATGGACCCAACTAGATATCTTTTATGAAGGCTTAGGTGAGATGTCCAAGATGAGCTAAGATACTTCTGCAGGTGGTTCATTGCACAAGAAGAAGACACCAGAGGAGACTGTTGAGCTTATTGAATTGGTGGCTAGCAACCAATATTTATACTCATCTAACAGGAATCCTGTGAACTCTGAGACCTCTCAGAAGAGAGGTGTGCTGGAAGTGGAAGCCGTTAATGCTCTTATTGCTCAGAACAAGCTTATGTCTCAGCAAATAAATCTACTTACTCAGCAGATGGGCGGCATGCAAGTCTCAGCTATCAACACCCAAAATCCACCTCAAGAGTTCTCTTATGATATGGCAGGTAATTTTGTACAAAATGATAATTATGATTATGCTCAATCTGCTTCTGAACAGGTCAATTACATGGGGAGTGGTCCTAGAAATCCCAACAATGATCCATATTCTAAGACATACAATCAAGGATGGAAAAATCACCCAAACTTTGGGTGGAGGGACCAACCTCAGAGTCCTCAAAATTTCAATAATAATTCTCAGGGCGGCATCCAACAGAATAATTACAACAACCGCCAATTTTAGTCTCAGCAACAACAACCACCTCAGCAGGCAAATTCTAAATCCCAAGAAGATTCTAATTGGGAGATGATGAGGAGTTTCATACAGGAAACCAGAGCCTCCATTAGAAACTTAGAGGTGCAAATGGGTCAAACGAGCAAGCAATTACCTGAGAGGTCTTCAAATACATTTCCTGGTGATACAGTGGTGAACCCAAGAGAAGATTGCAAGGCTATTGAATTAAGGAGTGGTAAAGTAGCTGGTTCTGAGACCAAAGTCAATGAGGAGCTAGTTGAAAAAGAAGCTCCAGAGGAGCAGAAGGAAGAAGTAGAATACAACCCTCCACTGCGTATAGATAACCCATTCCCTGACTCTCTTGACACTTATCCTACATTGGCAAAGGCTCCTGAATACAAGCCAAAAATGCCATATCCTCAGAGGCTTCAGAAGGCTTCCAAAGACAAGCAATTTTCTAAATTCTTAGAAGTCTTCAAGAAGCTGCAGATCAACATTCCTTTTGCAGAGGCTCTTGAGCAAATGCCTCTTTATGCTAAATTTATGAAAGAATTATTGACTAACAAGAGGAATTGGAGGGAACAAGAAACAGTGGTGTTAACTAAGGAATGCAGTGCTATTATTCAACATAACATTCCTGAAAAGATGCAGGACCCAGGAAGCTTTGTGATTCCTTGCACCATTAGAGATGTCACCATTCAGAGAGATTTATGTGATCTTGGAGTTAGCATCAATCTAATGCCACTTTCAGTGATGAAAAAGCTTAAAATGGAGGAGGTAAAACCCACTCGTATTTCTCTTCAACTTGCTGATCTTTTTATTAAATTACCTGTGGGTGTTGTTGAGGATTTACTTGTGAAAGTAGGACCATTTATTTTTCCTGCTGATTTTATTATGTAAAATCCTCTATTATTCTTGGTAGACCCTTTTTAGCTACAGGTAGAGCTCTGATTGATGTACAAAAGGGTGAATTAACTCTGAGGGTAAATGAAGAACAGGTGGTCCTTAATGTTTTTGACGCTCTCAAGCACCCTAATGACTCTGAAGGGTGTATGAGAATTGATGTTGTTGAACCACTTGTTCAAGAAGTACTGGAAGCTGAGGTACTTGATGATGTTCTAGATCCTATTTCTGAGCATGAATTAGTTGAAGTTGATGATTCAGCACCCCAAAAGGAACTGATGAATACGCCAATAAAGGAGGAGGAAGTCCCCAAGCTTGAGCTCAAACCTTTGCCCCATTCTCTGAAATATGTGTTCTTGGGTGAAAATAATTCATATCCAGTTATTATTAGCTCTTCCCTGAAGCCTGAAGAGGAATAGGCGCTTATTTTAGTACTCAGGAGCCATAAAACAGCTCTTGGGTGGATCATTAGTGATTTAAAGGGGATTAGTGCAACCAAGTGCATGCACAAGATCCTTCTTGAAGATGATGCTAAACCAGTGATGCAACCACAAAGGAGACTCAATCCAACCATGAAAGAGGTAGTCCAAAAAGAGGTAATGAAATTTTGGGAAGCATGTATTATTTACCCTATTTCTGATAGTCCTTGGGTAAGTCCTGTGCAGGTAGTTCCCAAGAAAGGAGGAATGAAAGTGGTCAAGAATAAAAAGAATGAGCTTATTCCTACAAGAATAGTCACAGGATGGAGAATGTGTATAGACCACAGGAGGCTCAACA
The DNA here is from genome assembly GCF_059453495.1 of Arachis ipaensis. Classification (NCBI taxonomy): domain Eukaryota; kingdom Viridiplantae; phylum Streptophyta; class Magnoliopsida; order Fabales; family Fabaceae; genus Arachis; species Arachis ipaensis. The sequence continues at coordinate 28,021,988 of NC_142441.1, read as the reverse complement.
CTGCTACAAGGAAGGATCACTTCTCCCTGCCTTTCATTGATCAGATGCTTGAGAGGTTAGCTGGTCATGATTTTTATTATTTTTTAGATGGATATTCTGAATATAATCAAATTGTACTGGACCCTGAAGATCAGGAAAAGACAGCATTTACATGCCCTTTTGGAGTATTTGCTTACAGAAGAATGCAATTTGGACTTTGTAATGCTCTAGCAACTTTTCAAAGGTGTATGCTTTCAATTTTTTCTGATATGGTTGAAAAGTTTATTGAGGTATTTATGGATGACTTTTCTGTCTTTGGTAATTCTTTTGAATCATACCTTAAGCATTTATCTCTGGTCTTGAAACGGTGTCAAGGATCAAACCTTGTTTTAAATTGGGAAAAATGTCATTTTATGGTTACAGAAGGTATTGTTCTTGGACATCGAATTTCAAGTAAGGGGATTGAGGTTTATAGAGCAAAGGTGGAGGTAATTGAAAAATTACCACCACCAACCAATGTTAAGGCAGTCAAGAGTTTCTTGGGTCATGCAGGATTTTATAGAAGATTCATAAAGGATTTTTTAAAAATTGCTAAGCCACTAAGCAACCTATTGGTTGTTGATGTTCCTTTTGTGTTTGATGCTGAATGCCTGTATGCTTTTGAAACTCTGAAAGCAAACCTTACTTCTGTTCCCATTATAGCTCCCTCTGACTGGGATTTACCATTTGAATTGATGTGTGATGCTAGTGATTTTGCTATAGGAGCTGTTTTAGGACAGAGACATGGCAAGCTTGTACATGTCATTTACTATGCCAGCCGTGTGTTAAATGATGCTCAAAAGAATTACACAACTACAGAGAAAGAACTATTAGCTATTGTGTATGCTGTTGATAAGTTTAGGTCCTATCTAATTGGTTCTAAGGTTATTTTTTATACTAATCATGCTGCTTTGAAGTACCTTCTAACCAAACAGGACTCTAAACCAAGATTAATCAGATAGGTGTTGCTCCTCCAAGAGTTTGACATTGAAATAAAGGACAGGAAATGGTTAGAAAATCAAGTAGCCGACCACCTCTCCAGGATAGAGTTTGAAAAAGGAGTACAACCACCCACAGATGTGACTGAGACATTTCTGGATGAACAATTGTTCCTCATTCAGCAGGCCCCATGGTTTGCAGACATTGTAAATTACAAGGCCGTGAATTTTATTCCAAGGGAGTACAGTAGGCAACAAGTAAAGAAGCTATTGACTGATGCAAAGTACTACATTTGGGAGGAACCGTACCTTTTTAAAAGATGTTCAGATGGTATAATCCGGAGATGTGTCCCGGATGAAGAAAAATAGCAGATTCTTTGGCACTGTCATGGTTCTGATTATGGAAGATACTTTGGTGGTGAAAGGACAGCTACAAAAGTCCTTCAGAGCGGGTTCTATTGGCCGACTCTCTTCAGGGACTCAAGAGAATTTATGAAGCACTGTAACAGATGTAAAAAAGCCACGAATCTTCCTGCCAACCATGAGATGCCTCAGCAGGGGATTCTTGAGGTTGAGTTGTTTGATGTATGGGGTATTGATTTTATGGGACCTTTTTCACCTTCACATTCAAACAACTATATTTTAGTGGCAGTTGATTATGTGTCCAAGTGGGTGGAAGCCGTGGCTCTACCCACCAATGATGCCAAGGTGGTGATGAGCTTTCTTCAGAGATATATTTTTAGCCGGTTTGGTGTCCCAAGAACACTCATTAGTGATGGTGGAAGTCACTTCTGTAATAGACAGCTGGACTCACTTCTGCAGAGATATGGAGTCCGTCATAAAGTGGCAACCCCCTATCACCCTCAGACAAGTGGACAGGTTGAAGTCTCCAACAGGGAACTCAAGAAGATTCTAGAAAAGACCGTCAGTGTTTCAAGAAAGGACTGGTCTAGGAAGCTTGATGATGCTCTCTGGGCATACCGGACGAATTACAAGACCCCTATTGGCATGTCCCCTTATCAGTTGGTCTAAAGCAAAGCCTGTCACTTGCCAGTTGAGCTGGAGCATAAAGCTTACTGGGCAATCCGGTATCTGAATCTTGATTCAGAATCTGTAGGAATTAAACGAATGCTTTAGTTGAATGAGCTTGATGAATTCAGATATTCAGCCTATAAGAATGCCAAGCTCTATAAGGAGAGAACTAAGCTCTTGTATGACAAGAAGATTGCCATCAGACTCTTTGAGCCAGGACAGAGAGTGCTTCTGTATAATTCAAGGCTCAAACTCTTTTCTGGGAAGTTAAAATCCCGGTGGTCAGGACCGTTTGTGGTTACCAGAGCCTCACCATATGGTCATGTGAAAATACAGGAAGAGAATTCTAACAGGAAATTTACAGTGAATGGCCAGAGGTTGAAGTACTATCTTGGAGGCGCGATTGATCGCCAGAGGTCCACTCATCTGCTGAATTAGCAGATCTGACCGTCACGCTAGTAACGTTAAAGAAGCAATTGTTGGGAGGCAACCCGATGATTTCGTATCCTTAGCTATTTTTCCATTGAGTTGATTATATTATTTGTTTGATTTTTATTGAGTTTTTACTGTTTTCCTTTGTTTTACTTGTGTTTTGATCATGCAGAATTTTTAAAACAGGAACCGAACACTTAGAAAAAATTTTGGAACACTATGGAGAAGGTTGAGTCTGCCAATTCCACGCTGAACTTGGGATTTTCCAAGTTCAGCGTGGCATGAGCGTGTAATTTGGAGAGGTGTCGTTGCCAGTTCCACGCTGAACTTGGGATTTTCCAAGTTCAGCGTGGTTAGAAGCGTGCAAAGAAGGATTTCTTACTGCCAAGTCCACGCTGAACTTGGAAAATTCCAAGTTCAGCGTGGAAACCACGTACAAAGCAAAAGTTGGGGCTGCCATTCCCACGTTAAACTTGGCCTTTTTCAAGTTCAGCGTGGGAATTAAAAATAAAAAGAGATCATCAGTTTAAAAAGTAAAAAAAAAAACAAAAAAAAAACATTGGGCCCACGTTGAACTTGGGTATTCACCAAGTTCAGCGTGGATAGGAGAGCTTGCATACGGGAGGGTTGGCTCTGAACTTGGTATTCACCAAGTTCAGCGTGGATCTTGCTTCTTTCTACCCATATCCCACCAAATCACAACAAATCTGCACCCAATTCCCTGATTCTCTTCTTTCTTCACCTACCCCCTACAACCTTCCCATTCCAATAACCCTCTTCCCAACTTTGACCACACTTTTCCTTGTCAGCCATACCCCTTCCACCAACCCGTGAAGCCTTCTACCTTTCCCAATGTATTCCCACACCATTCCCTTCCTAACACACCATAGACCAGCCTCTCCTTCCATACAACCGCGTCCGTGACCCCCCACCCCGCATTCTATATAAACCTACCTTCTATCCCACTTCTAACCACACATAACCCCTATCAGTCTTCGTCACTCCTCTCTTATACCCCCACCTCTCTCCATACTATAACTCACCCCTTCTACCATTCCCCACACACCGGCATTTATACACGCAATTTTCCCCTCTCCCCTGTAGCCTTCCCGAACCCCTCTCCCCCATCACACAACCTATTTCCTTGTTCCACCCAAGATACCAAACCACCAACATTTACTTCCCTCTATCCCGTGTTTCCCCCTCCTATTCCCCTGTTCTTTCTTTTTTTTTTAATTTATTTTGCTGTTCCGTGTTACCTTATTTCAAAAAAAAAAAAAAAAAAAACCAGCAGAATACTTTTAGCATTGTATTTTATTTTCTGCTATTTCAATTTCTGTATCTCTTTCTTCTACCCCCTATATTTCTTTATTTTGCTCGGAAACGAGCAATAGTTTTAAGTTTGGTGTTGCAGCTCCACTGTTCTATTTGATTTATCTTTATAGCACCTAAGACCATCCAACCGTCCAAAAAGAGAAAGGGGAAGGAACCGGCAACCGGTTCTTATGACTCAAGGCGCTTCAAATCTAAATTACATGAAGAACATTTTTTTGATATCACTGGCAAGAGGCCGGTTTTACCAGAAGTGCAGTTTAAGCTCCAACCGGATGAACTTCCGAAAATTACACATGAGATTCAGAGAAGAGGATGGGAAGTTCTGTGCAATCCACACACACAGGCGGGACAGTTGATGGTTCAAGAATTCTATGGGAACATGTGGATCACCTACAAGAATGTGTCTAGCATGAATCAAAGGGACCACAAAACTTTTGTAAGGGGAAAAACCATTGACTTCAGCCCAGAGACCATCAGACAGACCTTCCAGATACCAGAGACCGAACAATCATTTTATTCCTATAGTGAGAAGATGTACAGAGATCAGCGGCTGGGACAAGTAATCGCCGACATTTGTATTCCATGTGCGCAGTGAAAAAACCAGTCAGAAGGGAAATCTGGCCATATCAGAGTAGGTGATCTGACACCTTTAGCTAGAGGATGGCACCATTTCATTCGCCGGTCCATCATGCCCATGAGCAACCGGTCCGAGTGTACTGTGAACCGAGCAGTCATGATCCACTATATTTTGTTGGGAAAGCCAGTGGAGGTGGCAAACATTATTGCTGATCAATTCTACCACATTGATGAGCGGATAATTTATACGCTTTTTGACATTGTTTTTAGTATGTTTTTAGTAGGATCTAGTTACTTTTAGGGATGTTTTCTTTAGTTTTTATGTTAAATTCACATTTCTGGACTTTACTATGAGTTTGTGTGTTTTTCTGTGATTTCAGGTATTTTCTGGCTGAAATTGAGGGACTTGAGCAAAAATCAGATTCAGAGGTTGAAAAAGGACTGCTGATGCTGTTGGATTCTGACCTCCCTGCACTCAAAGTGGATTTTCTGGAGCTACAGAACTCGAAATGGCACGCTTCCAATTGCGTTGGAAAGTAGACATCCAGGGCTTTCCAGAAATATATAATAGTCCATACTTTGGCCAAGAATTGATGACGTAAACTGGCGTTCAACGCCAGCCTTCTGCCCAAATCTGGCGTCCAGCGCCAGAAAAGGATCCAAAACCAGAGTTGAACGCCCAAACTGGCACAAAAACTGGCGTTCAACTCCACAAATGGCCTCTGCACGTGCAACACTTAAGCTCAGCCCAAACACACACCAAGTGGGCCCCGGAAGTGGATTTATTCATTAATTACTTACTCATGTAAACCCTAGTGACTAGTTTATTATAAATAGGGCCTTTTATTAATCTTTTTTTCATCTTTGGTCTCAGTTTTATTCCATTGTTCATCTTAGGAGACTATTGATCTCGTTTAGGGGGCTGGCCATCTCGGCCATGCCTGGACCTTCACTTATGTATTTTCAACGGTAGAGTTTCTACACTCCATAGATTAAGGTGTGGAGCTCTGCTGTTCCTCAAAGATTAATGCAAAGTACTACTGTTTTCTATTCAATTCTTCTTATTTCGCTTCTAAGATATCCATTCGCACCCAAGAACGTAATGAAGGTGATGATTATGTGTGACGCTCATCATCCTTCCCCCTTATGAACGCGTGCCTGACAAACACTTCTGTTCTACATGGATTGAGCTAGAATGAGTATCTCTTAGATCTCCTAACCAGAATCTTCGTGGCGTAAGCTAGAATGATGGCGGCATTCAAGAGAATCCGGAAGGTCTAAACCTTGTCTGTGGTATTCTGAGTAGGATTCAATGATTGAATGACTGTGACGAGCTTCAAACTCGCGATTGTTGGGCGTTAATGACAGACGCAAAAGGAGGGTGAATCCTATTCCAGCATGATCGAGAACCGACAGATGAATAGCCGTGCCGTGACAGGGTGCGTGAGCATATTATTCACTGAGAGGAGGGGATGTAGCCACTGACAACGGTGATGCCCTTGCATACAGCCATCCATGGAAGGGAGTAAGACTGATTGGATGAAGATAGCAGGAAAGCAGAGGTTCAGAGGAACGAAAAGCATCTCCATTCGCTTATCTGAAATTCCTACCAATGATTTACATAAGTATCTCTATCCCTATTTTATTATATAATATTCGAAAACACCATTACCAGGGATTGTTCGAGCCTGGAGATCACAATTTCGTGCACCAAGTTTTCGTGCACCAAGTTGTTGCTCATCCACCTGCTGCTGATCCATGATCACCTGCTGTATCGAAGTTGTGACAATTATGAATTAAGATCAAAGCACCAAGCTTTGGAGCCATTACCAGGGATTGTTCGAGCCTGGAGATCACAATTTCGTGCACCAAGTTTTTGGCGCCGTTGCCGGGGATTGTTCGTGTATGGACAATTGACGGTTCATCTTGTTGCTCAGATTGGGTAACTTTCTTTTCGTTCTCTTTTCAAAAATCTTTCAAAAATATTTTCAAAAAAAAAAAATTTTTTTCCTCTTTTGTTTTCGAAAAATAAAAATAAAAATGTTTTCAAAAATTTATTCAAAATTTTTAAGAATGAATTCTAGTGTTTCATGAAGCATGTGAAGCCTGGCTGGCTGTAAAACCATGTCTAAATTCTTTTGGACTGAGGCTTGCAATTTGTTATCAAGAGCAAGCTAGTTGGAGCTAATCCACCTGCTACTGTTCCTGATCTACCTGCTGAAGCTTGGCTGGCCATTGGCCATGTCTAGTGTTTTGGACTGGAGCTTTCTTTGAAAGCTTGGCTGGCTAGTGAGCCATGTCTAATTCCTGGATTGAAGCTTTAGACTAAGAATGCAAGATTCCTGGAATTCATATTAAAAATTTTGGAATCCTTATTTTTCTTTTTTTGATATAATTTTTGAAAAATATAAAATAAAAATCCAAAAAAATTAGAAAATCATAAAAATCAAAAATATTTTCTGTTTCTTGTTTGAGTCTTGAGTCACATTATAAGTTTGGTGTCACTTGCGTATGCATCTTGCATTTTTTCGAAAATATCATGCATTCATAGTGTTCTTCATGATCTTCAAGTTGTTCTTGGTAAGTCGTCTTGTTTGATCTTGATGATTTTTTGTTGTTGTGTCTTTTCATGTTTAGCATATGCATTCTTGAATTCTTAGTGCGTAAGCATTAAAGAATTCTAAGTTTGGTGTCTTGCATGTTTTCTTTGCATTAAAAATTTTTCAAAAATATGTTCTTGATGTTCATCATGACATTCAAAGTGTTCTTGGTGTTCATCTTGACATTCATAGCATTCTTGCATGCATCACATGTTTTGATCTAAAAATCTCATGCATTGCATCTTTTTAGTGTTTTTCTCTTGCATCATAAAAATTCAAAAATAAAAAAAATAAAATAAAATAAATATCTTTCTCTTTTTCTCTCATCAAATTCGAAAATTTAAGTTGACTTTTTCAAAAATTTTTAAAATCAAATTGTTTCTCATGAGTCAAATCAAATTTTCAATTTGAAAATCTTATCTTTTTCAAAATCTTTTTCAAAAATCAAATCTTTTTCAAAATTCTTAGTTATTTTCGAAAATTCAAAAAAATATTTTTCAAAAATCTTTTTCTTAATTTTTTCACAAATTTTCGAAAATAACATAATCAATTAATATTTTGATTCAAAAATTTGAAGTTTGTTACTTGCTTGTTAAGAAAGATTCAAACTTTAAGTTCTAGAATCATATCTTGTGATTTCTTATGAATCAAGTCATTAATTGAGATTTTAAAAATCAAATCTTTTTCAAAACTAATTTCTATCATATCTTTTCAAAAATATCTTCTTATCTTATCTTTTTCAAAAATATCTTTTCAAAATATCTTTTCTAACTTCCTAACTTCTTATCTTTTCAAAATTTGTTTCAACTAACTAACTAACTTTTTGTTTGTTTCTTAACTTTTTCAAAACCACCTAACTAACTCTCTCTCTCTCATTTTTCGAAAATATCTCTCCCCTTTTTAAAAATTTCTTTTTAATTTATTAATTATTTTAATTTTTAAATCTTAATTTTCGAAAATTACTAACACATTTTCAAAAACCAATTTTCAAAAATCACTAACTCCTTTTCAAAAATAATTTTCGAAAATTCCCTCTCTCTCTCATCCTATTCTATTTATTCATTCATATCCTAACATCGCATCTCACATCTCTTCCATTCGTACAGCTGCATTTCTTCCTTTACATCACATTCTTTGTCTCCCCCTTCTCTTCCACTCACAAAGGGATCCCTATACTGTGGTATAGAGGATCTCTATTATTATTATTATTTTTCTGGCCATTCTTCCTTGTCATATGAGCAGGAGAAAGGATAAGAACATTCTTGTGAAAGCAGATCCAGAACCTGAAAGGACTCTGAAGAGAAAATTAAGAGAAGCTAAAATACAACAATCCAGAGATAACCTTTCAGAAATTTTCGAACAGGCAGAGGAGATGGCAGCTGAAAATAATAATAATGCAAGGAGGATGCTTGGTGACTTCACTGCACCTAATTCCAATTTACATGGAAGAAGCATCTCCATTCCTTCCATTGGAGCAAACAACTTTGAGCTGAAACCTCAATTAGTTTCTCTGATGCAGCAGAACTGCAAGTTTCATGGACTTCCATCTGAAGATCCTTTTCAGTTCTTAACTGAATTCTTGCAGATATGTGATACTGTTAAGACTAATGGAGTAGATCCTGAAGTCTACAGGCTCATGCTTTTCCCTTTTGCTGTAAGAGACAGAGCTAGATTATGGTTGGATTCTCAACCTAAAGACAGCCTGAACTCTTGGGATAAGCTGGTCACGGCTTTCTTAGCCAAGTACTTTCCTCCTCAAAAGCTGAGCAAGCTTAGAGCTGATGTTCAAACCTTCAGACAGAAAGAAGGTGAATCCCTCTATGAAGCTTGGGAAAGATACAAACAGTTGACCAAAAAGTGTCCTTCTGACATGCTTTCAGAATGGACCATCCTGGATATATTCTATGATGGTTTATCTGAGCTATCAAAGATGTCACTGGACACCTCTGCAGGTGGATCCATTCACCTAAAGAAAACGCCTGCAGAAGCTCAAGAACTCATTGACATGGTTGCTAATAACCAGTTCATGTACACTTCTGAAAGGAATCCTGTGAGTAATGGGATGCCTATGAAGAAGGGAGTTCTTGAAGTTGATACTCTGAATGCCATATTGGCTCAGAATAAAATATTGACTCAGCAAGTCAATATGATTTCTCAGTGTCTGCATGGAATGCGAGCTGCATCCAATAGTACTCAAGAGGCATCTTCTGAAGAAGAAGCTTATGATCCTGAGAACCCTGCAATAGCAGAGGTAAATTACTTAGGTGAACCTTATGGAAACACCTATAACTCAACATGGAGAAATCATCCAAAATTCTCATGGAAGGATCAAAAGCCCCAACAAGGCTTTAATAATGGTGGAAGAAATAGGTTTAGCAATAGCAAACCTTTTCCATCATCAACTCAGCAACAGACAGAGAACTCTGAACAAAATGGTTCTAATTTAGCAAATCTAGTCTCTGATCTATCTAAGGCCACTGTAAGTTTTATGAATGAAACAAGATCTTCCATTAGAAATTTGGAAGCACAAGTGGGCCAGCTGAGTAAAAAGATCACTGAAATCCCTCCAAGTACTCTCCTAAGCAATCCAGAAGAGAACCCAAAAGGAGAGTGCAAGGCCATTGACATAAGTGCCATGGCCGAACCTGTGAGGAAAGGAGAGGACGTGAATCCCAAGGAGGAAGACCTCCTGGGACGTCCAGTGATCAATAAGGAGCTTCCCTCTGGGGAATCAAAGGACTCTGAGGCTCATCTAGAGACTATAGAGATCCCATTGAACCTCCTTATGCCCTTCATGAGCTCTGATGAGTATTCCTCTTCTGAAGAGAATGAGGATGTCACTGAAGAGCAAACTGCCAAGTTTCTTGGTGCAATCATGAAGCTGAATGCCAAATTGTTTGGCATTGATGCTTGGGAAGTTGAACCTCCCTTGTTCATCAATGAACTAAGTGATCTGGATCAACTGACATTGCCTCAGAAGAGACAGGATCCTGGAAAGTTCATAATACCCTGTACCATAGGCACCATGATCTTTAAGGCTCTGTGTGACCTTGGTTCAGGAATAAACCTCATGTCCCTCTCTGTAATAGAGAAACTAGGAATCTATGGGGTGCAAGCTGCTAAAATCTCACTAGAGATGGCAGACAGCTCAAGAAAACAGGCTTATGGACAAGTAGAAGATGTATTAGTAAAGGTTGAGGGCCTTTACATACCTACTGATTTCATAGTCCTGGATACTGGAAAGGAAGAGGATGAATCCATCATCCTAGGAAGACCTTTCTTGGCCACAGCAAGAGCTGTGATTGATGTTGACAGAGGTGAAATAGTCCTTCAATGGAATGAGAACTCCCTTGTATTCAAAACTCAAGGATCTCCCTCTGCAACCATAGAGAGGAAGCATGAAAAGCTTCTCTCAAAGCAGAGTCAACCAGAGCCCCCACAGTCAAACTCTAAGTTTGGTGTTGGAGAGTCTCAACAAGAGCTCTGCACATCTGTGAGGCTCCATGAGAGCCCACTGTCAAGCTATTGACATTAAAGAAGCGCTTGTTGGGAGGCAACCCAATGTTTATCTAATTCTTATTTTTATTTTTTTTCATGTTTTCTTAGGTTCATGATCAAGTGGAGTCACAAAATAAAAATAAAAATAAAAAACGGAATCAAAAACAGCAGAAGAAAAATCACACCCTGGAGGAGCATCTGCCTAGCGTTCAAACGCCAGAACATAGCATGGTTCTGGCGCTGAACGCCCAAAATGGCAACATCCTGGCGCTGAACGCCCAGAACAAGCATGGTTCTGGCGTTCAACGCCAGAATTGGCACACAGATGGGCGTTGAACGCCCAAAATGGCCACCAACCTGGCGCTGAACGCCCAGAGTTGGGTACAAAGGCATTTTTACATGCCTAATGGTGCAGGGATGTAAATGCCTTGACACCTCAGGATCTGTGGACCCCACAGGATCCACTCAAGATCTGTGGACCCCACAGGATCCACTCAGGATCTGTGGACCCCACAGGATCCCCACCTACCTCCACTCACTTCTTCTCACCACTCTCTTTCACACAACCCCATAAACACTCTTCCCAAAAAACCCTTCACCAATCACCTCAAACTCTCTTCCCCATCACCTCTTCACCACTCACATCCATCCACTCTTCCCCATAAACCTACCTCATAAACTCCACCTACCTTCAAAATTCAAAACCAATTTCCCACCCAAACCCACCCATATGGCCGAACCTTAACCCCCCCTCCCTTCCCTATATAAAGACCTCCATTCTTCATCAAATTCACACAACACACCCCTCTACACTCCTCTTGGCCGAAACCACATCTCCCTCTCCCTCTCCATATTTCTTCTTCTTCTTCTTCTATTCTTTTGTTTATTGCTCGAGGGCGAGCAATATTCTAAGTTTGGTGTGGTAAAAGCATAAGCTTTTTGTTTTTCCATTACCATTGATGGCATCTAAGACCGGAGAATCCTCTAGAAGAGGGAAAGGGAAGATAAAAGCTTCCACATCCGAGTCATGGGAGATGGAAAGGTTCATCTCCAAAGCCCATCAAGACCACTTCTATGATGTTGTGGCCAAGAAGAAGGTGATCCCTGAGGTCCCTTTTAAACTCAAAAGAAATGAGTATCCGGAGATCCGACATGAAATTCAAAGAAGAGGTTGGGAAGTTCTAACAAATCCCATCCAACAAGTCGGCATCCTAATGGTTCAAGAGTTCTATGCCAATGCATGGATCACCAAGAACCATGATCAAAGTAAGAACCCGGATCCAAAGAACTATGTTACAATGGTTCGGGGGAAATACTTGGATTTTAGTCCGGAGAATGTGAGGTTGGCGTTCAACTTGCCATACATGGAAGAGAACACACGCCCCTACACAAGAAGAGTCAACTTTGATCAAAGGTTGGACCAAGTCCTTATGGACATATGTGTAGAAGGAGCTCAATGGAAGATTGACTCCAAAGGCAAGCCGGTTCAACTAAGAAGATTGGACCTCAAGCCTATAGCTAGAGGATGGTTGGAGTTTATTCAATGCTCAATCATTCCCACTAGCAACCGGTCTGAAGTTACTATAGACCGGGCCATCATGATCCATAGCATCATGATTGGAGAAGAGGTGGAAGTTCATGAGATTATACCTCAAGAACTCTACAAGGTGGGTGACAAGTCCTCCACCATGGCAAGGTTAGCCTTTCCTCACCTCATCTGCCACCTATGCAATTCGGCTGGGATTGACATAGAGGGAGATATCCTCATCAAAGAGGACAAGCCCATCACTAAGAAAAAGATGGAGCAAGCAAGAGAGCCCAGTCATGGAGCTCAAGAGGCGCAAGAAGCTCATTTCCATGAGATTCCGGAAATGCCTCAAATGCACTTTCCTCCACAAAACTATTGGGAGCAAATCAACACCTCCTTAGGAGAATTGAGTTCCAATATGGGACAACTAAGGGTGGAACATCAAGAGCACTCCATCATGCTTCATGAAATAAGAGAAGATCAAAAAGCAAAGAGGGAGGAGCAACAAAGACAAGGAAGAGACATAGAAGAGCTCAAGGACATCATTGGTTCCTCAAGAAGGAAACGCCACCATCACTAAGGTGGATTCATTCCTTGTTCTTGCCTTCTCTGTTTTTCGTTTTCTATATTATGTGCTTATCTATGTTTGTGCCTTCATTACATGATCATTAGTAGTTAGTAACTTTGTCTTAAAGATATGAATGTCCTATGAATCCATCACCTCTCTTAAATAAAAACTGTTTTAATTCAAAAGAACAAGAAGTACATGAGTTTCGAATTTATCCTTGAACTTAGCTTAATTATATTGATGTGGTGACAATGCTTCTTGTTTTCTGAATGTATGCTTGAACAGTGCATATGTCTGTTGAAGTTGTTGTTTAAGAATGTTAAATATGTTGGCTCTTGAAATAATGATGACTAGGAGACATGTTATTTGATAATCTGAAAAATCATAAAAATGATTCTTGAAGCAAGAAAAAGCAGCAAAGAACAAAGCTTGCAGAAAAAAAAAATAGGCGAAAAAAAAAATAGAAAGAAAAAGAAAAAGCAAGTAGAAAAAGCCAATAACCCTTAAAACCAAAAGGCAAGGGCAAATAAAAAGGATCCTAAGGCTTTGAGCATCAGTGGATAGGAGGGCCTAAAGGAATAAAATCCTGGTCTAAGCGGCTAAACCAAGCTGTCCCTAACCATGTGCTTGTGGCGTGTAGGTGTCAAGTGAAAACTTGAGACTGAGCGGTTAAAGTCAAGGTCCAAAGCAAAAACAAAGAGTGTGCTTAAGAACCCTGGACACCTCTAATTGGGGACTTTAGCAAAGCTGAGTCACAATCTGAAAAGGTTCACCCAATTATGTGTCTGTGGCATTTATGTATCCAGTGGTAATACTGGAAAACAAAGTGCTTAGGGCCACGGCCAAGACTCATAAAGAAGCTGTGTTCAAGAATCATCATACTGAACTAGGAGAGTCAATAACACTATTCGAAATCTGAAGTTCCTATAGATGCCAATCATTCTGAACCTCAATGGATAAAGTGAGATGCCAAAACTATTCAAGAGGCAAAAAGCTATAAGTCCCGCTCATATGATTGAAGCTCTGTTTCATTGATAGTTTGGAATTTATAGTATATTCTCTTCTTTTTATCCTATTTGATTTTTAGTTGCTTGGGGACAAGCAACAATTTAAGTTTGGTGTTGTGATGAGCGGATAATTTATACGCTTTTTGACATTGTTTTTAGTATGTTTTTAGTAGGATCTAGTTACTTTTAGGGATATTTTCTTTAGTTTTTATGTTAAATTCACATTTCTGGACTTTACTATGAGTTTGTATGTTTTTCTGTGATTTCAGGTATTTTCTGGCTGAAATTGAGGGACTTGAGTAAAAATCAGATTCAGAGGTTGAAAAAGGACTGCTGATGCTGTTGGATTCTGACCTCCCTGCACTCAAAGTGGATTTTCTGGAGCTACAGAACTCGAAATGGCGCGCTTCCAATTGCGTTGGAAAGTAGACATCCAGGGCTTTCCAGAAATATATAATTGTCCATACTTTGGCCAAGAATTGACGACGTAAACTGGCATTCAACGCCAGCCTTCTGCCCAAATCTGGCGTCCAGCGCCAGAAAAGGATCCAAAACCAGAGTTGAACGCCCAAACTGGCACAAAAACTGGCGTTCAACTCCACAAATGGCCTCTGCACATGCAACACTTAAGCTCAGCCCAAACACACACCAAGTGGGCCCCGGAAGTGGATTTATTCATTAATTACTTACTCATGTAAACCCTAGTGACTAGTTTATTATAAATAGGATCTTTTACTAATCTTTTTTTCATCTTTGGTCTCAGTTTTATTCCATTGTTCATCTTAGGAGACTATTGATCTCGTTTAGGGGGCTGGCCATCTCAGCCATGCCTGGACCTTCACTTATGTATTTTCAACGGTAGAGTTTCTACACTCCATAGATTAAGGTGTGGAGCTCTGCTGTTCCTCAAAGATTAATGCAAAGTACTACTGTTTTCTATTCAATTCTTCTTATTTCGCTTCTAAGATATCCATTCGCACCCAAGAACATGATGAAGGTGATGATTATGTGTGACGCTCATCATCCTTCCCCCTTATGAACGCGTGCCTGACAAACACTTCTGTTCTACATGAATTGAGCTAGAATGAGTATCTCTTAGATCTCCTAACCAGAATCTTCGTGGCGTAAGCTAGAATGATGGCGGCATTCAAGAGAATCCGGAAGGTCTAAACCTTGTCTGTGGTATTCTGAGTAGGATTCAATGATTGAATGACTGTGACGAGCTTCAAACTCGCGATTGTTGGGCGTTAGTGACAGACGCAAAAGGAGGGTGAATCCTATTCCAGCATGATCGAGAACCGACAGATGAATAGCCGTGCCGTGACAGGGTGCGTGAGCATATTATTCACTAAGAGGAGGGGATGTAGCCACTGACAACGGTGATGCCCTTGCATACAGCCAGCCATGGAAGGGAGTAAGACTGATTGGATGAAGATAGCAGGAAAGCAGAGGTTCAGAGGAACGAAAAGCATCTCCATTCGCTTATCTGAAATTCCTACCAATGATTTACATAAGTATCTCTATCCCTATTTTATTATATAATATTCGAAAACACCATTATCACTTTATATCTGCCTGACTGAGATTTGCAAGGTGACCATAGCTTGCTTCATACCAACAATCTCCGTGGGATTCGACCCTTACTCACGTAAGGTATTACTTGGACGACCCAGTGCACTTGCTGGTTAGTTGTATCGAAGTTGTGACAATTATGAATTAAGATCAAAGCACCAAGCTTTGGAGCCATTACCAGGGATTGTTCGAGCCTGGAGATCACAATTTCGTGCACCACACATCGTCACCAACACCAAGGACAATACTAGATTGGGCTTCCCACATCTCATCTTCTGCCTCTGTGGTGCTGCTAGAGTGAAGATAGAGAATGACTTCCCTATCCCAACCAAGAAGCCCATTACAAAGAAACAGCTGGAACAAACAAGGAAACATCGAAGGCACCCCATAGAACAGGCTGAGGAAGGAGATGAAGAAGAGTTGCCTCATGGACAAGATCAGCCACCACATGAGTATTGGTAGCAGCTTGCATCCTCCATGGAGTAGATGAGGGTCACCAATGACAACCGCTAGCAGTAGTACATGGCATCTGTTGATGAGATGAGAGCCATACAGAATAGTCGATGGGAGCATCTCTGTACATCCCTTGATGAGATTAGAGCAGATCAGCACTCTCAGCAGCAAGAGATTCAGCAGCTGAGGCAGGATTACAGCCATCTGAGAGGACCCTACGGAGCTCAGCCCGAGGAGATAGATTCCCACCAGGGAGATTGAGGTGGCTCAGTTCCTTTTTATCCTCATTATCATTTTACTGTTATTTTTATGATTAGGTTTCTGTTTTCTGTTTATTTTATTATTGCATGATCAGTGGTTATTTCAATTCCTAGGTCTAGTTAACTTATTACCTATTTCATTATTTTATTCTCGTTTTCATGCTAAAAAAAAGAGTGTCTCATGTATTGCACACTGAGCTTGAAAATCAAAAGAAAAGAAAGAAGTGATGTAATGCATGAAAAGAGAGAGTTTATATCTAAGATTTATCATATTTACTTAAATGTGGTGGTGTTATTTGTAATTCTGAATGAATGACATGAACAGAGCATATTTGAATTTAAATCAAGGGATGTTGATGTATGAGGAACATGGATTTAGAGAATTATTATGACTTCTCTGAAATAAACAAAAATTTAATCCTTGAAGCAAAAGAGATAGCAAGATAAGCATAAGAGCAAGGTCCAAGGCTCTGAGTATCAATGACTAGGGAGGTCAGACATGATTAAAAGCTCAAAGAGTTGTTTCCCTAGTCATATGCTTGTGGTGTTCTTGTGTCAAGTAATCCTTGAGACAAAACATTTAGAGTCGAGATCAAATGCAATTAACGGAGTATGCCAAAGGCTTTGAGCACCACTGTCTGGGAGTAACTGAAAAGAAAAAAATCAAATAAAGTGGAGAAAAATCAGAATTTAGAAAGAGTTCCCCAGTCAAGTGCTTGTGGTGTTTCTGCGTCAAGTAAAGTTTGAGACAAAATATTTAAAGTCACGGCTAGGCTCAAGATGCAAAGCACCAAAGAAAAGAGAATTAAAGTAAATCCTGCCGTGTTCAAGGATTAAACTGGAGTATAAAGATCAGAGAACTCATAATATGATCCGGATTCCCAATTTCGAATGACACTAACATTCCTCTGATTCAAAGGAGAGTGAGATGCCAAAACTATTCAGAGCTACAATGAATAAACCCCATTTTTAAGAATAGGCTTGAGCATGACTAAACTCTCACTTCTCATGCAAATTCACATCTTAATCATATACTTATTTTGGTTGCTTGAGGACAAGCAACAATTCAAGTTTGGTGTTGTGATGCGTGAGCATCTTTTCTATCTTTTTCTAGTAAATTTGCATTCAAATTGTTGAGTTTATTCATGATTTAAATATCTTTTAGCCACTATGGATGCTAATTTGAGTTGTGTGCAATTCCATTTATTTCAGGTAGCATCCGGATGCATTTGATGGAGTTTTATAGCAGAAAAGGAAGAAAGCGAGTGATGCTGTCAACCCCGACCTCCTTGCACTCAAACAAGAATAACTTGAGCTATAAAGGTCCAATTGACGTGATTTCAGCGGCATTAGAAAGTTAACTTCCAGAGCTTTCCAACGATGTATAATAGTACATACTTCTTCTTAAGAATTTTCGGCCTTCTCCACGTTGAACTTGAGCTTTCTCAAGTTCAACGTGGAATCCACGTACAAAGGAGAAATCACACATTATCCACGCTGAACTTGAGAATTTCCAAGTTTAGCGTGGACTCAAGGAACTCGCTCAAAGAACCACTGCCTCCTCCATGCTGAACTTGGAAATTCTCAAGTTCAGCGTGGACTCAAGAATGAATGCCAAAGGAAACACTGCCTCCTCCACGCTGAACTTGGAAATTTCCAAGTTTAGCGTGGACCTTAATGCTACCAGTGGTCCCCAACCTCATCTAAAGGGCTCGCGCAAATCATTCCTTTAATTTTGATTTAAATTTTTATTTATTTATAACTAGGAAAAGATATTATTTTA
This sequence comes from Arachis ipaensis, assembly GCF_059453495.1. NCBI lineage: Eukaryota > Viridiplantae > Streptophyta > Magnoliopsida > Fabales > Fabaceae > Arachis > Arachis ipaensis. The sequence goes on along the minus strand of NC_142441.1, from coordinate 28,004,388 downwards.
GTTTTAGAAAATATATTTTACATTAATTAGGATTAGATAAAAAAGGGAAAAGAATCAGCCCTTCGGGCTCATCTCTCTTCTCTTCTATCTCATTCCGTAATTTACAATTTTTCAGAATCCTGGTTTTTCTCTCTGAACCATGAGCAACTAAACCTCCATTGTTAAGGTTAGGAGCTCTGTCTATTTGTATGGATTGATTTTATTGCTTTTTCTATTTTAATTCATGTCTTGATTTATATTTAAGAATTGTTTTCGTTCTTTATTTTATAAATTTGGGTGGAACAGAAGTACGACCCTCTTTCTAATTGAGTTCTTGTATAACTTGAAAAAGCTCTTTACTTGAACAACAGCTTGAAAATATATTCTCCTAAATTTCTAATTACCTAGACTTAACGGGATACGTGACATATAATCCTCTTGTATTTGGGTAATTAGGATTTTTGTGGCATATAAACTAGAATTGAACTTCATCCTCTAATTGGAATTAAGTGACCAAAGAATTGGCGGTTGATGAAAGTTAGAGTAGACTAAGAAGGTCTAAGGAATTAGGGCTTAGTCATATATAGTTTGCCATGAATTGAATCTTGCATGATTAAAATAGTTAGTAAGAAAATTCAATCCGGAAAATAGATATCTCTGAAGCCTTAACTGTTTCTCCATATATTATTCTCATCTCAATTTACTGCTTGCTTTCTGAATTTATGAATTTACTGTTTATGCTTTTGAACTCTTAAAACATCATTCTCTGTTAGTCTAACTAAGTAAATTAATCAACCATTGTTGCTTAGTCCATCAATCCTCGTGGAATCGACCCTCACTCACTTGAGGTATTACTTGGTACGACCCGGTGCACTTGCTGGTTAGTTTGTGGTTATAAATTCCGCACCAGTAATCCTAAATGTAATACTTGGAATTACTCCTCAGTTTGTCTCTTTGATATTTTGAAAAATTAGGAAGAAAGATATTGGCAACCAAGTAATTTGCCATCAATGCAAACCAAGGAAGGCTATCCGAAATAGCATGCAAACCATCCAAAAGGAATGAGTCGTCAATCGGAAATGGGTCATATTTAAGATTTTCACGGTGGCTCAGATGGTCCGCAACTAAATTTTGTGACCCACTTCGATCCCTAATCTCAACATCAAACTCTTGCAAGAGCAAGATCCAACGTATAAGCCTAGGTTTCGACTCATTCTTTGTCAACAAATATTTTAAAGCTGCATGATCCGTATACACCACTATTTTGGAGCCTAGCAAATAGGATCTAAACCTATCCAATGCATGAACAATCGCTAGAAGCTCTTTTTTCATAGTGGTGTAATTGGATTGCGCCGTATCCAATGTTTTTGAAGAATAAGCAATAATGTAAGGGAGTTTACCCTCGCGCTGGAAAGCATGGCACCACAGCATGATTGGAGGCGTCACACATAGTCTCAAATGATTGTGTCCAATCAGGGCCTCTTACAATAGGTGCTGTAGTGAGGGCTTCCCTCAACTTCTCAAATGCTTCTTTGCAAGCATCATCAAACTCAAATTCCACATCTTTCTGCAACAAGCGGGATAGTGGTATGGCAATCTTGCTAAAATCCTTGATGAAGCGCCTATAAAATCCTGCATGTCCCAAAAAAGAGCATACCTCCCTCACAGAAGAGGAGTAAGGTAAACTAGTAATGACATCAACCTTGGCTGGATCCACAGAAATGCCTTTATTAGAAACTACGTTCCTAACACTATGCCTTGTCTCACCATGAAGTGACATTTTTCGAAATTGAGGACAAGGTTAGTGTTAACACACCTCTCTAAGACCTTAGCCAAGTTATCTAAACAGCTATTAAAAGAAGTCCCATATACACTGAAATCGTCCATAAAGACTTCTAGACAACTCTCCATGAAATCAGAAAAGACACTAGTCATGCACCGCTGAAAAGTAGCGAGTGCATTGCACAACCCAAATGGAATCCTTTTGTATGCAAAGGTGCCAAAAGAACAAGTAAATATGGTCTTTTCCTGATCCTTAGGAGCAATATGTATCTGGATGTAGCCAGTAAAACCATCAAGGAAGCAGTAATGGGATTTACCTGAAAGTCGATCCAACATCTGGTCAATAAATGGCAAGGGGTAATGGTCTTTCCTTGCTGCGGCATTCAGCTTCCTATAATCAATGCATACACGCCAAGCATTTTGCACCCTCGTCGTGACCGTTTCACCATCTTCCTTCTTGACAGCAGTGATTCCTGATTTTTTTGGAACAACTTGAACTGGGCTCACCCACTCACTATTGAAAATTGGATAAATAATGCCCGCATCAAGCAACCTTGTGACTTCTTTTTTCACCACATCAAGAATGGTGGGGTTGAGCCTTCTTTGGGGTTGTCTCACCGGCCGAACTCCTTCTTGGAGGAAGATACGATGCAGGCACATATGTGGGTCAATCCCCACAATGTCGACCAAGCTCCAACCGATTACTTTCTTGTGCTTCCTTAGGATCTCTAGGAGCTTCTCTTCTTCTTGGCTAGAGAGCTCACTAGCAATGATTACCGAAAACCTTTGGTTGTTCTCAAGGAATGCATATTTCAAGTGAGAAGGTAGAGGCTTCAATTCGGTTTTCGCTTCAAGTTGAGGTTCTTTTTCACCATGATCATTGATGAGAGAATTATTGTTGATCTAGAATTTAAAAAAAAATAGAATCTCATTGCAAGCATAGTCTAGACCAACAATTAACTCTCAATCAAAGTTTAAATAAAAGATGTCACAATCAACACAAAATAATCAAAAGTTTTAATTCCCAGGTCGTTCTCCCTAGGAATTGCAATGAAGTGCTCAATTATTGGCAATGAGGTATTGGGGGTTGTGATTGCAAGCGACAAGAAAATTAAAAGGCAAGAAATTAAATAAGCATGCGAGGAATTAAATAAAAAGCAATTAAAGCAATGAAAATGGAAATTAAGTGGCAAAAAGGAACTCTTGGCAAGGGTTAGAAATTAAGGATTCCTATCCTAGTCATGGACCAAAAATATGGTAATTGTGTAGAATTAATCCCAATTTGTCTATCCTAACATCAAGGATAAGTCAAAAGGGCATAATTGATCTCAATCCAGAAGTCCTAGTTAACTCACTAATTACTTAGTGAAAGACTAGCGTCAATGGAAACCAAACCAACTAACAATCCTAACACAATGTAGAATAGACATCCATAACTTAAGGTCACCTAAGTCCTCAATTCCAAGCTAAGAGTGGGAAAAACTACACTAAAATTAGAAGAGACATTTTATCAAACACTTAGTATGCATAAAAGTGGAAAGCATATTAAATTGCAACAATAATAAAATCTATAACTACCAATTGCAATAAAATGATAATAAAACTCCAATAAGCATTAAAGAAATATAAAACATCAAAATTGCATTAATGAAACCAAAATTAACAAGTGTTCATAAACTAAAAGTGACAAAATTGAGAAAATAACAAAAGAAATGAAGATGATCAAGACAAGAAAGCATGAAAACATAAATATAACTACATTAGAACAAGAATTAAAGACTAAAATTAAAGAGAAATTAAGATAAAAACACTAAATTCTAGAGAGAGGGGGAGCTTCTTTCTCTAGAAAACTACCTACAACATAACAAAACCTAAAACTAATTGCTCCCCCATTGCCTCCACTTGAATTATGGTTGAAATAGCTTCAGAAATGAGTTGGATTGGATTTTAGGGCCCAAAATTTGCAGCCAGCAAATTGCATTAATAAGGTCACGTACTGGGGCCTATGCGTATGCACACTTTCTATTTTTCCACGTGTGCGTACGCACACATGCTTGTGCGTGCGCACACTTGCTGAAAAGCTCCAAACTACATTTCTTCATGATTTCTCCACTTTTGCATACTTTTTCCTCACTTCTTCAATCTATATTAGCCTTGTAAATCTAAAATCACTCAACAAACACATCAAGACATCAAATGGAATTAAAGTGAATACAATGTAGCAAATAAGGGCCTAAAAAACATGTTTTCACTTTTAAGCACAATTTAGAGAGAATTTACAAAACCATGCTATTTCATTGAATAAATACAAGGAAAGTTGATGAAATCCACCCAATTAGAGCAAATAAATACCATGAAATGTGGATTCATCACATCCTCACACATAAACAATAGCATGTCCTCATTCTAAACTCAAGAAAGAAACAAGGGGTATTACATTTATTCATTGCAAGGAAACTACCTATATGCAATCTATCTAAATGAATGCAACCACTTAGTCAAAATGAATCAATTTCCAAGAAAGCATATATGAACATAAGGGCTAAAGTAATCTTAACCAAGTCAAATCCATAATTGATTAGAGTTATTGAAAAGAATTTACAAACTTGTAAGAAAGGAGATAATCAAAGGCGGAAACATAGAATTTGAGCAATCAAACCCCTCACCGGATGTGTATCCGCTCTAATCGCTCAAGTGTTTAGGGTTGATTCATGCAATTCTCTTCTAATCAAGCTTTCTAAGATTTGTTTTTCATCTAACAATCAACAATCATTCAATACATGCATACAAGTATCATGAGGATTTTTCATGGTTGCAATGGGGCTAGGGTAAAGGTAAGGATGCATATGGTCAAGTGAGCTTGAAATTTGAATCTTTGACTAACTTAAGCTCTCACCTAACCTACATAACAACCTATACAATTCAAATGCAAACCTAGCTACCCATTTCTCACTTTTTCACACACTTATGCATTCTTTTCATTTCACATCTCATATGCATTATTCTTATTACTCTACTTTGGGCATTTTATCTCCCTTTTATTCCTTTCTTTTTCTATTTTTTTTCAATACAAAATATATACAAGAGTGTCAATGCATATGGTTTAACATTTGATGCATGAGTATGTAGCTAATTCCCAAGATTTTCAACAAAAGTATAGAAAATCCACTTTTACCTCAACCAAAGTTCCCAAACTTTTCCACACTTAGATGATTCACACTCTCACTAGTTTAAGCTAATCAAAGATCCAAATGAAGGACATTTATTGTTTTCCACTTTAAGGCTAGTCATGTGCTAACTTTTAAGAACAAAAGGGGATTGAAATAGGCTCAAAGTTGGTTAACAAAGGAAGATAAAAGGGTAGGCTATTTGGGATAAGTGAGCTTAATGAAAAGATGACCTCAATCATATAAATTCATATATACATCAAACAATGGACATAAAGAATCAAACAAATCAAAGATTGCAATCATAGAAAGAGAATAACACACACAAGAATGAAAATAGTGGTTATATGAAGTAACCACACAATTTGGCTCAAAACTCACATGCTTGTATGTTCTTAGCTCAAAAACATGTTCCACAATATTTTTCAAGCAAGTTTCAATACAAAAAAAAAACCAACTCAAATCAATTAGGATGTCAACGCTCTATAAAAATTATTTTTCTTGAAAAATTTCACTAAATTAACTAAGCTTATTATATGTATGCAAAGACACAATAAACTAGGAAAAAATGCAATTAAAGCTCTAAAATATATACACACTAAGAAAAAATAAAATGTGCAAGTGTTTAGGATTAGAATTTGTCACCCAAGATTGCCGATCAGTGACGACCTCCCCACACTTAAGGGTTTGCACCGTCATCGGTGCATCCAAGATGAGCAAGGGGGTATGGCGACTTCAGATTACCACCTTCAGCTGATGGATCAATCGGCTACTGCGTGCTCTTCCTCCTGCTTCCCTTGTTGCATATGGTGACTCATCCATGAAAAATAGAAAATAGGATAGTAAGATGAGTGAATGCAAAAACAAGGAAGCATAGATTGTCAGAATGAGGTGATGAATCACTAAAATGAGTGAGTGAATAGGTTTGTTACATGAAGGAATAAGTGTGTGAATTCTAAGTTGCGCGGTTTAGAACACACACACTAGTATGGAAAGCTATGTCACAATTACACAAAAGAACATGCACTTCACTCATTCTAGTATGCTTGAAATACTTTAAAAAGGAAACTTGTAGGTTAAGATAAACAAACAAGCAATGAAGAAGCACAAGAGTATTCAAGCAAGAATTAAGAAATTGTGAAAGGCTAATGAAAGAAAGTTTATTTGCAACACCTAATTGACATGAAGTGGAAGACATGTCAAGCATAATCCACAAAGCTTAAAAAGCTCAAAAAAAATGTCACTAGGTAAGCTTATAATCCAATTTCACAATTCCTTAATTTCAATGCATCAACTAGATGACTTAAATAAAAATCAATCATAACAAGCATCACCTAACAAAAAATGCATCAAGTAAGAACAAATTGCCTATCTATAGATAATGAAATCAAATTACATGGTGGTCAAACATGTAATTTAGAAATCCAAAAAGATTCATGAAGGCAATGTTATGAGTACCTGGTATGCACAAAATTCAACATTCAAAACTCAATACCAAGCAACAAAATATGACCTCAATGAAGATATCCAACAATATTTAGCAACAACAATATCAATAATTCAGCAGCAATATCTCAACAAAATTAACAAATCAACTCAATCATCCAACACTTAGCACCAAAACAGAAAATTAAACTAACTCACTAAATAACTAACTAACTAACTAAGTAACTAACTAACTAAAAATGAGTATGGTGGGTGGTGAATGATAGTGATGGATGGTGGTTGGAGGAGGGAAAGAAGAGAGGAGAAGAGAAAAGAATAGAAGAAATAGAGAGAAGAGGAGAAAAGAAGTAGGGTGGTGTGAAAACAGAGTCGTGCGTACGCACAAAAATTGTAAAATGGGGGTGTGCGAGCGCACACATATGTGCGTACGCACACTAGGATTTTTTTTCGAAGAATATGAAACGTCAAAATTCGACATATGTGCGTGCACACAGGTCTGTGCGTACGCACAAAAGGCAAAAAGAAGGGGGATGCAGATGCACAAGGCGTGTGACGCTCCCAGCAGAACGGGTATAAGCAAGTGTGCGCACGCACAAGGTGCGCGAAAAGAGGGTTGTGCGTGTACGCACAAGTGTGTGCGCATGCACAGAGCGCAAAATACAAAGGGGCACCCACGCACAAGGTGGGTGAGCGCTCTGAACAGGGGCTGTGCAAAGGGGTGTGCGTATGCATACATGGGTGCGTGCGCACAGGTTCAGAGATTGGGGTGGTTGTGCATGCGCACAGGGTTGTGCGTGCGCACATGCTCTATTTTTTTCAAAAATTTTTAGAGCTTTAAGGCACCAAATTTGAGATCAACAAAAGGATTTTAACCCCAAAACATCCAACATTTCACAACTACATTATCCAAACTAAAAATTAACCTAACCAAGCTTGAAATTAAACTAAACATAAGCTATCTACAAGAAACAAAATGTAATGAATTAAAACTATACACAAGGAGAGGGTTAGAAAGGTGTTACCATGGTGGGGTGTCTCCCACCTAGCCCTTTCATTTATTGTCTTTAAGTTAGACAATTGGGAGATGCCCTTGCTATGGTAGCTTGTGCTTGAATTCTTTCTTGGATCTCCACCAATATTTGCATCTCCAATGGCCTTTGGGATCCCAAATCTTGCGCACCCGATCTTTTTGTTGATCCATGTGATTCCATCTGGGTGGCAAGCATTCAAAGTTCTCACTCAAGCATCCAAACAATCCATCTAATTGAGAATTACACCAACCATTCAAGCAAAATTTTAAAGATTCAACTTCTATGAACCTAGGATCATATTTTCAACCATTACCTAATTTTCCTTTATTTCCCAATCCACAAATATTCCTAAGTTGACTATCATTTTCAATCAAACCATATTCAAGTGGAATAATAAAGCTCAAGGTTAAAGATGTTACCCACTTAAATGAAGGGGGAGATAGTGACTTAGGAGGAGAGACTTCAAATAGCTTTGGAAATATGGGTTTCGATTCCTCTTTCTCTTCTTGTATGATCTCCACCTCTTCAAGTTCTTCAACCACTTCTTCTAATTCTTTGAATTCAACTTTCTCCACTTGCAACTCATGCTTCAATCCCCCTCTTTCTCTTGTTGTTCCAAGCTCTCCTCCAGTCCACATACTTCAATTGGAATTGGTTCTTCACTTTCATTCATGGAGGTGCTTAAATTGTTGGAAGAGTGTAGTGAGGCTAAATGAGATAGGGCTCTGGCAAAGGTAGCCATGATGTTGTCTTGCCTCTTTTGGTACTCTTCTTGCTCTTGAAGGAAGAATTGGAATGCTTCTTCTGTTGAAGGTTGTGGGGAAAAAGAAGGTTCATCATATGGGATAGGGTCCTCGTATGTTGAAGGTGGTTGATATTGATGAGAGTATTGAGGTGGTGTGGGGTATTGGTGTTAGAATTGTGGTGGCTCTAAGTGTGGTTCATAAGGTTGTTCATAAGGCACATAAAGTTGATGGTATGGTAAGTATAGGTTAGGCTCATGTGGAGGTATTTGGTGATAGTGTAATGTGGCTTGTGAGTAGATTTAATCACAATGTTGAGGGTTTAGGTCGTATTGGTGTGCATCAAGAGGTGGATAGTAGTTATAAGGATGTGGAGGAGGTTCTTGCCAAGAGGGTTCCCTAGAAGCATATAGCTCCTCACTCAATTGATCCAACAATTCATGATGCATTTCATCATTGAAGTTCTCATTTCCTACAACATCATAACAACCAAAGTTCAAGCCAAAGGGGTGAGAATTCATAGAGCAAAAGGGAAAAATAAAAACAAAAGCTAATATGAGAAACTAAAACAAACTCCTAACAACTAACAAAATCAAGCAAACAACCAAAAAGAAGCAAAATATTTACATATCAACATATTTACAATAGCCAACAAATAGCACACATTGCAACTCCCCGGCAATGGCGTCAAAAACATGATAAGAGAATTATTGTTGATCTAGAATTTCACAAAAATAGAATCTCGTTGCAAGCATAGTCTAGACCAACAATTAACTCTCAATCAAAGTTTAAATAAAAGATGTCACAATCAACACAAAATAATCGGGAGTTTTAATTCCCGGGTCGTTCTCTCTATGAATTTCAATGAAGTGCTCAATTATTGGCTATGAAGTATTGGGGGTTGTGATTGCAAGTGACAAGAAAATTAAAAGGCAAGACATTAAATAAGCATGCAAGGAATTAAATAAAAAGCAATTAAAGCAATGAAAATAGAAATTAAGTGGCAAAAAGGAACTCTTGGCAAGGGTTGGGAATTAAGGATTCCTATCCTAGTCATGGACCACAAACAAGGTAATTGTATAGAATTAATCCCAATTAGTCTATCCTAACATCGAGGATAAGTCAAAAAGGCATAATTGATCTCAATCCAGAAGTCCTAGTTAACTCACTAATTACTTAGTGAAAGACTAGCGTTAATGGAAACCAAACCAACTAACAATCCTAACACAATGTAGAATGGACATCCATAACTCAAGGTCACCTAAGTCCTCAATTCCAAGCCAAGAGTGGGAAAAACTATACTAAAATTAGAAGAGACATTTTATCAAACACTTAGCATGCATAAAAAGGGAAATCATATTAAGTTGCAACAATAATAAAATCTATAACTACCAATTGCAATAAAATGATAATAATAACTCCAATAAGCATTAAAGAAATATAAAACATCAAAATTGCATAAATAAATGCAAAATTAACAAGTGTTCATAAACTAAAAGTGACAAAATTGAGAAAATAACAAAAGAAATGAAGATGATCAAGACGAGAAAGCATGAAAACATAAATGAAACTACATTAAAACAAGAATTAAAGACTAAAATTAAAGAGAAATTAAGACAAAAACACTAAATTCTAGAGAGAAGGGGGAGTTTCTCTCTCTAGAAAACTACCTACAACACAACAAAACCTAAAACTGATTGCTCCTCCCTTGCCTCCACTTGAATTAGGGTTGAAATAGCTTCAGAAATGAGTTGGATTGGGTTTTGGGGGCCCAAAATTCGCAGCCAGCGAATTGCATTAATGAGGTGACGTGCAGGGGCCTGTGCGTATGCACACTTTCTATTTTTCCACACGTGCGTACGAACATAAGGTTGTGCACACGCACACTTTCTGACTCTCACTTGTGCATACGCACGCATGCTTGTGCCTGCACACACTTGCTGAAAAGCTCCAAACTCCATTTCTTTATGATTTCTCCACTTTTGCATGCTTTTTCCTCACTTCTTCAATTTATATTAGCCTTGTAAACCTGAAATCACTCAACAAACACATCAAGGTATCAAATGGAATTAAAGTGAATAAAATTTAGCAAATAAGGGCCTAAAAATCATGTTTTCACTTTTAAGCACAATTTAGAGAGAATTTACAAAACCATGCTATTTTATTGAATAAATACAAGGAAAGTTGATGAAATCCACCCAATTAGAGCAAATAAATACCATAAAATATGGATTCATCAATCATGAAGCTCATCCTCATTGACTTTCTCTTGTTTATCCTCATGTTTATCCTTCCCTTCAACAATAGGATAGTACAACCTGTTGTAGTCTTCTCTTTGTATCTCTGCTACTACCTCATCAATTACATCACAACAGAGGACAGAGTGTTCTTCAAGTGGATGTCTCATGGCCTCTTCCAAGTTAAACTTTATGGTCTTGTTACCTACCTCAAAAGAGTATGTGCTGGTAAAGGCATCAAATTTAAATTTAGAGGTCTTCAAGAAAGGTCTACCAAGAAAAACGGAGGAGGAACCTCCATTATCCGTCGGAGACATTTCAAGGATATAGAAATCAACCGGAAACACTAAATCCTTGATTGTCACAAGCACATCTTCCACTATCCCTACTACGGTGATCACACTTTTATTGGCTAAGACAAATTTGGCGGCCGATCTTTTCAATGGAGCTAAATTCAACCTTGCAAATATAGAGAGTGGCATGATACTTACACAAGCCCCCAAATCACACATGCAATAATAAAAGGCAACTCTACCAATCCAACAAGATACTAAACATGGTGTGGGGTCACTACACTTTTCTGGAATGGATTTCATCAATGAGGAAATGGAACTACCCAAGGACAATGTTTCCAACTCACCAATCCTATCTTTGTGTGTGCATAAATCCTTTAAAAACTTAGCATACTTCGAAATTTGTTGAATGGCATCAAGAAGTGGAATGGTTACCTCAACCTTCTTGAATACTTGAAGCATGTTTAGATCAAACTCTGGAGTTTTCTTGGCCTTCTTCACCATAGAAGGGAATGGAATAAGAATGGATTCATCCACTATGGCCTTCCTCTTGGGTTCCTTAAGGTTCACTGCTTCTTCCTCTTGCTTTGTGTCTCCTTCATCTTCCTCATATTGAACTTCAACTACCACCTCTTTCTCATGGATGTCTTCCACGGCCCTAGGAGGTATTTCCTCCAATGTAGTCCCCGACTGTAGAGTAATGGCGTTGAGGCCGCCCTTTGGGTTAGGAAGGGGTTGGGATGTGTTGCACGAATTGTGAATCACACTTTTCACAACTAGTACCACTAACCAGCAAGTGCACTGGGTCGTCCAAGTAATACCTTACGTGAGTAAGGGTCGAATCCCACGAAGATTGTTAGTTTGAAGCAAGCTATGGTTATCTTATTATTCTTAGTCAGGATGCCAACAACAGTGTTTTTCAACTTCAATTGTAAAGAGTCAAAGGGCATAAATATAAATACTTATTGTGCAATGATGGAGAATATGTTGGGGTTTTGGAGATGCTTTGTCTTCTTTATTTCAGTTTTTCTCTTATACTCCTCTTCACACACGCAAGGCTCCTTCCATGGCAAGCTGTATGTAAGGTGTCACCGTTGTCAATGGCTACTTCCCGTCCTCTTAGTGAAAATGGTCCAAATACTCTGTCACAGCACGGCTAATCATCTGTTGATTCTCGATCATGTCGGAATAGAATCCCTTGATTCTTTTGCGTCTGTCACTACGCCCAACAATCGCGAGTTTGAAGCTCGTCACAGCCATTCAATCCTTGAATCCTACTCGGAATACCACAGACAAGCTTTAGACTTTCCGGATTTTCATGAATGCCGCCATCAATTCTAGCTTATACCACAAAGATTCTGATTAAGAAATCTAAGAGATACTCATTCAATCTGATGTAGAACGGAGGTGGTTGTCAGGCACATGTTCATGGATTGAGGAAGGTCATGAGTGTCACGGATCATCACCTTCTTCATAGTGAAGCGCGAATGAACATCTTAGATAGGAACAAGCGTGTTTGAATGGAAAACAGAGATAATTGCATTAATTCATCAAGACGCTGCAGAGCTCCTCACCCCCAACAATGGAGTTTAGAGACTCATGCCATCAAAGAGTACAAAGTTCAGATCTAAAAATGTCATGAGGTACCAAATAAATCTCTAAAAGTTATTTAAATACTAAACTAGTAACCTAGGTTTACAGAAAATGAGTAAACTATGATAGATAGTGTAGAAATCCACTTCTGGGGCCCACTTGGTGTGTGCTGGTGCTGAGACTTAAGCTTCTCACGTGCCTGGGCTGTTTTGGGCGTTCAACTCCAGGTTGTAAACTGTTTCTGGCATTGAACTCCAACTTGTAACTTGTTTCTGGCGCTGGACGCCAGACTGCAGCATGGAACTGGCGTTGAACGCCAGTTTACATCGTCTATACTTGAGCAAAGTATGGACTATTATATATTGATGGAAATCCCTGGATGTCTACTTTCCAACGCAATTGAGAGCGCGCCATTTGGAGTTTTGTAGCTCCAGAAAATCCACTTTGAGTGTAGGGAGATCAGAATCCAACAGTATCAGCAGTCCTTTTTCAGCCTGAATAAGATTTTTGCTTAGCTCCCTCAATTTCAGCCAGAAAATACCTGAAATCACAGAAAAACACACAAACTCATAGTAAAGTCCAGAAATGTGATTTTTAATTAAAATTAATAAAAATATACTAAAAACCAACCAAATCATACTAAAAACTAAGTAAAAACAATGCCAAAAGCGTATAAATTATCCGCTCATCACAACACCAAACTTAAATTGTTGCTTGTCCCCAAGCAACTAAAAATAAAGTAGGATAAAAAGAACAGAATATACAATGAATTCCAAAAACATCTATGAAGATCAGTCTTAATTAGATGAGCAGGGCTATTAGCTTTTTGCTTCTGAACAGTTTTGGCATCTCACTTTATCCTTTGAAGTTCAGAATGATTGGTATCTATAGGAACTCAGAATTCAGATAGTGTTATTGATTCTCCTAGTTCAGTATGTTGATTCTTGAACACAGCTACTTTATGAGTCTTGGCCGTGGCCCTAAGCACTCTGTTTTCCAATATTACCACCGGATACATACATGCCACAGACACATAACTGGGTGAACCTTTTCAGATTGTGACTTAGCTTTGCTAAAGTCCCCAATTAGAGGTGTCCAGGGTTCACTCTGTTTTTTTGCTTTGGACCTCGACTTTAACCGCTCAGTCTCAAGTTTTCACTTGACACCTTCACGCCACAAGCACATGGTTAGGGACAGCTTGGTTTAGCCGCTAAGGCTAGGATTTTATTCCTTTAGGCCCTCCTATCCACTGATGCTCAAAGCCTTGGATCCTTTTTATTACCCTTTCCTTTTGGTTTTAAGGGCTATTGGCTTTTCGCTCTTGCCTTTTGGTTTAAAGAGCTTTTGGCTTTTTCTGCTTGCTTTTTCTTTTTCTTGCTCTCTTTTTTTCGCATTTTTTTCTGCAAGCTTTGTTCTTCACTGCTTTTTTTTGCTTCAAGAATCATTTTTATGATTTTTCAGATTATCAAATAACATTTCTCCTTTTTCATCATTCTTTCAAGAGCCAACAATTTTAACATTCATAAGCAACAAATTCAAAAGACATATGCACTGTTCAAGCATTCATTCAGAAAACGAAAAGTATTGCCACCACATCAAAATAATTAAAATATTTTAAAATTCGAAATTCATGTACTTCTTTTTCTTTTTCAGAAAACAATTTTCATTTAAGAAAGGTGATGGATTCATAGGACATTCATATCTTTAAGACATAGACACTTAGATACTAGTGATCATATAGTAAAGACACAAACATAATTAAACATGAAGCATAGTAAACGAAAAACAGGAAAATAAGAACAAGGAGATTAAGGAATGGGTCCACCTTAATGAGGGTGGCGTCTTCCTCTTCTTGAAGAACCAATGGTGCTCTTGAGCTCCTCTATGTCTCTTCCTTGCCTTTGTTGCTCTTTCCTCATAGCTCTTTGATCTGCAGTCAATTGCTCTACCACACCAAACTTAAAAAGTTTGCTCGTCCTCGAGCAAAAGAAGAAAGAAGTGGAGAAGATGGAGGAGATGGAAGTGTGTGAATGGGTGGGTTTGGGAAGGAAATGGTTTGAATTTAAATGGTGAGGTAGGTGGGGATCCTGTGGGGTCCACAGATCCAGTGGGGTCAAGGATTTAGCATCCCTGCTCCAATTAGGCGTACAAAATGCCCTTACTGTGCAATCCTGGCATTTAACGCCAGACTGCTGCCTGTTTCTGGTGTTAAACGCCCAAATGTAGCCTGTTTCTGGCGTTTAACGCCAGACTGATGCTTGTTTCTGGCGTTAAACGCCAGCTTGGTGCTTGTTTCTGGCGTTTAAATGCCAGAATGATCTTCCTCCGGGGTGTGCTATTTTTCATGCTGTTTTTCATTCTGTTTTTGATTTTCTATTTGTTTTTGTGACTTCACATGATCATCAACCTAAAGAAAACATAAAATAGCAATGGAAAATAAATAGATATAATTAAATAACATTGGGTTGCCTCCCAACAAGCGCTTCTTTAATGTCAATAGCTTGACAGTGAGCTCTCTTGGAGCCTCACAGATAATCAGAGCAAGGTTGGGACCTCCCAACACCAAACTTAGAGTTTGGTTATGGCCTCCCAACACCAAACTTAGAGTTTGACTGTGGGGGCTTTGGTTGACTTTGCAGTGAGAGAAGCTTTTCATGCTTCCTCTCCATGGTTACAGAAGGAGAACCTTGTGTCTTATAGTTTGCAATGTCTTCAAACCACAGAGCTTCCTGAATAGGAAACAGTTGCTCATCCGGAAAGGTTTCAGAGATCTCAGTAGGAGGGAGGGATGCTCCTGCTACTGGTTCTATCCGGGACAGGTGATCAGCTACTTGATTCTCTGTCCCTTTTCTGTCTCTTATTTCTATATCAAACTCTTGCAGAAGCAACACCCATCTTATGAGCCTGGGCTTTGAATCCTGCTTTGTGAGTAGATATTTAAGAGCAGCATGGTCAGTGTACACAATCACTTTTGATCCTACTAAGTAGGATCTAAACTTGTCAATGGCATAAACCACTGCAAGTAATTCTTTTTCTGTGGTTGTGTAATTTTTCTGGGCATCATTTAAAACACTGCTAGCATAATAAATGACATGCAGA
This sequence comes from Arachis ipaensis, assembly GCF_059453495.1. Lineage (NCBI taxonomy): Eukaryota > Viridiplantae > Streptophyta > Magnoliopsida > Fabales > Fabaceae > Arachis > Arachis ipaensis. The sequence goes on along the minus strand of NC_142441.1, from coordinate 27,989,018 downwards.
AACTTGTTATGCCTCTATCCCAATACTGCACCAATAGTATGGTCACTGGCATCACACATTAGTTCGAATGGTAATGTCCAGTCTGGTGCAGAAATAACTGGTGCTGTGACCAGCTTAGCTTTCAGGGTCTCAAACGCCTGCAGACACTTTGTGTCAAACACAAATGGCGTGTCAGCAGCTAGCAGATTGCTCAGAGGTTTTGCAATTTTTGAAAAATCCTTTATAAACCTCCTATAGAATCCTGCATGCCCCAGAAAGCTTCTGATTGCCTTAACATTGGCAGGTGGTGGTAATTTTTCAATTACTTCAACTTTAGCTTGATCCACCTCTATTCCCTTGTTTGAAATTTTATGCCCAAGGACAATCCCTTCAGTCACCATAAAGTGACATTTTTCCCAGTTTAAAACTAGGTTGGTCTCTTGGCATCTTTTCAGAACAAGTGCTAAATGGTTAAGGCAGGAGCTGAATGAGTCTCCAAATACTGAAAAGTCATCCATGAAGACTTCCAGAAACTTCTCTACCATATCAGAGAAGATAAAGAGCATGCACCTCTGAAAGGTTGCAGGTGCATTACACAGACCAAAAGGCATCCTTCTGTAGGCAAACACTCTAGAAGGACATGTGAATGCTGTTTTCTCTTGGTCCTGAGGATCTACTGTAATTTGGTTGTAACTGGAATAGCCATCCAAAAAGCAGTAATATTCATGACCTGCTAGTCTCTCTAGCATCTGGTCCATGAATGGTAAAGGAAAAATGATCCTTCCTGGTGGCTGTATTGAGTCTTCTGTAGTCAATACACATACGCCACCCTGTAACTGTTCTTGTAGGAACCAGTTCATTCTTTTCATTATGAAGCACTGTCATTCCTCCCTTCTTAGGGATAACATGGACAGGACTCACCCAGGAGCTATCAGAAATAGGATAGATAATCCCAGCCTCTAGTAACTTAGTGACCTCTTTCTGCACCACCTCCTTCATGGCGGGATTTAGCCGCCTCTGTCGTTGAACCACTGGCTTAGCATCATCCTCTAATAGGATCTTGTGCATGCATCTGGCTGGGCTAATGCCCTTAAGATCACTTATGGACCACCCAAGAGCTGTCTTCTGTGTCCTTAGCACCTGAATTAGTGCTTTCTCTTCCTGTGGCCCTAAAGCAGAGCTTATGATTACAGGAAAAGTGTCACCTTCTCCCAGAAATGCATATTTTAGGGATGGTGGTAGTGGTTTGAGCTCGGGTTTAGGAGGTTTCTCCTCTTCCTGAGGAGTTTTCAGAGGTTCTTTTATTTCCTCTGGTTCCTCCAGATCAGGCTGAACATCTTTAAAAATTTCCTCTAGCTCTGATTCAAGACTCTCAGTCATATGGACCTCTTCCACCAGGGAGTCAATAATATCAATGCCTAAGCAGTCGTCTGATGTGTCTGGATGTTGCATAGCTTTGACAACATTCAACTTAAACTCATCCTCATTGACTCTCAGGGTTATCTCCCCTTTTTGGACGTCAATGAGGGTTCGTCCAGTTGCTAGGAATGGTCTTCCTAGAATGAGAGTTGCACTCTTGTGCTCCTCCATTTCCAGCACTACAAAGTCAGTAGGGAAGGCAAATGGCCCAACCTTGACAACCATGTCCTCAATTATGCCTAATGGGTATTTAATGGAGCCATCAGCAAGTTGAAGATAGATTCGGGTTGGTTTGACCTCTTCAGTCAAGCCAAGTTTTCTGATAGTGGATACAGGGATTAGGTTGATGCTTGCCCCAAGATCACATAGAGCTGTCTTGGTGCAGTTACCCTCTAATATGCATGGTATCATAAAGCTCCCGGGATCTTTAAGCTTTTCTGGGAAGCTTTTCAGAATGACTGCACTGCATTCTTCAGTGAGGAGAACCCTTTCAGTTTCTCTCCAATTCTTCTTATGACTCAAGATATCTTTCATGAACTTGGCATAAGAGGGTATTTGCTCAAGTGCCTCTGCAAACGGAATCTTTATTTCAAGAGTCCTGAGATAGTCTGCAAAGCAGGCAAATTGCTTATCCTGCTCCTCTTTGCGGAGTTTTTGAGGATAAGGCATCTTGGCTTTGTATTCCTCAACCTTAGTTGCTGCAGGTTTATTTCCTACAGAGGTAGGTTGAGAAGCCTTCTTGAGGGATTTATTATCAGCACTTGCAGGTGTCTGATCCCTCACTGGCATTTGAAAGCCAGGGTTGGAAGCTGGAGTGGCGTTAGATGCCAACTCCTCATCTGTTCCTGGCGTCTGAACGCCAGAACTGTACTTCCTTTGGGCGTTCAATGCCAGTTCCTTGCTTGTTTCTGGCGTTGAACGCCAGTCCTGAGCATGGTTTGGGCGTTCAGCGCCAGCCTTCCACCCAATTTCTGGCGTTTTAGCGCCAGAATTATTTTTCCCTGGGCTCTTACTGTCCTCAGATGGAATTTGGGTAGTTTGCTCATTTCTTGGCTTCCTGCTACCTTGAGGTGGGGTATTTAATGTTTTCCCACTTCTTAATTAAACTGCTTGGCATTCTTCTGTTATTTGTTTTGACAGCTGCTGCTTTGTTTGCTTTAATTGTTCTTCCATATTTATATTAACCATCCTTGTCTCTTGTAGTCTCTCCTTGAATTCGGCTAACTGTTTTGTTAGAAAATCCAATGGCTGATTGAATTCAGTAGCTTGTTCAGCAGGACTGAGTTCAGTAGTCACTGTTTTAGCCTCTTCTTTCATGGAAGGTTCGCTGCTTAAGTACAGATGCTGATTTCTGGCAACTGTATCAATGAGCTCTTGAGCTTCTTCAATTGTCTTTCTCATGTGGATAGATCCACCAGCTGAGTAGTCTAGAGACATCTGAGCTCTTTCTGTAAGCCCATAATAGAAGATGTCTAGCTGAACCCACTCTGAAAATATCTCAGAGGGGCATTTTCTTAGCATCTCTCTGTATCTCTCCCAGGCATCATAAAGAGGTTCATTATCTCCTTGTTTAAAGCCTTGGATGTCCAGCCTTAGCTGTGTCATCCGTTTTGGAGGAAAGTATTGATTCAGGAATTTCTCTGTCAGCTGTTTCCATGTCTTTATGCTAGCCTTAGGTTGGTTATTTAACCACCTCTTGGCTTGGTCTTTTATAGCAAATGGAAACAGTAATAATCTGTAGACATCCTGATCTACTTCTTTATCATGTACTGTGTCAGCAATTTGTAAAAAATGTGCCAGAAACTCTGTAGGTTCTTCCTGTGGAAGACCGGAATACTGGCAACTTTGCTGCACCATGATAATGAGCTGAGGATTCAACTCAAAGTTACTGACTCCAATGGAGGGTATACTGATACTACTCCCATATGAAGCAGTAGAGGGGTTAGCATATGACCCCAGAGTCCTTCTGGACTGTTCATTTCTACTTAGATCCATGATGGAGAAAGGGAGATGATGTAAAATAAAAAAATTATTTTTATTTATTTAATTATTATTTATTTCGAAAATAAAATAATTTAAAATAAAATAAATAAAAATGGGTGAAAATTTCGAAAAATGGAGAAAGGGAAAAGAAAAAAAAGAAAAAAATGGTTAGGGAGTTTTGAAAAAGATATGATTTGAAAAAGATTTTAAATTTTGAAATAAAAATCTGAATTTTAAAAATAAATTTTGAAAATTTGTTTTAAAATAGAGAGAAAAGATATTTTTGAATTTAAAGAGGAAAGAGAAAAACAATAAGATAGCACAAGATTTAAAATTTTTAGATCTAATGCTCCTTGTTTTCGAAAATTTTGGAGGGAAAACACCAAGGAATACCAAACTTAAAAATTTTAAGATCAAGACACAAGGAAAACTCAAGAACACTTTGAAGACTCACAAGAACACAAGAACATGAAGAAAGAACACCAAACTTAAAATTTTTAGTAAACCAAAATAAAATTTTCGAAAAATAAAGAAAAATCAACAAGAAAACACCAAACTTAAAGTTTGGCACAAGATTTGATAGAAAAATTATTTTTGAAAAAGAAGATTTTGAAAAGAATATAAAAGATTCTGACCCAATTGCCAAGAACACAGACTAACGCTCTAGCCAACTGAGTTATAAATGTAACACTTGTTTTGAAGAAGTATTTTTAAATAACTAAGAATGAAAAATTTTTTTTTTTGAAAACTAATGTTTTGAAAAGGCACAAGAAAAACAAGAAAAATCACAAAACAAGAAAAACTAAAGATCAAACAAGAAAAAAATTCAATTATAAAAATATAATTTTCGAAAATTTTTTTTTTTGAAAGAAAAAAAATAAGGATTCTAAAATTTTAACCAAAAACAATATTAGAAGACTCTAAACCAAAAAGAAAAATTTTTCCTAATCTAAGCAACAAGATTCACCGTCAGTTGTTCAAACTCAAACAATCCCCGGCAACGGCGCCAAAAACTTGGTGCACGAATTGTGAATCACACTTTTCACAACTAGTACCACTAACCAGCAAGTGAACTGGGTCGTCCAAGTAATACCTTACGTGAGTAAGGGTCGAATCCCACGGAGATTGTTGGTTTGAAGCAAGCTATGGTTATCTTATTATTCTTAGTCAGGATGCCAACAACAGTGTTTTTCAACTTCAATTGTAAAGAGTCAAAGGGCATAAATATAAATACTTATTGTGCAATGATGGAGAATATGTTGGGGTTTTGGAGATGCTTTGTCTTCTTTATTTCAGTTTTTCTCTTGTACGCCTCTTCACACACGCAAGGCTCCTTCCATGGCAAGCTGTATGTAAGGTGTCACCGTTGTCAATGGCTACTTCCCGTCCTCTCAGTGAAAATGGTCCAAATGCTCTGTCACAGCAAGGCTAATCATCTGTTGGTTCTCGATCATGTCGGAATAGAATCCCTTGATTCTTTTGCGTCTGTCACTACGCCCAACAATCGCGAGTTTGAAGCTCGTCACAGCCATTCAATCCTTGAATCCTACTCGGAATACCACAGACAAGGTTTAGACTTTCCGGATTCTCATGAATGCCGCCATCAATTCTAGCTTATACCACGAAGATTCTGATTAAGAAATCTAAGAGATACTCATTCAATCTGATGTAGAACGGAGGTGGTTGTCAGGCACATGTTCATGGATTGAGGAAGGTCATGAGTGTCACGGATCATCACCTTCTTCATAGTGAAGCGCGAATGAACATCTTAGACAGGAACAAGCGTGTTTGAATGGAAAACAGAGATAATTGCATTAATTCATCAAGACACTGCAGAGCTTCTCACCCCCAACAATGGAGTTTAGAGACGCATGCCGTCAAAGAGTACAAAGTTCAGATCTAAAAATATCATGAGGTACCAAATAAATCTCTAAAAGTTATTTAAATACAAAACTAGTAACCTAGGTTTACAGAAAATGAGTAAACTATGATAGATAGTGTAGAAATCCACTTCTGGGGCCCACTTGGTGTGTGCTGGGGCTGAGACTTAAGCTTCTCACGTGCCTGGGCTGTTTTGGGCGTTCAACGCCAGGTTGTAACCTGTTTTTGGCGTTGAACTCTAACTTGTAACTTGTTTCTGGCGCTAGACGCCAGACTGCAACATGGAACTGGCGTTGAACGCCAGTTTACATCATCTATACTTGAGCAAAGTATAGACTATTATATATTGATGGAAATCCCTGGATGTCTACTTTCCAACACAATTGAGAGCGCGCCATTTAGAGTTCTGTAGCTCCAGAAAATCCACTTTGAGTGCAGGAAGGTCAGAATCCAACAACATCAGCAGTCCTTTTTCAGCCTGAATAAGATTTTTGCTCAGCTCCCTCAATTTCAGCCAGAAAATACCTGAAATCATAGAAAAATACACAAACTCATAGTAAAGTCCAGAAATGTGATTTTTAATTAAAAACTAATAAAAATATACTAAAAACCAACCAAATCATACTAAAAACTAAGTAAAAACAATGCCAAAAAGCGTATAAATTATCCACTCATCAGAATGGAAGGCTAGAAGAGCTTGAGGGTTGGTTGGTGTTGATATTGTTAGTGGAAGGTAGGGACATCCTTGAGAGCATTTCGGTTATGTTGGACATTTGAGCACTCATGTTACCAAATTATGCATTGAGATTCCTAGTGTTTTCTTCATTTTTCTCTATCATAGCCCTAAGTCTCCCTTGTTCTTGGTAGAGTGCACGGTGAGAGTCATCGCCTTGGTTTGTGGAAGAGAAAGAAATTTTGTTGGATTGTTGTCTTTGGTGAGGTGCTTGGTATTTATGGTGGTTATTTTAGTTTTGTTGTGAGTGTTGGTATGGTTGATTATGGTGGTTTTGGTTGGCTTGGTGGTTATTGTTGTGGTATTGGGAAGAAGATTGGTGGTTGTTGTGGTATTGAGAAGATGAGTTGTCTTGGTTCCATCTTTGATTGTGGTTGTTTCCTTGAGCATTGTCCCTCCACCCTTGATTAGAGCTATTACCATAGGAGTAATTATTTTGGCCTTGAGATTGATAGGGTGAACGGTTGTTGCAGTTGTTGGCTACCGCAAGAGTGTAATCCTCTTGGACTTGTTGGCATTGGTCGGTGTAATGTGTGGTACTAGAACATAAACCACATACTCTAGAAGGTCCTTCAAGTTGGAGGATTTGAGGTGGGGCTTGGATGGCTTGGATTGATTGAGACGCTTTTTGTCCTTAGTGAATCTCGTTGAGGAGAGTGGTCATTTCTCCAAGCACTTTAGTCAAAGCCGAGTCGGAAGGAGGTGCTTCCACCACACTCTTGGGAGGATTGTTCCTCACCCTCACATGTTGGGTAGCTTCAGCGACATCATTGATTAAACTCCATGCTTCCGCCGCTGTCTTGTTCTTAGAAAGAGAACCACCACTAAAGGCGGTGAGCAATCTCTTATCTGCTGCACAAAGACCTCCAGTGAAATAGCTAATGAGCAAGTGAGTATCTAAACCATGATGTAGACAAGATTCTAACAACCGCTTAAATCGAGTCCAATATTCATAGAGTGTCTCTTGGTCTCTTTGCATTATACTGGAAATTTCCTTACGGATGTAGTCGGTCTTCTATGGAAGAAAGAACTTATCTAAGAACTCTCTTCTCAATATGTCCCATTCAGTCACCACTTCATCAGGTTGGGAGTAGAACCATTCTTTTGCTTGTCCCTCAAGAGAGAAGGGGAAAACAAAAACCATGATAGCAATCTGATCGGCACCATGCCTTCGAGCCGTAGAGCAAGCTACTTGAAAGTCTCTCAAATGCCTAATGGGGTCTTGGCCCGGTAGTCCATGATACTTAGGAAGCAAGTTAATCAGACTATTCTTCAGCTCAAAATTAGGATCAAGATTCGGATACCTAGCTTGCAACGGTTGAAGAATGAGATCCAGTGCTCCTTGTTCGTGCAAGGTAATCCTACGTAGCTCTACCATGTGGTTTTCACCTATAGTATGCAAAGATGTATCAGTAGTGCCAACAGAAGAATAGAAAGTTCCTTCGTTGAATGTAGACTCTAGATCACTCTTGGTTCCGTCTAGTATTTTAGAGGGTTCCTCAAGAGAGACCGAAGCACTAGCCGTCTACTCCAACCGCCGCCTAGCTTGCCGAGTATGTAGTAAGGTTCTTTCAATTTCGGGATCAAACTCGGCTAAGCTAGGATTCAGTTGAGACCGAGTCATTCAACTTAGAAGTCATAGCTCATGCATTAAAAGAAATCTAAACTAAAAACAAACTAATGAAAGCAAGTAAACTATCTACAATATTCACATATTCACATAACCAATATCAAAGCACACATTGCAACCATTCCCCGGCAACGGCACCAAAAATTTGATGGGAAGATTATTGTCGATCTAGAATTTCATCAATAGAAAAGCATTGTCATAGTATAGTCCTAGACCGACGTGTAACCCTCTCAATCAAATTTTGATATGGTTGTCACAAAGTCAACACAAATAAAAAGTAACCGAGAGTATTGGTCTCAGGTCGTCCTAAAGAGAACGGGCAAACATGTGCATCAATATTGGTTAGAATTTCGGGGTTGGGAGTCGTAAACAAGAATTTAAACTACTAAACTTAACATGCAAGAAATCTTAAAGTGCAAGAAACTAAATTAAAGCAATTGAAGCAAGGTGTAAGTAAATGCAATCTAACAAGATAACATATAAAGCTACTTCTATTCTAAGACTAAGTGAACAACTAAATTAACTATAACAAGAATCAAGCAAATGGGATTTTTTGGGTTTCAAATATGAATTACAAAAAGGAACTCTTGGCTAGGCATAGGAATTGAGGTCACCATCCCTGTCTAATAACCATATCTTGACAATTATAAGGAACCAAGCCCATTAAGTCTACTTCTACAAGTGAAGTATGTCAAATGGCTTTGTCAATTTCAACTCATAAGTCCTAATCTACCTACTAATTGGTTTAGTAGTAGATTAGTGTCAATGGGTATCAACTTGACCACTAAGGATTCTCAAATCACCAATTCAATTAGACCTAATGACTCAAGATCACCCAATTCCCTTAGCCTATGCCAAGAGTATAGAAAACTACTACATAATCAAAGGAAACATTTCATCAAACACATTGTATGCATTAACTAAGGACATATTTAAATTGCAAAATTAATTGGAAATTACAAGTACCCACTAACAATTATCAATAGAGAACAACTAAAATAACACTATCAATCATAGGAAACATCAATGCACTAAGAGAAATTCAAAATCAACAAAGTTCATAAAATGAGAAGAAAAGGGGAAAATGACAAGAAAGCACAATTCCAACACAAGATCTAAACAAAATTATAACTAGAGAACTCAAATTAAGTGATTGAAACTAGAATTAACAAGACCCAATTCAGAAATTCAACAAAGGAAGATCAAAACAAACTAAATCTAGAGAGAAGTAAGAGTTTCTCTCTCTAGAAAACAAGGACAAAAAACTAGCTAAAATTGTGTGTATTGTGTGAATGATTGAGTCCCCCCTTCCCCCTTGGTTCCTTGGGTCTTTTCCATGCAAAATCAAGTTGGATTTGGGCCTGGAGTCTCTAAAAAATCGCCAGCCACGATTTCATTAATGAGGTCACGTGTTGGGCGTCACGCGTGCGCATCGGCCACGCGTGCGCGTCATTTGAATTCTGCGAGCCATGCGTTGATAAACCACTATTTTATGGTTTATTTTTTATTAAATTGAGTGGATTTTATCCATTATTTTCACACTTATTCATATAATTTGCATGTTTTACATTTTTGTGCTATGATTGAACACATGCTTCTTTGACCTTAAATTCGCTAATTTTAATCTTTTCTTATTACCATTCGATGCCGTGATATGTTTGTTAAGTATTTTCAGGGTTTATAGGGCAGGAATGGCTTAGAAGATGAAAAAGAAGCATGCAAAAGTGGAAGGAACACAAGAAATTAAAGATTTCAAAATCTGGTAGCGACGCGCATGCATGGGCGACGCGTACGCAGGACCAGTGCTACAGACATACGATGCACACACGTGGCTGACGTCTATGCGTGGCCAATGAAAAGCCCAGCGACATGTACGCATGGATGACGCGTACACGTGACGAGCGTCACATGCTGCAATTAACAGAATTTGCTGGGGGCGATTTCTGGGCTGCTTTTGACCCAGTTTCAGGCCCAAAAATACAGATTAGAAGCTGCAGAGTGGAGCTGGAAGGGAGACTAGCTTTCATTCACACAATTTTAGGTTTTAGATGTAGGTTTTTAGAGAGAAAGGCTCTCTCGTCTCTCTAGGTTTTAGGGTTTTTTGTCTTGTTCCTTTTCAAATTTAGATTTCTACATTACTTTAATTTAGTTTCTCTTCTTCTTTTATTTGTTCTAGTACTTTAGTTTATCTATTTCTCTCATTGATTTCTTTATGTTGCCAATTTAGTTTATGAATTCTTCTTGTTTCCTTTAATCCATATTAATGCAATTTATGTTTCTATGTTTACGATTGCTTTCTTTAATTTATTGTTATTGTTTCCTCTTGCAATTGTTAGTCTTAGATTTTGCTATGTCTTGTTAGTTTTCTATGTTTTCTATTTTATGCCTTCCAAGTGTTTGATAAAATGCTTGGTTAGATTTTAAATTAGAATTTTATGTTCTTGACTTGGATTGATTAATTAGAGACTCTTGAGTTATCAAAAGTCTTTTGTTGATTGGTGATTGAAGATTTCCGGTTAGCTTGAACTTCACCAAAGCTAGTCTCTCACTATGAGTTGACTAGGACTTGTGAACTCAAGTTGATTGTATGCACTTGACCTTCCTCCATTGGTTAGAGGTTAACTAAGTGAAGGCAATTCACATTTACTGTCACAATTGACGATGGTAATGAGGATAGGACTTAGTTATTAGTTTATTTTCTCGTCATTTTACTTTCTTGTTCCTTATTTCAAAAACCCCACAAATATACTTTCCCATAACCAATAATACACTTCCCTGCAATTTCTTGAGAGACGACCCGAGGTTTAAATACTTCGGTTAATTTTATTGGGTTTGCTTAAGTGACAAACAATTTAAACATTGACCGAGGATAATTTGTTGGTTTAGAATTATACTTGCAACGCGACATTTTTTGTGAAATTCTTTACCGACAATTTTTCTTCGTCAAGTTTTGGCGCTGTTGCTGGGGAATTGCAAATGTGTATCTTATTATTGGTTATTGTGAATATTGTGAATATGTTTGCCTTTTCGTTTCTTTGTTAGTTGTTTCTAGTTTTAGGAGTTTATTTTCATTATTTCTTATTAGTTTTTGTTTTTGTTTTCTCTTGTTACTATGAATTCTCATCCCTTTGGCTATGAGTTTGGTTTAAATTATGTTGTAGGGAATGGAAGCTACAATGAGAACATGCATCAAGGATGGGACAATCAAAGGTGGGAGGAGCCTCAAGCTTATGGACAACCTTTTTGGCAACAACCCCCCTCTAACTTATTATGAGCAAGAGTCATTCCAAGATGCATACCAAGACAATGGATATGGTGGACCTCCTTGTGACTACCAACAACCACCACCATATACCTATGAACCCCCTCTTCAACATAGTCTTGAACCACCATACTCATAAGCCCCTTACAATCTAACACTTCTATATGACCCTAACCCATATCCACCATACCAACCACCTTATGAGCCATATGAACCATGCATAGAACTACCACAATTCCAACCCAATTACTCCCAAATATGTGCATCAATATTGGTTAGAATTCCGGCATTGGGAGTCATAAACAAGAATTTAAACTACTAAAGCTTAACATGCAAGAAATCTTGAAGTGCAAGAAATTAAATCAAGGCAATTAAAGAAAAGTATAAGTAAATGCACTCTAACAAGATAACAATAAAGCTACTTCTATTCTAAGGCTAAGTGAACAACTAAATTAACTATAACAAGAATCAAGCAATTGGGATTTTTTGGGTTTCAAATATGAATTACAAAAAGGAACTCTTGGCTAGGCATAGAAATTGGGGTCACCATCCTTGTCTAACTTGACAATTATGAGGAACCAAGCCCATTAAGTCTACTTCTACAAGTGAAGTATGTCAAATAGCTTGGTCAATTTCAACTCATAAGTCCTAATCTACCTACTAATTGGTTTAGTAGTAGATTAGTGTCAATGGGTATCAACTTGACCACTAAGAGTTCTCAAATCACCAATTCAATTAGACCTAATGACTCAAGATCACCCAATTCCCTTAGCCTAGGCTAAGAGTATATAAAACTACTACATAATCAAAGGAAATATTTCATCAAACACATGGTATGTATTAACTAAGGACATATTTAAATTGCAAAATTAATTGGAAATTACAAGTACCCACTAACAATTATCAATAGAGAACAACTAAAATAACACTATCAATCATAGAAAACATCAATGCACTAAGAGAAATTCAAAATCAACAAAGTTCATAAAATGAGAAGAAAAGGGGAAAATGACAAGAAAGCACAATTCCAACACAAGATCTAAACAAAATTATAACTAGAGAACTCAAATTAAGTGATTGAAACTAGAACTAACAAGACCCAATTCAGAAATTCAACAAAGAAAGATCAAAATAAACTAAATCTAGAGAGAAGTAAGAGTTTCTCTCTCTAGAAAACAAGGACTAAAAACTAGCTAAAATTGTGTGTATTGTGTGAATGATGGAGTCCCCCCTTCCCCCTTGGTTCCTTGGGTCTTTTCCATACAGAATCAAGTTGGATTTGGGCCCGGAGCCTCTCAGAAATTGCCAGCCACGATTTCATTAAAGAGGTCACGTGTTGGGCGTCACGCGTGCGCGTCATCTAAATTCTGTGAGCCACGCGTACGCATCGAGCATGCGTGCGCGTCGGTGGAGTTTCATATCACCACGCGGATGCGCTAGCTTTTGCGCGCCATTTTCAGCCACATGCAGCCACGCGTGCGCGTCGACACAAATTCTCCCAAGCTTCATTCTTCATGTTCCTTCCACTTGTGCATCCTTCCTTTCCATCTTCTAGGCCATTCTTGCCCTATAGATCCTGAATCCACTTAACAAATACATCACGGCATTGAATGGTAATAGAAGAGGATTAAAAATTGACGTTTTTAGGGTTAAAGAAGCATATTTTAAATCATGAAGCAAAATTAGGAGGGAAACACAAAATCATGCAATTTATATGAATAAGTGTAAAAAATATTGATAAAACCCCCCAAATTCTACACAAGATAAACCACAAAATTGAGATTTATCAGTAACCTGACAATACAATAATAAAAGGAAAGGAAACTCAGCAGGTAAATCCAGATCTAGACCTACCACTCAAACACTTAGCTAATTTTAGCACTCGGAGTGTCTTGCAAGTTTCCCTCTCGGCCTGGTTCTACACACACCGAAGTTAGGATCTCCAATCTTTATCCTCTCAGTCCGTGAACTCACTCCAGGTACAAATATTTGGTGCCGTCTGTGGGGATATACTTCGCCAAGAATCATGGCTGAACTTAGAATTCACTTTACACCATGGTTCTAAAATCGAACCAGATTGACCGGTTCAACCGGATTAACCAAAAACCGATCATATGGTCAGCTCGATTGACCAGTTAGAGAACCAGCCGAACTGGAGGTTAATCAGTGAACTGCCAGAACCTGTTGGATTTTTTTGGGGTTTCCGGTTTGGAGTAATACCCTAAAAACGATGCCATTTAATTTTTATTTAAAAAAAGTAAGAAAAGCCCAAATGCCTAATTACTTGTATTCTGGTGATGAGTCCATATTTTACGATATATTTTTGTTTGATTTGAGTGGATTTTATCACATAAACCCACATTTATTCATCTAAATAGCATGCTTTTGTGTTTTCTCCCTAAATTGAGCTTAATTGTGAAAACATGCTCTTTTGTGCTTAATTTAGTCAACTTTAATTCACTTTAATCCCATTTGGTCCCGTGATGTATTTGTTAAGTGATTTCAGGTTTCCAAGGCAAGTATGGATTGAAGAAGTGAGGTAAAGAGCATGCGAAAGGGAAGAAAACACAAAGGAATGGAGTTTGGAAGTTTCAGCACGCGTGCGTACGCACAAGAAGGATTTGCGAGTGATGCGTACGCGTGACCTGAATTACGTCAGCTCATTAAATGCAAATCGCTGGGGGCGATTTTTGGGCCTCCAGAACCCAATCCAACTCATTTTGGAAGCTATATGAGGCCAAAGTGAAGCTGAATGAAGGGGGGAGGGAAATTAAGTTTAGTTTTTATGATGTTTTCTCTTAGTTTCTAGAGAGAGAAGCTCCCCCTCTCTCTAGAATTAGGGTTCTTTAGTTTAATTTCTTGTAATTTCTACTTTTAATTCTTGTTTCTATTTACTTTTTCTTGTCATTTACTATTATTGCTTCTTGTTCTTCTTCATTTCTCTTGTTATTTCCTTTATTTTGTCAATTTATGTTTTATAACACTCTTGTTACATTTTACTTTCAATTGATGCAAATTTATGTTTCCATGTCATTTATTGCTTTCTTTAGTTGTTATTGTTATTTTCTTGCTTTGGTAGCTTTGGAATTTATTTTAATGCATTTTAATATTATTTTATTCTCATGCACACCAAGTGTTTGATAAAATACTTGGCTTAGTTTTTACATAGTTTTTCTTCACTCTTGGCTTGGAATTGTTGACTTTGGTGTTCCTTGAGTCATTGATGTCTATTCTTGTTTGATATATTAGAGTAGTTAGTTGATTTGGTCTCCATTGACTCTATGTGACCCCTTAGTGTTGACATAGGACTTATGGATTGAAATTAACTATGCCTATTTGACTTATCTTCGATGTAAGGTTAACTAAGTAGGATTAACTCTTTGTAATCATCATATGTTAGTGGTCAATGGCTAGGATAGTGATAAGCGGATATTTTATACGCTCTTTGGGGATAATTTCATATAGTTTTGAGTATGTTTTAGTTAGTTTTTAGTCTATTTTTATTAGTTTTTAGGAAAAATTCATATTTCTGGACTTTACTATGAGTTGTGTGTTTTTCTGTAATTTCAGGTATTTTTCTGGCTGAAATTGAAGGAGCTGAGCAAAAATCTGATTCAGGCTGAAAAAGAACTGCTGATGCTGTTGGATTCTGACCTCCTTGCACTCAAAGTAGCTTTTCTGGAGCTACAGAACTCGAAATGGCGTGCTTCCAATTGCGTTGGAAAGTAGACATCCAGGGCTTTCCAGCAATATATAATAGTCCATACTTTGCACAAGAATAGATGACGTAAACTGGCGTTCAACGCCAGTCCTCTGCCCAAGTCTGGCGTCCAGCGCCAGAAAAGGATAAAAAACTGGAGTTGAACGCCCAAATTGGCACAAAAACTGGCGTTCAACTCCACAAATGGCCTCTGCATGTGAATCGCTTAAGTCTCAGCCCCAGCACACACCAAGTGGGCCCCAGCACACAGAAGTGGGCCCCAGAAGTGAATTTCTGCATCATCCATCATAGTTTATCCAATTTTTGTAAACCTAGGCTACTAGTTTAGTATTTAAACAACTTTTAGAGACCTATTTTGTATCTCATGACATTTTTAGATCTAAACTTTGTATTCTCTGACGGCATGAGTCTCTAAACCCCATTGTTGGGGGTGAGGAGCTCTGCTGTGTCTCGATGAATTAATGCAAGTATTTCTGTTTTCCATTCAAACACGCTTATTCCTATCTAAGATGGTCATTCGCGCTCAACTGTGATGAAGGTGATGATCTGTGACATTCATCACCTTCCTCAAACCACGAACGTGTGCCTGACAACCACCTCCGTTCTATATCCGATTGAATGAGTATCTCTTAGATTCCGTAATCAGAATCTCCGTGGTATAAGCTAGAACTGATGGCAGCATTCATGAGAATCCGGAAAGTCTAAATCTTGTCTGTGGTATTCCGAGTAGGATTCAAGGATTGAATGACTGTGATGAGCTTCAAACTCCTGAAGGATGGGCGTTAGTGACAGACGCAAAAGGATAGTAAATCCTATTCCAACCGGATCGAGAACCAACCGGTGATTAGCCGTGCTGTGACAGAGCGCGTGAGCGTAGTTTTCACTGGAAGGATGGAAGGTAGCCATTGACAACAGTGATCCACCAACACACAGCTTGCCATAGGAGGACGTGCGTGCGTGAACAAGAAGACAGAGGAAAGCAGAGATTCAGAAGACAAAGCATCTCCAAAACTCCAACATATTCTCCATTACTGCATAACAAGTAACTTTTAATTCATGCTCTCCTGGTTATTCGCAATTCACTTGATAAACATAATTGACTTCCTGACTGAGATTTACAAGATAACCATAGATTGCTTCAAACCAACAATCTCCGTGGGATTCGACCCTTACTCACGTGAGGTATTACTTGGACGACCCAGTGCACTTTCTGGTTAGTGGTACGAGTTGTGAAAAGTGTGATTCACAATTCGTGCACCAGATAGGTAGCTTTAGTTCTCAATTACTTGCCAAGAGATTTCTTGCATTTTAAGTTTTATTGCTTTGACTTTTACTTTCTTTCATTTACTTTCTTGCATGTTAAGTTACTTTTTTTCCATTTCTTTTCCTTGCATTTAATTGCTTTAACTTTTATTGCTTTGATGTTTAAATTCTTGCATGTTTAATTTTCATACTCTTGGTTGAGAAATTGGATGTTTGGGTGAAATTGAGTTGTGGATATCCATTCCGCATTGTGTGAGAATGGTTAATTGGTTTGGTTTCCATTGACGCTAGTCTTTCACTAAGTAATTAGTGAGTTGACTAGGACTTATGGATTGAGATCAATTACACCCTTTGACTAATTCTCAAGGAAGATTGACTAGTTTGGATTGCTTCCACACAATTGCCATGTTTGTGGTCCACAACTAGGATAGGAAACCTAGATTATCCACTTCTTGCCAAGATCCCTTTAATTGCTTTCTTTTCAATTCCTTGCATGCTTATTTCAATTCTTGCTATTTACATCTCTTGCTCTCTCTTGCATTCACAATCCCCATGCTCTCTCTCTCTCATAGCCAATGACTAGACATTTCATTTATAACTCCTAGAGAAAGACGACCCGGGAGTCTAATACTCTCGGTTTATATTTGATTTGAATTGTGATAACATTTGATTGATGGTCAATTTGTTAGGTTAGGACTATACCTACAACGCCAATTCCATTCTTGATAATCAAATTCCTAACCTATACAAGTTGGCCATCATCAGATTTGGCACTGTTGCCGGGGAGTTGCAATGGTGTAAAGTTGTTGGCTATTGTAAATATGTTAATATGTAAATAGCTTGCTTTTTGGTTGTCTTTGTTGATGGTTAGGATTGGGATCCCGGAGGACATTGGACATTCAAGCATTGGTGGGGAAGTCAAGCACAAGCCACCATAGCAAGGGCTCACCCAATTGTCTAACTTAAAGACATTAAATAAAAGTGTTTGGTACCATTATTCTAACTCTTCTCTTTTTGTACATATTTTGACTTATTTGCTTTTTGTTATGCTTGGTTAGCTTAGAATTAGTTTAATTTTGAGTTTAGTTAGGTTAATTTTGGTTTGGATCATGAATTTATGGGTTCTTGTATGTTTTGGTGTTTGGTCTTGTTTGAACTAAGGTTTGGTACCTTAGAATTTTGAAGAAAAAATTTTGCAAAACAGGGCATCTGTGCGTGTGCACCGACCTGTGCGCATGCACACGCATGATTTTACCCTCAGTTTGCAGCATTGGCACAGCTTGTGCGCGGGAACCCCTGCCTCTTTTCGCCCTTGTGCGTGCGCACGGACCTGTGTGCGCACTGACGTGGCGGAAATTGGCGAGTTAAGAATTGTTATAAGATATGCGCTGCAAGTATAGTTCTCAACCAACCATAAATCCGCTTATCAATTTAAAAGGATGTCACAGAAATTAAAGTTAAAATACTGGGAGTATGAATCCCAGGTCGTCTCCCAACGAGTTACAGGAAAGTGTGCTATTTTATTAATCAGATGGTTTTCAAAAAAGATTTGAGTTGAATGACAGGAAATTAAATCAGAGAATTAATGTAATTTAAATAAAAGCCTTGATTGGGAGTAGATTAGTTGGAAGCCCTATTCTTGTTGTAGTACTTTCAAGATTAATTGATAATTGGGGTTGTTCTGTTTAGTTATCCCTTACTAGGTAAGGGAAAATCAAACAAGTTAGAAAGCTGTTTCTATTCACAAGTCCCAATCCGCTTACTTGGAAGGACTGGTGTTAGTGACTAGAGAGCAAACCAATAATAAACCCAATTACAATTTCTTCCTTGAGCACTCCAACTCAAGGGTTCCTTTCAATCAACTCCCCATCAAGTTAGGGAACTACTCACTCATTGTGAATGTGGAATTCATAACATAGGAAAGGGAATTAAAGGAAGACATGATAAATTAAACTCAAAGGAATTAATTAAAAATAAAAATAACTCTTGTCTATAACAATATATAAAGTGGATAGAGGAGTTTGGTATCCAATTCTTTTTTCCTATTTTATCCTTATCTTTATAATCTAAAATTACGCGCTCAGTCACGTACTCATGTTCTGTAAATTCTGCATTAAACCACAAGAGAAATATGTAACTGTTTCATTTTCAATCGTGAGAGAAATTTAAAAAACTGCTCACTTTCAATCATAAAATAATATTATAAAAACTGCTCCACTTGCAATTGTTTGTTCTTATGTTCTGATAGACAAATAAAAATGAAAAATTCAATAAATCAACAATCATGGCAACGTCGACCCACTTGGACAGAATATGCTAGGCGAAGAAGACAAAATATGAGCAACAACAACACCTAGCTAGAAGACGTGCAACTTATCAGGAGATGGTTTGACAAAAAAAATAAATTGCCTATACAACTCCTATCCCAACTCCATTGTCAAGCACAGGTAGAGTTACCGATTAACTATAAATATAAGAGTAGTCTGATTAACTACAATCAGACAAATGGCCAGAGCCACCAGCTATGCTCAATTTGTTACAGATAACATATAACATGACATGTATAATGATAAGTTTTAATATTGTCCTTGATGAGAGAGGTTTGTTATTGAAAGAAATTCTTCTGTACAATCGTCACTTACTTAATATAAAAAAACTTCCACCCATTTCAAATAACAACCTCATTAAAAGTTTTCTATATTGCGGATTTTCAAAGAATAAAAGTAAAATAGTTTAAATATGTTTATTATTAAAAAAATTTCGTACTTCCGTCAGTGAATAAAAAAACTTCTACACATCTTTTACCGTTATTTCGTTAAAAAATTTTTATTGAATGTAAATTATTCATGCTGAATTTTTGCAATGGATATGCTTTTGAAAAAATAAAAGTAAAATAGTTTAACAGGACCATATTTTTTTTTAAAATTATACAGTAATTTTGTACCAATATATATTATAATTTATTTTGCATATAATATTCATCCATCTAAATTCAGTCGTACCTTGCTTACAAAAATTATATTTCAGTAATTTTTTTTATCTTATAACCATTTTATATTTTGAAATTTGAAATTTTGTATTTATATTTTTATTAAAGATTTATTTTTATATTTTATTTTAGTTTTGTTAATAAAAAGTATTAATATTAGTTTTAATTTTTAATTTCTAGGATAAATAAAAAGATGTGACTTTTCTATAAATTAGATGTTTAAAAAATTACTTATTAGAAAAAAAGTTAAGTCTATTTCTTTACTATAGGAGTACATATAATTCACTCTTAAATAGAATCAACATAAATATATATTTATTCAATTTTTTAAAATTTACATTAATTATTAAAATTTTATTATTTGGTATAAAAATAAATCATTGTTCTCATACATAATGACATAGAATTTAACATTATCATTTTCTATATGCATCTATTTTTTTAGTTTTTATCCTTATTTCTGTGCTTTATTTTAATCTATAACAATATCTATTGAAATATCAGAAATTTTGGTGTCTAAATTTAAATTCCAATATTATTAAAAGAAAAACAACTGTCAGTTACTTTACATAAAAAAACTTCCACCCATCTTAAACAGCAACTTCATTAAAAGTTTATGTAAATCATTGTTGTGTATTTTTAAACAATAAAAATAAAATAGTTTAAACATGATAATTTTTTTGAAATAAATGCACAAAGAATAATTTTTTTCTTTAAATTATTATATCATATTATTTTAATGTACTCTTGGTACCTATAAAATATATAATATTATAATGATAATTAATGTTCAAATTTAAGTTCTAATATTACTCCTAAAGAGAAATTTATTATTACAATTTTTTTCGTAAGTCACGTTAAATAAAAAAATTTTACCCATTTTTTTTACAGTAACCTCATTAAGATTTTTTTTTTTGGAGGTAAATTATTGGTGCAAATTAAAATAGTTCAAAGGGATAATTTTTTAAAAAATAAATTTACCCAGGATATTTTTTCTTTTCAAATTATTATCATACTCTTTTAATGTACTTTAAATACCTAGATAACATATAATATCAATTGGCGTTTAAATTTAAGTTCTAATATTTCCTTAATGAGAGAGGTTTATTATTAAAAAAATTTATGCTGTACATCAGTCATTTACATTGAATAAAAAAACTTTCACACATTTTTTACAGTAACTTCATTAAGAGTTTTCTTTTGGATGTAAATTAGTCATGCAAATTTTTTATTATTGATATGCTTTGAAAAGAATAAAGTAAAATAGTTTAAGAAGGGGAATATTTTTTAAAAAAAATTACACATAGTAATTTTATACTAACATATCATGATTTTCTTTGCATATAATATTCATTCTTCTAAGTTCATTCATGGAGTACCTTACAAAAATTATATTTAAGTAATTTTTTTATCTTATAACTATTTTATATTTTGGAATTCAAAATTTTGTATTTTTATTTTTATTCAAGGTTTATTTTAATGTTTTATTTTAGTTTTATTAATCAAAAAGTATTTATATTAGTTTTAATTTTTACTTTTTAGGATAAATAAAAAGATGGGACCTTTTTTATAAATTAGATTATTGAAAAATTATTTTATATAGAAAAAGTGAAGTCTATTTTTTGACTATAGGAGTAGATATAATTAACTCTTAAATGTAATCAAAATAAATATAAATTTTTTCAATTTTTTAAAATTTACATTAATTATTAAAATCATGATATAATGGATGTACTACTATAAAAAAATGAAAATGACTTCACAACTATTTTTTTAGTTGAAAGAAAACATGACTCAATAACTGTAAAGTCTAATTTAAACAACTATAGATAAGTAAAATAAATAATAAAAAATGGATATAAAATTTAACTTTTGTGTTATTTGGTATAAAATTAAATATAATAAAATAAATCAATGTTCTCATATATAATGACATAAAATTTAACATTATCCTTTTTTTAGATTCATCTTTTTTTATAGTTTTTATCTTTATTTTTGTACTTTATTTTAATTTTATTAAACCAAAAAGTACTAATATAATTTAATATTAATTTTTAACTATTAATCATAAATGAAAATATGTGACTTTGTATACATTAGATAATAAAAAAATACTCATAATAAAAAAATTAAATTTACTTCTTTGTTATATTTATAGGAGTGTAGATAATTCACATAAGAGTTACGAGATTTTTTTTAACTTTAGTTTTAAAGTAGTATTCAGTATTCACTTTTGAATGTAATAATTACGAACTAATATACCGTGGTAACTAATTGCGATTGAAAAGAAGGTACAAGGAAAATAAAAATGGAGGAAGGAATAGAGAACAAGACAATATAAGAGTGGTGGTAAGCCAACGATGAACATGTGGATAGATATTGGTAAGAATAATGAAAATAAAAATTAAAAATTTTAAAAGGAGAATAAAACTAAAGATAATTTAAAATGTTAAATATAAAATTATAAGAAATAAAAATTTTTTAACCATTAAAATTATGCAAGAGAAAGAGTGATTTAAATATAAATTTTTATTTTCATTGTTACACATAATAACAACGTAATGATTTTAGTATTATACCTAAATTAATTTAAATTTAATTATTCTATATATTAAAAAATTAAATAACTTATAACTTTTTTATTTAATTATTCAATACAAAATTTTTGAATGGTTGATATCTTAATTTTTTCTTAAAATAATAAAATATGACTTAAAAAGTAACTATGAAAAATAAGTATCTACATAATAGTTATACATCTAGATATCTAAATCAAACAAGAAAATAATTCTTTAACAACTCAAAAGTTAACCCAATGGATAGTTATGGATCAAAGTGATAAACAAAAATAAGAGTTGTGATAATGGTATGGTGGTAATTGATTGCGGTTGGGGTTAATAAAAGAAGAAAAAAAAAAGAGGGGAATAAAACAAGGCATCATAATAATGACGACAAAACAATAGTAGTTATACATGTAAAAAGAATAATAAAAAAATAATAGTGTATGATATGATGAGATGATATAATCAAAATAAAAATTAATAACTTAAAAATAATAATAAAATTAAATATAATTAAATATATTTAATATAAGATTAAAGAAATAAATATTTTTATCTATTAGAATTATGCATAAAGATAAAGTAGATTTTGAATTTAAATTTTTAAATTTGCTTTAAATTAAATAGGATTGAGAAAATAAATAAATTTAATATATAAATAACTAATTTAAAAATAATGTTTGTAAATTTTTATCTTGATTTTAAAGGGTAAATAATATATTAATACCAATACTAAAATATGATATAAATAAGATCACGTCAACATTAAAATAAAAAAAATAGTGATCTAATAAATTTGAAGAGCGAATAATATATTAAAAAAATAAAATTAATTTCTTAAAAACAATAGAAAAGCGGCTGAACAGGCACGTTAGTGCCTGTTGAGCCACTAGTATTGATAAATTCCAAAATAATCCAACAGTAAGATTGAAATAAATTAAAGGACATGGAAGAGTAAAGCCAAGTAAAGAAAACGAACTAGAATGACGAAGTCTTGATGAGGTAACAACTCTTCTCAATATCCCAATGCAAAAAGCAATTAAAAATTCTAAGAACTATGAATGTGTAGAAAGAAAACCTAGAGGAGAGGAAAACTAGATCTGAAAAACTAAAATTGTCTAGAATGAATGTTGTTGTTGGTCTCTGCATGTTCCCTGGCTCTAGTCTGCTTTTCTGGGCTGAAAACTAGGTCGAAACAGGGCCCAAAATCGCCCCCAGCGATTCTGCAGATTATGCAGATCGCGCACGTCACGCGATTGCGTCAATCATGCGGACGCGTCATTCGGCGTTTTGCTTCTCCACGCGGGCGCGTCGTCCACGCCTCCGCGTCGCTTGTGCTATTCCATCCGCGCGGTCGCGTGAGCCATGCGGCCGCGTCACTTCTCGCTGGTCATCTCCTCAATTTCTTGTGTTCCTTCTATTTTTGCAAGCTTCTTTTCCAATCTCCAACTCATTCATGCCCTATAAAGCCTGAAACACTTAACACACAGATCACGGCATCGAATGGAATAAAGGAGAATTAAAATACATAATCAAAAGTCTCTAGGAAGCAAGTTTTCAATCATGTAATAAATTTAGGAAGGAAATATAAATGCATGCTAATCATATGAATAAGTGGGTAAAGATCATGATAAAACCACACAATTAAACATAATATAAACTATAAAATAGTGGTTTATCAACCTCCCCACACTTAAACATTAGCATGTCCTCATGCTTAGTTGAAGGAGATAATATGAATGAGTAGGAACATGTAGAACTCATGCAATGCAATGCAACCTATATATGTGAATGCAACTATATGATTCTTGTCTACTTGATCAAAAGTAAATAAACTCTTCAAAACAATTACAAACCACACTAACTCAATTCTTATTCAGTAAGAACAGATAAAAATGCAAGAAGATAGCTCATGAAAGCAGAGAACATAGAAATTCAAGCATGGAACCCTCACTGATGATGTATGTACACTCTAGTCTCTCTAGTGTATAGGGTTATCACTCTATCCTTCT
Source organism: Arachis ipaensis (assembly GCF_059453495.1). NCBI lineage: Eukaryota > Viridiplantae > Streptophyta > Magnoliopsida > Fabales > Fabaceae > Arachis > Arachis ipaensis. The sequence goes on along the minus strand of NC_142441.1, from coordinate 27,965,585 downwards.
CTAATCATGCTTTCTAATTTTTGTTCTTCTCCTAACCAATCAACAACATTTAATATACCAATGCAAACATCATGAGGTCTTTTCAAGGTTGTAATGGGGCCAAGGTAAGGGTAAGTAAGCTTATAAATTGAATCTTTATTTAACCTAAGCTTTCACCTAACCTCTATGTATATTCTATATAACTTTAGAATGCATACCTAGCTACCCATAAATTTCTTTCACATTCCATACTCATGCATCAACTTTTTATTTTAATTTTATCATACATACATTGATCCTTGAATTCTTAACTTAACATTGGGATAATTTTGTCCCCTTATTTATTTATTGAAAAATTTTTTTAAATAAACATAGCTTATCAATGCACATAGATTTTTAATTCTTATAGTTTCACATGAGTAGGTATCCAAATTTCCATTATATTATCAAGACACATTCCCTTATTATCTTTTGTTCCCACAATTTCCCATACTTGACTGACACACACAATTCTATCTTAAGCTAACCAAAGATTCAATTTGGGATATATAATTGTTTTTTCGCTTAAGGCTAGTAATGTGGTAAAATATAGAACAAATGGGATTTAAAGGCTCAAAGTGGCTAACAAAGGAAATTGAAAGGGGTAGGCTTAATTTGGATAAGTGGGCTAAACAAATAATGGCCTCAATCATATGCAAACATATAAATATAATAAACATTGGACATATAGGATGAAACAAAATATAGATTACAATTATAGAGAAGTAAACACACATGAATAAAACAATTATGGTTAAATAATGTAACCATTCATAAAGGCTCAAATCTCACAGGTTGTGTGTTCTTTAGCTCAAAAATTATGTTCTAAATACAACTTCAAGCAAATTTAACATAGAAGTTTTGATTAAAATTAGTGAAATTTAGTTCCAAAGATAGGGTCTTAGAAGAAACTTATTGCCTTTTCAATCAAGCAGAACATGCATGCAACTAACCTATTACTATGCAATTTATCCTATTCTGCACAAGAAAAAATCTAACTAAATATCTTAATTTATTGGTGTTTAGGGAAGAGAAATTACCTCTGGAAGTCAGGTACTGACCGACCTCCCCACACTTAAGACTTTGCACCGTCCTCGGTGCCATCTGTCAGGAACAAAGGTGGGTCGGTAGCAGTATCTCCATCGTCGGGGCCATCATGGCTCCCTGTGTTGGTAAAGGAAGTGGAGTCCGGGGTGTCTGAGTCCTTGAATTTTCCCAAAATCAGCTCCTTGAGGTATGTGAATCGGCGCTTGTTACGACGCTCTCTCATCTTAGCTTTCTGTTCCTGCCGATCCAACCTTGCAAGTATCTGATAGAGTAGTTGGGCTGTTGTAGGTGCTTGTGGTGTTGAAGAAGGAATATCTTCAACTGGTTCAGTAGGCTGGCTAGTAGTGGCTGCTGGAAGTCTAAGGTACTTCCCGTTAGGAACATACTGATCATTCCGGGAAAGCATGGCTTTGGTGTCCCCAGCTCTGTAGGAGACTCCGGCTGCTGAGACAAGATCTGAGACCAGGGCAGGGAAAGGTAAGTTGCCCGCAATTTGTACGTGTCCCATGGCATTTCGGATATGTCTAGGTAGATTCAGAGGTTGGTCTGTAAGGATGCACCATAGAAGAACGGCCATGTCCACAGTGAAGGATGATTCGTGAGTGCTCGAAAAGATGTAATGGGACATGATCTGTGCCCATACGCGAGCCTCCATGGTAAGTGCTGAAGCCGATATTCCCTTAGGGCGGGTACGATGGTATCCGTAGATCCATCGGCTGCCAGGTAGTGCGATAACTCTGAGAATAGCGTCCCAGTCGAATTGGTACATCTGGCGCTTGAGTGCGGCTTCTTGAAAGGCGTCCAATCCTGCTGGAATAGGGGGAAGACTTAGAACTTTTTGAATGGCCTCTTCTGTAATGGGGACTTGTTTCTGACGGACATAGACAGACTGCAGGGTTGGCAGGTGGAAGTTTGAGTAGAACTCGACTACCCAAGAAAGATTGACCTACCTTGGCTGTCTCTGTAGGAAACCCCACTGTCTTCGAGCAATTTGTGGCTCAACAAATGTAGCAATGTGGTTTGGGAGGAGAAGAAGGTATTCGTTGTTGTAACTCCTTTCTGCCAGGATGGGGAACATCTACTCACAGTAGCGATTGGGGAATCGCGCAGTGTCCTTTGCTGGGAAGGCTCTTTCTTTATCGTCAACTTTTATAATCCTCTTAATTTTCTTTGTTGAGGGCTTAACCGCAGTTGAAGAGGGTTCTGCCACTAATGCTCTTTTTGTTCCTCTTCTTGCTGGTTGTTTAGGTGTAGCTTTCTCCTTTCCTTTCTTGGTGGCCATCCTGAAAAAGGGAAGAGTAAGTAAATTAAATTTAAAGCGGTAGAGCAAGGAAGAGAGCGGGAATGGTGGTAATCAATGCACAGTAAAGAAGAATGACGTTAACACATGGTCATGACTACATGTGAAAAGTTCATCAATGGAAATATAGCAAGTACATGTAGGGACAAGTAAATGCAAGGGGTTTATTGGCATGCAGGCAAAGGCATGAGTAGCATAGATCAAGCATTCAATGTCCAAGTTAGATTACCAAGTTTTTCAAACTAACAATTTGTTTGTAATAACAATTATATTAAATTAATAAAATATAAAAAGGGTTTTATGAAAAGTAAGCATTGAAAAGTAGAATAAAGTAGAAAAAAAATGCTTAATGCCATATGGGCCTTTTCACAAACACATAGCATGCATGATAGTTAAGTTATTGAAAGCATGAATTTGAACATGCAAGCATCCCTTGAAAAAGTATTATATAATTGTCAAACAAATTTATAACAATCCACAAGCATATAATGACTCACATAAATTTATAACACCAAATAAAAAGGAAAAAGAAAGGAAAAAGAAAATATGAATAGTGAAGGTAAAACGAAAAGAAAAGAAGATAACATATAAAAATAAGAAGAATAAGAGAAAAGTAAGGAGGGAAGGAGAAAAAAGAAAAACCTTGTTAATGGGGGTGAGAGAGAGAGAGAAAGTGTAAAAAGTGAGAAAGAAGGAAGAAGGAAGGAAGGGAGGGAGAAGAAATAAGGAGGAAAAAGAGAAAATAGGATTTGGGGAGAAAAAAGATAAGATAGTTGGCAAATTAGGATGTGCTGTGCGGCGCAAGCGACGCGGTCGCGTGAGGCACGCGGTCACGCGACTTGCGTTGAAACTGATTGGCGCGGTCTCATCGGTCACGCAGTCGCGTGACCTGTTTTAGGCTAATGGTGCGAGGGTAGCCTCGCACTCGCACAACTCTCTGTTCGAAATCATATTAGTGCCAAATTTTGGGTGACGCGATCGCGTGGGACATGCGATCGCGTGAGTGGGCTTTTAGAAGGATATGACGCGGTCGCGTCGCTCACGCGGCCGTGTGGGAAGGATTATGCGCTCAGCATCAATCCAGCACCACTCTAGCACAACTTTCGGTCGTGCACCCTTGTTACGTCGAAATCCAGGTCACGCGGCCGCGTGGGGCACGCGGTCGCGTGAGAGGCCAGTATTCTCACTCGACGCGGACGCGTCAGCGACGCGGTCGTGTGGGACGATTTGTGCCACGGGCACGCCTCCAGCCACGCTCCTGCATGACTTTCTGTTCGTTTATTATTTTCTCCCATCTCCTTGCGACGCGGACGCATCAATGATGCGGTCGCATCGCGTAACATTTTTTTTTAAATAAAAATATGCAAATGCAGAAGCACGAAATGTACTAATAAAGAGAAGAGTTATTGAATAAGAAAATTAAAAATAAGGAAAAGAACGATCATACCATGGTGGGTTGTCTCCCACCTAGCACTTTGCTTTAACGTCCGTAAGTTGGACGCTCCACTAGCTCAGTCTTCGGCTATGTGGGGATCTTCCAAGAGGAAGATCTCGAGCTCCTTGTTTTTCTTCAGCTGCTCGCCATGGCATAGCTTTAAATGATGTCCATTAACTTTGATAAGTTCAGAGCTTGAAGGATGGCTTAGGTGATAAACTCCGTACGGTTCGACCTTCTCTACTCTGTATGGACCTTCCCATCTTGATCTCAACTTGCCCGGCATGAGCCTCAGTCGAGATTTGTAAAGGAGGACTAAATTCCCAGGTTTGAACTCTTTCCTCCTGATGTGCTGATCATGCACAGCCTTCATCTTCTCCTTGTATAGTCTTGAGTTCTCATAAGCTTCCAGGCGAAGGCTTTCCAATTCTTGTAGTTGCAATTTCCTTTCAACTCCGGCTTTCTCAATTCCCATGTTGCACTCCTTTACTGCCCAAAAGGCTTTGTGCTCTACTTCAACAGGGACATAACAAGCTTTTCCATAAACTAAGCGGAAAGGACTCATCCCAATGGGTGTTTTGTATGCTGTTCTGTATGCCCAGAGTGCATCTTGTAGCCTGGTGCTCCAGTCTCTTCTATGAGGTTTGACTATCTTCTGCAAGATACGTGGTATGTGAAATTGTTACTCAGGTTGTGAATTATTATTCGAAATTGATTCCCTGGCAATGGCACCAAAAATGGATGCACAGAACCATGGTCTAAACATATCTTCACAACTTCGCATAACTAACCAGCAAGTGCACTGGGTCGTCCAAGTAATACCTTACGTGAGTAAGGGTCGAATCCCACGGAGATTGTTGGTATGAAGCAAGCTATGGTCACCTTGTAAATCTCAGTCAGGCGGATATAAAATAGTTATGTAGTTTTCGAAATGTAGTAATAAAAGAAGGATAGAAATACTTATGTAAATCATTGGTGAGAATTTCAGATAAGCGTATGGAGATGCATTCGTTCCTCTAAACCTCCGCTTTCCTGCTGTCTTCATCCAATCAGTCTCACTCCTTTCCATGGCTGACTTTATGCAAGGGCATCACCGTTGTCAGTGGCTACATCCCCTCCTCTTGTGAAAATGGTCCAAGATACCCTGTCACGGCACGACTAATCATCTGAGGTTCCCGATCATGCTGGAATAGGATTCACCATCCTTTTGCGTCTGTCACTACGCCCAGCACTCGCGAGTTTGAAGCTCGTCACAGTCATTCAATCATTGAATCCTACTCGGAATACCACAGACAAGGTTTAGACTTTCCGGATTCTCTTGAATGCCGCCATCATTCTAGCTTACACCACAAAGATTCCGATTAAGAGATCTAAGAGATACTCATTCAATCTAAGGTAGAACGGAAGTGGTTGTCAGGCACGCGTTCATAGGAAATGATGATGATTGTCACATTCATCACATTCAGGTTGAACTGCGAATGAATATCTTAGAAGCGAAATAAGATGAATTGAATAGAAAACAGTAGTGCTTTGCATTAATCTTTGAGGAACAGCAGAGCTCCACACTTTAATCTATGGAGTGTAGAAACTCTACCGTTAAAATTACATAAGTGAAAGGTCCAGGCATGGCCGAGATGGCCAGCCCCCAAAACGTGATCTAAGATAGCATACAACTGATCAAAGATATCTAATACAATAGTAAAAGGTCCTATTTATAATAAACTAGCTACTAGGGTTTACAGAAGTAAGTAATTGATGCATAAATCCACTTCCGGGGCCCACTTGGTGTGTGCTTGGGCTGAGCTTGAAGTCTACACGTGGAGAGGTCATTCTTGGAGTTGAACGCCAGCTTTTATGCCATTTTGGGCGTTGAACTCCACTTTGCAACTTGTTTCTGGCGCTGGACGCCAGAATTGGGCAGAAAGCTGGCGTTGAACGCCAGTTTGCGTCGTCTAAACTCGGCCAAAGTATGGACTATTATACATTGCTGGAAAGCCCTGGATATCTACTTTCCAACGCATATAAAATCGCGCCATTTTGAGTTCTGTAGCTCCAGAAAATCCACTTTGAGTGCAGGGAGGTCAGAATCCAACAGCATCAGCAGTCCTTCTTCAACCTCTAAATCTGATTTTTGCTCAAGTCCCTCAATTTCAGCCAGAAAATACCTAAAATTACAGAAAAACACACAAACTCATAGTAAAGTCCAGAAATATGAATTTAATATAAAAACTAATGAAAACATCCCTAAAAGTAACTAGATTCTACTAAAAACATACTAAAAACAATGCCAAAAAGCGTATAAATTATCCGCTCATCACAACACCAAACTTAAAATGTTGCTTGTCCCCAAGCAACTAAAAATCAAATAGGATAAAAAGAAGAGAATATACTATAAATTCCAAACTATCAATGAAACATAGCTCCAATCAGATGAGCGGGACTTGTAGCTTTTTGCTTCTTGAATAGTTTTGGCATCTCACTTTATCCATTGAAGTTCAGAATGATTGGCTTCTATAGGAACTCAGAGTTTAGATAGTGTTATTGACTCTCCTAGTCCAGTATGATGATTCTTGAACACAACTATTTTATGAGTCTTGGCCGTGGCCCTAAGCACTTTGTTTTCCAGTATTACCACCGGATACATAAATGCCACAGACACATAATTGGGTAAACCTTTTCAGATTGTGACTCAGCTTTGCTAAAGTCCCCAATTAGAGGTGTCCAGGGTTCTTAAGCACACTCTTTTTTTGCTTTGGACCTTGACTTTAACCGCTCAGTCTCAAGTTTTCACTTGACACCTACACGCCACAAGCACACAGTTAGGGACAGCTCGATTTAGCTGCTTAGACCAGGATTTTATTCCTTTAGGCCCTCTTATCCACTGATGCTCAAAGCCTTGGGATCCTTTTTATTTGCCCTTGCCTTTTGGTTTTAAGGGTTATTGGCTTTTTGCTCTTGCCTCTTGGTTTTAAGAGCTTTTGGCTTTTTCTGCTTGCTTTTTCTTTCTATTTTTTTTCGCCTTTTTTTTTGCAAGCTTTGTTCTTTGCTGCTTTTTCTTGCTTCAAGAATCATTTTTATGATTTTTCAGATTATCAAATAACATGTCTCCTTGTCATCATTCTTTCAAGAGCCAACATATTTAACATTCTTAAACAACAACTTCAAAAGACATATGCACTGTTCAAGCATACATTCAGAAAACAAGAAGCATTGTCACCACATCAATATAATTAAACTAAGTTCGAGGATAAATTCAAAACTCATGTACTTCTTGTTCTTTTGAATTAAAACATTTTTCATTTAAGAGAGGTGATGGATTCATAGGACATTCATAACTTTAAGACAAAGTTACTAACTACTAATGATCATGTAATGAAGACACAAACATAGATAAGCACTTAACATAGAGAAAACGAAAAACAGAAGAAATAAGAACAAGGAATGAATCCACCTTAGTGATGGTGGTGTTTCCTTCTTGAGGAACCAATGATCTCATTGAGCTCTTCTATGTCTCTTCCTTGTCTTTGTTGCTCCTCCCTCATTGCTTTTTGATCTTCTCTAATTTCATGAAGGATGATGGAGTGCTCTTGATGTTCCACCCTTAATTGTCCCATGTTGGAACTTAATTCTCCTAGGGAGGTGTTGATTTGCTCCCAATAGTTTTGTGGAGGAAAATGCATTTGAGGCATCTCCGGGATCTCATGGTGATGAGCTTCATACGCCTCTTGAGCTCCATGAATGGGCTCTCTTGCTTGCTCCATCTTTTTCTTATTGATGGGCTTCTCTTCCTCAATGTGAATGTCTCCTTCTATGAAAGCTCCAGCTGAGTAACATAGATGGCAAATAAGATGAGGAAAAGCTAGCCTTGCCCCAGGAGAGGGCTTTTTGGCTATTTTGTAGAGTTCAAGGGAGATGACTTCATGAACCTCTACTTCTTCTCCAATCATGATGCTATGGATCATGATGGCCAGATCCACAGTAACTTCAGATCGGTTGCTAGTGGGGATGATGGAGCGTTGGATGAACTCTAACCATCCTCTAGCCACAGGCTTGAGGTCCAATCTTCTTAGTTGAACCGGCTTGCCTTTGGAGTCAATCTTCCATTGAGCTCCTTCCACACATATGTCCATGAGGACTTGGTCCAACCTTTGATTAAAGTTGACCCTTCTAGTGTGGGGGCGTTCATCTCCTTGCATCATAGGCAAGTTAAACGCCAACCTCACATTTTCCAGACTAAAATCCAAGTATTTCCCCCGAACCATTGTAACATAGTTCTTTGGATCCGGGTTCTTACTTTGATCATGGTTCTTGGTGATCCATGCATTGGCATAGAACTCTTGAACCATTAGGATGCCGACTTGTTGGATGGGATTTGTTAGAACTTCCCAACCTCTTCTTTGAATTTCATGTCGGATCTCCGCATACTCATTTCTTTTGAGTTTGAAAGGGACCTCGGGGATCACCTTCTTCTTGGCCACAACATCATAGAAGTGGTCTTGATGAGCTTTGGAGATGAATCTTTCCATCTCCCATGACTCGGAGGTGGAAGCTTTTGTCTTCCCTTTCCCTTTTCTAGAGGATTCTCCAGTCTTAGGTGCCATAAATGGTAATGGAAAAACAAAAAGCTTATGCTTTTACCACACCAAACTTAGAATATTGCTCGCCCTCGAGCAAGAAAATAAAGAATTAGATGAAGAAGAAGAAGAAAAGATGGAGAAGAGGGGGGAGGTGTGTGTCGGCCAAGAAGGGAAGAGAGGGTTGTGTTGTGTGAAAATGAGGAAGAATGGAAGGCTTTATATAGGAAAGGGAGGGAGGGTTAAGGTTCGGCCATATGGGTGGGTTTGGGTGGGAAATTTGATTTTAATTTTGAAGGTAGGTAGAGTTTATTGGGTAGGTTAATGGGGAGGAGTGGATGGATGTGAATGGTGAAGAGGTGATGGGAAAGAGAGATTGAGGTGATTGGTGAAGGGTTTTGGGGAAGAGTGTTTATGGGATTGTATGAAAGAGAGGTGAGAAGAAGTGAGTGGAGGTAGGTGGGGATCCTGTGGGGTCCACAGATCCTGAGATGATCCTGTGGGGTCCACAGATCCTGAGGTGTTCAAGGATTTACAACCTTGCACCAAATTAGGCATGCAAAATGCCCTTGCACACAACTCTGGGCGTTCAGCGCCAGGTTGGTGCCCATTTTGGGCGTTCAACGCCCATTTGTTGCCCATTTCTGGCGTTGAACGCCAGAACCATGCTTGTTCTGGGCGTTCAGCGCCAGCTCCTCTCCAGGGTGCAATTCTGGCGTTCAGCGCCCAGATGCTGCCCATTTTGGGTGTTCAGCGCCCAGATACTGCCCCTTTTCGGCGTTCAGCGCCAGAACCATGCTCTGTTCTGGCGTTGAACGCCAGGCAGGTGCTTCCTCCAGGGTGTGATTTTTCTTCCGCTGTTTTTGATTCTGTTTCTAAATTTTTCGTTTATTTTGTGACTCCACATGATCATGAACCTAAGAAAACATGAAAAACAAAAATAAAATTAGATAAATAAACATTGGGTTGCCTCCCAATAAGCGCTTCTTTAATGTCAATAGCTTGACAGTGGGCTCTCATGGAGCCTCACAGATGTGCAGAGCTTTGTTGAGACCTCCCAACATCAAACTTAGAGTTTGGATATGGGGGTTTGACACCAAACTTAGAGTTTGGTTGTGGCCTCCCAACACCAAACTTAGAGTTTGACTGTGGGGGCTTTGGTTGACTCTGCTTTGAGAGAAGCTTTTTCTGCTTCCTCTCCATGGATGCAGAGAGAGATCCTTGAGTTGTAAACACAAGGTTGTCCTTATTTAATTGAAGGATCAATTCTCCTTTGTCCACATCAATTACAGCTCTTGCTGTGGCTAGGAAAGGTCTTCCTAGGATGATGGATTCATCCTCTTCCTTTCCAGTATCCAGGACTATGAAATCAGTAGGGATGTAAAGGCCTTCAACCTTTACTAACACGTCCTCTACTTGTCCATAAGCCTGTTTTCTTGAATTGTCTGCCATCTCTAAAGAGATTTTAGCAGCTTGCACCCCATAGATTCCCAGTTTCTCTATTATAGAGAGGGGCATGAGGTTTATTCCTGAACCAAGGTCACACAGAGCCTTAAAGATCATGGTGCCTATGGTACAATATATTATGAACTTTCCAGGATCCTGTCTCTTCTGAGGCAATGTCAGTTGATCCAGATCACTTAGTTCATTAGTGAACAAGGGAGGTTCATCTTCCCAAGTTTCAATACCAAATAATTTGGCATTTAGCTTCATGATTGCACCAAGGAACTTGGCAGCTTGCTCTTCAGTAACATCCTCATTCTCTTCAAAAGAGGAATACTCATCAGAGCTCATGAATGGTATAAGGAGGTTCAATGGAATCTCTATGGTCTCTAGATGAGCCTCAGAGTTCTTTGGTTCCTCAGAGGAAAGCTCCTTATTGATCACTGGACGTCCCAGGAGGTCTTCCTCCTTGGGATTCACGTCATCTCCTTCCCTTACAGGTTCGGCCATGGTGCTTATGTCAATGGCCTTGCACTCTCCTTTTGGATTCTCTTCTGTATTGCTTGGGAGAGTACTAGGAGGGATTTTAGTGATCCTTTTACTCAGCTGGCCCACTTGTGCTTCCAAATTTCTAATGGAAGACCTTGTTTCATTCATTAAACTTGCAGTGGCTTTGGATAGATCAGAGACTAAGTTTGCTAAATTAGAGGTACTTTGTTCTGAGTTCTCTGTCTGTTGCTGAGTGGATGATGGAAAAGGCTTGCTATTGCTAAACCTGTTTCTTCCACCATTATTAAAGCCTTGTTGAGGCTTTTGATCCTTCCATGAGAGATTTGGATGATTTCTCCATGATGGATTATAGGTGTTTCCATATGGTTCACCCATGTATTTTAACTCTGCTATTACAGGGTTCTCAGGATCATAAGCTTCTTCCTCAGAAGATGCCTCTTGAGTACTGTTTGATGCAGCTTGCATTCCATTCAGACTCTGAGAAATCATATTGACTTGCTGAGTCAATATTTTATTCTGAGCCAATATGGCATTCAGAGTATCAATTTCAAGAACTCCCTTCTTCATAGGCGTCCCATTACTCACAGGATTCCTCTCAGAAGTGTATTAGACATCTTCGGATCATCTTTTGATCATTTTTAGATCTCTAGACCTCCATGGGAGGCTGGCCACTCGGCCATGCTTACCCTATGTTCACTTATGTATTTTCATACGGTAGAGTTTCTGCACTCCATAGATTAAGGTGTGGAGCTCTGCTGTTCCTCAAAGATTAATGCAAAGTACTATTGTTTTTCTATTCAATTCAACTTATTCCGATTCTAAGATATTCATTCGCACTTCAACCTAAATGTGATGAACGTGACAATTATCATCATTCCCTATGAACGCGTGCCTGACAACCACTTCCGTTCTACCTTAGATTGAATGAGTATCTCTTGGATCTCTTAATCAGAATCTTCGTGGTATAAGCTAGATTGATGGCGGCATTCATGAGAGTCCGGAAAGTCTAAACCTTGTCTGTGGTATTCCGAGTAGGACTCTGGGATTGAATGACTGTGACGAACTTTAAACTCGCGAGTGCTGGGCGTAGTGACAGACGCAAAAGGAGGGTGAATCCTATTCCAGTATGATCGAGAACCTCAGATGATTAGCCGTGCTGTGACAGAGCATTTGGACCATTTTCACAAGAGGATGGGATGCAGCCATTGACAAGGGTGATGCCTCCAGACGATTAGCCATGCAGTGACAGCGCATCGGACCATTTTCCAGAGAGGATAAAAAGTAGCCATTGACAACGGTGATGTCCTTACATAAAGCCAGCCATGGAAAGGAGTAAGACTGATTGGATGAAGACAGCAGGAAAGCAGAGGTTCAGAGGAACAAAAGCATCTCTATACACTTATCTGAAATTCTCACCAATGATATACATAAGTGTTTCTATCCTTATTTTCTATCTATTTATTGTTTATGTTTGAAAACTCCATAACTATTTTATATCCACCTGACTGAGATTTACAAGGTGACCATAGCTTGCTTCATACTAACAATCTCCGTGGGATCGACCCTTACTCACGTAAGGTTTATTACTTGGACGACCCAGTGCACTTGCTGGTTAGTTGTATCGAAGTTGTGAATGAAAAACGATTTATTAAGACGTGCGTACAAAGTTTCTGGCGCCGTTGCCTGAGATCACAATTTCATGCACCAAGTTTTTGGCACCGTTACCGGGGATTGTTCGAGTTTGGACAACTGACGGTTCATCTTGTTGCTCAGATTAGGTAATTTTCTTTTTGTTTTATTTTCAAAAATTTTTTCAAAAATATTTCAAAAATTTTCTCCTTTGTTTTCGAAAAAAAAAATTTTAAAATAAATGTTTTCAAAAATATATTTTTCTTCAGAATTTTTAAGAATGAATTCTAGAGTTTCATGAAGCATGTGAAGCCTGACTGGCTGTAAAGCCATGTCTAAATTCTTTTGGACTGAGGCTTCCAAACTATCAGCATAGAGGCAAGTTAATTTGATAAGTAATGAGCAGTATATTCTGATGCTACATGCTAAAGCTTGGCTGGCTATTAAGCCATGTCTAACCCTCAGATTGGAGCTTTAGAATAATAGTACGATTCCTGGAATTCATATTAAAAATTTTGGAATCCTTATTTTTCTTTTTCTCAAATAATTTTCGAAAAAATCCAAAAAAAATCATAAAATCATAAAAATCAAAAATATTTTATGTTTCTTGTTTGAGTTTTGAGTCAGATTTTAAGTTTGGTGTCAATTGCATGTTCATCTTGCATTTTTCGAAAAAATCATGCATTCATAGTGTTCTTCATGATTTTCAAGTTGTTCTTGGTAAGTCTTCTTGTTTGATCTTGATGTTTTCATGTTTTGTGTCTTTTCTTGTTTTTCATATGCATTCTTGCATTCATAGTGTCTATACATAAAAAATTTTTAAGTTTGGTGTCTTGCATGTTTTCTTTGCATTAAAAATTTTTCAAAAATATGTTCTTGATGTTCATCTTGACATTCAAAGTGTTCTTGGTGTTCATCTTGACATTCATAGTGTTCTTGCATTCATCACATACTTTGATCCAAAATTTTCATGCATTGCATCATTTTCATGTTTTTCTCTCTCATCATAAGAAATTCAAAAATAATATATATATATATATATATATATATATATATATATATATCTTCCCCTTTTTCTCTCATAAATTTCGAAAATTTGGATTGACTTTTTCAAAAATTTTTAAAATCTAGTTGTTTTTATGAGTCAAATCAAATTTTCAAATTTTATCTTTTTCAAAATCTTTTTCAAAAATCATATCTTTTTCACTTTTCTTATTTATTTTCGAAAATTTTAAAAATATTTTTCAAAAATCTTTTTCTTATCTTTATCTCCTAATTTTCGAAAATAACATCATCAATTAATGTTTTGATTCAAAAATTCCAAGTTTGTAACTTGCTTGTTAAGAAAGATTCAAACTTTGAGTTCTAGAATCATATCTTGTGATTTCTTGTGAATCAAGTCATTAATTGTGATTTTAAAAATCAAATCTTTTTCAAAACTAATTTCAATCATATCTTTTGAAAAATATCTCTTTATCTTATCTTTTTCAAAATTTGATTTTAAAATATCCTTTCTAACTTCTTATCTTCTTATCTTTTCAAAATTAATTTTCAAATTTGTTTCAACTAACTAACTAACTTTTTGTTTGTTTCTTATCTTTTTCAAAACTACCTAACTAACTCCCTCTCTCTCTAATTTTCGAAAATATCTTCCCTCTTTTTCAAAATTTCTTTTTAATTAACTAATTATTTTAATTTTTTATTTTAATTCTCAAAAATTACTAACCTTTTTCAAAAACTATTTTCGAAAATCACTAACTCTTTTTCAAAAATTATTTTCGAAAATTCTCTCTCTCTCTTATCTCCTTCTATTTATTTATTCATCTACTAACACTTCATCTCACCCAAATTCGAACCCCTCTCCCATCTGTGTTCGAATTTTTTCTTCTTCTTTTCTTCTACTCACACAGGGACCTCTATACTGTGGTAAAAAGGACCCCTATTATTATTATTTTTCTGTCCCTCTTTTTCATATGAGCAGGAGCAAGGACAAGAATATTCTTGTTGAAGCAGATCCAGAACCTGAAAGGACTCTGAAGAGGAAACTAAGAGAAGTTAAATTACAAAAATCCAGCAAGCACCTTTCAGAAATTTTCGAACAGGAAGAGGAGATGGCAGCCGAAAATAATAATAATGCAAGGAGGATGCTTAGTGACTTTACTGCACCTAATTCCAATTTACATGGAAGAAGCATCTCCATTCCTGCCATTGGAGCAAACAATTTTGAGCTGAAACCTCAATTAGTTTCTCTGATGCAGCAGAACTGCAAGTTTCATGGACTTCCATCTGAAGATCCTTTTCAGTTCTTAACTGAATTCTTGTAGATCTATGATACTGTTAAGACTAATGGAGTAGATCCTGAAGTCTACAGGCTCATGCTTTTCTCTTTTGCTGTGAGAGACAGAGCTAGAATATGGTTGGACTCTCAACCTAAGGATAGCCTGAACTCTTGGGATAAGCTGGTCAAGGCTTTCTTAGCCAAGTTCTTTCCTCCTCAAAATCTGAGTAAGTTTAGAGTGGATGTTCAGACCTTCAGACAGAAAAAAGGTGAATCCCTCTATGAAACTTGGGAGAGATACAAAGAACTGACCAAAAAGTGTCCTTCTGACATGCTTTCAGAATGGACCATCCTAGACATATTCTATGATGGTCTGTCTGAATTAGCTAAAATTTCATTGGATACCACTGCAGGTGGATCCATTCACTTAAAGAAAACGCCTACAGAAGCTCAAGAACTCATTGACATGGTTGCTAATAACCAGTTCATGTACACTTCTGAGAGGAATCCTGTGAGTAATGGGACGCCTATGAAGAAGGGAGTTCTTGAAATTGATACTCTGAATGCCATATTGGCTCAGAATAAAATATTGACTCAGCAAGTCAATATGATTTCTCAGAGTCTGAATGGAATGCAAGCTGCATCCAACAGTACTCAAGAGGCATCTTCTGAAGAAGAAGCTTATGATCCTGAAAACCCTGCAATAGCAGAGGTGAATTACATGGGTGAACCTTATGGAAACACCTATAACCCCTCATGGAGAAATCACCCAAATCTCTCATGGAAGGATCAACAAAAGCCTCAACAAGGCTTTAATAATGGTGGAAGAAATAGGTTTAACAATAGTAAACCTTTTCCATCATCCACTCAGCAACAGACAGAGAACTCTGAACAAAATACCTCTAATTTAGCAAACTTAGTCTCTGATCTATCTAAGGTCACTGTAAGTTTCATGAATGAAACAAAGTCCTCCATTAGAAATTTGGAGGCACAAGTGGGCTAGCTGAGTAAAAGGATCACTGAAATCCCTCCTAGTACTCTCCCAAGCAATACAGAAGAAAATCCAAAAGGAGATTGCAAGGCCATTGACATAGTCAACACGGCCGAACCTGGAGAGGAAGGGGAGGACGTAAATCCCACTGAGGAAGACCTCCTAGGACGTTCAGTGATCAATAAGGAGTTTCCCTTTGAGGAACCAAAGGAATCTGAGACTCATCTAGAGACCATAGAGATTCCATTAAACCTCCTTATGCCCTTCATAAGCTCTGACGAGTATTCATCTTCTAAAGAGAATGAGGATGTTACTGAAGAGCAAGTTACCAAGTACCTTGGTGCAATCATGAAGCTGAATGTCAAATTATTTGGTATTGAGACTTGGGAAGATGAACCTCCCTTGTTCACCAATGAACTAAGTGATCTGGATCAACTGACATTGCCTCAGAAGAAACAGGATCCTGGAAAGTTCGTAATACCTTGTACCATAGGCAACATGATCTTTGAAAAGGCTCTGTGTGACCTTGGTTTAGGGATAAACCTCATGCCCCTCTCTGTAATAGAGAAACTGGGAATCTTTGGGGTGCAAGCTACTAAAATCTCATTAGAGATGGCAGACAATTCAAGAAAACAGGCTTATGGACAAGTAGAGGACGTGTTAGTAAAGGTTGAAGGCCTTTACATCCTTGCTGATTTCATAATCCTTGATACTGGGAAGGATGAGGATGAATCTATCATCCTTGGAAGACCTTTTCTAGCCACAGCAAGAGCTGTGATTGATGTTGACAGAGGTGAATTAGTCCTTCAATTGAATGAGGACTCCCTTGTGTTTACAACTCAAGGTTACCCTTCTGTAAACATGGAAAAGAGGCACAGTAAGCTTCTCTCAAAACAGAGTCAACCAGAGCCCCCACAGTCAAACTCTAAGTTTGGTGTTGGGAAGTCTCAACAATGCTCTGAACATCTGTGAGGCTCTATGAGAGCCCACTGTCAAGCTATTGACATTAAAGAAGCGCTTGTTGGGAGGCAACCCAATTTTTATTTATCTAATTTTATTTTTCTTGTTCTTTCATGTCTTATTAGGTTCATGATCATGTGGAGTCACAAAATAAATATAAAAATTGAAAACGGAATCAAAAATAGCAGAAGAAAAATTACACCCTGGAGGAAGACCTAAACGCCAGTAAGAAGCATCTGGCTGGCATTCAACGCCAGAACAGAGCATGGTTCTGGTGCTGAACGCCCAAAATGGGCAGCATCTGGGCGTTTGAACGCCAGAATTGCACCCTGGAGAAGAGCTGGCGCTGAACGCCCAGAACAAGCATGGTTCTGGCGTTCAACCCCAGAAATGGGCAACAAATGGGCGTTCAACGCCCAGAACCAGCACCAATCTGGTGCTGAACGCCCAGAGTTGTGTGCAAGGGCATTTTGCATGCCTAATTTGGTGCAAGGTTGTAAATCCTTGAACACCTCAGGATCTGTGGACCCCACAGGATCCCCACCTACCTCCACTAACTTCTTCTCACCCCTCTTTCACATAATCCCATAAACACTCTTCCCCAAAAGTCTTCACCAATCACCTCAATCTCTCTTCCCTATCACCACTTCACCACTCACATCCATCCACTCTTCCCTATAAACCTACCTCATAAACTCCACCTACCTTCAAAATTCAAAATCAATTTCCCACCCAAAACCCACCCTTATGGCCGAACCTTACCCCCTCTCCCTTCCCTATATAAATCCCTCCATTCTTCTTCATCTTCACACAACACAAACCTCTCTTCTCTTCTTGGCCGAATATACCCTCCCCTCTCTCCTCCATATTTTCTTCTTCTTCTTCATCTATTCTTTCTTCTCTTGCTCGAGGACGAGCAATATTCTAAGTTTGGTGTGGTAAAAGCATAAGCTTTTTGTTTTTCCATTACCATTGATGGCACCCAAGACCGGAGAATCCTCTAGAAAAGAGAAAGGGAAGACAAAAGCTTCCACCTCCGAGTCATGGGAGATGGAAAGATTCATCTCTAAAGCTCATCAAGACCACTTCTATGATATTATGGCCAAGAAGAAGGTGATCCCCGAGGTCCCTTTCAAGCTTAAAAGAAATGAGTATCCGGAGATCCGACATGAAATCCAAAGAAGAGGTTGGAAAGTTCTAACAAACCCCATCCAACAAGTCGGCATCCTAATGGTTCAAGAGTTCTATGCCAATGCATGGATCACTAGGAACCATGATCAAAGTAAGAACCCGAATCCAAAGAATTATATTACAATGGTTCGGGGGAAATACTTAGATTTTAGTCCGGAAAATGTGAGGTTGGCGTTTAACTTGCCTATGATGCAAGGAGATGCACGCCCATACACTAGAAGAGTCAACTTTAATCAAAGGTTGGACCAAGTCCTCAGGGACATATGTATGGAAGGAGCTCAATGGAAGATTGACTCCAAAGGCAAGCCGGTTCAACTAAGAAGACTGGACCTCAAGCCTGTGGCTAGAGGATGGTTGGAGTTCATCCAATGCTCCATCATCCCCACTAGCAACCGATCTGAAGTTACTGTGGATCGGGCCATCATGATTCATAGCATCATGATTGGAGAGGAAGTAGAAGTTCATGCAGTCATCTCCCTTGAACTCTACAAAATAGCCGAAAAGCCCTCTCCTGGGGCAAGGCTAGCTTTTCCTCATCTTATTTGCCATCTATGTTACTCAGCTGGAGCTTTCATAGAAGGAGACATTCCCATTGAGGAAGAGAAGCCCATCACTAAGAAAAGGATGGAGCAAGCAAGAGAGCCCATTCATGGATCTCAAGAGACGCATGAAGCTCATCACCATGAGATCCCGGAGATGCCTCAAATGCATTTTCCTCCACAAAACTATTAAGAGCAAATCAACACCTCCCTAGGAGAATTAAGTTCCAACATGGGACAATTAAGGGTGGAACATCAAGAGCACTCCATCATCCTTCATGAAATAAGAGAAGATCAAAAAGCAATGAGGGAGGAGCAATAAAGACAAGGAAGAGACATAGAAGAGCTCAAGGACATCATTGCTTCCTCAAGAAGGAAACACCACCATCACTAAGTGCTTATCCATGTTTGTGTCTTCATTACATGATCATTAGTATTTAGTAACTTTGTCTTAAAGTTATGAATGTCCTATGAATCCATTACCTTTCTTAAATGAAAACTGTTTTAATTCAAAAGAACAAGAAGTACATGAGTTTCGAATTTATCCTTGAACATAGTTTAATTATATTGATGTGGTGACAATGCTTCTTGTTTTCTGAATGAATGCTTGAACAGTGCATATGTCATTTGAAGTTGTTGTTTAAGAATGTTAAATATGTTGGCTCTTGAAAGAATGATGATAAGGAGACATGTTATTTGATAATCTGAAAAATCATAAAAATGATTCTTAAAGCAAGAAAAAGCAGCAAAGAACAAAGCTTGCAGAAAAAAAAAGAGAAAAAAATATAGGCGAAAAAAATAAAAATAAAAAGCAAGCAGAAAAAGCCAAAAGCTCTTAAAACCAAGAGGCAAGAGCAAAAAGCCAATAACCCTTAAAATCAAAAGGCAAGGGTAAATAAAAAGGATCCCAAGGCTTTGAGCATCAGTGGATAGGAGGGCCTAAAGGAATAAAATCCTGGCCTAAGCGGCTAAACCAAGCTGTCCCTAACCATGTGCTTGTGGTGTGAAGGTGTCAAGTGAAAACTTGAGACTGAGCGGTTAAAGTCAAGGTCCAAAGCAAAAGAAGAGTGTGCTTAAGAACCCTAGACACCTCTAATTGGGGACTTTAGCAAAGCTGAGTCAGAATCTGAAAAGGTTCACCCAATTATGTGTCTGTGGCATTTATGTATCCGGTGGTAATACTGGAAAACAAAGTGCTCAGGGCCACGGCCAAGACTCATAACATAGTTGTGTTCAAGAATCATCATACTGAACTAGGAGAATCAATAACACTATCTGAACTCTGAGTTCCTATAGATGCCAATCATTCTGAACTTCAATGGATAAAGTGAGATGCCAAAACTATTCAAGAGGCAAAAAGCTACAAGTCCCGCTCATTTAATTGGAGCTATGTTTCATTGATAGTTTGGAATTTATAGTATATTCTCTTCTTTTATCCTATTATATTTTCAGTTGCTTGGGGACAAGCAACAATTTAAGTTTGGTGTTGTGATAAGCGGATAATTTATACACTTTTTGGCACTATTTTTAGTATGTTTTTAATAGAATCTGGTTACTTTTAGGGATGTTTTCATTAGTTTTTATGTTAAATTCACATTTCTGGACTTTACTATGAGTTTGTGTGTTTTTCTGTGATTTCAGGTATTTTCTGGCTGAAATTGAGAGACTTAAGCAAAAATCAGATTCAGAGGTAGAAGAAGGACTGCTGATGCTGTTGGATTCTGACCTCCCTGCACTCAAAGTGGATTTTCTGGAGCTACAGAACTCAATATGGCGCGCTTCCAATTGCGTTGGAAAGTAGACATCTAGGTCTTTCCAGCAATATATAATAGTTCATACTTTGGCCGAGTTTAGACGATGTAAAAGGGCGTTGAACGCCAGTTCTATGCTGCTGTCTGGAATTAAACGCCAGAAACACGTCACAAGCCAGAGTTGAACGCCAGAAATACGTTACAAACTGGCGTTCAACTCCAAGATTGACCTCTACACGTGTGACATTAAAGCTCAGCCCAAGCACACACCAAGTGGGCCCCAGAAGTGGATTTATGCATCAATTACTTACTTCTGTAAACCCTAGTAACTAGTTTAGTATAAATTGGACTTTTTACTATTGTATTAGACATCTTTGGATCATCTTTTGATCATTTTTAGATCTCTAGACCTCCATGGGAGGCTGGCCACTCGGCCATGCTTACCCTATGTTCACTTATGTATTTTCATACAGTAGAGTTTCTGCACTCCATAGATTAAGGTGTGGAGTTCTGCTGTTCCTCAAAGATTAATGCAAAGTACTACTGTTTTTCTATTCAATTCAACTTATTCCGCTTCTAAGATATTCATTCGCACTTTAACCTGAATGTGATGAACGTGACAATCATCATCATTCCCTATGAACGCGTGCCTGACAACCACTTCCGTTCTACCTTAGATTGAATGAGTATCTCTTAGATCTCTTAATCAGAATCTTTGTGGTATAAGCTAGATTGATGTCGGCATTCATGAGAGTCCGGAAAGTCTAAACCTTGTCTGTGGTATTCCGAGTAGGACTCTGGGATTGAATGACTGTGACGAACTTTAAACTCGCGAGTGCTGGGCGTAGTGACAGACACAAAAGGAGGGTGAATCCTATTCCAGTATGATCGAGAACCTCAGATGATTAGCCGTGCTGTGACAGAGCATTTGGACCATTTTCACAAGAGGATGGGATGCAGCCATTGACAAGGGTGATGCCTCCAGACGATTAGCCATGCAGTGACAGCGCATCGGACCATTTTCCAGAGAGGATAAAAAGTAGCCATTGACAACGGTGATGTCCTTACATAAAGCCAGCCATGGAAAGGAGTAAGACTGATTGGATGAAGACAGCAGGAAAGCAGAGGTTCAGAGGAACGAAAGCATCTCTATACACTTATCTGAAATTCTCACCAATGATATACATAAGTGTTTATATCCTTATTTTCTATCTATTTATTATTTATGTTCGAAAACTCCATAACTATTTTATATCCGCCTGACTGAGATTTACAAGGTGACCATAGCTTGCTTCATACCAACAATCTCCGTGGGATCGACCCTTACTCACGTAAGGTTTATTACTTAGACGACCCAGTGCACTTGCTGGTTAGTTGTATCGAAGTTGTGAATGAAAAACGATTTATTAAGACGTGCGTACAGAGTTTCTGGCGCCGTTGCCTGAGATCACAATTTCGTGCACCAGTCCTGTATGTCTTCTTCCTCTTCAACATCTTCTATTTCCACTACCTCTTCAGCTGAGGCGTGTTCTGGTGGGCTTGGCTCCTCCTGAGTCCTCTCCTGCAGTGTGGTTCTGGACCTTAGGGTGATGGCATTAATACCACCCTTGGGATTGGGTAATGGTTGAGAGGAAATTCCACTGGAGCTCAAAGGTTGGTTATTGGAGTTATTCATTGATCCAATCTGGGAGACAAGTGCTTGCAAAGTAGCATTCAGACCATTTAGAGTGGCATTAATGTTATTTTCTGTGGTCTGCTATCTCCGATCAATAGATTGTAGTAAGTCATCATTAGCAGAAGAAGAAGGATAAGTAATTTGAGAAGTCTGTTGTTGGGTATTCTGTGGTCCTTGGGATTGCCTCAGGTGAGGTGCTCTGTAAGGCTGGTACTGGTTCTGCTGCCTGTTGTTGTTATTCTACCTCTGATTTCCCTGATTATCTCTGCCTCTTCTGTTGTTGTTGTCCCTCCAATTTTGGTTAGAATTGTCCTGCCACCCATGGTTGTAATTGCCACTTTGATTGTACCCTTGGTTGGGGCGGTCCTAGAAGTTATGAGTGGCTGCCATGGTGTTGTCTTCCTGCTGGAGCTGCGGACATTCATCAGTATAATGGCTATAATCAGCACAAATTCCGCTCTTTGTGGGACTAACTATTGGTTTTGCTGTGTTGGAGAAGGTTGAGCTTGCTGAACTTGTTGTTGATTCAATTGCATCTGCTTCAGCAAGTTGGTCATTTCACAGATACTCTGAGTTAAAGCAGCAGTCTCTCTGCTAGAGGATACTTCTACAATGGCTTTTGCACGGCCTTGTTTCTGCCTGTGATTCCTAGTAGATTCAGCTAAGTCACTGATCAATCGCCATGCCTCATCAGTGGTCTTGTACTTTTTCATAGACCCATTGCTAGCACTTTCCAATGTGGTCTTATCTTGGGGCCTCATGCCCTGTATGATGTAGCCGAGTAATACTATCTTGTCAATCATATGGTGAGGGCAAGCTTCCAGAAGATTATTGAAGTGCTTCCAGTACTCATAGAGAGTTTCAGATTCATCCTGAACAATCATGGAAATATCCTTCCTCAGTTTGTCATTAACTTCAGCTGGAAAAAACTTTTACAAAAATTCTCTTCTGAGTGTATCCCAGTTGGATACAGTTACAGCGGGTTGAGTGTAGTACCACTCCCTTGCCTTTCCCTCAAGAGAAAATGGGAAGGCTTTCAGCAAAATTGAAGTTTCATCTGCACCATCACGCCTGATAGTAGAACAGGCTGCTTGAAAATCTCTTAGGTGCTTGATAGGCTCTTGAGCAGGTAAGCCATGAAACTTGGGCATCAAATTGAGCAGTGCGGTCTTTATTTCAAAGTCTGTAGCCACCGCTGGATGATGCGCTTGAAACGGTTGCATTGTAAAATCAGGGGCTCCAGCCTCCTGGATAGTAACTCTCCTAGGTGCTGCCATGTCACCTATACGTAAATCAACCGAATCAGTAGAACGGGGGCTGGTTTCTTCCCCAAATGACGTTTCAGATTCGCCCTCAGAGAGGACTAACCGACGTCGAGCTTGCCTTATTCATGAAATAGTTCTTTCAATCTCAGGATCGAATACTGGCAAGTTTGGATCAGGAAGTGAACGCGTCATCTAACGAAAGAAACAAGCAGCTCATAGTAGCAAAATAAAATAAAATGCAAATAAATAAAATCCAATCAATAACTTTAGCACTCTATTGCAACTCCTCGGCAACGGCGCCAAAAATTGACGTGGCGGAAATTGGCAAGTTAAGAATTGTTATAAGATATGCGTTGCAAGTATAGTTCTCAACCAACCAGAAATTCGCTTATCAATTTAAAAGGATGTCACAGAAATTAAAGTTAAAATACTGGGAGTATGAATCCCAGGTCATCTCCCAACGAGTTGCAAGAAAGTGTGCTATTTTATTAATCAGATGGTTTTCAAAAAAGATTTGAGTTGAATGACAGGAAATTAAATCAGAGAATTAATGTAATTTAAATAAAAGCCTTGACTGGGAGTAGATTAGTTGGAAGCCCTATCCTTGTTGCAGTACTTTCAAGATTAATTGATAATTGGGGTTGTTCTGTTTAGTTATCCCTTACTAGGTAAGAGAAAATCAAACAAGTTGGAATGCTGTTTCTATTCACAAGTCCCAATCCGCTTACTTGGAAGGACTGGCGTTAGTGACTAGAGAGCAAACCAATAATAAACCCAATTACAATTTCTCCCTTGAGCACTCCAACTCAAGGGTTCCTTTCAATCAACTCCCCATCAAGTTAGGGAACTACTCGCTCATTGTGAATGTGGAATTCATAACATAGGAAAGGGAATTAAAGGAAGACATGATAAATTAAACTCAAAGGAATTAATTAAAAATAAAAATAACTCTTGTATTGATAAATTCCAAAATAATCCAACAGTAAGATTGAAATAAATTAAAGGACATGGAAGAGTAAAGCCAAGTAAAGAAAACGAACTAGAATGACGAAGTCTTGATGAGGTAACAACTCTTCTCAATATCCCAATGCAAAAAGCAATTAAAAATCCTAAGAACTATGAATGTGTAGAGAGAAAACCTAGAGGAGAGGAAAACTAGATCTGAAAAACTAAAACTGTCTAGAATGAATGTTGTTGTTGGTCTCTGCATGTTCCCTGGCTCTAGTCTGCTTTTCTGGGCCAAAAATTGGGTCGAAACAGGGCCCAAGATCGCCCCCAGCGATTCTGCAGATTATGCAGATCGCGCACGTCACGCGATTGCGTCAATCATGCGGACGCGTCATTCGGCGTTTTGCTTCTCCACGCGGGCGCGTCGTCCACGCCTCCGCGTCGCTTGTGCTATTCCATCCGCGCGGTCGCGTGAGCCATGCGGCCGTGTCAATGCGATTTTCTCTCTTTCGTGCGGTCGCGTGATCCATGCGGCCGCGTCACTTCTCGCTGGTCATCTCCTCAATTTCTTGTGTTCCTTCCATTTTTGCAAGCTTCCTTTCGAATCTCCAACTCATTCATGCCCTATAAAGCCTGAAACACTTAACACACAGATCACGGCATCGAATGGAATAAAGGAGAATTAAAATACATAATCAAAAGTCTCTAGGAAGCAAGTTTTCAATCATGTAATAAATTTAGGAAGGAAATATAAATGCATGCTAATCATATGAATAAGTGGGTAAAGATCATGATAAAACCACACAATTAAACACAATATAAACCATAAAATAGTGGTTTATCACGCACGCACACGTGATCCTTTCCTTAAAAAAAATTTTAGGCTTTCTGTGCGTGGGCACAGCCCTGTGCCCATGCACATCCCAAAATAAGGTCTCTGGTCGCGGCGTTGGCACGCATAGTGCAAACGCACAACCATTCTCTTTTCGCCCATGGACGTGTACGCGCCCCTCACGCGTAAGTGTCGCCTTGCATTTTCGCCCTTGCAGGCGTGCATCACGCGTACGCGTGACCTCCTGTGCGTGCGCACAGCCCTTTGTGCGCACGCACGCCCCTGTTTTCACCCACTATACTTCTTTTCTTTTTTTTTCTCTCTACTTCTTCTTTTCTTTTTTTCTTCCACCCCTCTCTTCTCTTGATTTTGCCTTCTTCTCTACTTGCTCTACTTTGTTTTGTTTGCATTTTATTTTTATTTTGGTAATTAGATTAGTTTTAGTTTAGTTGTTTATTAATTAAATAAGTTGCAAGTGTTTGTTAATGATTGATTGGGTTGCTTCTTGCTTGAATTTGATTTCAAGTTTGATGGATATGTGCACTTGAGCATTGAGTTTTTGTTTAATTGCCTAGATGAATTGTTAGTCTGATTCATATGTTGTCATGACCATATGCATTAGACTTTATCCTTGTTTGGCATCATGTCTTGTGCACTTTTACTTTAGTGAATTGAGTTGAGCTACTTAGTCATCATGGTTCTTAAGTGAATATAATCACATAACAAGGTATTTGTTCCTTGTTAATGCTTTGCATTTTTTTAGTTGACTTGACTTAATTCTTATCAAGACTTGTCACTTTTTGTAACAAGCACCTTATACATGTGATTATTTCCTTATTCCTAAGGGTGAATAAGTAGTCTCTTTTCATTATTAAATTGGTTATTGTTGATTGTGTCATTTTCTCTTTTCATCATTTTGGGTTGTTGCTTATTCATCACTTGCAACCTAGACCACTTAATTGAGGAACATGCTATTCCTTTTGCTTTGGTAGTTTTTGTTTTTACCCCGCCAATGTTTGTGTTCTAAATTGAGCACGCATTTAGAATACACACATTGTCTTTTATCATACCACACACATCTTACCTTTCCTCAATTGTTGTTTCTTTGTCTACAAAGCAACCGGAGCCCCCGGATCGTGTGCATGCACGGAGGACCGCACATTATTTAAGTGTGGGGGAGGATCGCCAACTTCAAGGGGGGTAAAATTCCTTTTCCTAGACACTTTGCAACATTCTTTTTTGCTCTTTTTCTTCAATTTTTGTAATTTTTGTTCTTGTTTGCATTTTTTTGGCTTGGCTTGTTTGTATATATCTCTTTAATGCTTATAGTTATATGATAGTAAATACTTGTATGTTGCATGTTAGATTGAATAAGTTTGGTAAAATAACAAAGAATTTTCAAGAAATCTCTTTTAGGGCATTCCATTGATTAGATTTGAAAATTATTTTTGAACTTGCTTGAAGTATCTTTTATATATGGAACATAGAAAAGAGCTTGAACAAATACCAAGTGAGATTTGAGCTTAAAGTGTGTGGTTGCATATTTTCAATCACAAATTTTGTTCTTGTGTGTTATAAACTCCTTTTATGATTGTGATTTTAGATTTGCTTTAGTCTATATGTCCTATATTTGTTGTTTTGGATTGCATTTAGTATGATGGAGGCCATCTTTGTATAGATCACTAACCCATATGGCCAACCCTTGCATCTACATTTGTAAACCACTTTTGAGCCTTTATAATTTCCTTTTGTTCTTCATCTTACCACATCATTCACCCTAAGTGAAAAACCATTGTGTCCATTGATTGTATCTTTGATTAGCTTGGTTTGAGTGTGTGTGTGATGAGCGGATAATTTATACGCTTTTTGGCATTGTTTTTACATAGTTTTTAGTATATTTTTATTAGTTTTTAAATAAAAATAACATTTCTGGACTTTACTATGAGTTTATGTATTTTTCTGTGATTTCAGGTATTTTCTGGCTGAAATTGAGGAACTTGAGCAAAAATCTGATTCAGAGGCTGAAGAAGGACTGCAGATGCTGTTGGATTCTGACCTCCCTGCACTCAAAGTAGAATTTCTGGAGCTACAGAAACCCAATTGGCGCGCTCTCAATTGTGTTAGAAAGTAGACATCCAGGGCTTTCCAGCAATATATAATAGTTTATACTTTGCACGAGTTTTAACGACGCAAACTGGCGTTCAAACACCAACTCCCTGCCCTATTCTGGAGTTAAACGCCAGAAACAGGTTGCAAATTAGAGTTAAACGCCAGAAACAGGCTACAACCTGGCGTTTAACTCTAAAAAGAGTCTCTACACATGAAAGCTCAATGCTCAGCCCAAGCACACACCAAGTGGGCCCGGAAGTGGATTTCTACATCATTTACTTATCTTATGTAATCTTAGCTACTAGTTTAGTATAAAAACCACTTTTAGTAATTTATTTCACATCTCTGGTTAGTCTTTGACTAATTTTATGTTCTGAGATCACATTTAGGGGGCTGGCCATTTGGCCATGCCTGAACCTTCATCACTTATGTATTTTCAACGGTAGAGTTTCTACACACCATAGATTAAGGTGTAGAGCTCTGCTGTTCCTCATGAATTAATGCAAAGTACTATTGTTTTCTTATTCAATTCAAGCTTATTCCTATTCTAAGATATTCGCTTGCACTTCAACATGATGAATGTGATGATCTGTGACACTCATCACCATTCTCAACCTATGAACGCGTGCCTGACAACCACTTCCGTTCTACCTTGGGTTGAGCATTTATCTCTTAGCCTCCATTCCGAAAGATCGGAGTCTTCGTGGTATAAGCTAGAATTTTCGGCGGCCATTCTTGAGATCCGGAAAGTCTAAACCTTGTCTGTGGTATTCCGAGTAGGATCTGGGATGGGATGACTGTGACAAACTTCAAACTCGCGAGTGTTGGGCGTGTGACAGACGCAAAAGGATCAATGGATCCTATTCCAACATGATCAAAAACCGACAGATGATTAGCCGTGCGGTGACAGCGCATTTGGACCATTTTCACTGAGAGGACGGGAAGTAGCCATTGACAATGGTGATGCCCAACATACAGCTTGCCATGGAAAGAAGTATGAATGATTGGATGAAAGTAGTAGGAAAGCAGAGGTTCAGAAGGAACAAAAGCATCTCCATACGCTTATCTGAAATTCTCACCAATGAATTGCATAAGTATCTCTATCCTATTTTATATTTTATATCATAATTATCAAAATCCCATAACCATTTGAATCTGCCTGACTGAGATTTACAAGGTGACCATAGCTTGCTTCAAGCCGACAATCTCCGTGGGATCGACCCTTACTCACGTAAGGTTTATTACTTGGACGACCCAGTGCACTTGCTGGTTAGTTGTATCGGAGTTGTGAAAAAGAATTTGAGATTATAAAAGTGCGTACCAAGTTTTTGGCGCCGTTGCTAGAGATCACAATTTCGTACAACAAGTTTTTGGCGCCGTTGCCGGGGATTGTTCGAGTTTGGACAACTGACGGTTCATCTTGTTGCTCAGATTAGGTAATTTTATTTTAATTTTAAGCTTTTTTATTATTTTTATTTTCGAAAAATTTTCAAAATAAAATAAATTATCCTATGGCTTCAGAATTTTTAAGAATGAATTCTAGAGTTTCATGGTGATATGCTGAATCCTGGCTGGCTGTTAAGCCATGTCTATTCTTTTGGACCGAGGTTTTAACTATCATTAGAAGAGCTTCTTTGTCTTTCTCAGCAATTTAGCTTTTGTATGTAATGATATGTTAAAGCTTGGCTGGCCATTGGCCATATCTAGTGTTTCGGACCGGAGCTTTCACTGAAAGCTTGGCTGGCTAGTAAGCCATGTCTAATTCCTGGACCGAAGTTTTAGACTAACATTGCATGATTCCTGGATTTCTCATTAGAAAATTTGAAATCCTTATTTTTATTATTCCAATTAATTTTTGAAAAATCCAAAAAAAAATTAATAAAATCATAAAACCAAAAATAATTTTGTGTTTATTGTTTGAGTCTAGTGTCAAATTGTAAGTTTGGTGTCAATTGCATTTTTTTTAATTTCCTAAAAATTTTCGAAACTCATGCATGGTGTTCTTCATGATCTTCAAGTTGTTCTTGATGATCTTCTTTGTTTGATCTTTGCATTTTCATGTTTTGTGTCTTTTCTTGTTTTTCATATGCATTTTCAATTTGTTAGTGTCTAAACATTGAAAATTCCTAAGTTTGCTGTCTTGCATGTTTTTCTTTTCTTAAAAATTTTCAAATATAAGTCTTGATGTTCATCTTGATCTCCAAAGTGTTCTTGGTGTTCATCTTGACATTCTAAGTATTCTTGCATGCATCATGTGTTTTGATCTTGAATTTTTATGTTTTGCATCATTTTTATGTTTTTCTCCCTCCTCATTAAAAATTCAAAAATAAAAAAATATCTTTTCCTTTTTCTTCTCATAAATTTCGAATATTTGAGTTGACTTTTTCAAAAAATTTTCAAAATTTAGTTGTTTCTTATGAGTCAAATCAAATTTTCAAATTAAAAATTCTATCTTTTTCAAAACTTTTTTTAAAAATCAAATCTTTTTCATTTTTTCTTTCATATTTTCGAAAATTCAAATTGATTTTCAAAAATATTTTTCTTATTTTATTCCATATTTTTCAAAATCTTTACTAACAATTAATGTGATTGATTCAAAAAAATTTTTGAGTTTGTTACTTTCCTATTAAGAAAGGTTCAATCTTTAAATTTTAGAATCATATCTTTTAGTTTCTTGTTAGTCAAGTAATCAATTTCAATTTTCAAAATCAAATTTTTTAATTTCCAATTCAAATCTTTTTCAAAATGATTTTCAATCATATCTTTTTCAATTTCAATCATATCTTTTTCAAAATCAATTTCAAAATCTTTTCTAACTTCTCACCCTTTCAAATTTGATTTTCAATCTTTTTCAATTAACTACTTGACTTTTTGGTTTATTTTTAAAAGTTTTCTATTTCAATCATATCTTTTTCAAAACCACCTAACTAATTTTCTCTCTCTAATTTTCGAAAACTCCTATCCACTCTTTCAAAATTCTTATTAATTAACTAATTGTTTCAAATTTTAATTTTAATTCTATTTATCTTTTTAATTTTCGAATTCTAACTAAATTTTAAAATAAAAACAAAAATATTTTTCCTTTTAGTTTAAATTAAATTTGAATTTTCTCCCCCCTCTCTCATCTCCTTCTATTTATTTATTTATCTACTAACACTTCTCTTCTACTCATAATTCGAACCCCATCTTCTTCTCTGTGTTTGACTTTTTCTCTTCTCCTCCTTCTATTCTTCTCTTCTTATACTCACATAAGGAATCTCTATACTGTGACATAGAGGATTCCATATTTTCTTTTCTGTTCTCTTCTTTTTCATATGAGCAGGAACAAGGATAAGAACATTCTTGTTGAAGCTGATCCTAAACCTGAAAGAACTCTGAAGAGGAAGCTAAGGGAAGCTAAGGCACAGCTCTCTGGAGAGGACCTGACAGAAATTTTCGAAAAACAAGGAAACATGGCCGAACCCAATAACAATGATGGAGATGCAAGGAAGATGCTTGGTGACTTTATTGCACCCTCTTCCAACTTCTATGGAAGAAGCATCTCACTCCCTGCAATTGGAGCAAACAATTTTGAGCTTAAGCCTTAATTGGTTTCTCTAATGCAGCAGAATTGCAAGTTTTATGGACTTCCAATGGAAGATCCTCATCAGTGTTTAGCTGAATTCTTGCAAATCTGTGACACTGTCAAGACCAATGGATTTAATCCCGAGGTCTACAGGCTTATGCTTTTCCCTTTTGCTGTAAGAGATAGAGCTAGAACATGGTTGGATTCACAACCTAAGGATAGCCTGAACTCTTGGGATAAGATGGTCAGTGCTTTCCTGGCCAAATTCTTTCCACCTCAAAAGATGAGCAAGCTTAGAGTGGAAATCCAAACCTTCAGACAGAAGGAAGGAGAATCCCTCTATGAAGCTTGGAAAAGATACAAGCAACTGATCAAAAGGTGTCCTACTGACATGCTTCCAGAATGGAGTATCATAAGTATATTCTATGATGGTCTGTCTGAGTTATCAAAAATGTCATTGGACCATTCTACAGGAGGATCTCTTCACGTAAAAACCCCTGCAGAAGCTCAGGAACTCATTGAAATGGTTGCAAATAACCAGTTCATGTACACCTCTGAGAGGAATCCTATGAACAATGGGACGCCTCAGAAGAAGGGAGTTCTTAAAATTGATACTCTGAATGCCATATTGGCTCAGAACAAAATATTGACTCAGCAAGTCAATATGATTTCTCAGAGTCTGAATGGATTGCAAGCTGCATCCAACAGTACTAAAGAAGCATCTTCTGAAGAAGAAGCTTACGATTCTGAGAACCCTGCAATAGAAGAGGTGAATTACATGGGAGAACCCTATGGAAACACCTATAATCCTTCATGGAGAAATCATCCAAATTTCTCATGGAAGGACCAATAGAAGCCTCAACAAGGCTTCAATAATAATGGTGGAAGAAATAGATTTAGCAATAGCAAGCCTTTTCCATCATCTTCTCAGCAACAGACAGAGAATTCTGAACAGAGTCATTCTGGCCTGGCAACCACAATCTCTGATCTATCCAAGACCACACTAAATTTTATGAATGAAACAAGGTCCTCCATTAGAAATTTGGAGGCACAGGTGGGTCAGATGAGTAAGAAGATTACTGAAACTCCTCTCAGTACTCTCCCAAGCAATACAGAAGAAAATTCCAAGAGAGAGTGCAACGCCATAACCTTACTTGATCTGGCCGAATACCCAGAGGAGGAGGAGGACGTGAATCCCAGTGAGGAAGACCTCATGGGACGTCCTCTGGACAGAAAGGAGTTCCCCTTTGAGGAACCAAAGGAATCTGAGGCTCATACAGAGACCCTAGAGATTCCATTGAACCTCTTTCTGCCATTTATGAGCTCTGATGAATACTCTTCCTCTGAAGAGGATGAAGACATCTCTGAAGAGAAAGTTGCTAAGTATCTAGGAGCAATCATGAAGTTGAATGCCAAGTTATTTGGTACTGAGACTTGGGAGGATGAACCCCCTTGTTAACCAATGAACTGAATGCATTAATGAGGCAGACATTACCTCAGAAGAAACCGGATCCCAGAAAATTCTTCATACCTTGTACCATAGGCACCATGACCTTTGAGAAGGCTCTATGTGACCTGGGGTCAGGGATAAACCTCATGCCCCTCTCTGTAATGGAGAAACTAGGAATTTTTGAGGTACAAGCTGCAAGAATCTCACTAGAGATGGCAGACAAATCCATGAAACAGGCTTATGGGCTAGTAGAGGACGTGCTAGTGAAGGTTGAAAGCCTTTACATCCCTGCTGATTTCATAATCCTAGACACTGGGAAGGATGAGGATGAATCCATCATCCATGGCAGACCCTTTCTGGCCACAGCAAAAGCTGTGATTGATGTTGATAGAGGAGACTTGGTCCTTCAGTTGAATGAGGACTACCTTGTATTTAAGACTCAAGGTTCTCCTTCTGTAACCATGGAGAGGAAGCATGAGAAGCTTCTCTCAGAACAGAGTAAAACAAAACCCCCACATTCAAACTCTAAGTTTGGTGTTGGGAGGCCACAACCAAACTCTAAGTTTAGTGTTGAGGGGCCCCAACATTGCTCTGAACTTCTATGAGGCTCCATGAGAGCTCACTGTCAAGCTATTGACATTAAAGAAGCGCTTGTTGGGAGACAACCCAATGTTATTTAATTATATCTATTTATTTTCCATTGTTATTTTATGTTTTCTTTAGGTTGATGATCATGTGAAGTCACAAAAACAACTGAAAAATCAAAAACAGAATAAAAAATAGCATTAAAAATAGCTCACCCTGGAGGAAGAGCTTACTGGCGTTTAAACACCAGTAAGAAGCATCAAACTAGCGTTTAACGCCAGAAAGAAGCATCAAGCTGGCGTTAAACGCTAGAAACAAGCACCAGACTGGCGTTTAACGCCAGAACAGAGCATGGAATTGGCGTTTAACGCCAAGAATGGGAGAAAAGCTGGTGTTAAACGCCAGAAACAAGCAGCAAGCTGGCGTTTAACGCCAGACATGCATTCTAAGGGCGTTTTTCACGCCTAAATGGAGCAGGGATGCTAAGTCCTTGACCCCTCTGAATCTGTGGACCCCACAGGATCCCCACCTACCCCACATCTTCTTCTCTCCTCTTCACACCTTTTCATAACACTCTTCCCCAAATATCCTTCACCAATCACCTCCATACCTCTTCCCCAAATACCCTTAACCACTCACATCCATCTACTCTTCCCCAAAAACCCCACCTAGCTCCAAAATTAAAATTCTTTTCCCTCCCAAACCCAACCCTAATGGCCGAAACCTACCCTCCCCCCACCCCTATATAAACCCCTTAACACTACTCCATTTTCACACATCACAAACACTACTTCCCCTCCTTGGGCGAATATACTCTCTCACTCCATCTCCTCCTTTTTCTTCTTCTTCTACTACTTTCTTTCTTCTTTTGCTCGAGGAAAAGCAAACCTTTTAAGTTTGGTGTGGTAAAAGCATTGCTTTTTGTTTTTCCATAACCATTAATGGCACCTAAGGCCAGAGAAACCTCAAGAAAGAGGAAAGGGAAGGCAATTGCTTCCACCTCTGAGTCATGGGAGATGGAGAGATTCATCTCAAAGGTCCATCAAGACCACTTCTATGAAGCTGTGGCCAAGAAAAAGGTGATCCCTGAGGTCCCTTTTAAGCTCAAAAAGAGCAAGTATCCGGAGATCTGACAAGAGATTAGAAGAAGAGGATGGAAAGTACTATCCAATCCTATTCAACAAGTCGGGATCTTAATGGTTCAAGAGTTCTATGCAAATGCATGGATCACTAGGAACCATGATCAAAGTATGAACCTGAATCCAAAGAATTGGCTTACAATGGTTTGGGGAAAATACTTAGATTTCAGTCTGGAAAATGTAAGGTTGGCGTTCAACTTACCAATGATGCAAGAAAACGCACGCCCCTACACTAGAAGGGTCAACTTTGATCAAAGGTTGGACCAAGTCTTCATGGACATATGTATGAAAGGAGCTCAATGGAAAGTTGACTCAAGAGGCAACTGGTGCACGAATTGTGAATCACACTTTTCACAACGCGTACCACTAACCAGCAAGTGCACTGGGTCGTCCAAGTAATACCTTACGTGAGTAAGGGTCGAATCCCACGGAGATTCTTGGTTTGAAGCAATCTATGGTTATCTTGTAATTCTTAGTCAGGAAGTCAATTATATTTATCAGTTGAATTACGAATAAACAAGAGAGCATGGATTAAAGGTTACTTGTTGTGCAGTAATGGAGAATATGTTGGAGTTTTGGAGATGCTTTGTGTTCTGAATCTCTGCTTTTCTTTGTCTTCTGATTCAAGCATGCACGTTCTCCTATGGCAAGCTGTGTGTTGGTGGATCACCGTTGTCAATGGCTACCATCCATCCTTCCAGTGAAAATGGTCCGGGTGCATTGTCACCGCACGGCTAATCATCTGCAGGTTCTCAATCGTACCGGAATAGGATTTACTATCCTTTTGCGTCTGTCACTACGCCCAGCACTCACAAGTTTGAAGCACGTCACAGTCATTCAATTCCAGAGTCCTACTCGGAATACCACAGACAAGGTTTAGACTTTCCGGACTCTCATGAATGCCGCCATCAATCTAGCTTATACCACGAAGATTCTGGTTAAGAGATCTAAGAGATACTCATTCAATCTAAAGTAGAACGGAAGTGGTTGTCAGGCACACGTTCATAGGGAATGATGATGATTGTCACGTTCATCACATTCAGGTTGAAGTGCGAATGAATATCTTAGATAGGAACACGCATGTTGAATAGAAAACAGAAATACTTGCATTAATTCATCGAGGCACAGCAGAGCTCCTCACCCCCAACAATGGAGTTTAGATACTCATGCCGTCAAAGAGTACAAAATTCAGATCTAAAATGTCATGAGATACAAAATAAGTCTCTAAAAGTTGTTTAAATACTAAACTAGTAGCCTAGGTTTACAGAAATTGAGTAAACCATAACAGATGGTATAGAGATCCACTTCTGGGGCCTACTTGGTGTGTGCTGGGGCTGAGATTTAAGCAATTCACGTGCACAAGGCCATTTTGGGCGTTCAACGCCAGGTTTGGATCCATTTCTGGCGTTGAACTCCAACTTTTAATCCTTTTCTGGCGCTGGACGCCAGAATTGGGCAGAGAACTGGCGTTGAACGTCAGTTTACGTCGTCTATCCTTGAGCAAAGTATGGACTATTATATATTTCTGGAAATCCCTGGATGTCTACTTTCCAACGCAATTGGAAGCACGCCATTTCGAGTTCTGTAGCTCGAGAAAATCCACTTTGAGTGCAAGGAGGTCAGAATCCAATAGCATCAGCAGTCCTTTTTCAGCCTGAATCAGATTTTTGCTCAGCTCCCTCAATTTCAGCCAGAAAAATACCTGAAATTACAGAAAAA
Source organism: Arachis ipaensis (assembly GCF_059453495.1). Classification (NCBI taxonomy): domain Eukaryota; kingdom Viridiplantae; phylum Streptophyta; class Magnoliopsida; order Fabales; family Fabaceae; genus Arachis; species Arachis ipaensis. The sequence goes on along the minus strand of NC_142441.1, from coordinate 27,930,632 downwards.
CACACAACTCATAGTAAAGTCCAGAAATATGAATTTTTCCTAAAAACTAATGAAAATAAACTAAAAACTAACTAAAACATACTAAAAGCTATATGAAATTAACCCCAAAAAGCGTATAAAATATCCGCTCATCAGCAACCCGGTTCAATTGAGAAGACCGGACCTTAAGCCTGTAGCTAGAGGATGGTTGGAGTTCATCCAACGCTCTATCATTCATACTAGCAACCGATCCGAAGTAACTGTGGATCGGGCCATCATGATCCATAGTATCATGATTGGGGAGGAACTGGAAGTTCATGAGATTATACCTCAAGAACTCTACAAGGTGGCTGACAAGTCTTCCTCTTTGGCAAGGTTAGCCTTTCCTCACCTCGTTTTTTTTTTTTTTGCTGCTTTTTCTTGCTTCAAGAATCATTTTTATGATTTTTCAAATTATCAATAACATGCCTCATGTTCATCATTCTTTCAAGAGCCAACATATTTAACGGTCTTAAGCAACAAATTCAAAAGACATATGCACTGTTCAAGCATTCATTCAGAAGACAGAAAGCATTGCCACCACATTTAACTAATTAGAATTTCTCTTATTAAAACTCGAAATTTTATTGCCTCTTATTCAAAAGATCTACTATTTTATTCATGTTTGCTGATGATGAGAAAAATAAACTATAGCTTAATTGGAGAAAAAATCGAAATAGACACTAATTACTACTATATGACTCCTAAGGTCAACTTCTATAAGGACACTATTACAGAGTTAAGGCAGAGATTGGAAATTAACAACCTTTATTCTGGGAGAACGGGGGTTCCTCTGATCTTTGGGGTGCTTGGTCCTGCAAGAGATAACTTCTGGCGCTTCAAGTCCCTTAAGTCACGCCCTTGCTCTTCTTGTTCTTTAAACATATAGGTAAGAATTTGACTGTGTTCCTTCTGTTCTTTTATTATTTGCTCCATAGCTTCCCGGATCTTGGTGACAGACGTCTCAAGATACTCCCAGTATTCAGATTGAGGGATTTCTGGGAGAAATTCCTGTGTTTTCTTCTTGGTGGGATCCTCCTGCGCTTGTTATTTTTCCATTGATGCTTTGGTGATTGGTTTCTCAACTGAGATATACTCAGTTATTCCCCTTCTTACCCCGGCGTCCTTGCAGAGCAGAGAAATCACGCTTGGATAAGCCAACCTGGCCTCTTTAGAATTTTTGTTAGCAATTTTGTAGAATTCAGCTGAGATCAGCTGATGAACCTCCACTTCCTTTCCCATCATGATGCAATGGATCATCACTGCTCTTTTAACTGTGACTTCAGAACGGTTGCTAGTAGGCAACAGAGAATGCCCAATGAAGTCCAGCCATCCTCTGGCGACTGGTTTGAGATCCTCTCTCTTGAGTTGATTTGGGACACCCTTTGTGTTGGTGGTCCACCTGGCTCCAGGGATACATATGTCCTCTAGAATCTTATCCAGGCCCTTGTCTGTTCTCATCATTCTCCTGTTGAAGGAGTCTGGATCGTTTTTCAGCTAAGGTAGCTTTAAGATCTCTCTGATCTTATCAGGGATGGTATGAACAATCTTTCCTCTGACCATGGTCCGATATTCATAGAAAGCAGTTCCAGATAGTTTTTGCTTGTCAGTCTGCCACATATTAGCATAGAACTCTTGGACCATATTCCTTCCCACTTTCGTTTCAGGATTAGCTAGGACTTCCCAGTTCCTGATTCGAATTTGCTCCTGGATCTCCGGATATTCATCTTCTTTCAGATCGAATCTAACTTCCGGGATCACTGATCTCAGACCCATTATTTTGTTATAATGGTCCGAATATTCTTTAGATAAGAACTTCCCTTGATTCCAAAGTGGTTTTGGAATGCTCTCTTTCTTGCCTCTTGGAGTGGGTTGTTTTCCTTTGGGAGCCATGATCTTAGTGATCGCGGATAAACACACCAAACTTAGAGGTTTGCTTGTCCTCAAGCAAAAGAAAAGAAAGGAGAGGGATAGAAGGAGAGCTAGTTGCAATTGTTGATGGGAGGGGAGGGAGGCCGAACTCAAATTTATAGGGAGGGAGGGTGGGTTTTCGAAAAAGAAGAGATAAAGATATGATAAAAAGATTTATTTGGAAAAGATAAGATAGAAGATATGATAAGAGAAGATATAGTTTAAAATTGAGAGGATATGAAAGATTTTTGAAAAGGATAGATTTAGATTTTGAAAAAGATAAAGTGGAGGTTTTGAAAAAGATATTGATGAGTTGAAAAGATAGATTTGTAAAGAAAAAAAGTTTTGAAAAGAGTTGGATTGAATTTGCAAAGAGGCCTGGTGCTTATGGATTAAAATACATTTGATATTTTTAGGGTAGGGTTTTTAGAAATTATGGAATTTAGAAATCAAGGTTCTTAACATGTTTATGCAAGAAATCATGAATTGAAGTATGAAAATCAAGATTTAGAATGAAAAAATTTGAAGAAAAATGAGTTTTGTCTCTTCCCTGCCATCCTGGCGTTTGAACGCCCAAACACTGCCTGTTTTGGGCGTTCAACACCCAAATGCTGCTCTCCTGGGCGTTCAACGCCCAGCTGCTGCCATTACTGGCGTTCAACGCCCAGTGGGTACCCATTTCTGGCGTTGAACGGCCAGATTGCTACCATTACTGGCGTTTTCTTGCCAGTGAGCTCTTTTTCTCTGTTTTGTGTGCCGAGTCCTTCTGTAACTCTATGGACATATGCAAATGATTCCTCACCTTAGTGTCAGTGAACTTTATATAAACAAATAAAAATAAAAATAGGGCAAAATGCTTAGAGGATTGTTGCCCCATGGCTGGGTTGCCTCCCAGCAAGCGCTTCTTTATTGTCTTTAGCTGGACCTTGCTGAGCTTTTAATCTAGCTTCAGCCTTGAGCACTCTTGCTCAATGTTGCCTTCAAGATAGTGCTTGATTCTCTGTCCATTGACAATGAACTTCTTATCAGAATCAATATCTTGAAGCTCCATATAACCATATGGTGATACACTTGTAATCACGTATGGTCCCCTCCACTGCGATTTCAGTTTCTCGGGGAATAGCCTGAGTCTAGAGTTAAACAACAGAACCTTCTGTCCTGGTTCAAAGATTCTAGATGACAGCTTTCTGTCATGCCACTTTTTTTATTTCTCTTTATAAAGCTTGGCATTTTCGAAAGCTGTGAATCTGAACTCCTCTAGCTCATTTAGCTGGAGCAATCTTTTTTCTCCTGCTAATTTGGCATCAAAGTTTAGGAATCTGGTTGCCCAGTAAGCCTTATGTTCCAGTTCCACGGGCAGGTGACATGCCTTACCATACACCAGTTGGTATGGAGAGGTCCCTATAGGGGTCTTGAATGCTGTTCTGTAAGCCCACAGAGCATCATCCAAGCTCCGTGCCCAATCCTTTCTACGGGTATTTACTATCCGTTCTAGGATTCTCTTTAATTCTCTGTTAGAGACTTCAGCTTGCCCATTAGTTTGTGGATGATATGGAGTAGCCACCTTGTGGCGAATTCCATACCGAACCATAGCAGAGTAAAGCTGTTTATTGCAGAAGTGAGTGCCCCCATCACTGATTAGTACTCTAGGGACACCAAATCTACTAAAGATATGTTTCTGGAGGAACTTCAGCACTGTCTTAGTATCATTGGTGGGTGTGGCAATGGCCTCAACCCATTTTGATACATAGTCAACTGCCACCAGAATATAAGTGTTTGAGTATGATGGTGGGAAAGGTCCCATGAAGTCAATTCCCCATACGTCAAACAACTCAATTTCCAAGATTCCTTGTTGAGGCATGGCGTAACCATGAGGCAGATTACCAGCTCTTTGGCAACTGTCACAGGTACGTACAAACTCTCGTGAATCTTTATAGAGTGTGGGCCAATAGAAGCCACATTGGAGGACTTTGGTGGCTGTTCGCTCACCTCCGAAATGGCCTCCATATTGAGATCCATGGCAATGCCACAGGATTCTCTGTGCTTCTTCTCTAGGCACACACCTACGGATTATTCCGTCTGCACATCTCTTAAAGAGATAAGGTTCATCCCACAAGTAGTACTTTACATCAGTACTTAATTTCTTCTTTTGTATCATGTTGTACTCCTTGGGTATGAACCTTGCAGCTTTATAGTTTGCAATATCGGCAAACCATGGTGTTTCCTGAATGGCAAATAAATGCTCATCCGGAAAAGTCTCAGAGATCTCAAGAGAGGGGAGGGGCGTCCTTTATACTGGCTCTATCCGGGACAGATGATCAGCCACTTGGTTCTCTGTCCCTTTTCTGTCTCTTATTTCTATATCAAACTCTTACAGAAGCAACACCCATCTGATGAGCCTGGGTTTTGAATCCTACTTTGTGAGTAGATATTTAAGAGCAGCATGATCAGTATACACAATCACTTTTGATCCTACTAAGTATGATCTGAACTTGTCAATGGCGTAAACCACTGCAAGTAATTTTTTTTCTGTGGTTGTGTAATTTTTCTGGGCATCATTTAGAACGCGACTAGCGTAATAAATAACGTGCAGAAGCTTGTCATGCCTCTGTCCTAACACTGTACCAATGGCGTGATCACTAGCATCACACATTAGCTCAAATAGTAATGTCCAGTCTGGTGCAGAAATAACTGGTGCTGTGACCAGCTTAGCTTTCAGCGTTTCAAACACCTGCAGGCACTCTGTGTCAAACACAAATGGTGTGTCAGCAGCTAGCAGATTGCTTAGAGGTTTTGCGATTTTTGAAAAATCCTTTATAAACCTCCTATAGAATCCTGCGTGCCCCAGAAAGCTTCTGATTGCCTTAACATTGGCAGGTGGTGGTAATTTTTCAATTACCTCTATTTTTGCTTGATCCACCTCTATTCCCTTGTTTGAGATTTTATGCCCAAGAACAATCCCTTCAGTCACCATGAAGTGACATTTTTCCCAGTTTAAAACTAGGTTGGTCTCTTGGCATCTTTTCAGAACAAGTTTTAGGTGATCAAGACAGGAGCTGAATGAGTCTCCATATACTGAGAAGTCATCCATGAAGACTTCCAGAAATTTTTCCACCATATCAGAGAAAATAGAGAGCATGCATCTCTAGAAGGTTGCAGGCGCATTACATAGCCCAAATGGCATCCTTCTATAAGCAAACACTCCAGATGGACATGTGAATGCTGTTTTCTCTTGATCCTGGAGATCTACTGCAATCTGGTTATAGCCTGAGTAGCCATCCAAAAAGCAATAATAATCATGACCTGCTAGTCTTTCTAGCATCTGGTCTATGAATGGTAAAGAAAAATGATCCTTTCCGGTGGCTGTATTGAGCCTTCTGTAGTCAATACACATGCGCCACCCTGTAACTGTTCTTGTAGGAACCAGTTCATTTTTTTCATTATGAATCATTGTCATGCCTCCCTTTTTTGGGACGACTTGGACAGGGCTCACCCAGGGGCTATTAGAAATAGGATAAATAATCACAGCCTCTAGTAATTTGGTGACCTCTTTCTGCACCACTTCTTTCATGGCTGGATTTAGCCGCCTCTGTGGTTGAACCACTGGTCTGGCATTATCCTCTAATAAGATTTTGTGCATGCATCTAACTGGGCTTATGCCCTTAAGGTCACCTATGGACCACCCAAGAGCTGTCTTGTGTGTCCTTAGCACTTGAATAAGTGCTTCCTCTTCCTGTGAATTTAAAGTAGAGCTTATGATCACTGGAAAAGTGTCACCTTCTCCCAGAAATGCATATTTCAAGGATGGTGGTAATGGCTTGAGCTCGGGTTTAGGAGGTTTTTCTTCTTCCAGAAAAATTTTTAGAGGCTCTTTCATGTCCTTTGAATCCTCTAAATTAGGCTGAACATCTTTGAAGATGTTTTCCAACTCTGATTCGAGACTCTCAGCCATGTTGATCTCTTCTACCAAAGAGTCAATAAGATCAACTTTCATGCAGTCTTTTGATGTGTCAGGATGCTGCATGGCTTTGACAGCGTTCAACTTAAACTCATCATCATTGACTCTCAGGGTTATTTCCCCCTGTTGGACGTCAATGAGGGATCGTCCAGTTGCTAGGAAGGGTCTTCCTAGAATGAGAGTAGCACTCTTGTGCTCCTCCATTTCCAACACAACAAAGTCAGTGGGAAAGGCGAATGGCCCAACTCTGACAATCATGTCTTCAATCACGCCTGATGGGTATTTAGTGGAGCCATCAGCAAGTTGGAGACATATCCTGGTTGGTTTAACTTCTTCAGTTAAGCCAAGCTTTCTGATAGTGGATGCAGGTATTAGGTTGATGCTTGCCCCAAGATCGCATAAAGCTGTCATGGTGCATTGACCTTCTAATATGCATGGTATCAGAAAACTCCCAGGGTCTTTGAGCTTTTCAGGAAAGCTTTTCAGAATGACTGCACTGCATTCTTCGGTGAGGAGAACTCTTTCTGTTTCTCTCCAATTCTTTTTATGACTCAAGATCTCTTTCATGAACTTGGCATAAGAAGGTATTTGCTCAAGTGCTTCTGCAAATGGAATCTTTATTTCAAGAGTCCTGAGATAATCTACAAAGCGAGCAAATTGCTTATCCTGCTCCTCTTTTCGGAGTTTTTGAGGATAAGGTATCTTGGCTTTATATTCTTCAACCTTAGTTGCTATAGATTTACTGCCTACAGAAGTGGTTGAAGAAGTCTTTTTAGAGGGGTTGTTATCAGCATTTGTGTGTGTCTGATCCCTCACTGGCAATTGAGTGCCAAAGTTAGAAACTGGAGTGACGTTAGATGCCAACTCCTTGTCTGTTCCTAGCGTCTGAACACCAGAATTGTGCCCATTTTGGGCATTCAGCGCCAGATCCTGCCCATTTTGGGCGTTCAACGCCAGATCCTTGCCCATTTCTGGCGTTGAACGCCAATCCTTCTTTGTTTCTGGCGTTGAACGCCAGTTTTGGCCATGGTCTGGGCGTTCAGCGCCAGCCTTCCACCAATTTTTTGGCGTTTTAGTGCCAGAATTATTTTTCCCTGGGCTCTTACTGTCCTCAGGTGAATCTTGGGTGGTTTGCTCATTTCTTGGCTTTTTGCTGCCTTGAGGTGGGTTATTTAATGTTTTCCCACTTCTTAATTGAACTGCTTGGCATTCTTCTGTTATTTGTCTTGATAGTTGTTGCTTTGTTTGCCTAAACTGTTCTTCCATATGTATATTTGCCATTCTTGTCTCTTGCAGCCTATCTTTAAATTCGGCTAGCTGCCTTGTTAGAAAGTCTAACTGCTGATTGAATTCAGCAGCTTGTTTTACAGGACTGAGTTCAGCAGTTGCTATCTTAACCTCTTCTTTCATGGAAGGGTCACTGCTTAGGTACAGATGCTGATTCTTGGCAACTGTATCAATGAGCTCTTGAGCCTCTTCAATTGTCTTTCTCATGTGGATAGATCCACCAGCTGAGTAATCAAGAGACATCTGAGCTCCTTCTGCAAGCCCATAATAGAAGATCTCTAACTGAACCCACTCTGAAAACATTTCAGAGGGGCATTTTCGTAGCATCTCCCTGTATCTCTCCCAGGCATCATAAAGAGATTCATTATCTCCTTGTTTAAAGCCTTGGATGTCCAGCCTTAGCTGTGTCATCCGTTTTGGGGGAAAGTATTGATTCAGGAATTTTTCTGTCAGCTGTTTCCATGTTCTTATGCTGGCCTTAGGTTGGTTATTCAACCACCTCTTAGCTTGATCTTTTACAGCAAATAGAAACAGTAATAGTCTGTAGACATCCTGATCTATTTCTTTATCATGTACTGTGTCAGCAATCTGTAGAAACTGTGCCAGAAACTCTGTAGGTTCTTCCTGCGGAAGACCGGAATACTGGCAACTTTGCTGCACCATGATAATGAGCTGAGGATTCAACTCAAAGCTACTGACTCCAATGGAGGGTATGCAGATGCTATTCCCATATGAAGCAGTAGAGGGGTTAGAATATGACCCCAGAGTCCTCCTGGACTGATCATTTCCGCTTAGGTCCATGATGGAGAAAGGGAGATGATGTAAGATAGAAAAAATATTTTTATTTATTTATTTATTTATTTATTTCGAAAACAAAATAAATCAAAATAAAATAAATAAAAATGAGTGAAATATTTTCGAAAAAATGAGGAGAGAGAAAGTGGTTAGGAGATTTTGAAAAGGATATGATGAATTTTGAAAAAGGTTTTAAATTTTTAAATAAAAATCTGAATTTTTGAAATAGATTTCGAAAAGATGTTTTAAAATAGAGAGAAAAGATATTTTTGAATTTTAAGAAGAGAGAGAAAAACAATAATATAGCACAAGATTTAAAATTTTTAGATCTAATGCTCCTTGTTTTCGAAAATTTTTAGGAGGGAAAAACACCAAGGAACACCAAACTTAAAAATTTTAAGATCAAGACACAAGGAAGACTCAAGAACACTTTGAAGATTCACAAGAACACAAAAACACAAAGGAAGAATACCAAACTTAAAATTTTTAGAAAACCAGAATAAATTTTCGAAAAACACAGAAAAATCAACAAGAAAACACCAAACTTAAAGTTTGGCACAGGATTTAATAGAGAAATTATTTTTGAAAAATATTTTAAAAAGAAAATAAGGATTCTAAAATTTTAACACGACAATAATAAGAGACTCTAAACAAAAAAAAAGAAATTTTTCCTAATCTAAGCAACAAAATAAACCGTTAGTTGTCCAAACACGAACAATCCCCGGCAACGGCGCCAAAAACTTGGTGCACGAATTGTGAATCACACTTTTCACAACGCGTACCACTAACCAGCAAGTGCACTGGGTCGTCCAAGTAATACCTTACGTGAGTAAGGGTCGAATCCCACGGAGATTGTTAGTTTGAAGCAATCTATGGTTATCTTGTAATTCTTAGTCAGGAAGTCAATTATATTTATCAGTTGAATTGCGAATAAACAAGAGAGCATGGATTAAAGGTTAGTTGTTGTGCAGTAATGGAGAATATGTTGGAGTTTTGGAGATGCTTTGTGTTCTGAATCTCTGCTTTTCTCTGTCTTCTGATTCAAGCATGCACGTCCTCCTATGGCAAGCTGTGTGTTGGTGGATCACCGTTGTCAATGGCTACCATCCATCCTTCCAGTGAAAATGGTCCGGGTGCATTGTCACCGCACGGCTAATCATCTGCAGGTTCTCAATCGTACCGGAATAGGATTTACTATCCTTTTGCGTCTGTCACTACGCCCAGCACTCACAAGTTTGAAGCACGTCACAGTCATTCAATTCCAGAGTCCTACTCGGAATACCACAGACAAGGTTTAGACTTTCCGGACTCTCATGAATGCCGCCATCAATCTAGCTTATACCACGAAGATTCTGGTTAAGAGATCTAAGAGATACTCATTCAATCTAAAGTAGAACGGAAGTGGTTGTCAGGCACACGTTCATAGGGAATGATGATGATTGTCACGTTCATCACATTCAGGTTGAAGTGCGAATGAATATCTTAGATAGGAACACGCATGTTGAATAGAAAACAGAAATACTTGCATTAATTCATCGAGGCACAGCAGAGCTCCTCACCCCCAACAATGGAGTTTAGAGACTCATGCCGTCAAAGAGTACAAAGTTCAGATCTAAAATGTCATGAGATACAAAATAAGTCTCTAAAAGTTGTTTAAATACTAAACTAGTAGCCTAGGTTTACAGAAATTGAGTAAACCATAACAGATGGTATAGAGATCCACTTCTGGGGCCCACTTGGTGTGTGCTGGGGCTGAGATTTAAGCAATTCACGTGCACAAGGCCATTTTGGGCGTTCAACGCCAGGTTTGGATCCATTTCTGGCGTTGAACTCCAACTTTTAATCCTTTTCTGGCGCTGGACGCCAGAATTGGGCAGAGAACTGGCGTTGAACGCCAGTTTACGTCATCTATCCTTGAGCAAAGTATGGACTATTATATATTGCTGGAAAGCCCTGGATGTCTACTTTCCAACGCAATTGAAAGCACGCCATTTCGAGTTCTGTAGCTCCAGAAAATCCACTTTGAGTGCAAGGAGGTCAGAATCCAACAGCATCAGCAGTCCTTTTTCAGCCTGAATCAGATTTTTGCTCAGCTCCCTCAATTTCAGCCAGAAAAATACCTGAAATTACAGAAAAACACACAACTCATAGTAAAGTCCAGAAATATGAACTTTTCCTAAAAACTAATGAAAATAAACTAAAAACTAACTAAAACATACTAAAAGCTATATGAAATTAACCCCAAAAAGCGTATAAAATATCCGCTCATTAGCAACCCGGTTCAATTGAGAAGACCGGACCTTAAGCCTGTAGCTAGAGGATGGTTGGAGTTCATCCAACGCTCTATCATTCATACTAGCAACTGATCCGAAGTAACTGTGGATCGGGCCATCATGATCCATAGTATCATGATTGGGGAGGAACTGGAAGTTCATGAGATTATACCTCAAGAACTCTACAAGGTGGCTGACAAGTCTTCCTCTTTGGCAAGGTTAGCCTTTCCTCACCTCATTTGCCACCTCTGCAATTCGGCTGGGATTGACATAGAGGGAGATATCCTCATTGATGAAGACAAGACCATCACTAAGAAAAGGATGGAGCAAACAAGAGATCATGGACCTCAACAAGAGCATGAGAAAATTTCTCACCATGAAATCCCTGAGATGCCTCAAGGGATGCACTTTCCTCCACAAAACTATTGGGAGCAAATCAACACCTCCCTAGGAGAATTAAGTTCCAACATGGGACAACTAAGGATGGAACACCAAGAGCACTCCATCATTCTCCATGAGATTAGAGAAGATCAAAGAGCTCTGAGGGAGGAGCAACAAAGACAAGGAAGAGACATAGAGGAGCTCAAGAACACCATTGGTTCTTCAAGAGGAAGAAGACGCCACCCTCACTAAGGTGGACCCGTTCCTTAATTTCCTTGTTCTTATTTTTCTATTTTTCGGTTTTTGAGCCTTATGTTTTATTTATGTTTGTGTCTTTACTACATGATCACTAGTGTCTTAGTGTCTATGTCTTAAAGCTATGAATGTCCTATGAATCCATCACCTTTCTTAAATGAAAAATGTTTTAATTACAAAAGAACAAGAAGTACATGATTTTGAATTCATCCTTGAGCTTAGTTCAATTATTTTGATGTGGTGGCAATACTTTTTGTTTTCTGAATGAATGCTTGAACAGTGCATATGTCTTTTGAATTTGTAGTTTATGAATGTTAAAATTGTTGGCTCTTGATAGAATGATGAAAAAGAGAAATGTTATTGATAATCTGAAAAATCATAAAATTAATTCTTGAAGCAAGAAAAAGCAGTGAATACAAAAGCTTGCAGAAAAAAAAAGAAAATGGCAAGAAAAAGAGAGAAAGAAAAAGAAAAAGCAAGCGGAAAAAGCCAATAACCCTTTAAACCAAAAGGTAAGGGTAAAAAGGATCCAAGGCTTTGAGCATCAGTGGATAGGAGGGCCCAAAGGAATAAAATACTGGCCTAAGCGGCTAAACCAAGCTGTCCCTAACCATGTGCTTGTGGCGTGAAGGTGTCAAGTGAAAAGCTTGAGACTGAGCGGTTAAAGTCGAGGTCCAAAGCAAAAAAAAAAGAGTGTGCTTAAGAACCCTGGACACCTCTTATTGGGGACTCTAGTAAAGCTGAGTCACAATCTGAAAAGGTTCACCCAGTTATGTGTCTGTGGCATTTATGTATCGGTGGTAATATTGGAAAACAAAGTGCTTAGGGCCACGGCCAAGACTCATAAAGTAGCTGTGTTCAAGAATCAACATACTGAACTAGGAGAATCAATAACACTATCTGAATTTTGATTTCTTATAGATGCCAATCATTCTGAACTTCAAGGGATAAAGTGAGATGCCAAAACTGTTCAGAGGCAAAAAGCTACTAGTCCCGCTCATCTAATTGGAGCTAAGTTTTATTGATATTTTGGAATTTATAGTATATTCTCTTCTTTTTATCCTATTTGATTTTTAGTTACTTGGGGACAAGCAACAATTTAAGTTTGGTGTTGTGATGAGCGGATAATTTATACGCTTTTTGGCATTGTTTTTACATAGTTTTAGTATGATTTAGTTAGTTTTTAGTATATTTTTACTAGTTTTTAAATAAAATCACATTTCTGGACTTTACTATGAGTTTGTATATTTTTCTATGATTTTAGGTATTTTCTGGCTGAAATTGAGGGACTTGAGCAAAAATCTGATTCAGAGGCTGAAGAAGGACTGCAGATGCTGTTGGATTCTGACCTCCCTGCACTCGAAGTGGATTTTATGGAGCTACCGAAATCCAATTGGCGCGCTCTCAATTGCGTTGGAAAGTAAACATCCAGGGCTTTCCAGCAATATATAATAGTCCATACTTTGCACGATTTTTGACGACGTAAACTGGCGTTCAAACGCCAACTTCCTGTCCTATTCTGGAGTTAAACGCCAGAAATAGGTTGCAAATCAGAGTTAAACGCCAGAAACAGGCTACAACCTGGCATTTAACTCCAAAAGAGTCTCTACACATGAAAGCTCAATGCTCAACCCAAGCACATACCAAGTGGGCCCAAAAGTGGATTTCTACATCATTTACTTATCTTATGTAACCCTAGCTACTAGTTTAGTATAAAAACTACTTTTAGTGATTTATTTCACATCTCTGGTTAGTCTTTGACTAATTTTATGTTCTGAGATCAAGTTTAGGGGGCTGGCCATTCAACCATGCCTGAACCTTCATCACTTATGTATTTTCAACGGTAGAGTTTCTACATACCATAGATTAAGGTGTGGAGCTCTGCTGTTCCTCATGAATTAATGCAAAGTACTATTGTTTTTTTATTCAATTCAAGCTTATTCCTATTCTAAGATATTCGCTTGCACTTCAACATGATGAATGTGATGATCCGTGACACTTATCACCATTCTCAACCTATGAACGTGTGCCTGACAACCACTTCTGTTCTACCTTGGGTTGAGCGTTTATCTCTTAGCCTCCATTCCAAAAGATCGGAGTCTTCGTGGTGTAAGCTAGATTTATCGGCAGCCATTCTTGAGATTCGGAAAGTCTAAACCTTGTCTGTGGTATTCTGAGTAGGATCTAGGATGGGATGACTGTGACGAGCTTCAAACTCACGAGTGTTGGGCGTGTGACAGATGCAAAAGGATCAATGGATCCTATTCCAACATGATCGAGAACCGACAGATAATTAGCCGTGCGGTGACAGAGCATTTGGACCATTTTCACTGAGAGGACGGGAAGTATCCATTGACAATGGTGATGCCCAACATACAGCTTGCCATGGAAAGGAGTATGAATGATTGGATGAAAGCAGTAGGAAAGCAAAGGTTCAGAAGGAATAAAAGCATCTCCATACGCTTATCTAAAATTCTCACTAATGAATTGCATAAGTATCTCTCTCCTATTTTATATTTTATATCATAATTATCAAAATCCCATAACCATTTGAATCTGCCTGACTGAGATTTACAAGGTGACCATAGCTTGCTTCAAGCCGACAATCTCCGTGGGATCGACCCTTACTCACGTAAGGTTTATTACTTGGATGAGCCAGTGCACTTACTGGTTAGTTGTATCGGAGTTATGAAAAAGAATTTGAGATTATAAACGTGCGTACCAAGTTTTTGGCGCCGTTGCTAGAGATCACAATTTCGTGCACCAGTGTGTTAATCAAGTGTGGAGGAAATTTGTGGAAAACATTGGTAGAAAGTTAGTTTGGGTGTTCATTAAGAATATTTGGAAAAATGGGTAAACACTCATGCATTCTATACTTGAAACATATGCATCTCTTTTTGATGTTAAGTAAAAAAAAGAGAAGAAGAAGAAGAAGAAGAAGAAGAAGAAGAAGAAGAAGAAGAAGAAGAAGAAGAAGAAGAAGAAGAAGAAGAAGAAGAAGAAGAAGAAGAAGAAGAAAAAGAAGAAGAAGAAGAAGAAAAGAGAAAGAAAGAAAAGAAAAGAAATGACAATAAGAATGTAAATAAAGGATGCATATGTATGTGAATTGGAAAGAAGATGCATGAGTGGGTGTGAGAAAGAGGATAAATGGGTAGTTAGGTTGTTTTGTCATGTATATGGGATGATATAGGATTAGGTGGGATACTTGAGCTAATCAAAGATCCAATATAATAGCCCACTCAACCATATTAATCCTACCCTTACCTAAGCCCCATTACAACCCTCAAAAGTCCTCATGATCTTTGCATTCATTCACCAAATATTAGTTGATTGTTAGATGACTTGCAAATCTTTGAGAAACATGATTAAAGGAGGATTGAGTGATTAAACCCTACACACTGAGCGATTAGAGTGTAAACACATCCGGTGAGGGTTTCAATTGCTCAATTCTATGTTCCCATTGCTTATCTTGTATCTTCTTGCAAGTTGTTGAACTTAATTTTGAAAATTTTAAATCAATCTTTGGACATTGATCATATTGCTATATTTGCTTTGTATTATCCCTAAGCTTTGATTTGGATTGATTGAGATTCTTTTGTTCATTTTTTGCCAAACTCAAAAGGAACCATAGTATAGATATAGATAGTTAGCATATAGTATAGTTGCATATATATAAATAATTACACTAAATAAAATGTTTACCCCTTCATTCATCTCTTTTGGTTGTGTTTAGCATGAGGACATGCTATTGTTTAAGTGTGGGGGAATTGATGAGTCCATATTTTACGATATATTTTGGTTTTTTGAGTGGATTTCATCACACAAACCCACATTTATTCATCTAAATAGCATGCTTTTGTGTTTTCTCCCTAAATTGAGCTTAATTGTGAAAACATGCTCTTTTGTGCTTAATTTAGTCAACTTTAATTCACTTTAATCCCATTTGGTGCCGTGATGTATTTGTTAAGTGATTTCAGGTTTCCAAGGCAAGTATGGGTTGAAGAAGTGAGGGAAAGAGCATGCGAAAGGGAAGAAAACACAAAGGAATGGAGTTTGGATGTTTCAGCACGCGTGCGTACGCACAAGTATGTGTGCGTACGCACAAGAAGGATTTGCGAGCGACGCGTACGCGTGATACGCGTGGATGGATTTTTACGCAGAGACGCGTACGCGTGACCCACGCGTAGTCGTGACCCGAATTACGTCAGCTCATTAAATGCAAATCGCTGAGGCGATTTTTGGGCCTCCAGAACCCAGTCCAACTCATTTCGGAAGCTATATGAGGCCAAAGTGAAGCTGAATGATGGGAGGGGCAATTAGGTTTAGTTTTTATGATGTTTTCTCTTAGTTTCTAGAGAGAGAAGATCCCCCCTCTCTCTAGAATTAGGGCTCTCTAGTTTAATTTCTTGTAATTTCTATTTTTAATTCTTGTTTCTATTTACTTTTCCTTGTCATTTACTGTTATTGCTTCTTGTTCTTCTTCATTTCTCTTGTTATTTCCTTTATTTTGTCAATTTATGTTTTATGACACTCTTGTTACATTTTACTTTCAATTGATGCAAATTTATGTTTCCATGTCATTTATTGCTTTCTTTAGTTGTTATTGTTATTTTCTTTCTTTGGTAGCTTTAGAATTTATTTTAATGCATTTTAATATTATTTTATTCTCATGCACACCAAGTGTTTGATAAAATGCTTGGTTAGTTTTTACATAGTTTTTCTTCTCTCTTGGCTTGGAATTGTTGACTTTGGTATTCCTTGAGTCATTGATGTCTATTCTTGTTTGATATATTAGAGTAGTTAGTTGATTTGGTCTCCATTGACTCTAGTGTTGACATAGGACTTATGGATTGAAATTAATTATGCCTATTTGACTTATCTTCGATGTAAGGTTGACTAAGTAGGATTAACTCTTCATAATCATCATATATTTGTGGTCAATGGCTAGGATAGGTAGCTTTAGTTCTCAATTACTTGCCAAGAGATTTCTTGCATTGAAGTTTTATTGCTTTGACTTTTACTTGCTTTCATTTACTTTCTTGCATGTTAAGTTACTTTCTTGCCATTTCTTTTCCTTGCATTTAATTGCTTTAACTTTTATTGCTTTGATGTTTAAATTCTTGCATGTTTAATTTTCATACTCTTGGTTGAAAAATTGGATGTTTGGGTGGAATTGAGTTGTGGATATCCATTCCGCATTATGTGAGAATGGTTAATTGGTTTGGTTTCCATTGACGCTAGTCGTTCACTAAGTAATTAGTGAGTTGACTAGAACTTATGGATTGAGATCAATTACACCCTTTGACTAATTCTTAGGGAGGATTGACTAGTTTGGATTGCTTTCACACAATTGCCATGTTTGTGGTCCACAACTAGGATAGGAAACCTAGATTACCCACTTCTTGCCAAGAGCCCTTTAATTGCTTTCTTTTCAATTTCTTTCATGCTTGTTTCAATTCTTGCTATTTACATCTCTTGCTCTCTCTTGCATTCACAATCCCCATGCTCTCTCTCTCAGAGCCAATGACTTGACATTTCATTTGCTCCTCCTAGGGAAAGACGACCCGGGAGTCTAATACTCTCGGTTTATATTTGATTTGAATTGTGATTACATTTGATTGATGGTCAATTTGTTGGTTTAGGACTATACTTACAACGCCAATTCCATTCTTGATAATCAAATTCCTAACCTATGCAAGTTGGCCGTTATCACCTGGCAATCTCTCTCTCTCTCTCTCTCTCTCTCTCTCTCTCTCTCTCTCTCTCTCTCTCTCTCTCTCTCTCTCTCTCTCTCTCTCTCTCTCTCTCTCTCTCTGAACTTTGAGGAACCCTTGCCCCCAAACCTCCTTGGAAGTTTGAACATAGCCCGCAGCTACTCTTCTTCTCTGGGGACAGACCGTGGGTGCCGTGTCGCGTGTGGAGGCTCTGTTCAGCGGTTCGACTCTCTTTGATTAGTTCCTCTTATTGTCGCGTGTGGAAGTCTGTTTGGCGGTTCATCCTTCTTCGATTCATTCCTCTTGTCGTCGTCATAGGAAGGCCTCCTCTCCTATCATCCGAGCTCTATCTCTCTATCTTTGCCGGCAGTTTCCATTCCTCCGTCACTGTCACTTTCCTTCCTCCTTCTGTGCCGGTAACCATTGTTGCTCAAAATTATTTTTCTTATTTTATAATTTATAATTTCGTTAATAATACTGACTTGTTGATTTTTATAATTTGTTAATACTTTTTTTAATAATATTGGGTTCTCATCGTTTGTGGCAGTTCTGATTATTCCCCTTCTTATCTGAGCTCTCTATCTTTCATTTATTTTTGCTTGTTTAATTCTGAGTTGCTGAGTTAGGTTTAATTGTGAGTTACTGGATTTAATTTTCAGTTACTGAATTAATAATAATGAATTTGTTGATGTTTGCTTATTCTGAGTTGCTAATTTTTTAAAATGATGTTGTTGCTAATTATGAAAAATGAATGATGTTAAAGTGAATGAGATGCCTTACAACCTAAACTAGAAACAAGGCCCTATATAGGGAAATTTGTGATTGTAATGGGCAATACCACAGTAGAGCTAGATTTTTATAACATGGCCTGCTAGTTTCAAACCTTTAAGTCAAGTCAACCAGCTGAAGTGAGCAATATCTGGACACTAGCAAAATCCCCTCACACTTGTTCTAGATCTGTTGTCTCTTTAATGGAAAATGGAAAATATGACATAAATACAAAGGTTTTATCCAGTTTACACCCTTTTGATAGCAGTAAAGAATAGAAACGTGTACCAAAAGAGTATGAAAGCAACTTGTTTATTTCCCCTCTATTAGAAATGTGTACTTTTAGAATTCCGTGAAGCCTCCAAAATTTAATTGTCACCTTCCATGCTAAGTATGTTATCTGATGGTTAACTTTTTTTTACTGGATGTTGAATATTATGTTTGTTATTTACGTGCAATTTGATCTACTTTAGTTATAAATTTGGTGTTTGAAGTTATTTATAAACTCTTATCCATATAATTTATTTGGTGAAATTGAGAAATATTTAATTTATTAAGTTTGAAATTATATGTTGAAATTTTAATAATTTTATTTAATATTTAATTAAACTGGTTGAACTCCAGTTGAACTCCGGTTTAACCCTAGTCGAACCATTGAACCAATGAACCAGTCACCTTACCAGTTTATTGACCGGTTCGGTTCTCGCAACTTTGCTCGACAATCAACTTAGAAACTCCTTTAAAGGATCAACATCGAGAGGACGGGCATGAAACCGATGTTATCCCTAGTCATGAAAAGGTTCCTCTGGGATATGAGAACCAGGGGGTACCTAATCCAGAAGCCTGTAACACAGAAGCCCGCCACTTCGCTGGTTTAGGGGATGATTATCATCATGCCACGCAGGAGATGCGACATCAGGTGCAAAAATTAGAGATTCACTATTCTAGAGTGGCGATTGGCCGAGCACTCACTATCTATGAAATCTCGCTCTCGAAGTCGACAGTCAAGGAACATAAAGAGCATAATCCTGAAAATTCTAAAACAAGGCGGGATCTCAATCGGCGGGACTCCTGCTCGCCACGACGTCAAAGGGAATAAAGGAGGTCACCCTGACGTCATGGCGATCCTTGGGAAGCAGACAGGTAGGCAAGGGAAAAGTCATGGTCTGTCCAGTCTAAAAGGCGACAGACTCCGCAAAGGAGCCCAAGTCCTAAAAAGCATAGGAAAACCTGAGAACACGTGATAATGGGGAAAACTCCATTTTCTTCTCACGTCTTCTAAGTGCAGATTCCAAAACACTTTGATTTGCATATCGACATAAAGTGCGACAGAAATACGGATCCTTAGGAGCACATTGATGTTTTTGAGGCAAGGATGAATATAGAAGGAGTAGGGGATGCGATCCGATGTAAAGCCTTTCTGGTAACTCTGTCAGGGCTAGCCATGGCATGGTTCAATACCCTTCCCTCCGGATCGATCTCATCATCTGCTGATATCAAAGTTAGGTTCTTAACTCATTTTACCACAAGAAGAACCCAGTCTAAGCATCCAATCTCTCTGCTAGAGGTGGAACAAAGGGTTGGAAAAAGCATCCGAAAATATCTGGACCGCTTTAATAAAGCACTACTAGAAGTAAACATGCGAACCCCAGAGGTATAAAAATCTAGCTCTATAGAAGTAAACTTGATTGTTGTCTTGTTAGAAGGAGACTTCCGAAGGCATCTGACTTCCAAGGATGTAAAATCCATGGAAGAAATTCACCAGAATGCCCTGGAGTATATGCGAGATAAAGACGTATCCAAGGTGGTCTCGACAAAAAGAAAAAATCTAGCACCGTCACCTAACAAGGTCGGAAGCATGGGACAAACCTTATCTCCAAAGCCACCAACACCATGTGTCGGGAAGTTTTCCACATACACACCTTTGGTTGCCTCACTTGCCGAAGTGTATCAATAAGTCTCTCATAGAGGCATCTTCCCAAAGGCAAGTCAGATTTGGCCCAGGGCTTTGTTGAATAAATCTCAATATTGTGACTACCATAAATCCTATCGACACAAGACCGAAGATTGTATCGACTTGAAAGATGCCTTGGAATAAGCGATCCAGGATGGTAAGCTTACCGAATTCATTCAGCATGTAAGGCTGCCCCGACGACATAATGATGATGATGAAGATCAGAAAATTAGGAATCCTAGAAACACAAGACCTCTGGAAAACCCAGAGGACACTGCTCAAGTCGTGGTCAATGTGGTTGTAGGAAGGAATGGATTACCCAGATCTAATAATGCGATAAAGAAAGATGTCAAAGCCACAACTTTAGAAGTTCTCAAGGTAACTAGCATTTCGACAGTACAATTCACAGCAGAAGATTTCCAAGTCGCCACATCCGAAGATGATGAGCCCTTGGTGATTACTGCCAAGTTAGGTAATGGCATCATAAAAAGGATTTTGTTTGATACAGGCTCAGACTCAAACCTGCTTTTCAGAAACGCATTTGACACTCTTGGTCTAATGGATTAGCATTGGAAGCCCCACCTCCATGGAGTTATTGGACTTGGGAATTATTATATCAAGCCTGATGAAGCTGTTGACCTCCTCTTCACAGTAGGAGAAGGTGTTAATGTGAGAGTAGTATAGGCCGAGTTTGTTGTCCTTTAAGATTTCACAGCTTACAATGAGATCTTGGAAAGAAAAACACTCAATGATCTATGCGCATTCATCTCAACAAAATTTTTTGGTCATAAAGTTCCTGACAGCAGAAGGTCGGGATGCAACTATCTGAGGAAATCAGGTATTTGCTGTTAAATACAACAAGGTCAGCGTGATGCTATGGAATAAGGCTAAGGTATCTAATGGGGTCTTCCTTGTTGATTTAGATTCCCGAATTCAGAAGAAGTCGAGGCCAAAGCACAACGGACACTTGGAAAAATTCCAGGTCGACAACATGCCAGAAAAGTACACCATAATCAATTAGGAACTACCTTATCCCTTGAAGTCAGAACTTTAGAATTTCTTGAAAGGTAACGTATAATTATTCGCTTGAGAACCTTCCGATACGCCTGGAATTTGTAACATGGTACAGAATTTATAACTCACAAACTAACTGGCAAGTGCACCGGGTCGTACCAAGTAGTACCTCAAGTGAATGAGGGTCGATCCCACGAGGATTGATGGACTAAGCAACAATGACTGAATGATTTACTTAGTTAGACAAGCAGAAAAGAGTGTTTGGGTTTCAGTTGCATTAAATAGCAAATTCAGAGAATTAATAAAGCAAGTAGTAAATGGGGTGTGAAATATATGGAGAAAACAGTTAAGGTTTCAGAGATGTTTATGTTCCGGATTAACTTTTCTTACCAACTATTTTAATCATGCAAGATTCAATTCATGGAAAACTATATGTGACTAAACCCTAATTCCTTAGACCTTTTTAGTCTCCTCTAACTTTCTTTAACCGCCAATTCCTTGATTACTTGATTCTGATTAGAGGTTTAAGTTTAAAACTAGTTATGTGCCATAGAAACCCTAATTATCCAAATATAAGAGGATTATATGTCACGTATACCGTTAAGTCCAGACAATTAGAAATTTAGAAAAAATTATTTTCAAGCTGTTGTTCAAGTGAGACTCTCTAGAAAACCACAATCGAGCTTGTGGTATAAGCGAGACGATCCTCTAAAGATAACTCTCTCGAGATTCACAAGAACTCAAATAGAATAAGGGTCATACTTCCGTTCCACCCAGATTCATAAGATGAAGAACGAAAATAAATTCTTGAAATTGAAATCAAAACAGTAATTAAAATAGAAGAGTAATAGAATCAATCTATACAATAAACAGAGCTCCTAACCTTAACAGTGGAGGTTTAGTTGCTCATGGTTCAGAGAGAAAACAATGATTCTGTAAAACTGTAAATTGTAGAATGAGGTAAGAGAGAAGAGAATAGTCCGAAGGGCTGAATCTTTTCCCTTTTATATCTAATCCTAACTAATGTAAAATATATTTTCTAAAACTAAAAAATATCTTTTCTTATTTGTAAATAAAATAAAGTTTTAATCAAAATAAAATAAAATCTTCGTAGCATTCCTTTGATGGTCGTGGGAACCATTGCTCTCTTTAGGCTTGGCGCCTAACTTGGAAAATCCCAAGTTAGGCACCACTATGGCAACAAGACTTGGAGGCGTTCTTCTGATCTTGGTGCCTAACTTGGAAAATCCCAAGTTAGGCACCACCAATGCAGCACCTATTTCACGCATAATCCTTCTTCTGGTGCCTAACTTGATAAAAGCCAAGTTAGGCACCAGTATGGCCGAGCCTGCTGGAGAAGAAGTGTATATTATTATGCTCCTGAAAGTACCTCAATTGGACCTCTGTGGCTCAAGTTATGCTCCTTTGAAGAGGATAAGGTCAGGCTGCCAGGGTCGCTGGCGTTATTGATGGCGTTAATGGCGTTGTCAACGCTGGGGTCTGGCGTTAGTGGCATTAGTGGCGTTAACAATGCCTGATTATGAAGCTCAAACCTAATGTGAACCTCATACTATTATATATTTTTGGAAAGCTCTAGAAGTTATCTTTCCAATGCCACTAGAATCATGTTAATTGGATCTCTGTAGCTCAAGTTATTCTCGTTGGAGTGCAAGGAGGTCATGGTTGACAGCATCATTCACTTTCTTCTCTCCTTCTACAAAAATTATATCAAATCCATTCGAATGCTTCCTGAAATATACAGAATTGCACACAACTCAAAGTAGCATTCATAGTGGCTAAAAGGTATTTAAATCTTGATTAAACTTAACAATTCGAATGCAAATTCACTCAAAAAAGATAGAAAAGATGCTTACGCATCACAATACCAAACTTGAATTGTTGCTTGTCCTCAAGCAACCAAAACTAATATAGGCTTAGGATGTAAATTTGCATGAGAGGTGAGTGTTCAATTAAGCTCATGTCTCTTCTTAAAGTGGGGTTTATACAATACAATCCTAAATAGTTTTGGCATCTCACTATCCTTTGAATCAGAGGAATGTCACTGTCATTTGGAATTAGAGTCCAGATAATATTATGAATTCTCTAGCCTTTATACTTTGGTTTAATCCTTGAACACAGAAAAATTTCTTTCATTCTATTTTCTTTGGTGCTTTGCACCTTGAGTTTAGCCGTGATTTTAAATGCTTTGTCTCAAGCTTTACTTGACACAAAAACACCACAAGTACTTGACTGGGGAACTCTCTTTTGGTTCTAATTTTTCTTTCAGTTACTCCCAGAAACTGGTGCTCAAAGCCTTTGGCATACTCTGTTAAATGCACTTGATCTCGACTCTTAGTGCTTTGTCTCAAGGATTACTTAACATATTTACACCACAAGCATATGACTAGGGAAACAACTCTTTGAGCTTTTAATTATATTTGACCTTCCTAGTCATTGATGCTCAGAGCCTTGGACCTTGCTTTTCTTTATTTTTCTTTTTCTGTTTCTTTTGCTTCAAGGATTAAGCTTTTATTTACTTCAGAGAATTCATAATAGTTCTCTAAATTCTTGTTCCTCATGCATCAACACCCTTTTATTCAAATCCAAATATGCACTGTTCATATCATACATTCAGAATCATAGATAATACCTCCACATTTAGGTAAATAAGACTGCTCTTTAATATAAACTCAATTTCTCATGTAATACATCACTTCTTTTCTTTTTCTTTTTAAGTTCAAGCTCAGTGAGCGGTACCTGAGACATCTCTTCAATTAAATGATAAATAACTAAAATTTCAAAATAATAGAATTAAACTAGAACCTAGGACTCAGAATTACTAAAGATCATGCAGACATTCAAGTAAAATAGTAGAAAACAGGAATATAACATAATAAGAATGGGAGGAAATACAGAATGAAAGAAACTCAACCACCTCAGTTATCCTAGTGACCGTCTCATTCTTCAGGCTGTGCTCCTCCGTGAAGATGATTCACCTCCCTTTGGTGCCATTAAAATAAACAGAAAAGCCACAAGCGAAGCGACAACACCAAACTTAAAAGTTTGCTTGTCCTCAAGCAAAGAAAAACTGAAAAAAGAGGGACATAAAAAGTGCACGGATGAGTAAAAACAAAAATTATTACAGAAAAAGACGAAAATGATAAAAGAACAAGAGAGGTTAAACTATTTTTTTTTTGGGGTATATATATATAGGGGATGAGGGGGGTAAGGGTTTGGAAATGGGTCACAGTGGGGTCTTAATTAGGAAATGATAGGATTGGGAATCATATATATAAGCAGGGAAGAAGTTATAGGGAAAATAAAGATATGTTTCAGGAATAGGGGGGTCTGGTTTGGACTTAGACAACATATTGTGGCTGGCGCCTAACTTAAAGAACTTGCGCCTAACTCTAGAAAAGTGAAGTTAGGCTCCAAACCACCCGTAGCTAATTCTCCATTCACGAATCATGTGGCGCCTAACTTCAAGAAAGTGAAGTTAGGCACCAAGCGTCCCGAGTGCTCCTCCAAAATTGGCCTTGATGTGGTGCCTAATTTGAGAAAGTGAAGTTAGGCGCCACTCTATCCACAGCAAACTTCTCTAGGGTGTTCGAAACTCTGTCTTAATGCACATGTTTCTGTTATAATCACTCTGCATGATCCAAATACACATAAACTAAAAAAACAGTAGAAACTCAAACAAAACTAAATAAATTAAAAAATCAAAGTAAAAATCAAACTTAAGGATACGAAAATATCGGGTTGCCTCCCGACAAGTTCTTATTTACTGTCACTAGGTTGATGGTCGGCTCCTCTAAGGAGGAGGATCATAGGGGCTCAGCTCTTCACTCTTCACTGTGAACTTCTTTCCTGTGCTCTCATGGATCAACTCTATATGCTCAAGAGACATGATCCTGTTCACTGCATGAGGCAGGATTGGGCATGCAGTGAATACCACCTTCATTCCTGGGGAGAAGTCTTCAATGGGAATCTTTTTATTTCTCCATCCCGTGGGTACTTTCTTCTTTTTGAGAACCTCCTCTTTGGTGGATGATGCATTTCCGACACCAAACTTAGGTTTGATGTCAGGGGGAATTTTGTTGATTGTCACCAAAGGTTATTTGAGCTGCAGATTCTGTTGTGCATCATCAGGGGGTTCTTGAAGGTTTGGATTAGTAAGCTCAATCTGAATGCACTTCTCTTTTTTAGCTGATGAGTGCATATTTTTGAAGACATGAAAGACCAGTTGCTCATTATGAGATCTAAGCACTAATTCACCCTCTTCCACATCAATCAGAGCTCTCCCAATGGCTAGGAATGATCTTCCTAGGATTATAGAGGCATTCTCATCCTCCCCCGTGTAAAGAATCACAAAATCTGCTGGGAGGAAGAACTTACCCACTTTGACTAAGATATTCTCCACTAATCCATATGCAGGCTTTAGAGATTTATTTGCCATTTGTAATGCTATCCTTGTGGGTTGTGCCTCTTGGATTTACAATTTCTTTATCACAGACAAGGGCATTAGATTTATGCTTGCACCCGGATCACATAGGGCTTTCTCAAAGGTGGTGCTCCCAATGGTACATGGAATTTGAAAGCTCCCTGGATCTGGCATCTTTCTTAGCAAGTTATTTTGAATTATGGCATTACATTCCTTAGTCAAGACCACTGTCTCATCTCCCTTTCAAGGCTTCTTCTTTGACAACAACTCCTTCATGAACTTGACATAGAGAGGCATTTTCTCCAAAACCTTAGCAAAAGGAATATTGATTTATAACTTTCTGAAGACTTCCAAGAACTGAAAACTACTTGTCCTTGGTCTCCTTTTAAAGTCTTTGAGGATACGGCATCTTAGGCTTATATTCAGGAGCTTTAGGTAATGTTGGATGTGTGTCAAGAGTGACTGGAAAAGGGTTGTCTGCACGCCTAAGAGGGGCGTGTACTACTGTGTCTTCAGTCTGCTCTGGAGCTTCTTTTTCAACCGGCTCCTCAGTAACTTGTGCTTCCGTACTTGCCACTTGTCCACTTATCAAGGTGATAGCCTTGCACTCCTCTCTTGGATTTGGAATTGTGTTACCAGGAAGGCTATTAGTGGTCCTCTAATCAATTTCATTAACTTTTGTGGCTAATTGACCCCTCCAAGTTCTTGATTGATGCTTTGGTTTCCTATATAAAGCTTATTACCAGAGATTCTAAATTAGTAGTCTTCTGAAACTAAGGAGTTGCTTGCTGGGATGACTAAAACTGGTGGTTATTGAAATTATTTGGATGGAAACTGCTCTGAGAATTGTTAAAATTCTGTGATCTCTGAGATTGCTCTCTACACCCAAGATTTAGGTGATTTCTCCATCCTAGATTAAAGGCCTTGGCATATGGATCATTATTGGGGTTTCTAGGAGCCTTCCCCACATAGTTGACCTGTTCAGGAGGAAATTGAGCATCATAATTCTCACCTTGATTAAAGCCACCATCATGTCATATAGAGCCTCTTGAGGGGCATTTTGAGCATTGACAGTGAAACTTGCATCCCACTCAAGTATTGAGTAAGCATATTAATTTGTTGGGACATAACCTTGTTCTGAGCAAGAATAGCATCCAAGGTCTCCACTTTCAAAACTCCCTTCTTCTAAGGAGCCTCAGAGTTCATAATATTCATGTTAGAGGAGTAAAGATATTGGTTGTTAGCAACCAACTCAATAAGCTCAGTAGTCTCTTGAGACGTTTTCTTCATGTGTAATGAATCACTTGCAGAGTTGTCTAAACACATTTTGGCTATTTCACAGAAGCCCTCATAAAATATCTCCAGTTGGGTCCATTTAGAGAACATGTCAGGGGGCATTGCCTGGTCAGCAACTTGTACCTCTCCCAGGCTTCATAGAGGGTCTCACCATCTTTATGCCTGAAGGTCTGAACATCCACCCTTAGCTTAGTCAGCTTCTGTGGTGGAAAGAATTTGGATAGAAATCCATTGATCACCTTGTCCCAGGTGACTACCTTATAGAGATAAATTGGTTTGGATTTTCCTGCAAGAGTCCATGATACTGATGATTTTGTTGCACTAGAGTGACTAACTGAGGCTTCAGCTCAAAGTTGTTTGCAGCTATAGGAGGCACCACAATACTGTTCCCATAGAGATTTGGATTGGGGACAGTGTCTGAGCCAAACACTCTTCTAGGTTGTTCATTCTCATTTGGATTTACCACATTGGCATTAACAGCATGATTAGGATCTATAGCAGACTCTGCAGCTTCCTTTTCAAAGGTCTCACTTAGATTTTCACTAGCCTTGTAAAATCTAGCTTGTTGCAAGTGTCGTCTCAAAGTCCTTTTAGGTTCAGGATCAAAATCTATAAGAGGTTCCTTGTCCCTGTTCTTGCTCATAAACAAACAGAAAACAAGAAAGGTGGGAGTCTTTACGTCAGAGTGTAGAGAATTCCCAATGAGGTAACCTGTGTAAAGAAATAAAATAGAACAACTAAATAATTAAAGCAAAAAAATTCAAAAATTGTAACCAAAATTAAAGTAGAAAATTTGAAATTTATAAAAATAATTTAATAGGAAGATTAAAATAAAAATAACTAAGTAACACCAAACTTAATTTCAGAAATTAAAGAAAAATAATTAGCAATAAATTTCAAAAATTAAAAGGGAAAACTAAATAAAATGAAAGCTAAAATGCCTAATCTAAGCAATCAAACACTAATAGTTGTTAATCACAGTCAATCCCCGACAATGGCACCAAAAACTTTCTGCAGAATTTATAACCCATAAACTAACCAGCAAGTGTACCGGGTCGTACCAAGTAGTACCTCAAGTGAATGAGGGTCGATCCCATGAGGATTGATTAACTAAGCAACAATGATTGAATGATTTACTTAGTTAGATAAGCAGAAAAGAGTGTTTGGGTTTCAATTGCATTAAACAGTAAATTCAGAGAATTAATAAAGCAAGCAGTAAACGGGTTGTGAAATATATGGAGAAAACAGTTAAGGTTTCAGAGATGTTTATTTTCCAGATTAACTTTTCTTACCAACTATTTTAATCATGCAAGATTCAATTCATGGCAAACTATATGTGACCAAATCCTAATTTCTTAGACCTTTTTAGTCTCATCTAACCTTCTTCAACCGCCAATTTCTTGGTCACTTGATTCCAATTAGAGGGTCAAGTTCAAAACTAATTTATGTGCCACAGAAATCCTAATTATCCAAATATAAGAGGATTATATGTCACGTATCCCGTTAAGTCCAGATAATTAGAAATTTAGGAGAAATTGTTTTCAAGCTGTTGTTCAAGTGAGACTCTCTAGAGAACCACAATCAAGCCTATTGTTCAAGCGAGATGATCCTCTAAAGATAACTCTCCCGAGATTCACAAGAACTCAAATAGAATAAGGGTCATACTTCTGTTCCACCCATATTCATAAGATGAAGAACGAAAACAAATTCTTGAAATTAAAATCAAAACAGTAATTAAAATAGAAGAGTAATAGTATCAATTCATGCAATAAACAGAGCTTCTAACCTTAACAGTGGAGGTTTAGTTGCTCATGGTTCAGAGAGAAAACAAGGATTTTGTAAAATTGTAAATTGCGGAATGAAGTAAGAGAGAAGAGAAGAGCCCGAAGGGTTGAATATTTTTTCTTTTATATCTAATTCTAATTAATATAAAATATATTTTCTAAAACAAAATAATATATTTTTTTATTTGTAAATAAACTAAAGTTTTAATCAAAATAAAATAAAATCTTCGTAGCATTCCTTTGATGGACATGGGGACCATTGTTCTCTTTAGGCTTGGCGCCGAACATGGAAAATCCCAAGTTAGGTGCCACTATGGCAGCAAGACTTGGAGGCGTTCTTCTGATCTTGGTGCCTAACTTGGAAAATACCAAGTAAGGCGCCACCAATGCAGCACCTATTTCACACATAATCCTTCTTCTGGCGCCAAACTTGAGAAAAGCCAAGTTAGGTGCCAATATGGCCGAGCTTACTGGAGAATAAGTGTATACTATTATACATCGTTAGAAAGCTCTGGATGTCGGCTTTCTAATACAACTGAAAGCACCTCAATTGGACCTCTATGGCTCAAGTTATGCTCCTTTGAAGAGGACAAGGTCAGGCTGCCAGGGTCGCTGGCGTTATTGATGGCGTTAATGGCGTTGTCAACGCTGGGGTCTGGCGTTAGTGGCGTTAACAACGCCAGATTATGAAGATCAAACTTAATGTGCACCCCATACTATTATATATTGTTGGAAAGCTCTAGAAGTTAGCTTTCTAATGTTGCTAGAATCATGTCAATTGGAGCTCTATAACTGAAGTTATTCTCGTTGGAGTGCAAGGAGGTCATGGTTGACAGCATCATTCACTTTCTTCTCTCCTTCTACAAAAATTTCATCAAATCCATCCAAATGCTTCCTGAAATAAACAAAATTTCACACAACTCAAAGTAGCATTAATAGTGGCTAAAAGGTATTTAAATCTTGATTAAACTTAACAATTCAAATACAAATTTACTCGGAAAAGATAGAAAAGATGCTCACGCATCATAACACCCTAGCTTTTAGCACCTCATGATCGCACTATAAGTCTAGTCATTACCTATCTCTACTCCTTTAATTTCATACTATATTTATTCAATATTGAGTCTTCATGAATATAAACCCAATTTTTTATTAAGAAATAGAAAATTCTTTACTTTAAACCACGTAATCACATAATTATATCTACATAATAATAAATACATAGACTTATTCAAAACTTCTCGAATACAAGTCCTACCCCTCTAAAAACCAAAACAATAATTATCGAGGAGAAAATCTAATAACTAAACCAAATTCATAAAGTACAATCATATATAATAAGCTTGTAGTTCAATCGCGGCTTCCCGCCAAAGCTTCCTAAACCTGTCACTGAAAAAGAAATTCTGTAGGGGATGAGAACATCATCCTTGCAGATTCTCAGTAGGAAAGAAAATACCATCAAAGCAAAATGATACATGCAAATAGAAATAATTTCATTATAAAAACAGTTTATCCTTGAAATAACCTTTTGAAAAAGTTTTGTGGAAAAAGTTCCGACTCAACTTACATCGCTCACTTATATCCAACCAATACATAAATTAGAGTAATAAGACAGCGCCTAGTCCATCCTGCCTCAACCTCCATCACCACATATCAGAAATTACCCTCAGCTTTACCACTACCAACATGAGGGATCTCTCAGTTTTTAAACACAGACAAAACAATGCAAAGCATACACAAATAGAGAATACAGATAGAGAAATTAGATTAAATAGCATATAGATGCAATTACTCAATTAGGCAAACCAAAAACAAGATTCACACCCAAACAATACACACAAATACAAATGATGCATGCCTGTCCTATGGCTGATGAGTCTCATCTGTCAGTTATATAGTCAACCCGACATGTCCGGTAGTAAACCCTAGATAGTCCCTAAGTTTGCATCCCCAAGCGTATATATATATATATATATATATATATATATATATATATATATATATATATATATATATATATATATATATATATATATATATATGTATAATCATTCATCAATCAATCTCATCTCATTGGGAGAATCCGAAAAGTTAAAGTGACCTGTCACAACTTGCGTCGAAGGGTCAACAGAATCTCAAATCTTAACCTGGAGAAGTAGAGCCGACCTACTGCATCTACCTAGGGAAATTTGTGACTCAGATAATTTCTCATATCACATATCATCCTCAACCGGGAGCAAGTTGGGGCGAACCACTGCATCTACCCTGAGGGACTCAAACCATAACTCAGAGCAAGTGGATCAACGCCACTACATCTACCCAGGTAGGTATATCTCAATTAGTATCATTTTTAATATCAATTTCATTATCAATCTCATTAACAATCTCCCCTTCAATCTCATCTCTTTTCGTAATCAATAGTAATCAAACTCGTTCTTCATCATCCTTCATTATCATAATCATTTACCATTCATCATACATTATTCCTCATCACACGTCACTTTAAAATTTGTTCATCTCTTATCAATTCACTAAACATCTCATTAATTCTCATCTCTAGCACCTCTACCCTTAATTACACTGGCTCTAGACTCTTATCGGGGTTTATAAAGGTTTAAAAAGGCTCGAGGAATGGTTTGAGAACTTAAAAATCCACTTTTCAAAAAAATAGGGGTGGTTGCGTACGCATGCACATGGTTGCATACGCATGAGTGTAAATTTTTAAAACTTGCATATGCAGACCACCTTTGCATACGCAGAAGATTTAGACAGTGAGACTCGCTTGCTTACGCATGACTTGCGTCGCTTACGAATGAGCGTAAACATGACAAAGTCGTGTACCAGCCCATGTTTGCGTACGCATGAGTGTTGGCAGTGGCCAACTCCTGCATACGTACAATGAGTTCTACGTACGCATGGCATATAGAACTTGAAAATGCTTATATGCTGCAAAAATCATTTTTTCAGTCCAAATTTCAAACCTTCATATCTTTTTCTACAAATTTCATTATTTTAACCATTCTTGAACCATTGGAAAGATCGATAAATAAATTTTCATAAAAATCCAATTGTGTAAAATTTTCCAACTCTGAGGACCAAGTTATGGTCCACCAAAGTTGACCGAAAATCAGTTTTTAACTAAAAACAGAATTTATCAACTTTCCGAAAGTTCATAAGCGAAAACAATTTTTTTAACTCAACAAAACAACCCCACACTACTTCAATCCACTCATTCAAAATCAACGAAAATCAAGCCTACTCCATTCTTATTCATAATCATCGTTAGTCATCACCATACCTCAATCATACTTAATCATTATCCTCTCTCTCTCAATCTCGAAATCATCATTAGACCTTAATCAAAACTAATTGTCACTAATCGCATCTCAATTTCAAGCATAACCTTCAAACAACTTACCTCCAAATTAAACACCACACAATTTTCATCATATTCCTTAAAATAATTCTCTTTCTCTCAACTTTTATGTTTAATTCTATAAAATCTCAACTTACTCTCATATCCCCAAACCCTTGAATTCATAATTAATTTACTTTTTAAAATCTTTAGCTAGTTAATCAAATATCTTTTCGTTGTTATTAAAAATCAAATAAGTTAAAATCACAAATCAACCAAATCATAAAAATCCGATTCTATTTAAAATCCTTAAAAGTATTCAAGACTTATCTCTTTTGATAATTAATTCAAATCAAACTCATTTTCAAAATCATAACCAAAACTCCTTCAAATTCTTAAAAAAATTTCCACAGCACCTCCCCTAAAAATCGGAGTTTACCACCCATCACGGGTTCTTTCAATTCAACCTTAACTCAACAAAACCAACATTTCAAGTCAACATTTCCAAATCCATCATTCAAGATCAATCATTTTTCATTTAAATCAAAGAAAACCAAAATCAACATATTCAATCCATTTTACCAGAAATTCAGAAATCAACCAATTCAACAACGAACACAACATGTCAATCTCAATCGAAAATCATTTACATCACAGATATTCATCCATTTGCATTAGCCTACTAAACTTGGTAGATATTCAAAGTCCAAAGCATTTTCTTATTTAAAACAATCCCCTACCTTGAGAAATCAAGCCCGTAACAATTTTAACGCAATAAATTCCTTTTTCCCTCGGCCCGCAATAGCGGGACTGCATCCACAGCTCCACTTACTTCCACAACAACAGAAACAACTTTTATTTCAATCATGCAATCTTGATAACCCAATCGTAAATCATCAATGTCGCAAAATCCTTAATAACACATAACAAAATACTAATGGTGAGGGTTCTCAAGCAGGAAAACTTACTGCAACAAAAGACCAAAGTAGCAGCGACCTCTGAACCGATCCGGCAGCAGCTCCGACAACTATCTCAAGAGACAGTGGCGATCGAAAGCTTCGGTGACATCAACTTTAACAACCATGCAGTGACGATAATATTTTTGGAATTCAAAAGAATGGAAACTAGAAGCAAAACCCTTACTGGCAGTGGATCTCGGTGACAGTGGCTGGACTCGGCAATGACTGTGACACGACTCTCGATGATGATGGCGACAAAACTCGACGACGGTGATGCGAACGACTTCATCTCCTTCCCTGCGTTGCATCGTCTCTTTCGTCATTCTCTCTCTCTTTGCGGTTCTGGTTTGCAGCTCTCCTTCCCCTTCGACGGCGACGCGTGGGATGGTGGCAACAGCGACGGATTTCGTGGTGTTCTCCTTTCTCTCCTCTCGTCTCCGCATCAGCACTAGTGACGATGGTGATGAGCAGCTCGGCAAGGACGGTGCGGCGGCAGTGATGCCCGCCAACACTGTCCTCCCTCTTCCTCTCTCCTCCTTCCTCTTCTTTTTCCCTTTCTCCCTCCATGTTTCTTTCTTTCTTTCTTTCTAAAGGGGGTGGCGGCTGATGGATTAAAGGGAGTTAGGGTTTTGTGTGTTTGATTAGAGTTAGGGTTTGATTTAGGGCAAATATGAAATTAAGAACTTTTGGGTAAATTGGAGTTTGATAAATTTTAATAAAAGTAGGGTATATTGTATAAATTTGAAATCTAATTTAATCCCTTAAAATTATTTTAAAATATTATTTGTTGTATCAATTTACTAATTGGCTTTTAATCAAGTACTCTAATTTAAAATATAAGATAATATAATTAATTTTCTTCATTCATAAAACTTAAAGTATTAAATTCCAAAATCTCAATTATTTGAATCAAATCATATAAAATTCTTATTATTGTCAGAATTTACTTGAAATCATCATAAAATACAAAAACTCAAAATAGAATCCAAAAATGTGAATTTTGTACTAAAACCTGTGAAAATATAATAAAACTTAAACAAAAATAAATGATGCCAAAAAGAGTATAAAATATCCGCTCATCATACAGCTACAAGGGCTGCCCATGTTTCGATTTTGTTAAGACGTAAAGGGATGAGAGAAAGTTCTTAATATTTTGAAAAGCTGCTTCACATACCTCTATCCATGCAAATTCCACATCTTTTCTCATTAATTTAAAAAATGTTTTGGCTTTTACTACAAAAGCCCTTAGAAACCTTGATAATACGGCCAATCGACCTATGAGCCTTTGAACCCCTTTAAGATTCTGAGAACTCAACATGCCTAGAAGAGCCTAACACTTTTCTGGGTTAGCTTCTATGCCTCTTTGAGTAACCACAAACCCTAAGAACTTACCTATCTAAACTCCAAATGCACACTTTACCGGGTTCAACCTCATCCGATGAAGTCGGAAGTAGTCAAAAACTTTCTGCAAGTCGGCAATCAAATTGAAATTGTCCTTAGTCTTTATCAATATATCGTTGATGTAAACTTCCATATTCTTCCTCATCTACCTCTTGAAGACTTTAGCCATCAACCTTTGATCAGCTGCTCCTGCATTTTTCAGGCCAAAAGGTATTACAATGTAGTAGTAGATCCCATCAGGGGTGATAAAAGCTGTCTTATCCTCGTCAGCTTTATGCATCGGGATCTGATTATAACTACTATAGGCATCCAAGAAACTTAATATCTGATATCTTGAGGTTGAATCAATCATATTGTTGATGTTAGGTAAAGGGAAGCAGTCTTTTGGGCAGGTTTTGTTTATATCTGTGTAATATACACACATCCACCATTTTCCATTAGACTTCCTCACCATGACTACATTGGACAACCATGTTGAGTAAGTTGATTCTCGAATAAACCTGACATCCAATAATCCCTGAACTTGGTACTTAATCTCAATAGCTTAGTTAGACAACATCTTTTGATGTCATTGTGCAACCGACTTGAACTCAGGATTAATAGCCAATTGATGGGACATGAATGCTGGATCAATTCTGTAAGACCCAAAATTTTTGAAAAATCTTATTATGAGCTAATTTCAAATCATTTATTCATTAACAACTTTAATTTCAGAAATTATTTTATTAAGAATAATTAATTAAAACAAGCTTTGATAAATTGAATTTGAAATAAATTAAGATTTTTATCTAACTTTATAATTATTGAGTATTTTTTATTTATAATTTAAAGTTTTAGAAATTTAAAAATAACGAGGTTTTGACTATTTAAATTAGAATTTTTATCTAATTTTATAATTGTCGAATTATTTTCTATATTTAAATGATAAAGTCTGATTCAGAGACAGAGAAAGGACTGCAGATGCTGTCAGATTCTGACCTCCATGCACTTAAAGGAGCATTTCTGGAGCTATAGAAGTCTAAATAGCACGCTCTTAACGGTATTAGAAATCTAACATCTAGGGCTTTCTAGCAATATATGATAGTCTATACTTATCCTTAGAAATGAAGGTCCAAAATTGGCGTTCAATGCCAGCTACCAACCACATTCCTGGCGTTGGACGCCCAAAAGGGAGCAGCTGGCGTCCAACGCCCCAAAAGGGAAGCAAAGTGGGCGTCCAATGCCCTAAAGGGAGTACCAACTCGTGGAGTCACCCCAAGCTCAGCCCAAACACTCACCAAGTGGGCCCAGGAAGTGGATTTTCGCACCATCAACCTAGTCTATCTTATTTTTGTAATCCTTAGTCATTAGATTAGTATTTAAGGAGGAGATCACCCAAGTTTAGGATCTTCTTCCGACTCCATTCAAACATTACACTACTTTCTATAAAAGCATGAGCAACTAAACCTCCTAAGTTAAGGTTAGGAGCTCTGCTGATTCTTATGGATTAATAATATTACTGTTCTATTTCAATACACGTTTGATTCCATTCTCTTGTGAATTTTCATTCTTTATATCATGAATTGAGGATGACCTGTGACAATCATCCTTGTTCTACATGGGTTCCGTGTGAGTCCTGCCTGGATAGCATTGAACCACAAGCTAGAGAATGCATTGCGGATTCCAAGAGTGTGCTTGGGCGACTTTGGATATGTGACATATAATCCCATTGACCGTAGGTTACTGAGGTTTCTGTGGCATCAAGGCTAGAGTATGAGAAGCAGCGTTCCCTGATCCGGAAGATCTGACCTTGTCTGTGGCGTTTTGAGTAAGATCGCGAAGGGGAGTGGATTGCTTAGGTTTTCACCTTTGACTATGGTGGGAAGCCATGAGTTAACTTAATGAGGATGCTACATGAGTTGCTCGGATATGGTGGACTGATATGGTTCAGAAGAGACTAACTTGATGAGGATGCTACATGAGTTAGTCAATTACGGCTGCCATTGAATGAATCGTTCATTGTTGAGGTAGACAGTAAGAAAAGTTAATCCAGAAGGAATACGCTTCTCCGAAGCCTTAACTAATTATCCATCATTGCTTTTAAACTAATCTAGTGTCTCGTTCTTATTATTTCATTTATGCTTTTAAACAAACAACCATCTTTTCTAATTGCCTGACTAAGATTTACAAGATATCCATTGCTTGCTCAATTCGACAATCTCCGTGGGATCGACCCTTACTCACCTGAGGTATTACTTGGATGACCCGGTGCACTTGCCAATTAAGTTGTGCGGAGTTCAATTTTATGCACCACTGTACCTATTCATGACCGAAGAAACTCTATCTTTGGCTTTGATTTTAGAGAATAAAGATAAACATTAACGCCTTGTGTATTTTGTTAGTAAGGTTCTTCAAAGTATCCAAAATACGTTATTCAAAGATGGAGAAATTAGCATTTGCCCTACTTACATCGGCTCGTCAATTGCGCCAATACTTTCAAAGTTATTTGGTAATAGTGCGAACCGACAACCGATTAAGAATTTTTTTTAAAAGCTTAACCTGGCAGGTCAAATGATGAGTTGGTTTATAGAACTATCCCAGTTTGATATACGTTATGAAACACACTCTACCATTAAGGCTCAAGCGATGATAGATTTTCTGGCCGAAATGACTTACCTAACCTCCGACATACCAACATGGAAACTTCGTGTGGATGGAGCCTCCAATGTCAGGTATAGAGGAGCTAGTCTCATCCTAACCAGGGGTGAAGACATAGTGATCGAGGCCTCCATCGAGTTTGATTTTTCCATCTCAAATAATCAGGTTGAGTATGAAGCTTTACTTGCAGGGATAGCATTAGGTCGGGATGTCGAAGCCACAGAAGTGACTGTATTTTGTGATTCGCAGTTGGTGACATCCCAAGTTAATGGAGAATACTAGGTACGAGACCTATTATTGCAGTAGTACTTGAAAAAAGTGCAACAAGAGGTACAATTCTTTCATTCCTTTATAATTAAGCATGTACCTAGAAAACAAAACACACGAGCTGATGTGCTATCTAAACTAGCAAGTACTAATCCCAGGACTAAAAATTGTAGTCTAATACAAGTGGTACTTATAGAATGTACTGTAACAAAGTCTGATGTCATAATTTCCCATTCCTCCGATCTTAGTACCTGGATGGATCCAATACGTATGTATCTAGAACATGGGACTTTTCCCAGTAATGTCAAAGAAGCAAAGAAGTTGCGACTTAAAGTAGCTAAATATACCATGATAAATGGACAGCTATACAAAAGGGGTATATCCTAACCATTGTTGAAATGTTTGAATCCCAACAAACAATGTATGTATTGCAGGAAGTTCATGAGAGATGTTTTGGACATCATTTGGAAGAAAGGTCACTAGCCCAGAAAATCATCTGAGCAGGATACTACTGGCTCACTCTCATCAAAGATGCCATGGAATACGTAAAGAAATGTGACAAGTGCCAGTTACATGAGAATTTCCACCAAGCACCTCCTCATGAACTTGTGTCCGTCATCCCGACAAGACCATTGTTCAAGTGGGTTTAGATTTACTGGGACCCTTCCCATAGGGACCAGGTCAGATAAAATATCTTATAGTCGCTATAGATTATTTTACCAAATAGATTAAGGCCATGCCTCTATCTAGTATCAGTTCTACCCAATGTCAGAAGTTCGTTTGGAGAGAAATTATTGCAAGGTTTGGGATTCCCGAAGCTGTACTCACAGATAATGGGACTCAATTAACAGATTCGAGATTTTGAGAACTACTAAGTGGATTGGGAATTCGGCAAATATTCACCTCGGTAGAACACCCACAGGCGAATGGACAAGCTAAAACTACTAATAAAGTAATTTTAAATGGGTAGAAAAAGAGATTGGATGAGTCTCTGGGTTCCTAGGCTGACAAGGTATGGTCAATCCTATGGACCTCTCGAACTACAATCCAATTTACCACAAAAGCAACACCTTTTATACTCACTTATGGTGAAGAAGCAGCAATCCTAGTGGAACTCGAAGAGCCTAGTCCAAGAATGCTTTTGGGGACCTCTGGACATCATGAAAGCATAGACCTGATTGATGAAATTAGAGATACGGCTAACTTAGCAGATCAAGCTTTGAAGCAAAGGGTGGCCAAGAGGTACAATACCAAGGTCCGACCCAGAGATTTTCACGCTGGAGATCTAATGTTAAGACAGGCTGATGCTAGAACCTCAGAAACGCAGGGTAAGCTAGCTCTGAATTGGAAAGGGCCCTTCAGGGTGAAAGAAGTCCTAGGCAAAGAGCTTATAAGCTAGAGATGTTGGATGGTTCCAATATACCGATAAGCTGAAATGTAACTCATTTGAAGAGGTATTACTCTTACGAATTTCTCTGGAATTTTTTTTCTCTAGATAGATCAAAGAATAAAGGCATTCTTTTCCTAGACTCCTAATTTTATAATGAGGCCTCTTTTGTATTTAGTAAGTAAGATTCCTTTTGCTGAATTAAGTTTTGAAATATCTCTCTAAGTATGTATAAAGTCGAATTCGGGTTGAAATAAAGCTCGAAGAGAAATGATTCAATAAATACTAAATAAAGACCGATATTCACGAAATATCAAAATGGTAAGAAACGTTAAGTCATATAAAGTTAATCTCGATTTTACGAGAAAGGTACTGCGTAACAGCCCAGACTATCCGCTAGCACGATATTGTTCGCTTTGGCACACAAGGCCTCACGGTTTTGCCTTTGACGATAGGGATGATATCCGAAGCCCCTCCCCCCTCCCCCCCCCCCCACACTCACTCGTCAAAACGTGTCATGCTAGGGAGAGGTATCAACACCCATATAAGGCATGCTTTATTCCCCTCCCCAACCGATGTGGGACCTTACAATCCACCCCCCTAAGAGAGCCCAGCGCCCTCGCTGGCACATTAATCCGGGCTCCAGCTCTGATACCACTAAATGTAACACCCTAATTACCCTAAGCCTTACCTCTAGTCGTAAAGCAAAGGTTAATCAGAGGTTACGACAATTCTAGGGCTTATACATATTTATATAGAAGGAAATAATATATATTCTAGAAGCCCGATGAAGGATTAAGCTCAAAGACAGAATCACAAAAGCGCAAAACATTCACATGAAGCAAACGCATACGATACAAGGTACATATGCAAAAGATAGAACATATATAGATATAAGAATATAAGAATCATAGGGAACTAGCCGCAGCTTGCGGAGTTTGAGCCGACTAGTATATACAGACATACAGAGTTTTGGAGTTAAAAATATCTTATACAAACTTCCATTACCATCCATCATCAATATCACCTATATCCAAACTTCCATTCAATAAACACATTATCATTAATTCATCATCATCATCTATACTCAGAATCATTATTCACAATTCTCAACATTATATTCAATTCATCAAACCTCCTCATTGATTTACATCCAACATGGACCATAATAACCAACAATCAAAAGTCATCATCAACATCCATCTTCCAACCTCAATACCCACCAACATAGCTCATCAATAATCATCATCTAACAATATATATATATCACATTCAAACTCATTCAACCTACATCGAAGCCATCATCAAGCATAACATTTATATCCAATTAATCATACAATCACATCATTCAACCTATCTTAAGGTCAACTAGCCTAAGTGTCCATAAACATTACATATTACATAAAGAAAACCGAAACTATACCTTGGCTGATTCTCAATATGCACAAACCACCACTTTGAGTCCAAACAAGCTTCCAAAAAGCCAAGCCAACTCCAACAAGCACCAAAGCTCAAACTAACATCATAAAACATACCAACATCAAACCTAAGGTTCACAAAATAACCAAACACAAGGGTTTAGTGAAACCTTACCTTACCCAATGAGATTAGGAGTAAAATCCAACAATTACCCGCTGCTAGAGATCACTTAAACAAGCAAAACCACAAAATCTCTTCAAAAACCAAACCCCAAAAATGCAGAAAATTAGGGCCAGCAAATGGAGTGTAAAAAGAGAGATCTTACCAGATTTCTTTAGATATAAAGAAATAGCTCATCAAGAGCTTCGCGTGGCCGCAAACGGCTCGTCAATCAGAGCTCCGGATCAAAAGTTATGGAGCTTTGAAGGAGGAAATGAATAGTGTCAATGGCTTCCTTCTCCTCTCTTCTCCCTATCCGAGTTCTCTCTCTCTCTCTCTCTCTCTCTCTCTCTCTCTCTCTGTATTAAAATGAGCTTCTTTGGCTCATTTATTGCTTTATATGAGTTGGGCTTGGACCCAACTTGGGCCCGGTCCAACCATGAAGCGTTTTTAGTCCGTTTGGCCCACTTTGGGCCAAAACCTTTAAGATTAGTGTCCAGTTTTTTATTCTAAATTAATTTTATCCTTTCAAAACAATAAATTAATTTTTCCAAAATCTTATTTTCTAAAAAATGCGGTACTGGACAGACTAGAGCCGGTACTGCCACCTTAAGTGCCAGTACGCATTTTTACAAAAACTTTTCGAAGAAGGTACATTTTCCAACTCAGAAAAATTCATTGAAATCGAATTTCACCTTTAAATTTTCAAATTAAAACTTCTAAATTTCGAATCTATTCCAGGCAATAAAAATTATTATTATTATTAAAACGGTTTAGCCGATTCTTACATTCTCCCCTCCTAATAAAATTTTCGCCCTCGAAAATTCGAATCACACACACACACACACACACACACACACACACACACACACACACACACATATATATATATATATATATACATATCCTCCACGAAGAATTTTACTATCAACGTTATCCACCCAACAAGTTGCCAAAGCATCTCTCTCTCTCTCTCTCTCTCTCTCTCTCTCTCTCTCTCTCTCTCTCTCTCTCTGTATTAAAATGAGCTTCTTTGGCTCATTTATTGCTTTATATGAGTTGGGCTTGGACCCAACTTGGGCCCGGTCCAACCATGAAGCGTTTTTAGTCCGTTTGGCCCACTTTGGGCCAAAACCTTTAAGATTAGTGTCCAGTTTTTTATTCTAAATTATTTTTATCCTTTCAAAACAATAAATTAATTTTTCCAAAATCTTATTTTCTAAAATATGTGGTACTGGACAGACTAGAGCCGGTACTGCCACCTTAAGTGCCAGTACGCATTTTTACAAAAACTTTTCGAAGAAGGTACATTTTCCAACTCAGAAAAATTCATTGAAATCGAATTTCACCTTTAAATTTTCAAATTAAAACTTCTAAATTTCGAATCTATTCCAGGCACTAAATTATTATTATTAAAACGGTTTAGCCGATTCTTACATTCTCCCCTCCTAATAAAATTTTCGCCCTCGAAAATTCGAATCACACACACACACACACACGAATCACACACACACACACACACACACACACACACACACACATACATATATATATATATATATCCTCCACGAAGAATTTTACTATCAACGTTATCCACCCAACAAGTTGCCAAAGCATCTCTCTCTCTCTCTCTCTCTCTCTCTCTCTCTCTCTGTATTAAAATGAGCTTCTTTGGCTCATTTATTGCTTTATATGAGTTGGGCTTGGACCCAACTTGGGCCCGGTCCAACCATGAAGCGTTTTTAGTCCGTTTGGCCCACTTTGGGCCAAAACCTTTAAGATTAGTGTCCAGTTTTTTATTCTAAATTATTTTTATCCTTTCAAAACAATAAATTAATTTTTCCAAAATCTTATTTTCTAAAATATGTGGTACTGGACAGACTAGAGCCGGTACTGCCACCTTAAGTGCCAGTACGCATTTTTACAAAAACTTTTCGAAGAAGGTACATTTTCCAACTCAGAAAAATTCATTGAAATCGAATTTCACCTTTAAATTTTCAAATTAAAACTTCTAAATTTCGAATCTATTCCAGGCACTAAATTATTATTATTAAAACGGTTTAGCCGATTCTTACATTCTCCCCTCCTAATAAAATTTTCGCCCTCGAAAATTCGAATCACACACACACACACACACGAATCACACACACACACACACACACACACACACACACATACATATATATATATATATATATATATCCTCCACGAAGAATTTTACTATCAACGTTATCCACCCAACAAGTTGCCAAAGCATCTCTCTCTCTCTCTCTCTCTCTCTCTCTCTCTCTCTCTCTCTCTCTCTCTCTCTCTCTCTCTGTATTAAAATGAGCTTCTTTGGCTCATTTATTGCTTTATATGAGTTGGGCTTGGACCCAACTTGGGCCCGGTCCAACCATGAAGCGTTTTTAGTCCGTTTGGCCCACTTTGGGCCAAAACCTTTAAGATTAGTGTCCAGTTTTTTATTCTAAATTATTTTTATCCTTTCAAAACAATAAATTAATTTTTCCAAAATCTTATTTTCTAAAATATGTGGTACTGGACAGACTAGA
This sequence comes from Arachis ipaensis, assembly GCF_059453495.1. Taxonomy (NCBI): domain Eukaryota; kingdom Viridiplantae; phylum Streptophyta; class Magnoliopsida; order Fabales; family Fabaceae; genus Arachis; species Arachis ipaensis. The sequence continues at coordinate 27,888,647 of NC_142441.1, read as the reverse complement.
GCCGGTACTGCCACCTTAAGTGCCAGTACGCATTTTTACAAAAACTTTTCGAAGAAGGTACATTTTCCAACTCAGAAAAATTCATTGAAATCGAATTTCACCTTTAAATTTTCAAATTAAAACTTCTAAATTTCGAATCTATTCCAGGCACTAAAAATTATTATTATTATTAAAACGGTTTAGCCGATTCTTACATTCTCCCCTCCTAATAAAATTTTCGCCCTCGAAAATTCGAATCACACACACACACACACACGAATCACACACACACACACACACACACACACACACACACACACACATATATATACATATCCTCCACGAAGAATTTTACTATCAACGTTATCCACCCAACAAGTTGCCAAAGCATCTCTTTCATTACCATCCTAGCGTGTCGATGCTCTCTCTCGTCTTCTGCTGCATTACTCTGATTATCGTCGTCAAGAATCCGAAATTTTCCTTAAAACAAATACCGATTTTTGTAACATTTTTCCAAAATCTTCAAAACAAGATCAATATCAAACCTTTTCCAAAAGACACATAAATCATTTATTCTTAAATCAATTACTGTGAACCATAACTTTCTTGAATTCATTTAAAATTCTTAAATCACAATTTCAAGTCGAATCCCTTTTTGTTAAGACAATTTATAAACCAAAATCACAAATCAAGAAAATCTTAAAACTCACTTTTTTTGTAAACCATATTATTCAAACCAAGAGTTTCGGCTTAGTTTTCAAAAACAAAACGTTTAAAATAAAAGTTTCAAACTAAATCGCAAACTCGTTGTAAGCTTTAAAACCTTTTTAACAATAATCCAAGCCATACCATTTAGAAATTGAAAATCTTAAGTAAAAACCGCAAAAGAAATAGTCGGCACTTCTCTTGCCACCAGTGTTGAGCCTCACCCATCAACTGATATGCCGCAACTCCACGAACAGACTTTTCGGGAACATGCTGAGCTCGTAACGCATAAGCTAGGTTAGCCATCCCCACTACCTCTCCGTTAACGTGATTGACCTCATCCGTGAGTTACCCTTCAGGTTTCCTTTCTAAACAAAACAATCGATACCAAGGTGATCAGTCTCAATATCTCAAGCATATTACTTCAATTAATCCCCAAAGGCACTCATAAACAAGCATGCTATGCATATCAAACTGATATCCTAAATAGGACGAAAGAAAAATGACCCAGAGTGTGCAACGAAGCACAATCGGTCCATCCCTCAGGCTCACGAGGACGAACCACTCTGATACCATCTGTAACAGCCCAGACTACCCACTAGCACGATATTGTCCGCTTTGGTACACAAGGCCTCAAGATTTTGCCTTTGACGATAGGGATGATATCTGAAGCCCCCTCCCCCCCCCCCCCACACTCACTCGTCAAAACGCGTCATGCTAGGGAGAGGTATCCACACCCATATAAGGCATGCTTCGTTCCCCTCCCCAACCGATGTGGGACCTTACATACTGCCTATAAAGTTAATCCCGGTTCCACAAGAGAAGTACTGCAAAAAGTATTACACACAAAAGTACCAAGAGTTTAGAACTACCAAATTCATAATACTTAAAAAAATATTACAAAATTATACAATAGAAACAACTTTCCCATCCACCACCTTCTTGAAAGCATCGACTTTGGAGACGTCCAAGTTGGGAGCTCTCAGTTTGATTTGGTCAAGGATGTTTTGTACAGCATCAAAAACTCCATCTACAGTCGCTTGCTCTACCTTTTTGACCAAAATTTCGAGCTCCTCAATTTTTCTTATCAACTTGGAAACCTGCTTCTTCAGATTTTTTCCTCTTAAGTCAGAAGCAGCTATTGCTTCTTTCAAAATTTTTACCTCATTTTCAAGGGAGGTCTGCTTATCTTGAAGAACAGCAACCGAGATATTTAGCTTCTGAATCTGAGCATTTGCGTCAGCAATCATTTTGTCCTTTGATAAGAAATTTGAGCGGAGACTTAAAATCTCTACTTCAGCATCTCAGACATATCCGGAAGAATGGAGGAGCATCCTTTGAACTCGAGGAAGGGTGCCTTTTAAAGGCATCTTAGCAAGTACCGCATTCGTATCTTCATCCATGAAATATTGATCCATGAAATTAGGAGATCAAAATCCCTTATCCAATACATGTCTAAATGAGGTGGGGACAAAAACAGTGGCATCGTCTTGGCCAATGCTTTTCAATTTTTCCTAGATGGGGAGTTGTTGTGGGAATTCTCTTCCAAAATGTGGATCTCGGGACCCTGCCCCTCTCCGTTCTCCTCAATCCTCCGAGATTGCGGCTAGCGGCTTATAGTAGTAGAGGAAGAAACCCTGTCACCACCCACATTAATCGATGGTTGAGTTGACAACCTCTTCATCTCGGCAATGGCAGCAAGTCCTCCTGCCATGTCAACTGAAATAAGAACAATGAAAATTCATAAGGTAAAGAGGTCATAAGCATACAAAATTATGGATGCAGAAAAGACCAAAGAATAACGCTTACTGTTAGCGCTCCAAACAGCCTGTTCATTTATTAATATGTCCCTTGAAACAAGAGGGCGCTCATTCCACAACATCATTAGCAAATTAATGCTAAAAAAATCGGCAGCATTGACGTCGCTAACTCAAATCTTTGGGGAGGAAACATTATAATTCCAATACAAGTTAAATTTTTTTGCACCTTCTAAAGTCATAAAGAAAGGGGTTGTACCTTCCTCCCCTTCAATCTTGAAAAACTTTTCTTTAAAACCGTGATAAGATTTCTCAAACAAATTAAATATTTTCCTGTTCGGGACACCTCAGAAACAGATGAACTTGCAACCTTGTGACCTAAAAGAAACTGTCAAAGTGAAGAAATAAAAGAAGACTCTAAGAGAGGGTTCGATATCAAAGAACGAGCATAAGAGCTCGAAACCACGGATAATGGCCCAGCTGTTTGGATGGAGTTGAGAAGGAGCACATCCGGACTGAGTCAGCGCGCTCACTTAGAAGTCAGAAAAAGGCAACTGGATCCCAATTCAGGAGAAAAGGGTCTCATACATCTATAACCAGTTCGAAACAGTGCCGGCATGCTCATTAATAGGGCATAACTGATCCTCGGACCTAGGAACGGAGAAGATGTACAAATTACTCAGGTTGGAGTCAAAGATAACACTGGCCTCCCTTAGGTTATCAAGCTCTTCTTGCGTCATAGTGGAAGGGGTAGTCTTAACCTCCTTGGATACCCAGGAGTAGATATCCAGCTCAAGCTCACTGTTCATTCGCGGAAGGGGGTAGGTCAGGGTCTTGGTTGGGTAGTAGCACCAACACGTTCACGGCTCATGATAACCTTTTTCCTCGCCATCACGAAAAAACCTACAGGAGAATCACCACTACATTACTACCAATATGTTACCAAGGGCCAAAAAATTCAAAAGCTTACTTAAAAAATGCAAGTTTCATTACATTTATGGAGATACAGAAAATTGTTGAAATTGGGGCAAAAACAGAAACTATCACTATTAAGACAGAAAACTTAAAATAGTAGTGCTTTACTACGTCAAGCCTAATCAAAGGTGGCGAATCTAGAGAAAATACGAAGAAATTTCTAAGCAAGCCGTACCAGGAATCACAAGAAAGACTATAATACGAAAACCTGAAACACAAATTCTTCTGGCAAAATAACAGTGAGAGAGAAAAGTATAAAGGCCATCACTAACCTTGTCGAAAGGTTGCTATGGAATCCACTGGAAAACTCGAGTTATCCCCTCTGATGTGATAGAGAATGCGACAGAGGAGGAAGACCGAACGGAAGAAAGCCTCTTAGAAACAAAAAGTGAGAGCAACTAAGAAGGATTGTTTGAGTTTGCAAAGAGAAATGTTTTCGCTTGAGAAGTAAAGTGAAGTGGGAGATTATTTTATTTGAAATTAATGTTGCATTAATTAATTAAGAGAAAGAATCTATGAGTAGGCTGACGGTTCATAAAACGAGAAAAGTTACAGAGTTGCAACCGTGCCAAAAAAACGCCTCAGTTTCAGTTTCCTTCAAAAGAACTATTCAGTTTTCTTATAGACCCTTTAGGGTCCTAACCAAAGAACATCCCCAAATAATAATACAATGGAATGCCAATTAAATGATAATCTGACATTACGAGATAATGATAATGACAGCATCATCAAGCCAAGAAAACATCAAATTCAAACATTAAAAACGCAACATAAAGGTACCAAATACTGGAAAACGGTAACTTAACAATACGAGAATAAAAGGAAAGGCACTCAGCAGATAAACTCAGATCTAGACGTATCACTCAAACACTTAGCTAACTTTAACATCAGTGTATCTTGTAGGTTGCTCTCCCGATATGATTCTACGTACATTAAAGTTAGGATCTCTGATTTTTAACTTTCAGTTCGTGAATTCACTCTAAGTACGAACATATTTAAACTGAAAAAAAAAATTTATTTAAATAAAAAAGTCATTTACCTAACTACTTATTTTTAAGTTTATTAAGATTATTCCTTAATTAAATTGCCTATCTAAATCCCCTCTAAAACCCAAACGTACGATTATGTATACCTAAGAAATTAACTATTAATCAACCATTTATATATAATAGATATTAAAATATGAAATATACATTTTATATATATATAATATGACTTATTTGATAGTTGATTCTTTTGTGTGTACAAAATATTTTTGATATTTTTAATAAAAATATCAATGTAAGACTATAGCAATTAATAAGTATAGATCACTTTTTATTGAGAAAAAAATATTTTTAACCTAAATTTCAACAAACATTTTAATTTTTTAATAAGGGAAATGATTATAAATTTGAATCATGCTTTTGATAAAATTGTAGAGATTTGAGAAAATGACTACAACTTTCAATAAAATAAAAATATTTTGTATACATTAAAATTAATTATTAAATTAATTATCACATATATATTTTTTATATTAATATATATTTTTGCTAATGATTGATTAATAATTAATTTTTTATATATATACTAAGCAATATCGTAATAATATTAATTGCTGCCTTGACTAAAAAGTGCAAAGAGATATATATTAAAGAATAAATAACTATTTTTAATTGTGAAAAATTTAAGTACTACCAGAATTAACCACCAAAAAAAATTAAACTAATATTATACCTAAAAAAAATAAATTCTGTTTGACAAAATTAAATAAATAAAATTGTCCTATTTTATTATCCACTAATATGCCAAATGGCAAAATTCCAAATAATCATTAATTGTGATGTATACCATTTTTTGTCCTTTGTTAGTGGTCGTATATGCATTATAAATGTCTGAAAAATAATTTATGCTCTTGATGCATGTACATGGACAGAAGCATTGATTTTTTTTTTTTAAATTTAAGTATTGAAAATTCAATCAGCGTCTTATATGTAACGATCTATTGACCAGTGACATATCATGATTTGTTGAGCAGTTACAGACATGTAAATAAAGTTTAAATTTACAATAAATTATTCATTTATCCTTAAAAAATCCAAAAAAGAAATATCAATTATCCGAATCCCAATTATTAGCCTCGTTTTTCCTCACCTTTTTCAATGCTCTAGTCAAAAGCTATCATCAACAAACTGAAAATTTTAAACAAGCTAATCACACTGCTACTTTAAGTCTGATAATAGAGTTGGTGATCATTGATCATTCACCTTTGACCCATACTAACCTATATTTTATCGTATTTGGATCCTCTCGTGCTCTTCTCATGATTTTATACTGTGAAATTGAGTCCCATACATGACTCACTAACAAGGCATTTAATTTAATACAAGAACATGTGTGCTGCTTCACTGAAATCCAAAACATGCCAACATGGGTAAGGTAACACTAAATAATTTCATATAAACTGATCAGGAATGGATGTTCAAAGATAAAGAATGATTACAATCGAAAGCTAACAATAATAGATGCATGGATCCCCCAAAAAGTAAAACCATATGGCAGTTAGTATGGATGGGGAAAAAAATTGTGAGGTGCACATTTGTATTATAGTTTACAACGGGACACAAGTTAGTAAAACAATGATTTAAGATTTAAGGACCATGATTGCAACCCAAATTTGTTAACTCAAGTCAACATTAAGATCATTTCCTCCCAGATGAGGCCGGAGGCAAACACGAACCTCATGCTCTTCCGCTCCTGCCCGAAGTCTTGGCACCATGATCTCAAGCGCAGATCCTGGCCCATCATAGTATGCTTCGATGTTGGCATCTTCGGGAATTCGAGTTGAAAGAGGGATTTCACGGACAAACTCCCCATGAGGGCAGTGCTCTGGCGACGGATCTGTAAGCTTGAATGTCCTATCATTTCTCTTGATAAATTGCTTCCCGGATGTGCTCACACAAGAAACTTTTATGAAACCATGGGTGAGAGTGTTCCTCCAAGAAACTTTCACTCTTGGAAGATCCACAAATGGCAGGCTGATGATAATCAAGTAGCCTTCCTCGTCCTCATATATGGTTTTTGCAGCTGTAACGGGTCCACAAACATTCTTCATCACACCAGTAAAGTCACTCAACCAGCCCGGTTCACTTGGGTGAACAGATATATTTGCAATCCGATCAGATGGAGGATTAATTGGCAAGTAACATTCTTCGTAATTACTATAAAGGAAAAAGTCTTTCCTCTTCTTGCCACTGACAGGAGACAGATCATGGTTGTCACCATTACTGTGGTTAGACAGAGTTGATGATAAATTCAGCCCAGATCCATTAAGCATTTTCTTGGGGTGAGGATTAGGAGTCTTGATTGGATGAGGCAGTCTGTCAAGTTCAAAGTCTGTGTTGGGAAGATTTCTCCACGAGCTGAAATCACTTGCTTCAGGAGAAATCTTGAAATTAAAATCTCGGCCAGTGAGTTCAATCCACCTTTTCTGCTCTTCCTTATCAATGCCTGACAGATTGGGTGATGGAACAACTTCGATACCATGGACGCACTGTGGGTTTGAAAGACCTCTATAATGCTTCCGTTGCATCCTATGGGATCGAACAAAACCCTTCTCAACGCTAAATGGAAACGGGTGCTCCCCTTGGCGAGAGTGCCCATTCATGTAACTCCTCAGCTGCATCTTTCCCAATGCATTTTCAGGCTTCTCCTTGAAAACCCACATGTACATGTTTTCCATGTCATGTTGAACCATAAAGACATCAAGCTTAAGATCAGTTTTGTCAAACCCTGAAATGCCATTGCTGTCCCTTATGACCACGGCCTTTGATTTCTCATGCAACACAGGCTTAAAGTAAAACTTGAAGAAAAACCAAGCACCCCATATGCTATCAATTCGCTTCGAGCACTTCTTGCCAGCTTTAGGAGGGTTGAGAAAAGTCTCGGCCTCGTATCCTTGAGTACTAAGTCCAACATCTAGGATATCACAGGTATCAGAATTCCACAGCTGTGGCGGGGGGCTGCGCTCTGCGGAGAGGGGCAAATTGATATCGGGCGGACGAGAAAGTATAATTTGTGGATTCATCTCCAAATCCAGTTCCTCATGAGAAGATGCACTTGAATCCATGGACAGGAGTGTGGATGGGTGATGACTCTCCATTGACAGAACAGTGAGAAGAGAATCAACCATGTTACCTCAAATTCTTGCTGCTGCTGGATTCAACGTTGCCATTCCATAACACAATTCAACAGAACAATCTTACATACACACCTTCATCATATCAATTCTCCACTATCAAAAACCCAACATTTATAAATCAGATTACAGAATCCTCACACACCCACTTCAGAAAACACACACATTAAAAATCCCAAGTACCAAAAACATTTTTTTTTTCAAACAAAAAATCGAAGCCTAAAAAATTGGTATTTGTTAGGGTTAATAAAAACAAAAACTGGGGCTTTGAAGGAACATTATATCTAACCCTAGACCAAATATCTCCATAAATCCTAAAAAAAGGTATAAAAACTGTATGAAATATGAAACACTATTATATTTCTATAGCATTTTTTTTCCAGAAAAAAAAAATACGAAAATCAATGGTTAGAGAAACCAAAAACAGATACCCAAAAGGAAAATCAACTGGGATCTTTAAAGTGTACCTTAGAGAATAGGCATAAGAAGATAGAGAACCAAAGCCGTTGATGATGCACTTCTCCTACATATCAAATCATATCATCTGCAACCATATGTTACTGATTTTCTAAACCCTAAAATCCCTTCTACACCCAATTAAAAAATTAAAAAGAAAAAACTAGTTTGTTTTTCTTCTCTTTTCCACTCGTCAAAAGAAACGCGGAAGAGGATAGAAGGCAGAAGCAGAAGCCGTGGGGAAGCATCTCACTACTATAGCTACAGCTTTCCTTTCGTGGGTCATGCATTGAACTCGTCGCTACCCCTAACGGGTCGGGTTTCCCGGATTCAATCAACGTTTCAAAACTATCGGATCAGTTTGACCCGGTCCAATCACTTTTCCAATTATAAAAAATGTTAGGGCCCGTTAGAACTACCTCCTTGGACGAAAATTATTTATTTTCAAAACTGTTAATGTAAATTAAAAATTAATCAGCTAATAATAAAAAAATAATCACTGAATCAACTATTATATATTTTTATATATAAATATATATTTTATAATTTATTTTTAATATATATTTTATATTTTAATATATATTTTTTATAATAATTAATTTAGTGACTTATTTTTAGTATATCATAATTAATTTATTTTTAATTAATTTTTATTAACAAAGTTAGAAATTCTCTTTAAAAAATAATAAATTTATAATTTTTTTGAATAAATATAAGTTTAATTATTAATTATAAACATAGATTATTTTGGACCGATTTGATAAAATTTTTATATTTTGAAAGTAGTATGAAAATTAATTTTTAAAAGTTGTAGCATCAATATATTTATCAGTTGGATTTATTATTTATCAATTGCTCCTATAGCATTGTTGGTTATTTTTTATTTTTCTATGAATATTCTAAAAAGGTTCAGATGGGTTAATTTATTTAATTTGGGCTTCCTTATGAAATCAATAATTCATGTCATAAAAAATTATAACAATAGTAAATATAGTACACAGTAAATCAATAACTCACAATAAAAATTGTATAAAGTCAAACTAAATAAAAATAAAGACAAAATTTCATAAAAAAAAAGGACTCATCCTTAAACGCTCCTTGTTAAGTAGAGAATGCTGTACACTTTATTAGTTTATTAAATCTGAACTTTTTATTTATTATATTTTATTTGAATGGTCTGAATTTAAAAAGGCAACATATTAGTCAAGTTAATCATTTTTTTTAATTTAATTTTTTTTTGTAAATTTTAGATATTGGGCTGAAGTCCAAAACAAAAAAATAACATATGAATATTAATTATAAAATGTTTGTACAAAAAATAAATTTTTGGGCTTTAGAATTAAAATAAATAATACATAAGAAATAAGTTAAGAATTCATACACTAAATTCTGAAAAAAATATATATTAGAATTTAAAAAAAATAATATTAAATATATATTATGTATATAATATTAAAATTCAAATAAATTTTATTTTGTGTGGAACAAAATTATAATATTAAATATAAATATAATGATAAAAAAATTTGTGTTATATAAATTGAATTAATATATATATATATATATATATATATATATCAAGTAAAAAGCAAACAAATATATAATAATTTTATTTTGTGCAAAACAAAATTATAACATTAAATATGAAGACAATAATAAAAGATTTTTTATTATATAAATTTAATTAAAAAATATATATACTCACTTAAAAGTATAATTTGTTTTTCTTATTTACACTTTAAATAGAGATAATATTTTTATAATATACTAAAATTAAATTTTATAATTTATTATCTAATAATAAAAAAAATCATACCAAGATGACTATAAAATCTTTGTTAAAGTATTTACTTTTTTCATAAAAAAAAAAATTGAACAATAAGTTGTGTAATGATGCTTTTTGGCTTTATCAGGTAAGAGGATTAACTTACAATGATTTCAAGAAGGCAATGACGGTCATCAGACCAAGCTTAAAGAAAAGCAAGTGAAAAGAGCTGGAGCGCTGGAATGAGGAGTTGGCTCTAATTGAACTTGCTTTTAACTCATCCTCTGGTGCATCATCATGCATGAATGTGCATATAAACCTCTATTTACTTTAACGGAAACAAACATGACAAGGATATCAATTATCATGGTTGGTAGCTAAAATCATGATCTAATCAGGGTGCTCCTAATTTTATAAATGGCTACCCTAAAATGGAATAGATACCATTATTATTTCAAGCTTCATTTGTACATTTGTACAATTTGTAGATCTTTCTAAGAACAATAAATTTGGTTTTTAGGGCTCCAAGGTTGTCCATCCGAGCATATAAACTTTGAAATGATTATAGTTAATTTTATTGTAAACCAAGCCAAAGTATATTAAGCGTATTTTCTTTTGGCAATAAACAACTTTAATACTCGTTGATTCTTTATCTTTAGCATGTGCCTTTTTCCCATTCTTTTTTCGAGGAGCAAGTGTCCATTTAACAAAATTGATCATAAATATTTATTTGTGTTACAAGATGTGATTAAAGTGTTATTTTTAAATTCTATTTGTTCCTTGAGCATTTTTTTTATCGACGTACAATAATTATTTTATAATTTTTAGTATAGGAAATTCTTCTAGCTCAGACCTGTCAACATATCCCATATACAAGGTGGATTAGATTAACCATTAATGCTTCTAGCGAGGTTACGATCTCCTGATTCTATATTGGCAGCTACCTTGCTAAAAACTCAGCTACCATTTTACGTTGTTAAGGAAAATGTACACAAGGCAGAGAAGTGAAAAACACAGATTGGCATGATTCAAACTCACTGTTTCAAAGAAAACATTACTAAATTGTTTCAGCTACAAGAATATAGCCATGATCATCGAAATGAAACTAAAAGGTGGTGTATCACTTCATCTTAGCCTCTGTAAAGAGAACATAGCGGTTAACCCTTGAATCGTACTTGCGAAACTCGAGCTTCTCTGTGAACTGCCTTGACTTCCTCTTCACATAGAAAAATCCAGTCCCAGCAGCAGACACTAATTTTACAAACATTTGAGGCTTCCTCTTCTTGTCCCCCATTCCTTACTCTAAACACAACGAAACCATTTACTTCAGATTTTTTCCCTCCTCTTCAACAATTAAAAATAAGAATTTGATTTTAATGAAATATAAAAGGGATAAGTATGGTTTTGGTCCCAAAGGTTTTCAGCCAGAATCAAAATCGTTCCTCGTCTAATTTTCGATTTAAAATCATCCTTAACATTTTTTTTCGTATTAAAATTGTCCTTTTTTATTTTTTTAGACAAAAATACCCTCACCACTACCAACACAATTACATCCTCCTCCACCACCACCACCAACACCAACACCACCGCCACAACCTCCACCAACACCACCACTAGCACCACCACCACCACCACCACCACCACCAACGCCACCGCCATCCCCTCCCCCCTTTCCCCTTCCCCCTCCCCCTCCCCGCCTTCCTCTGTATCCCCCACCCCCACCCCCACCCCTACCCCGCGTCCCCTCCCCCTCCTCGTCACCCCCTTCCCCACACCCCACATCCCCACCCGTCCCCTCCCCCTCCCCGTCTCCCCTTTCCCCCCACCCCGCGTCCCCACCCGTCCCCTCCCCCTCCCCATTCCCTTCCCCCCACCCCCACCCCTACCCCCACGTCCCCTCCCCCTCCCCATCTTCCCTTCCCCCCACCCCCACCCCCACCTCCACCTCCACCTCCACACAGAGAAGCAGAAACAAAAAATCAACAAATTCAAGCACAAATTTAACACAAGCAGAAACAGAAAGCAAAAAATCAACAAATCAGCAACAATAATATTCCACAACAAATCAGAAATGGGCGGCAGTGCGGCGGCGGGAAGAAGAAGCAGCAGGCGGCGGTGCGGCGGCGGGAATAATAATAATAATAATAATAAGAAGAAGAAGAAGAAGAAGAAGAAGAAGAAGCGGCGGGCGGCAGTGCGGCGGTGGGGTCGGCGGTAAGAAGAAGAAGAAGAAGAAGAAGAAGAAGAAGAAGAAGAAGAAGAAGAAGCGGCGGACAGCGGGCGATGGTGTGGCGGCGGTGCGGCGGCATGGCGTCCTTCTCTCCCCCTCCACCCTCCCCCCTGTCTCCCCCCTCCCCCCCCCCCTTTTCTTTCTTTCTCTCCCCATCTACCCCGCTTCTTTGTATCCCCCTTTCTTTCTTTCTTTTTATATTTATTTTATATTTATTAAAATACCGGTAGTTTAGGAATTAAATTAAAAAATTTATTTAAAAGAACGATTTTAATACGAAAAAAAAAACGTTAAAGATGATTTTAAATCGAAAATTAGACGATGGACGATTTCAATTCTGGCTGAAAACCTTTGGGACCAAAACTATACTTATCCCAATATAAAACAGATTCACACTTGCATTTAATTATATCTAGTCACATCAATAAAAAACAACTATCTTTTACACCTACCATGTGAATGATAATCCAAAAAGAAGATTGTAATTATATGATTGAAAGGTGAAATAATTAATAATGCACACATCTGGTAAAGTCTATTTTATCTTCAGATCCTTTCTTTCCCTCAAAGACCCTAACTCAAGAAGCACTCTTTGGAAATTTGATACAGCAGCAACATAATACCTTTAAATACAATAATTTCCTATGAAATCAATGTACAATAGATAATGAGTTCCACAAGATACCACATCAAATCTGAGTGTCTTGCGGGGAATATCATGAATTTGATTCTGTTTCTATCAAACACAGAGGCAAACGGTAACTAGCAATAATTTCAACAACACAAAATCAATTATTTGATTTACATTCATAAATTCAAATTCAGAAATAAGTCAAATACTTAAATCTCTAAACAGAGCATAAAAGGAATAACCGAAAAAGTAAAATCAGTGCCACTAACCTTCGACGGACAACAGGACGACGAGTGGCGAGACTACGGCAAGCGGCGAGCGGCGAGGGGCTACACGACGGTGAGCTGCTCCAAGCCTCGAACAGAGAAGCCAGCAACGATGAGGACGAAGTACCAAGCTATGAGACAAGGCCTGAGTTCGGGACAGGGGGAAGGACGGAGACGCGGAGGCGCCGACAACCCCGGACGGCGGCGGCAGAACCTTTGAAGAAGCTAGGGTTTAATTTTTGTTTGTGGATTTTTTGAGATCGTGAGAGTGAACAGGGGGGGACTTGAAGCACGACCACAACGCAGCGAACGATGGCAGTTTCTCACTCCCTGCAATGGTGACCCCTGAGCACAATGGACGGCAGCGGCACTGAGTCTCTCCTTACGGCGGTGGCGGATACTATAACAGGGTGGAGAGTTGAGAGACGGAATTGGTTTTTTTTGTCTGTATTAAGTTGTTTGTTGAGTTGAGAGAGGGGATTGGTATTTTTGGTCTGTATTAAGTTGTTTGTTGAGCCCATGATTCAAAAAAAATAATAATAAATAAATTTAATTTACCTGATAACTTTTGATAGTAGGTTACTTTTTAAGGAGTGCTGCACTCTCTACTTTGTCTGGAGTGTACTAGCTTTCGCCTAAAAAAAGAAGCAACATGCATCAAAGAGAAGTAAAAATAAACGAAAAACGTAAAAGAGTATCAAAGAAAAAACTCCATAAAAAAATATAACATCCATCATTGGTTGTAAAGGACTCGTATTTGTTCGTCTTATGGCAATGTCAAAAGGAATGAATCAAATATTGATCTTTTTATTGGTTGGATATTTCTTTGATGTTTTTTTTCTTGAGATCTAGTGTCCTAACTTTGATAGGAAAATGCTAGGTAATGTTTCTATGGTTTGTTGGGGTTGAGAACTTTTGCTGTCCATAAATGATCAGGTTTAACTCTTTATCCCTTTTGATTAGAGACTATCGGAAAAAATGTAAAATAAATTAATAAATATCTATGAGCACTAAATTTATTGTTTTAGTCCATATTTGATCAATACCCTAAACACTAACTACTAAATTCTAAATCATCAACTTTAATAATATACAAATAAGATGCCATGTTAGCTGATATTGATAAAAAAGTATTGGCCTTTAATATTTTTTAATATCCAAATTTATCATTATATTTGTTATTTGTATATATTAAAATTATTTTCAGTTTCATTTACCAAATATAAATATTATGGTTCTAAAATTTAGTTCGAAATGATTAGTTAAATCGATAAAAAACATAATTCAATCTACACTGAAAATAACAGATGTTAAAAATCACTTTTAAATCGAAAAATCGGTCAAAAGCTGATCAATCGAACTAAATCAAAAATCAGCCGAATTTTGAAAAATCTCAAAATGGCGTTCCACTGGAAAGAAACGAAAACAAAATTTAAAAATATTTAAAAAAATTAGTAGAGAAACTCCACTCCAAGTCACTCTCCCTTTGTAATAGAAGAATCTCTGTAATGTCCTCGCTAGCAGAATGGTATAGTAAAAGCGTGATATTTTGGTATAAAGGTGTTACACCCTCTGCTTCTCCTGCCATCATCTTCTAAGCTTGTTCTCTTGTCATGCGGACCTTATGTCGTGCTCGTCGTGTGTGCTTTCAGTCAAACCTCTAGCCATGCTCGCTTCCCGTGCTCGTCATGCTTGCCTCTAATTCCAATGTTGAGCACAAACGAGGATGAAGGTGGCACAAATATAGGCATGAGTGAAGGAGAAGGTTGTGAGGAGGCATGAGAAGTAGAGGAGAGCTGCGGAAGAGTAGGTTGATGCTGCCATAGAAGAAAAGGAGCAACTGAGATTTTGAGTTGCACAACCTCCACTACTTTAATGTTGCTAATGCCAATGCCATAGAGGAATATCTAGAGTTTGTTGTATATATATGTTTCTATTTTAAACTTAGTCCCATATAGAAGGAAATTTTGAAACTTTGAGTCTTTATATATTAATCTAAGGAAGTATATGTCAAAAGAAATCAAAGATGTTGATGGACTCTTATAAATGGAAGTATATCTAAAAAAGTATATAGGGTATCATATAATAAACTTAGCAAAATATCCTATGAACTTTGGTTTAATAAAAAGCCTAGTTTGAATCACTTGAAAGTTTGGAGTTGTTGGATCCTAAGAAAAGAAAAATAGGTTCAAGAACATGTGATGATATGTTTATTGGATATTGTGTGTTTATAGGTTCAAGAAAAATAGTGTATATAAATT
The DNA here is from genome assembly GCF_059453495.1 of Arachis ipaensis. NCBI lineage: Eukaryota > Viridiplantae > Streptophyta > Magnoliopsida > Fabales > Fabaceae > Arachis > Arachis ipaensis. The sequence goes on along the minus strand of NC_142441.1, from coordinate 27,873,442 downwards.
TCCCATTATTAAAAGTTATTCACTTAAATCTAACACCATAATTAAATCTTGTAATGCACATTTTTTTGAGAATATATATCCTAAGGATAAAAGTATTTCTAGCATACATGCCTTGTTAGCTAAAACCTACAAATATTTTTGTGTTTATGTTAGCAAGAGATGCAGTCTCTTGAAAATTCATCAAGTAGATATGCATTGCTAGATCAACTATAAAATTATAATTTATTGCCTTAGAGAAGACAACCACTAAAGCCGAATAGCTAAAAGACATATTAGTAGATATCTCACTATAGAGTAAGACAAAAACATCTATGACTATGATTGTGATAGTCAGGTTGCTATTACTAGAGTAAAAAATAAGATTTATAATGATAAAAGTCGACACATAAAAATGTGGCACAATATTGTAAGACAACTTATTGAAAGTTGTATAATATCCATGGATTTTGTAAGGTAGAAAAAAATTTGATTGATCCTTTGACGAGGCCACTTGCTAGGACACTAGTGAGTGGAACACGGAATGGGATGAGACTGATGCCAATTGAATAAAACTGTATGATTGATATCCAACAATTCTGATTATATCTTCTATGAAGATGGTACAATGTGGTCAGTAAAGTCATACAAATTTTAGGGATATTGTCGGTTCTTTTGTTTACCGTCAAACATATGAGCTGTTTGATGATGAGTTCCTCGCTAGGATATATGACAGTACTAATGCAGTTATAGTACTTTATTGTTTCCACCATTCATTTGAGATGGTTTGTGATGAGATCCATGCCCCAAAATGTGAGGGTGGGAATGTTTACTGTAGTATATCCTTGATGGATAAATACAAAATTAAGAGTGGAGATGAGATTGTCTCCTATGAGTTTGGACATTTAACTCTAGAGCTCTCATGTTATCAGGATGTGGCGCATGGTCGTTAAAAGCGCAAACCACCAGGAACATATTACCTAAGAGAATGTTTTGTGGACTTATAGATATGCTCCAATTGTTATCTCAGAAATATAAGGTTCAAAAAATTTACTCTACCACGCTTTTACAAGGTTGTCACCCACTCGACTTAAGATAAAGTCAAATTCTCTTGGATACTTCATTGATGCAAAATATTCTTAGTCTCTTTTTTTTTTAGATTTCTCTGAGTTTGAAACATGTGGAGGATTGTTGTATATATATGTTTGTGTTTTAAACTTAGTCTCACATAAAAAAGAATTTTAAAACCTTGAGTCTTTATATATTAATCCAAGAAAGTTATGCCAAAAGAAATTAAAGATACTAATGGACTCTCACACAAGGATTGGACTTGATTTTGATCTTCTTAGATTTCTTTATATATTAACACACATACAATTATCTTTTCTTTCGTGCTCTCTCCCAAACACAGAATTATTAGCAAGCTTTTACTTGTAATAAATAATTTTTTAATTAAGAAGAAGAACGAGATTGTGCTGCTCCAAGTATTTCAAGAATATTAGTATGGATTGTATTCTTGATTATCTACGTCTAATCTTAAAAGATTTTTGTCGAAGTCATTCCACCTAAGGGTAGGACAGTAATAAATTCTTAAGGATAGTGCCTAGCACGATTTGTGGCAAACTCGTTCTAATATTCTTTTAATTTATTTGTCTATAAAATTTTATTTATATTTAAAGTAGTTACAATATTATTTTAAAAGTCTATTTTTTAACAGAATTAAATTTAATTAATGGCATTTGGACATCAAGGCTAAGTTTAGGACCAAGAACCAAACAAGCTTTTTCTAATTTTGTATCTACTTAGTTTTTTTAGTATTTACTTTTTTTTGTTATAAACTAGTATATGTTCTCGTACACAGGATAATTAATAAAAGGTTTAATTATTTTGTTGGTCCTTGTAGTTTTGTGAAATTTTCAATTAGGTCCCTATACTTTTTTTTTCCTTTTAATTAAATCCTTGCACCAAATTTTTTTTAATTGGATCCCTATATTTTTTTTCTTTTTAATTGAGTTTCTGCACCAATTTTTTTTTAACTGGGTCCCTATACAATTAAACTAATTACTGGTAAGAGGGACCTAATTGAAAAAAAAAATTAATGCAAGGACCTAATTAAAAGGAAAAAAGTATAGGGACCTTGATAAGTCCATATTTTCTGTTATATTTTAGCTTCATTTGGATGGATTCTAGCATATGAACTCACACTTAAGCACCAAAATAGCATACTTTTGTGTTTTGTCCCCAATTTGACCCTAAATGTGAAAACATGCAATTTTGTGCTTGAAATGAGCAATTTAATTGCACTTTTATTCTATTTGATGCCATGACATGTTTGTTGAGTGATTTCAGGTCAATTAGGCAAGAATGGATAGCCAAAAATGGAAGAAAGCATGTACAAGGGAGACAACATGAAGAAAACAAGGAAAAGCACACATAGCGAAGTGTGCATGCGCACAAGTAAGTATGCGTGCGCACAAGCACCTGTGCGTATGCACAGGTCCCTGCATGTGATTTCGTTAATGAAACATGTGCTACGCAAATTTTGGAGGCTTTTGGCCCATTTTGGAAGGCTTGGATGCTGATTTTGGAGTGCTATATGAAGGGAATTCAACACATATGAGGGCATGCATTATAGGAGCTCACTTAGATAGTTTTAGAGAGTAATTAGGAGTAGGAGTAGGAGTAGTGTAGCATTGCTCTCTTAGGGTTTCATTTTCATTTTTCATTGTAGCATTTTATAGCAAGCTTAATTTTGAATTTTGATCATCTTTAATTGTAAGTACTCTTTAATTCCTCTTTAATTACATTGTCTTTATCTTCAATTTCCTTTGGTTCAAGTCACTTGTTCATAATTGCAATTTTGTGTTTCTTGAAGTTTTTATCAATGAATTTTATGTTTCATGCTTCCTTTATATTTGATTGCTTGTTTATATTTGGTTTTGTTGATAGTTGGTTATAGTTTGCTATTTTTTCTTGTAATTTTTCATGTTTTACTTTTATGTACACAAGGTGTTTGTGAAAATGCCAATTATGAGTTTTGAGTAGATTTTCACACCTTGGCTTGGGATTTGAGTTCCTAGGATACTAGAGTCATAATGTCCGACATTTAGTGGTAATTCTTGGGGAGTTAGTTGACTCTTGTTTTCATTGAAGCTAGCCTCTTATCAACTAGTTTGGTAAGTTGGTTAGTACTTATGGATTAAGGTCAATTATGCTTGCTTGACTTACTCCTCGATGTTTGGGGTTAACTAAGCGAGACTAACTCATGATAATTACCATAGTTGTGGTTATGGCAATGATAGAATTCCTTGGACTCTCATTCCCAGGTCAAGGCTCTTTCTTGCATTTATAGTATTTTCACTAGTTTTGATCTCATATTTTCTTTACTTGCATGAATTACAATTTTGATCATTCCTTAGTTCTTTGATTTCTTAGTTCCTTTAATCTTTTGTTCTTTGATTCAAAACCCCTTTTTTCTCCTCACAACCAAAAGAATAGCACTTCCAATTGCATCCTAGGGAGAACGACCCGAGATTTTATTACTCTCGGTTATTTTGTATTGGATTTAATATTTGATCGTGAGAATTCATTGTTGGTTTGGACTATGCTACCAACGAATTGTTTCAATTAATTCTAAACCATGCAAGAATTCTCTTCCGTTAAATTTGGCGCCGTTGCTGGGGAATGCAATTGGTGTTATATCTTTTGGTTGTTGTGAATATGCTAATAGTATAAATAGCACTTTTTGGTTGTTTGTTTGCTTTTGTTAATAGATTTTGTTTGCATTTTCTTTATGACTTTTTCACACCATTACCACAATGCACCCTAATGGAACCGAAACACTTACCTTTCTAGTCACCAATTCTATAGACCATCACCTCACTACATACAAGACCCTTACCTTCATGAGTTTGATTGTCAACCTTCATCACCTCAATTTTCATCTTCACATATGGATCAAGCCACACAAGAAGTACTTTTCGTGCTCATTCAAAAACAACAAGAGTTCCGGAAGAAGCAAGAGTAAGTCATGTCTATAGTAGCGGAAACTCTTGACCGGTTAGTGATAAACCACTATTTTATGGTTTATCTTGTGCTCAATTGAGTGGATTTTATCAACTCTTTACCCACTTATTCATACTATTTGTATGGTTTTACATTTGCCTTCCTAATTATGTGCTTTGATTGAAAACATGCTTCTTTGGACTTATAATTGCTAATATTAATCCTCTCTTATTACCATTAGATGCCTTGATATGTGTGTTAAGTGCTTTCAGAGATTATAGGGCAGGAATGGCTCAGAGGATGGAAAGGAAGCATGCAAAAGTGGAAGGAATACAAGAAGTTGGAGAAATTGCTAAGCTGTCCAGCCTGACCTCTTCGCACTCAAATGGCTATAACTTTAGCTACAGAGGTCCAAACGACGCGATTCCAGTTGCGTTGGAAAGCTAACGTCTGGGGCTTCGATTTGATATATAATATGCTATGGCTTCTCTGACGCTAGGCGACGCGACCGCGTGCTCCATGCGACCGCGTCGCAGTGACGGAAATCCAGCGTGATTGAATTCGAGACCAGCGAATTTTGGGCTGTTTCTGACCCAGTTCTCGGCCCAGAAAACACAAATTAGAGGCTATAAAGTGGAGGAACGCATCCATTCATAATCAGGCTTTCACAATTCACAATTTTAGGAGTAGATGTAGTTTTTAGAGAGAGAGGTTCTCTCCTCTCTCTTAGGATTAGGATTTAGGACTTCTCTTAGTTTTAGGAGTGACTCTCAATCCCAGGTTCAATGTTCTTTTTATTTATTTCTCCAATTTAATTTGTATGTCAGATTTAAGTTCTTTTGTGAATGCAATTCGAGGTATTTTCAGACTTAATTTTGCTTTGCTTTATTTATATGAATGCTTTTAATTTAATTTAGATATTTTCCCTTTTGGTCTTGGTTAAGAAATCAGTAACTCAGGATTTATCCAACTCAATAGCATAATTGATAATTGTTATCTTGCTAATTGAATTGATCTTCAATAATCCCAATCTTTTCTTAGGAATTAACTAGGGTTCAAAGATCTAACTAATTAGTCGCTTGACCTTCCCTTGTTATAGCAAAGGTTAACTAAGTGGAATTAAGATTCAGTTTTCATCATCATTGATAAGGATAACTAGACTGGACTTCCAATTTCTTATACCTTGCCAAGAGATTTTATTATTATTACTTTATTTTACTTGTCATTTAAATATACATGTGCCCATTGCCCAAACTCAACATTCCCCAGAAAACTCATAACCAATAATAAATACACCTCCCTGCAATTCCTTGAGAAGATGACCCGAGGTTTAAATACTCGGTTATCAATTTTAAAGGGGTTTGTTACTTGTGACAACCAAAACGTTTGTATGAAAGGACTTTTGAAGGTTTAGAAACTATACTTGCAACGAGGATTTATCCGCAAATTTCTTGACCACGCAAAAGTTCTCTCATCAGTTAGCCTCATTGCATTCATGCCATGAGCAAGAAATTCTAATGGATGAATGTGTAGAACCAAGTGAAAAGTGTGGAGTGAGCGAAGAATTGCAAAATCAAGTAGAAGACATCAATTTTTCATGTTTTACTTTTATGCACACAAGGTGTTTGTGAAAATGCCAATTATGAGTTTTGAGTAGATTTTCACACCTTGACTTGGGATTTGAGTTCCTAGGATACTAGAGTCATAATGTCCGACATTTAGTGGTAATTCTTGGGGAGTTAGTTGACTCTTGTTTCCATTGAAGCTAGCCTCTTATCAACTAGTTTGGTAAGTTAGTTAGGACTTATTGATTAAGGTCAATTATGCTTGCTTGACTTACTCCTCGATGTTTGGGGTTAACTAAGCGAGACTAACTCATGATAATTACCATAGTTGTGGTTATGGCGATGATAGGATTCCTTGGACTCCCATTCCCAAGTCAAGGCTCTTTCTTGCATTTATAGCATTTTCACTAGTTTTGATCTCATCTTTTCTTTACTTGCATGAATTACAATTTTGATCATTCCTTAATTCTTTGATTTCTTAGTTCCTTTAATCTTTTGTTCTTTGATTCAAAACCCCTTTTTGCTCCTCACAACCAAAAGAATAGCACTTCCAATTGCATCCTAGGGATAACGACCCGATGTTTCATTACTCTCGGTTATTTTGTATTGGATTTAATATTTGATCATGAGAATTCATTATTGGTTTGGACTATGCTACCAACGAATTGTTTCAATTGATTCTAAACCATGCAAGAATTCTCTTCCGTCAGACCTAATTGAAAATTTCGCGAAACTATAGGGACCAACAGAGTAATTAAACCTTAATAAAAATATATTAAATCTTTTATTAAAGAAGATTAAATAAAAAATATATATAATAATTATTACTATAAATATTTTATAAAGTTATAATTAAAATCAAAGTTTAACAATTTTAAATGTTGAAAATATTAAAAATAATTGTTATTTATCTTAACTAATTTGGGTTGGTTGAGTAGTCATCTCACTCGTTCACTTAAGCAAGTATTAATAAAGTTTCAAATCCCGCCTTGTATATGTAACAATTCATTAGCTAGCGGTAGATCCTTAATAAATAGAGCTTCAATCTGTGATAAATTAGTTCTCAGTCTGTTGAGTTAGAAAATACAGTGAAAAAAATAGTATTTGTCTTGAAAGTAGAATAATTCTTATCGATAGCAATATTTATAGAGATTTGTCTTTGTTAAAATTTAACTGTGGTAGCATTATTTGTTGGGCATCATATTCATTCATAAAGTTAAAACAATATGATCACGTTGTTACAGGTTAAAACTTCATATTTTATAACATGATTTTCAAGTTTCCAAACTTATAGACTTATTATGTCATTACAAAAATTATTAAATTGATTAATATTAGTAATATTACCAAAATACCGTCGTTGAGTATTAGTTTGTGTGAAAAGAAATTATAATAACTTTTGTTACTTAATATATAATTTATTCTATTGAAAAATAAATTATTATTCATAGATTGAAAAATACATTTTTTTTTATTTTTTACACCATTTTATTTGGCAATAATTATCATTAAAGAAAAATGAATGACTACATTATTTTATAATATGATGTATAAAATAATTTTTTATTTTGAAACTAATTCTAGTTAGTGAGATAGAATTCAAAATATTTTTTAGTGAGATAAAATTTAAAATATTTTTTACACAAATTTAAATTTAAATTCATAATTGATTAACAACTCATTTTTTTATTTTAATAAAAAATTAGTTAGGTACAGAATATTCGGTATTTAAAAATTTTAATTATTTAAATTTTAATTACTAAAAATTGGGTTAAAAATTAATTATAATTTAATAGTCGATAATACATACATACATATTAGTACGCAAATAATAATATCTAATGTATAGTTTATTTATTTTTTTGACTGGACTAATATATAATTTATTGAAGATTGACTTATTGTTCAAAATTTTTTTATAAACTTTGTAGTATGTGAAAATAGTGATTTTATCTTTTAATATTATTTAAAAAATTATTCATAATTTTTTATTATGTAATTAACTTAATTAATAACCTTTTGAGGAGTGCTAGGGGCAGTAAGTTTTGTGATTTGTAGCCATTAATTAGCCATCATTGGTGTTTTTAAGGGTATGAGATTTCATCCAATGGTATGAGATTACTCACTTTTCTTTTGCTGGTTAAGTGCTGGCCAGATTTTAATAAAAGTGCTAGCCCTTTAGACTTTCTCTAACTTTTATTATTGCTTTTCTACCAAAAAAATCATGTTTATATATATATATATATATATATATATATATATATATATATATAATTTTAATATTAATAAATAAGTAGGTATTTATACTATTATACTTATTGTTTTAGATAATGACTTAAGTTATTTATTTCGTATGTTAAATAATATAAATTATATTTTATATATTAAATTCATTAATTTACCCGTATTAAGAAAAAAAATTATGTAATAAATCATATGTTATAAAGATTAGTTGATTTATATATAAATCATCTTTAAAAAACTAAACAAAATTATTATATATAATAATTCTTGATATATATATATATATATATATATATATTAAAATGATCTATTTTAATTATGTAAGTGACTATTATTTAATTTTTTATTACGTTAGCAAATAATATTTAAAACTAAAAAAATAGATAATTAGAATTTTTTTTAATTTTATTGAAAAATCTCTTCTAAATATATCCAATTTTTATATATTAAATATTATTTAGGGTTAAGTACGATTTTTTCCTTAAGGTATAAGCCAAATTTTTTTTCGTCCCCAACCTTTTTTTGCATACAAAATCGTCCCTAAGGTTTAACTTGGTTTTAAAATCATTCTTACCTTAGGGACCAAAATCGTACGGAGGTGGTGGCAAAAGCAGAGATAGAGGTGGATCTTAGACAACTTCTTCTTTTTCTTTTCTTTTCCCTTCTTCTTCTTCCATTCTCCCTTTCCAGGAGTAGAAATACTCTCTTTCTCTTATTTTTCTTTTTTTTTTATTTTATAATTTTTTGTTATGGGTAATTTGGTTCAAAATTTTAAGATTTAAGTAAAAAGGACTATTTTAAAACATGGTTTTAAATCTTAGGGACAATTTTGTATGCAAATAAGGTTGGGAACGAAAACAATTTTTGGCCTAAACCTTAGGGATCAAAATCGTACTTAACTCTAATATTTAATAGTTTAGTATTTGTTACAACAATGACTCAAAACATTAACTCAAGTGAGCAAGATCAATCTAGGTCTATTGTTAGGATTCCAAATCCGAATTAAGCTCATTATCTCAAGACCCAATACAGATGAAGTCCACGTGTCTCATCTCAAATTGGCTCAAATTGAATTTCTGTTGTTAGTTAGATATGATAATGGATACTCGTGTAGGCGCGGTAGAATCCCTTTCTGGTCCCTCGATTATGTTTAAAAAAATGTTGCCCATCTCCTCTCCATCTTTGTTGTAAGTCCCTATTTAATTATCCCGTTAAGAAATATAGATACCCATAGTTATGTACGGATATTCTTTGAAAATTTTTGAAAAAATTAACAAAAAAAATCATAATATAATAATCATAAAATAATCAATTCAATATAATTCAACACAATTCATAATATATTCTTTGTAAAAAATAACATTTCAAAAGAAAAAAAAATATAAAAACATCTTCCAACATAATAACTGTAACACCCTAACTTTTAGCACCTCATGATCGTACCAAAAGTAAGGCGTTACTAACTTAATTCTTTTTATTATCTATTTAATATTGAGCTTTTATGCATAAATCTATCGATGGTTTTACTAACACTTATAACTTCTCAAACAAGAACAAACAACACATATTCACATACTTAATATTAATAATACACTGTAGTATTACATACAAAAGTAATTACAGAACCTACCCCTCTGAATAAAACTCTAACTAGCAAGGCGAGGGAAAAATAAATTCTAACAACTCAACTAATAAACATATTCCTCTGTGCTCCCGCAGCTTCACAATAAGCCTTCGCACCTGTAGCTAAAAGGGGGTGGAAATAGGGGGTAAGAACTGGGGAGTTCTTAGTAGGGTCGGGGTGTATAGTTATATTCATTTTATATATACTTGGTCAGCAACAACAGTCGACAGAGTACCATCCAATTCAACAATTATAGAACATAGAATCTAATCACAAGCACACACAATCATAGAAAATACAATCACAAACAAATATGCGCAAACAAATATGATGCATGTCTAGTCCTGTATAGGCCATGAGCTCATGTGTCGGTTTGTTGCCCGATTCTCAACACTAGTCATGAGATAAGCGTTTCATACCACCATCTTTATCTCAGTTAACGTCCCCTCCATGAGCGTTACGCTTCACCGTCCTCATTGAGCTATCCTTATAGTATCAAGTGAGTGTTACGCATCGCCGTCTTCACTAGACACTTGGCACTAAGGTCCAACATCACTCAATTTCTTTTCAATCTTCACTCTCTACTCTACTGTGGTAGAGATCTCTTTAATTAATACCTTCTTTTCTATCTGCTCTACTGTGGCAGATGTTCATTAAAATCTTTTCGGTCACTACTCTCTGCTCTTCTATGACAGAGATCCCTTTACTTAATACATCCTTCTCGTCACTGCTCTTTGCTCTTCTGTGGCAGAAATTCTTTTACTTAATACATCCTTCTCTTTTTGTTCTTTTTCTTTTCTTTTTTTCTCATCTTTCTCTTTTATTTTCTTACTTCTTTTCTTTCTCTCTTCTTTTCTTCAATCTTTTAATTCTTTATCATAATTTAATTTCACATTCTTTCCTCGCCTTTCTCTAGTGTCTTATGAAAAAGAATCATAAAATTCTTAAATCAACTGCATCATCTAAAACTTTTAAGAATTCTTCTGTTTGCTCTTCTCTGACTTAAATATTCTTAATAAGATGATAACAATAATATAAATAAGATAATTTAAATGGTAAATAAATAATATTTATAGCTTTTCTTTAAAAAATTTAGTTTCGTAAAGCTTTTATTCTTAAATTTTTATTATCTACGTTTTACACTTCAAACTTTTAAATATTTCATTTTTAACCAAACATTTTTATAAAATTATATTTGAAACCTCACTTATCTCAATATTTATAAAAGCAACCCGAAACTTTTACAAAATACCCATTTTTATCCCTATACTTTATTTATTACCCAAAATACCCGAAAACTTATATAATTACAAATAGTACCTCGATTTTTATATACAAATACAATGTTACCCTTCAAAAATAAAATTTAATTACTAATCTTTCTTTTATAGCAAAACCGAAACCCTTAACCTTTTTCTCTTAAAATATTACTTGTGCTTTAATCCGTTCTCGAGTTTTTCAATTACCGATTCTTCGTAACTTTTAAATTTAATCTCTTGGCCATCACACCTCACCAATTTATACTTTATTCTCAACAATATCCAGCCCAAAAATCACCACAACAGTTCAGTCCCTGCTGGTTTTATCATAGCCAAGCCATGAACTTTACAAATACATCAATATATTACAGAAATTCATCATAAATTCAATCAATAACCAATAACAACATCAAATCACTTATTCAATACAAATTTAATCGTTGAGAATTTACTGAGATCCTACTTCCGTGCGAAATCAAAATACTCGAAGCTCTGGAAAGGCTTTTCAACCGAGCTGCTGAAGAAAAAAACGTCAGAAATCGTCTATACCTCCTAAAACTTTAATTGGCCGAACTCAAGAAGAAGAGGAGCTACGTCACCGTCAATTTCTACCGAATAAAACTGACACCAACACATAGAGAAAGAAAATACAAACACTTTTATCGGATTAGATTTTTTATTAAAATTACAGATAGTAAAAAATTAAAATCAGAAATCATGGAGGTGTCACGGTTCTTCTTCAAAGGCACTCGGTCTCTCTCAATTTCATTCCCTTTCCAAATTCAATCGGTGATGATAATGAATGATTATAAACCACGTTCCAGATTATAAGGGAATGGTTATATCTGAATGGTTACATGCCATGTTCCCTTATATATATATAATAATAATAATAATAATAATAATAGGATAATTCTTTTATCTTTTTTAAAATATATCATTATTTAATTTTTAAAAATTCGAAATGTTATATAATAACATAACATAATTTTTTGGGACAAGATTGAGCGAATAGTGACAGACTTAAGAGATAGAGAAAGTGAGTTAGATAGAGAAAGAGAGAGTTGCAAAATCGAGACTAAGAATGAGTATAGAAAAAAAAAACAGGTTCGAATTGGAGACAGAAATTAGAGTTACTAAATTCAAGATATATATATAATTTTATATTCGCATGGATTAAATAGGTTCCGCCACTACAAAAAACAGGATTAAAACGGTGGTTATTTTGAAAATTATGCTATTATTACCAAAAATGGCGTCTCCAAGAAACGCCGTTATTCTGGGCGCCATTCCGGTTATTACAGCGATTTTTAGAAAACCGCCACAATTACCTGTGGATAATACAACAGTTTTTTAGGGTTAAAATGGCGGTTTGTAACCACCATTATTTCGAAAGGAGAACCCATTGATACTAAATGTAGAAAATCTCTTGGCATATCGTGATGGACCCTTGCTAAGTATCTCAAATCCTCGTGCACAATATTCATAATGTCTGGGTTCATAAGCTATTATGATAGAAAAACATATTAGTTATTATATCCACAAATACTGCTCAATATTAGCAAAAAATTATCACTTTTCTATTTACCTGCGTAGGAATCAAGTAACAAAATCTTTATTGACTCTTTTCTATCTCTACATTTGAAGGCCTTCTACCTTTAGATCGTCTTTGTACAAAATTTCTGAAGTCACTGTCAGATATGAAAGTTTAACTTTAACTAAACAACTATTTTCAAGTAAATAAAAAATATGTACGCAAATCCTTAAGTACGGTTTGACATATGGCCAATTTAGAACTACATAGCGATGTGCTTGTTTTTTTTCCATAGGTGACAACTCAAATACTGTGAAAGCTCCCTTATAGATACCCATTTGTGGAAAAAGCGAATCAACATGTGTTCTGTAATTACCATCCGGACGATCATCAACATGTGGTGGCCTATTAAATCTTGTCTCAATCCCTTCTAAGTATCGAGAGCAAAATGTAAGAGCTTCTTCAACCACATATCCCTCAGTTATAGAACCTTCTGATTTAGCTTTGTTTCGTACATATGACTTCAAATGTCATAAATACCCAGTTTGTATAATTGGCTTTAGTAAGCAAGATATAACTAAGTGACAGGTTAAATGATCAATGATTGAAAAGAGATATTTACCTCTCAATAGGATACATCCACCTATAGTGTACTGGTTATCCAAGTTTTGCTTCATCAACTAGATGACAGGTTAAATGAACCATGATTGTAAAGAAATAAGGAGGGAACAACATTTCTAAATGACAAAGGGTAAGGATTATTCGAGTTTGGAGTTTCTCAAGTTCTGTAAGACTTAAGCTTTTAGAGCACAACTATTGAAAGAATGAAGACAACTCTATTAGCACTGCATTATCTGGTAGCACATTACGTATGGCAATGGGTAATAGTTGCTGCATAAGGACGTGGCAATCATGGCTCTTCAATCCAGAGAGCTTTCTTTGCTTCAAGTCAACACACCGAAAAATATTACTCGAGAGATCATTTGGTACTCTAATATTCTTTATAGTATGCAATAATATATCTTTCATGGAATTTGACATTGTGAACAAAGATGGATGATATCTCCCATTTTCATCTGGCCATAAATCTTTCTTTATACCCATTTCTTTAAGATCCTTATGAGCTTTGAGATTATCCTTTGACCTTCCAGTCTCATTGAGCAAAGTGTATAACACATTGTCGCAAATATTCTTTTCAATGTGCATAACATCTAGATTGTGGCGCAATAAGTTAGACTCCCAATAAGAAAGATAAAAAAATATGCTTTTCTTCCTCCACATTCCCGATTCATCATCTTCTTCAACAAATTTTTGCCGAGTCCTCTTATCTTTACTTGCCTGTAGTTCCTTCCTAAATGAAACATTGATGCCTTCAAGTTGTTCCAATATTTCTGACCCTGTTAGTATTGTTGGGGGATCCCTCAACTCAACTTTTTCATTAAATTTTGCACGACTTAGCCTAAACTTATGACCCCTTTCTAAGAAACAGCGATGCCCCAAAAAATACTATTTTTCACCATGCTTTAATCTATATGAATCAGTGTTGAAGTTACATGTGGGACAAGCATATTTACTGTGTACGTTCCACCCAGATAAGTTACCAAGGCCTGTAAAATCACTAATTGTCCACATTAATGCTGCCCGCAATGTAAACATTTCATTCTTGAACCTATCTAATGTTTGAATACCATCATACCACAACTCTTTTAACTCTTTGATAAGAGGTTGTAAGTATACGTCTATGTTGTTCTCCGGCATTTTCTCTCCGGGAATAATCATTGACAAGATAAGTGATGTTGGCTTCATGCACTCCCATGGAGGTCGATTGTATGGAATAAGCACCACTGGCCAAACGCTATAGTTTGTACGCATAGCTCCAAAGGGGTTGAATCCATCAACTGCAAGACCAAGACGTACATTTCGAGGATCTTCGGTAAACCTATCATGAAGTAAATCGAATGTCTTCCAAGGTTCAGAATTCCACGGATGCCTCATCTTCGAATCTTTCTTTTCTGCCAAAGCATGCCATCGCATTGATTGAGTAGTCTTAGAACACATGAATAATCGTTGAAGTCTCAGTTTTAGTGAAAAGTATTGCAAGATCTTTGCCGGTTTCTTTTTTTTAGCTTCGCTCCATTTAGATGTCTTGCATCTTTTGCATTCTTGCAAATCTTCATCCTCCCCAATATAACATGCAGTCATTAGGGCAAGTATTTATCTTGGTATAATTAAGTCCTAATTTGTTTATGGTTTTCTTAACCTCATAGAATGTATTTGAAATCTTGGCATTTCCAAAAGCATCTTTTATTAACTTGAGGATTTCAGTCATGGCTTTGTTGCTTATTCTGTATAAGCAATTTATGTGATATAGACTAACCAAGAAAGATAGTTTTGAATACTTTGTGTACCCTTCATACAATTGTTCATTACCATCTTCCAACAACTTGTAAAATTCTACATTTTTTTCATTGTGCTCTTCATTTTTTGCATTGTCTCCATCTCCATCTTCTATGTTGTCTTCATCTCCATCTCCATCTTCATTCAAGTCAAGTCCAGCAACTCCAAACATGTCATTGAGCATTGTTACCATTGGATGTTGAGATGTCGAATCATCTTGTACAATATGACCAATTTGATGAGCTTGTGACCTAAGTCCAACTGCTTCTTTACCATGCCAATACCAAACTTTGTAGTTTTTTGGAAATGGTTTGACTATTAAATGTTCAAAAACTTTCTCTCTTGTTTGCCACTTGCCAAAATCACACACCGGACAAGGGCATTTAATCTTACGACCCTCGAGAAATCGTTGCTCAAAAGCAAAATTCAAAAACTTGTTTAGACCATCTTTATACTCATGCGTGGTTCGTGGTTTTCTAATCCATGACTTATCGATTGACATGACTAAGAGGGACTATAAATAGGGATTTTAAAAAATCTATTCATTAAAAGTCTACATATATTCTAAATGCAAGAAAATTATTCTTGTATGTGCAAATTAGACATTAAACAAATGCTTAAATAGTATTCTAAAAGAAACTATAAAAAATTATAATTACCTCTTTTAAATAATAATTTTGTCGCAGTAATAGTGGCTTTGTGAATTTTTCCTTTTCAAATAGTTGTCTATATGCAATTAATTTTTTTCTACAAGATAAAAAAGGACAAAAATAAATAGTCTCAAATTATAATTTATAAAAAATTAAATGAAACAAATGAGATAAATAACTACTCTATTTATTAAATATATCTATGCAGACCCCACCAAACAACGGCTCATAGAGCAGCCACTTGTAATCAAATGAGATAAGCTCAATTAATCTATGTGAGTGATTCCTAATGCATGTGAGAAACAGGCCATTACGGGTAAATAATTATTATGGCCGAGTTCAATGAGTTGTGCCCTGTGAAGAATGCACTATGAATTATGGCTCAATCTCATCATCTGTATGGGCTTCACATTAGTTATTTAAATTTGCTACTCTAATCACCTGAATAAAAATCACAGAACTTGTCTCGATATAATAATGTACTACTATATGAAAATAACCAATCGAGATGCAGAAATTTTTAGTCAGAATTTATATTAAGAGTTGTACTATTACCATTTGATATTAAAAGTTTATATTTAAATCATTATTACTATATAAATGCTATACTACATCAATATCAGATTTTAGTTGGTATAAATGCTATACTACATCAATATCTTATGCATGCAAAATGGGTTGTAGGAAGGGGAACAAGGCCTTAATAACAATGCAGCAGAAGGGTTGTGGATCTAATGGGCTTTATCTTCTTTTTCGGTTAACAGGCTATCCCTCAAGTAGACCAAAAACTAAAAAAAGTAATAACCTCGGTGTTATACATGACCCAAAAACAAAAAATAATGTAGAGATTAATAGCATGATTTATGACCCACAAAGAAAAAGAGTTAGATTATGACCAAAGAGGCAAAGGTAGATAAGCAATTCTCAACTCTATTTTCTTTCTGGATAATATTTTCGACCTTTTAGAAATGTTTCCGTTTTATTATCGGATGTCTCCGAAGTTAGAAAAAGGAAAAAAAGTTTCATTATTAGAAGTTGTCATAATTCTTTTCTCTGAAAAGTGGAAACAATACACGCATATCACGTTACTCACTTACTCTAACTAATATTTTTTAGACAAAAAAAAGTCATTTTAGACAGAAATAATGATTCTGCAACGTTTCTTGTTTCTTAATATATAATATTAAATTTAAATATTGGCTATAGTGATTAAAAGTTGAACTGTTATATTATATTCTATAAAGTCATTTTCAGCCTATCCCAAAAAAAGAAAAAGAAAACCAATGCTACCTGAAATGGAATTTTGAACTTTGAAAGGTAAGAGAAGAAAAACAAGAAAAAGGATGCTGGGAGGAAAACAGCTACAGATTAAAGAAAGACATGGATGCTGAGATAGAGGCATTAAAATTTAATAAAAGTTAACATTCCTTGCATGCTAATAAACAACGAAGAATATCGGCTTCTGATTCGTTACCTCCATCTCTAACAATACTTATATGATATCCTTCCATGAACATAATACAACTATTATTATCCGCAAAATCAGTTAAGACTAATTAAACCAGTTATTAATT
This sequence comes from Arachis ipaensis, assembly GCF_059453495.1. Lineage (NCBI taxonomy): Eukaryota > Viridiplantae > Streptophyta > Magnoliopsida > Fabales > Fabaceae > Arachis > Arachis ipaensis. The sequence continues at coordinate 27,856,614 of NC_142441.1, read as the reverse complement.
CCAGCATGCTCAACGAATGAAGAACAATTAAAATTTAGATATAAGGTAACATCAAATTATGGCATATGAAACAGATCTTAATTATCGAAAATATGCTTAATGAAAATTGGGAAACCAAGTTTAACATGAGAATAAATACAGAATTAGAGATATACAGGATGCCAAAGCAATACAATAAATAGAACATTACCTGACGATGCCAAAGCACAAAGTAAAAAGGCAGAGCGAGTGGTGCAGGATGAAACAGATCTGGTGGCATATAGATTGGCTATAGGGTAAAACAAAAACAAGCCTATAATTGTGCTTCTACTAAGGCCGCTTAGTATACGAAGAGCTAACCCCCACCCACCAATAAATAAATATAGTTAACAAAGGTGTTCAAACCTATAGATGGAACTCCATATGTCTCAAAAAGAAGTTCACGCATTTTACTTCGAGACTGAACTGGGTTGCACACGTATTCTGTGATCAGGACAGGATGATCAATCTGCTCCGGCATTACAACATAGAAATAAGAGTAGTGAGATAAAATAATTTAAAAACTAGAATTGTGAAGAAAAGAAAAAAACTGTATTTGCATCAGCAGTATAGGCACCAAGAATTAAACATGAATGTTTTGGAAAGAAAAATAAACACTACTTCACATAAGGCCATACCTCTGATCCATTTGATTCAATAAACGATATTATTACCTGCATTAATTCAATAAACGACCAGCACTTAAGAAGAAAAGAAATAATTTTTAAATATAAACAAGACACATAAATAGCACCGAAGCACTCTGGCACCTTCAACTAAAAAAGACACATAAAGGGAATAAATAGCACCGCAAATCTTCAATCAAGGTCATCCACAGTCAATGGTTAATCTCAACAAATTAGCAAGAAATTCCTTCACTGAATAAATTATAACAATACCTCTTTATCCAGTCCTTCAATTGCTGTTCCCTGTAACTTCACCCTCTAGCAACCTGAAGGATTAAAAACAGCTCCTGTCATAAACTAAATATAGCTCCTATCATAAATAAGAAGTGGTCTTCAGGTAGTTGAAAACAAATGGAATCAAAGAGACTCACTTACTAGTTTATCATGCACGCAGAAGATAACTATAATGCCTGCACTCTATTCCCAAAGAATTTTCGCAGTGTAAGCACAGAGAATAGAATTAGATACAAAATCAGATCGAACATATCAAGTTGGAAGGCTGGTCATTGGTGAGAACAAAATAAGTAAATCTTGAATCTTGACCACTGAATAATAAATACTAATATAATAACTGGTGCACGGAATTGTGATCACACTTTTCACAACTCTGGTACAACTAACCAGCAAGTGCACTGGGTCGTCCAAGTAATAAAACCTTACGCGAGTAAGGGTCGATTCCACAGAGATTGTCAGCTTGAAACAAGCTATGGTTATCCTGTAAATCTTAGTCAGGCGGATTCAAATGGTTATGAGGTTTTGATAATTAAAAGATAAATAAAACATAAAATAAAATAAGATACTTATGTAATTCATTGGTGGAAATTTCAGATAAGCGTTTGGAGATGCTTTGTTGCTTCTGAACCTCTGCTTTCCTATTGTCTTCATCCAATCATGCGTGCTCCCTTCCATGGCAAGCTGTATGTTGGTGGATCACAGTTGTCAATGGCTACCATCTGTCCTCTCAGTGAAAATGGTCCAGATACGGTTTCTGTACGGCTAATCAATTGTCAGATTTCTCGTCTCAGATGAAAAATACCAGGCACAACGACCGCACGGCTAATCATCTATCGGTTCTCACTTGTGTCAGAATAGGATCTCTCTATCCTTTTGCACACTGTCACTGCGCCCAACGTTCATAAGTTTGAAGCTCGTCATAGTCATCCTGTCCCAGATCCTACTCGGAATACCACAGACAAGGTTTAGACTTTTCGGATCTCAAGAATGCTGCCAATTGGTTCTAGCCTCTACCACGAAGGTTCTAATTTCACGGATTCGAATGCTCTGTTGTTAGGAGAGACAAGTCAAATCCGTGGATCAGAGACCCAAGAGACTATACTCCGGCTGTCGTCCAATGACTACGTTGAACATCATGTAGACCGCTTGTGGTTGTCAGGCACGCGGATCTTGGCTAAGCGAGCAACGAAGATAGTGGATGACTGTCACGGGTCACCCCTTCATTCTGACTTAACTGAATTAAGTACGTGAGTATATCTTGGAGAAGAAGTAAGCGTGAATTGAAAGAGAAATAATAGTACTTGCATTAATTCATGAAGAACAGCAGAGCTCCGCACCTTAATCTATGAGGTGTAGAAACTCCACCGTTAGAAAATACATAAGAGAAAATAGCCTAGGCATGGCCGTGTGGCCAGCCAAGCATGAAGTTGATAAAAGATGATTAAAGTCCGAATACAATAGGAAAGACTAGTATTTATACTAAACTAGTTACCAAGGATTACAGAAATTGAGTAACTAAGTGCAGATAGTGCAGAAATTCACTTCCGGAGCCCACTTGGTGTGTGCTTGGGCTGAGCATTGAGCTTTACACGTGCATAGGCCTTTTCTAGAGTTAAACGCCAGCTTGGATGCCAGTTTGGGCGTTTAACTCCAGTTCTGGTGCCAGTTCTGGCGTTTTACGCCAGAAAAGGGTCTCTGGCTGGCGTTTAAACGCCAGTTTGGGCCATCAAATCTTGGGCAAAGTATGGACTATTATACATTGTTGGAAAGCCCAAGATGTCTACTTTCCAACGCAATTAAGAGCGCGCTAATTGGGCTTCTGTATCTCCAGAAAATCCACTTCGAGTGCAGGAGGGTCAGAATCCAACAGCATCTGCAGTCCTTTCTCAGCCTCTGAATCAGACTTTTGCTCAGGTCCCTCAATTTCAGCCAGAAAATACTTGAAATTACAGAAAAATGCACAAACTCATAGTAAAGTCCAAAAATGTGATTTTTGCATTAAAACTAATAAAAATATAATAAAAAGTAACTAAAACATACTAAAAACTACCTAAAAATAATGCCAAAAAGCGTATAAATTATCCGCTCATCACAACACCAAACTTAAATTGTTGCTTGTCCCCAAGAAACTAAAAATAAAATAGGATAAAAAGAAGTGAAAATACAATAAATTTCAAAATATCAATGAAGTTTAGTTCCAATTAGATGAGCGGGACTAGTAGCGTTTTGCTTCTAAACAGTTTTGGCATCTCACTTTATCCTTTGCAGTTCAGAATGATTGGCATCCATAGGAACTCAGAAATTAGATAGTGTTATTGATTCTCCTAGTTTAGTATGTTGATTCTTTAACACAGCTACTTTATGAGTCTTGGCCGTGACCCTAAGCATTTTGTTTTCCAGTATTACCACCGAATACATGAATGCCACAGACACATAACTGGGTGAATCTTTCCAAATTGTGACTCAGCTATGCTAGAGTCCCCAGTTAGAGGTGCCCAGAGTTCTTAAGCACACTCTTTTTGCTTTGGATCACGACTTTAACCACTCAGTCTCAAGCTTTTCACTTGGACCTTCATGACACAAGCACATGGTTAGGGACAGCTTAATTTAGCCGCTTAGGCCAGGATTTTATTCCTTTGGGCCCTCCTATCCATTAATGCTCAAAGCCTTGGATCCTTTTTACCCTTGCCTTTTGGTTTAAAGAGCTATTGGCTTTTTCTGCTTGCTTTTTTTTTTCTTTCTCTTTTTTTCTTTATTTTTTGCCATTTTTTTTCCGCAAGCTTTGTGTTTTTCACTGCTTTTTCTTGCTTCAAGAATCAATTTTATGATTTTTCAAATTATCAATAACATTTCTCTTTTTTCATTATTCTTTCAAGAGCCAACAATTTTAACATTCATAAACTTCACTATAAAAAATATGCACTGTTCCAGCATTCATTCAGAAAACAAAAAGTATTGCCACTAATTAAACTATTTTCGAGATAGAATTCGAAATTCATGTACTTCTTTTTCTTTTTCAGAAAACATTTTTCATTTAAGAAAGGTGAAAGATTCATGGAACATTCATAGCTTTAAGACATAGACACTAAATACTAATGATCATGTAATGAAGACACAAACATAGTCAAAACATAAAGCAAAAAAAAATTGAAAACAGAAAAGAAAATAAACAAGGAGATTAAAGAACGGGTCCACCTTAGTGATGGTGGCTTCTTCTTTCTCTTGAAGAACCAATGGAGTTCTTGAGCTCCTCTATGTCTCTTCCTTGCCTTTGTTGCTCCATGTTGGAACTCAATTCTCCTAAAGAGGTGTTGAGTTGCTCACAATAGTTGTGTGGAGGGAAATGCATCCCTTGAGACATCTCAGAGATTTCTTGATGAGGAATTTCCTCATGCTCTTGTTGAGGTCCATGAGTGGGCTCTCTTGTTTGCTCCATCCTCTTTCTAATGATGGGATTTTGAGATGAATCTCTCCATCTCCCATGAATCGGAGTTGGAAGCAACTGCCTTCCCTTTCCTCTTCCTAGAGGTTTCTCCGGCCTTAGGTGCCATTAGTGGTTATGAAAAGAAAAAAGCTGAGCTTTTCCACACCAAACTTAAAAGCTTTGCTTATCCTCGAGCAAAATAAGATAGAAGGGAGTAGAAGAAGAATGATGTAATTAATTTTGAAAACTTATTACTGTATACAAGAAAAATTAAAAAGAGTTGAAAAGAATTTGAAAAGATATGTAAGTTTTGAAAACGTTTTGGAAGGAATTGAAAAGAATTGAAAAAGAATTAAAAAGAATTGGAAAGATTATTAATTTTTGAAAATAGAAATTGAAAGATGAACGTTTAAAATATGTTTAATGTAAAAAAATTATGAATTAAAATAGGAAAAATTGAAAAAAATTTGAATCGGAAACAAAATTACCTCCCTTGAGTCATCCTGGCATTAAACGCCCAGAATGCTATCCATTCTGGTGTTTAACGCCCACTTGACTGCCTCTTTGGGCGTTTAACGCCCAGCCAGATACCCTAGCTGGCGTTAAACGCCAAGAATCCTTCTTTACTGGGCATTTTTCTGAACGCCCAGGATGCTGGCATTTCTGGCATTAAACGCCCAGAATGCTGCCTGCATGGGAGTTAAACGCCCATTCTGCTATCCTTATTGGTGTTTAAATGCCAGTAAGCCTGTCCTCCAAGGTGTGCTATTTTTTATTCCACTTTAATTCTGCAGCTGTTTTCATGACTCCACATGATCATCAACCTAAAGAAAACATAAAATAACAATGGAAAATGAACTGAAAAAGTAATTAACATAGATAAATAAGATTGGGTTGTCTCCCAATAAGCGCTTCTTTAATGTCAATAGCTTGACAGTGAGCTCTTAGAGAGCTTCACAGACACTCAAAGCATGATGGTGGCCTCCCAACACCAAACTTAGAGTTTAAATATGGGGGCTCTACTTGACTCCGTATTGAGAGAAGCTTTTCATGCTTCCTCTCCATGGTTACAGAGGAAGATCCTTGAGCCTTAAACATAAGGTAGTCCTCATTCAGTTGCAGGACTAACTCTCCTTTGTCCACATCAATCACAGCTCTTGCTGTGGCTAGGAAGGGCCTTCCAAGGATGATGCATTCATCCTCATCCTTCCCAGTGTCTAGGATTATGAAGTCAGCAGGGATCTAAAAGCCTTCAACCTTCACTAAGACATCCTCTACAAGTCCATAAGCCTGTTTCATTGATTTGTCTGTCATCTCTAGTGAGATTCTTGTAGCTTGTACCTCAAAGATCCCTAGTTTCTCCATTACAGAGAGTGGCATGAGGTTTATACCTGATCCCAGGTCACACAGAGCTTTCTCAAAGTTCATGGTGCCTATGGTACAAGGATTTAAGAACCTTCCAGGATCAGGTTTCTTCTGAGGTAATTTCTGCTGAACCAAGGCATTCAGTTCCTTAATGAGAAATGGAGGTCCATCCTCCCAAGTCTCATTACCAAATAGCTTGGCATTCAGTTTCATGATTGCTCCAAGATATCGAGCAACTTGCTCTTCAACAATATCTTCATCCTCTTCAGAGGAAGAATACTCATCAGAGCTCATGAATGGCAACAGTAAGTTCAGTGGAATCTCTATGGTCTATATATGAGCCTCAGATTCCTTTGGTTCCTCAATAGGAAACTCCTTATTGGTTAGTGGACGTCCAGCAAGGTCTTCCTCACTGGAAATCACTGCCTTTTTACTCTCTCTAGGTTCGGCCACTATGGATATATTGATGGCCTTGCACTCTCTCTTTGGATTCTCTTCTGTATTGCTTGGGAGGGTACTAGGAGGAGTTTCAGTAACTCTTTTACTCAACTGACCCACTTGTGCCTCTAGATTTCTGATGGAGGACCATGTTTCAGTCATGAAACTGAGAGTGGTTTTAGATAGATCAGAGACTATGGTTGCTAAGTCAGAGATGCTCTGCTTAGAATTCTCTGTCTGTTTCTGAGAAGATGATGGAAAAGGTTTGCTATTGCCAAACCGAATTCTCCCACCATTATTATTATTGAAGCCTTGATTAGGCTTCTGCTGATCCTTCCATGAGAAATTAGGATGATTCTTCCATGAAGGATTGTAAGTGTTTCCATAGGATTCTCCCATGTAATTCACTTCTTCCATTCCAGGACTCTCAGGATCATAAGCTTTTCCTTCAGAGGAAGCTTCTTTAGTATTGCCGGATGCAGCTTGCATTCCAGTCAGATTCTGAGAAATCATATTGAATTTCTGAGTCAATATTTTATTCTGAGCCAATATGGCATTCAGAGTATCAATCTCAAGAACTCCTTTCTTCTGAATCATCCCATTATTCACAGGATTTCTTTCAGAAGTATACATGAACTAGTTATTTGTAACCATTTCAATGAGTTCCTGGGCTTCTGCAGGTGTTTTCTTCAGATGAAGAGATCCACCAGTAGAGTGGTCCAATGACATCTTGGACAATTCAGACAGACCATCATAGAATATACATAAAATGCTCCATTCTAAAAGCATGTCAGAAGGACACCTTCTGATCAATTGCTTGTATCTTTCCCAAGCTTCGTAGAGGGATTCACCTTCTTTCTGTCTGAAGGTTTGGACTTCCACTCTAAGCTTGCTCATCTTTTGAGGTGGAAAGAATTTGGATAAGAAAGCATTAACCAACTTTTCCCAAGAGTTCAGGCTTTCTTTAGGTTGTGAGTCCAACCATATCCTAGCTCTGTCTCTTACAGTAAAGGGGAAAAGCAGAAGTCTGTAGACCTCGGGATTAACCTCATTGGTCTTAACAGTGTCACAGATTTGCAAGAATTTAGCTAAGAACTGATGAGGATCTTCCAATAGAAGTCCGTGAAACTTGCAATTCTGCTGCATTAGAGAAACTAATTGAGGCTTAAGCTCAAAGTTGTTTGCTCCAATTGCAGGAATTGAGATGCTTCTTCCATAGAAGTTGGAAGTTGGTGCAGTAAAGTCACCAAGCATCTTCATTACATCTCCACCATTGTTGTTGGGTTCGGTTGCCATGTCTGCTTCTTTTTCAAAATTTTCTACAAGGTCCTCTCTGGAGTGTTGTGCTTTAGCTTCTCTTAGCTTCCTCTTCAGAGTCCTTTCAGGTTCAGGATCAGTTTCAACAAGAATTTTCTTATCCTTGTTCCTGCTCATATGAAAAAGAAGAGAACAAAGAGAGAATGGGAATCCTCTATGTCACAGTATAGAGATTCCTTTATGTGAGTATAAGAATAGAAAAATAGAAGAATGAGAAGAGAGAGGAGATGAGTAATTCGAACAGAGAGAAGAGAGAGGGGCTCGAATTATGAGTAGAAGAGAAGTGTTAGTGATTAAATAAAACAAATAAAAAAAGGATGAGAGAGAGAGTATTTGAATTTTAAGAAGAGGGAAAATAAAAATATTTTTATTTTTATTTAATTAATTAAGTTAGTTTTGAAAATATTAAAAGAAATAAAATAAAATTAGAATTTAAAACAATTAGTTAATTAAAAAGAATTTTGAAAAAGTGGTTAGTGATTTTCGAAAATTAGAAGTGGAAAAGTAGTTAGGTGGTTTTGAAAAAGATAAGAAATAGTAGGCTTTTTTAAAACTAAAACAAACAAGTTAAGTAGTTAGTTGAGAAAGATTTGAGAATAAATTTTGAAAAGATAAGAAGTTAGAAAAAGATTTTGAAATTAAAATTTTAAAAAGATATGATTGAAATTTATTTTGAAAAAGAATTGAAAAAGAAATTAAAAATATTTGATTTTTAAAATTAAAGTTGATGACTTGACTAACAAGAAATTAAAAGATATGATTCTAGAATTTAAAGATTGAACCTTTCTTAACAAGAAAGTAACAAACTTGAAATTTTTGAATCAAAACATTAATTGTTAGTAAAGTTTTCGAAAATATGAAATAAAAGTAAGAAAAAGATTTTGAAAAATTAGTTTTAAAATTTTTGAAAATCATAAAAAAAATGTAAAAGTATTGATTTTGAAAAAGATTTGAAAAGATAAAGTTTTTAAATTGAAATTTTGACTTGACTAACAAGAAACAACTAAATTTTAAAAGTTTTTAACTAAGTCAACTCAAAATTTCGAAAATTATGAGAAGAATAAGGAAAAGATATTTTTTTTGACTTTTGAATATTTTAATGAGGAGAGAGAAAAATAACAAAATGGAACAAAACATAAAAATTTAAGATCAAAACAAATAATGCATGCAAGAACACTTTAAATGTCAAGATGAACACCAAGAACACTTTGAAGATCATGATGAACATCAAGAACATATTTTTGAAAATTTTTAAGAAAAGAAAGATATGCAAGACACCAAACTTAGAAATTTTTAATGTCTAGACACTATGAACTCGAAAATGCATATGAAAAACAACAAAAAACACAAAACAAGAAAATCACAAGATTAAACAAAGAAAATCATCAAGAACAACTTGAAGATCAAGAAAGAACACATGATGAATTTTCGAAAATTTAAGAAAAATTAAAAACATGCAATTGACACCAAACTTAAAATTTGACACAAGACTCAAACAAGAAACATAAATTTTTTTTTGAAAATAAAAAAATAAAAAGCTTAAATATAAAATAAAATTACCCAATCTAAGCAACAAGATGAACCGTCAGTTGTTCAAACTCAAACAATCCCCGGCAACGGCGCCAAAAACATGGTGCACGGAATTGTGATCACACTTTTCACAACTCTGGTACAACTAACCAGCAAGTGCACTGGGTCGTCCAAGTAATAAAACCTTACGCGAGTAAGGGTCGATCCCACAGAGATTGTCGGCTTGAAGCAAGCTATGGTTATCCTGCAAATCTTAGTCAGGCGGATTCAAATGGTTATAAGGTTTTGATAATTAAAAGATAAATAAAACATAAAATAAAATAAGATACTTATGTAATTCATTGGTGGGAATTTCAGATAAGCGTTTGGAGATGCTTTGTTGCTTCTGAACCTCTGCTTTCCTATTGTCTTCATCCAATCATGCATGCTCCCTTCCATGGCAAGCTGTATGTTGGTGGATCACCGTTGTCAATGGCTACCATCTGTTCTCTCAGTGAAAATAGTCCAGGTACGGTTTCTGTATGGCTAATCAACTGTCAGATTTCTCATCTCGGAAGAAAAATACCAGGCACAGTTACCGCACGGCTAATCATCTGTCGGTTCTCACTTGTGTCGGAATAGGATCTCTCTATCCTTTTGCACACTGTCACTGCGCCCAACATTCGTGAGTTTGAAGCTCGTCACAGTCATCCCGTCCCAGATCCTACTTGGAATACCACGGACAAGGTTTAGACTTTTCAGATCTCAGGAATGCTGCCAATTGGTTCTAGCCTCTACCACGAAGGTTCTTATCTCACATATTCGAATGCTCTGTTGTTAGGAGAGACAAGTCAAATCCGTGGATCAGAGATCCAAGAGACTATACTCCGGCTGTCGTCCAATGACTACGTTGAACATCATGTAGACCGCTTGTGGTTGCTAGGCACGCGGATCTTGGCTAAGCGAGTAACAAAGATAGTGGGTGATTGTCACGGGTCACCCCTTCATTCTAACTTAACTGAATTAAGTACAAGAGTACATCTTGGAGAAGAAGTAAGCGTGAATTGAAAGAGAAACAATAGTACTTGTATTAATTCATGAAGAACAGCAGAGCTCCGCACCTTAATCTATGAGGTGTAGAAACTCCACCGTTGGAAAATACATAAGAGAAAATAGCCTAGGCTTGGCCGTGTGGCCAGCCAAGCATGAAGTTGATAAAAGATGATTAAAGTCCGAATACAATAGGAAAGACTAGTATTTATACTAAACTAGTTACTAAGGATTACAGAAATTGAGTAACTAAGTGCAGATAGTGCAGAATTTCACTTCTGGGGCCCACTTGGTGTGTGCTTGGGTTGAGCATTGAAAGCTTTTTCATGCTTAGGCTTTTCCTGAATTTAAACGCCAGCTTTGGTACTAGTTTGGGCGTTTAACTCCAATTCTGGTGCCAGTTTGAGCGTTTAACTCCAATTCTGGTGCCAGTTTGGGCGTTTTACGCCAAGATATTTTAGGCTGACTTTGAACGCCAGTTTGGACCATCAAATCTCGGGCAAAGTATAAACTATTATATATTGCTGGAAAGCCCAGGATGTCTAATTTCCAACGCAATTGATAGCGCGCTAATTGGGCTTCTGTAGCTCCAGAAAATCCACTTCGAGTGCAGGAGGGTCAGAATCCAACAGCATCTGCAGTCCTTTCTCAGCCTCGGAATCAGTCTTTTGCTCAGGTCCCTCAATTTCAGCCAAAAAATACCTGAAATTATAGAAAAACACACAAACTTATAGTAAAGTCCAAAAATATGGTTTTTGCATAAAAAACTAATAAAAATATAATAAAAAGTAACTAAAACATACTAAGAACTACCTAAAAATAATGCCAAAAAGCGTATAAATTATCCGCTCATCAATAACACATAAAGTTATGCAACTATTTTAAGTTACCATACAGCTTTTTAAATAACTTCTGTAATATTCACTATCCATAAATAATTCAATGACCAAGATTTTCCTCCTCTCAAGCAACATAAACATAACTCTCACCTTCAATGCATTAGGAAGTCGACCTTTGTGTTGAACTTTGCTATGTTTCAAATTGAAGGCAAACCAAACCAAGAAAAACAAATAAATTACAAAGGAGTTAGAACTTAGAACTTAGAACTTACTTCTGGTAGGTAGAGCCAACAACCATTAAGCCAGTAGTGTCAGCTAGTTGTTCCAATTCCCTCAAAAATTCTTCTCCCAAACACATCCTCATTAGTTAAAATTATTTGTTATAAGAAAAAAACAATCATATAACTAAGAATTTTATTAGTTAAAATTATGAATTCAAAAAATATATGTTGAAAAATCAAAGATAATTATATTTTTACATAATACTTGTCTAGTAATTTTTATGAGTAATCACTTTAAATACCCCGTCACCAATCACTCAATCAGACAATCACCATGCTACCTCAACCGCAAATCACATAGAGCAGAAGCTGCTAAAGACATTGGAACGAGATCTGAGATTGGGGCGAGAAAGAGAGAGAGGAGGGGGCAAGCTTACGAAAATAACCTCGCCGGCTTTGGAAGGAGTGTCGACAGCAGATGTGAGGAAGGAAGATCCAAGATCCAAGATCTGATATTATTGACTGGTTGAACACAAGACCCGATTGGCGTCAATCACCCCCGCATCAATGTCAATTGAATGCTTCAACACAAGACTCGAGCACGGAGCTGCAGAGAAACAAAACCCCCCAAAAATCAGTAACAAAAATAATTTTGAAACCATAACCCGAGCAAAAACGAAGAAATTAGTAATTTCAGTTTCGGTTTCGTCTTCTATAAAGAACTTGAGAGGGAGAGGTACCTAGAGAAATCGTAACCGGCGGAGAGAGGAGAAGCCGAAAGGAAAGAACGGCGTTGTCGGAGAGCTTCTTTACACGGAGGAGACGAAGGAGAGAGAGAAGGGAGATCGAGAGCGCCGTATTGATGTGTTTCATTTAATGAGCTAGGGTTGCAGTTCTTTTGTTTTATATACATGTGAAAACGGCGGTTCAAAACCGCGATAATCACCAGAACCGCCACCAAACACAAAGTTAATTATGGCAGCAACCAAAAATGGCATAATATCCGGATATTACGGCGGTTCTTTAAAACCGCCGTAAAATCAATGCCATTTTAAACTCTTTTTTTTTTGTAGTGCACGGAGAGGGTACTTATGTCCCCATCTATTTCACGTAGACAGATCCTCACCTCTGAAGATTTCATAGGTCTTCATTTAGTCCCAAATTACAAGTAATTTCCGCGAAGATTCATTTGACTATTTTTTTTATTATTCCTTGCTAGTATTCGTTGGTTCGTGACGTGGAGCTACTCAGTCACTTAGTAAATTCCTAGATAACCAAAGACCAAGTTATATCATTATCATAAAGTCACATGTATCATCGTTATAACAATATCAATCGAAGATAAATGGTTAAATACTAAATGAGTCATATATATATATATATATATATATATATATATATATATATATATATATATATATATATATGACTAATATCACATATTATAACTTGTGAAATCATATTATAAAATATTAAAAAATTACTAGTTGATTCAAAAGATTTTGTATTTAGAAATTTGTCTATATTCTATGATTAATAACTTATGAAATTACATATATATTATTTTCTTATATGTATTTTATTTTATTTTATAGAAACTTATGCTTTTTTTCATATCGACAATGTTAGTGGCTATAGAGAGACTCTTACTATTAAATAAAATTATAGAGAAATTAAAAACAAAATTAGTTGATATTTTTCTAATAATTCATTCAATTTTTAATTTAAATTAAAATTAAATTATATATTCAATTTATATTTATTTGTTTATCTTAATAATTATTTATAATAGATAATATATTTAAGAATGTTTTGAAAAAAATAGTTCAATTTTATACAATTGAAAGATAACTATAAAACTAAGACTAAGATGAAGTGAAATATAATAAACATATCAAAAGTAAAAGTTAAATAAATAACTAAAAATACAGTAAAGAAAACAACTAAAATAAGTAAAAATAAGCAGAAAAGACTATGTGTGTAGTTGATAAAAAATATACTGTAAAAAGAATTTAGTATAAATCAATGAATATAAAAGATGAAAGACAAAAATCAAGATATGTTCCCATTAAAAAAATTCAAGAAAAATATTATGAAGAAGAACCTATTAATTAAATTCTAAAAAAATTACAGAAAATTTAAAATATTAATAAATAAAATAGTAATACCCATAAAAACTATTGATCAAATACATAAAAAAAAAGTATAAAATAAAGGTTTAATTATTCTGTTGGCCCTATATTTTTACGAAATTTTCAATTAGGTCCCCATACTTTTTTTTTCTTTTAATTGGTTCCCTGTACTAAGTTTTTTTTTTCAATTAGGTCCCTCTTGATAGTAATTAGCTTAATTGTATAGGGACTCAACTAAAAAAAAATTTTGGTGCAGGGACTCAAATAAAAGAAAAAAAAGTGTAGGGACTCAATTAAAAAAAATTTGGTGCAATGACTCAATTGAAAAGAAAAAAAGTATAGGGATCTAATTAAAAATTTTACGAAACTATAGACTAATAGAGTAATTAAACCTAAAATAAAATCATAAAAAATTTTGATGAAATAAAGATAAACAAAATCAAAAAATACAAAAATTATAACTGAAGCACAAAAGAAAGAGAGAAAAAGAAAGTATAAAGTATAAAAGTATATTCTAATTTCAAATAATAGGAGACAATTTTAAATTAGATTCATTTATTTTATTTTCTTGTTCATTATTTATTAAATAATTTAATATTTATTTGTATTAAATCAAATAATTAATATGATTGATTATTTATATTTAATGTTATTTATACTTAATGTTATTCATTTTAATGATATAACTAAAATATATTAAAACGTCAAGAATAAAATTAAAACTAAATATTAAAGATAAAATTAAAAAAAAATTACACTCACTATCTTACAATTTTTTTTTAAATCAAAATCACATTTATACATATTTAAAACATATCACTTTAACACAATAATATTTTTCAGGGTAAAACACTATAATAAGCCAAAAAGAATGAAATTTTACACAAAAAAGTCAAATGAAAAAATGGTTCATGAATCCACCAATACACATTACTATATAGTTCGAATCAGGTTCATTCGAACTCTATTCATACATAATTTGAATCATGTTAATTCGAATTACACTCACACACGCTGCACATAGTAATTCGAATTGGCTAGATTCGAATTACTCATGATTTAATTTTGCCATTTTTTATTAAAAAATTAATAATTTAAAAAATAAAAAATATATATTTTATTTCATGCATTAAAAAAAAGCTAACAAAATATTTTATTATGAGAATTCTTTAAAATATTAATGAGCTATCAATTTGAATTTCATACAATACTCTTTTGCGCATTTTTAATAGCTCATGAATATTTTTTTATAAATTTTTTAAATAAATTTATTTAAATTATACCACAAAAAAATATTTTATTCTATACAAAATAATTTTAAAAAATGACTTAAAAGATGTTAGAAGTATTATAAAAATTTGTAATGTCCTAATGACTTAGGACATTAAAGAAATACTCTACATAGTCAATAATAATTTAGAAATTAAAAAAAATATAGTTATAACCAGTATTTACCTAAATTACTAGAATATTACAAACTTTTATAGTATTCCTAACATTCTTTTAAGCCATTTTTTTTAAAATTATTTTGCTTAGAATAAAGGGCATTTTAAGCCATTTTAAACCATTTTTCATGCAAAACAATTTAAAAAAAATAGCTTGAAAAATATTAGGAGTACTATAAAAGTTTGTAAAGTAATTTAGGTAAATACTGGTTATAGCTATATTTTTTTTTAATTTCTAAATTATTATTGACTATGTAGAGTATTTCTTTAATGTCCTAAGTCATTAGGACATTACAAATTTTTATAGTATTTCTAACATCTTTTAAGCCATTTTTTAAAATTATTTTGTATAGAATAAAATATTTTTTTGTGGTATAATTTAAATAAATTTATTTAAAAAATTTATAAAAAAATATTCATGAGCTATTAAAAATGCGCAAAAGAGTATTATATGAAATTCAAATTGATAGTTCATTAATATTTTAAAGAAGTCTCATAATAAAATATTTTATTAGCTTTTTTTTAATGCATGAAATAAAATATATATTTTTTAATTTTTAAATTATTAATTTTTAATAAAAAAAAGGGCAGAATTAACTCATGAGTAATTTAAATTTAGCCAATTCGAATTACTATGTGCAGCGTGTGTGAGTGTAATTCGAATCAGCATGATTCGAATTAGTGTGTGTGCGCGTTTGTATATAATTCGAATCAACATGATTCGAATTATGTGTGAATAGAGTTCGAATGAACCTGATTCGAACTATAAAGTAATGTGCATTGGTGGATTCATGAACCAGTTTTTCATTTGACTTATTTGTGTAAAATTTCATTCTCCTTGGCTTATTATAGTGTTAAAATTAAAAAAATAATAAATACTACATATATTTGTTAGTAAAGTATATAAAAATATTTTTTGAAACGTATTACTTTTATTATATAAAAATAACTTGAATAACTTTAAATATGATTATAATAATTAACTAAGATTATATATTCTTTATTAATTTATCTCTAATAATATATTTAATAATGTGGTAATTTTTGTATTTGAAAAACTTTTAATTATAATAAAAATATAAGATATAGTACAAAAAAAAAGCTAAAATATTATATTTGTATTAAAAGAAAAGTATACTTTTTGTTCATTGGATTATAAATATAAATTAGAGAAATTTAACCAAAAAATTTAAATGTCCTTATTTTTAAACAGCATAATTTAATATTTTTTTAAATTTCTATACTAATTATATATGTTAATTCTCCTAACTTTGTTAGTCTATGCCCTCCCTCTCCCAACAAATTTTATCACCAATTCGAAAATCCAAAAATTTTATTATTTGTACACAGGCTTTTTTTCAATTGTTGTTTTTCTATGTTATTTTTAATTAAATTTATTTAGTCGTATCAATTTTTTCTCATAAGTTTTATTGGCTTTAACTAACTACATTGTCTATACTAACTAATTCTATTAAGAGATTGATTTTCATTGTTTTTATGATCTATTAAAGTTAAAAATTTGATTAATAATAAAAATATTTAATATACATAAACTGATATTCAAATAATCAAAAAATTACTATTTATTTATAAGATATAGCTTAACTTTGCATATTATTGAGTATGACAAACTTTTAACATGTAGTATTAAATCAAAATAAAGAATTTTTAAATAAAAATTATACTTTTTTGTTGAGTCCAATAATACATGTAAGTTCTTTTATTGTATTTGTTTTTCATAAAATAATTATAATATATAAACTAATTTCATAATCACAATAATTGTAGTTTCAAAATATGGTTAAACAAATAAAAATTAGAACTAAAAAAAGAAAGCTTCAAAATATAAACTATTTTTAATCTCTAAAAGATAGATATCTAACCCTATTGCTAGAAATTTTAGATTATGCCATATAAATTTTTTCTTTATATCACCAAATATTTTCAACTTATTTATATAAATAACGTCAATAACATGAAGAAGGAAGAATAAAAATAAAAAAATTTAATTATAATAGCACCTAAAAAATTAGTTCTAAATTTAATCTAGACAAAAGAAAAATAAAAATTTTATATATAGTAAAATAAAGGGTAAAGTATACTTTTTGTTCTTGAAGTTTGACAAAAGTTTTAAAAATACTCCAAGTTTTATTTTGTTTCAATTTTGTCCCAAAAATTTTCAATTTGCATCAAATACACCTTTGATGGCTAATTTTTCAAAAAATTTAAGACCGATTCAACAGCAATTTCATAAGAACAATCCCTCAACATAAATAAATTAATCATAATTTTCATGTATTATTGTTAGATTGGTCTTAAATTTTTTGAAAATTTAGCCGTCGAGGGTATATTTGATGCAAATAGAAATTTTTTCGGACAAAATTGAAACAAAATAAAATTTATGAGTATTTTTAAAACTTTTGGCAAACTTCAAAGGTAAAAAGTATACTTTATCCTAAAATAAAAGTAAATATTGTATAAATTGTATGAAGAATATAAAGAATAACAAAAATATAAAACAAAATAAAAATACAAAATATAAAAGAAGAAGAAATATTATTATTACCTTTTAATTGAAAGAAACGAAAGACCTACAAAACTTACAAAATAAAAATACTAAATATAGTTTAGTGGAATGAATTAAAAATTAAAATTAATATAAAAATGAATAAAATATTTCAAATAATTTTATACAGATGAAATTCTTTTCTATTTTAACGAATCCTGATTTTTTTAGGAGTAAAATATCAAAATTAATTGGAAAAAATAAGAAATAAAATCATATAAAGTGTTAAAGAGTAATGTTAGAACTTAGAAGATAAAAAATATAAAATATAAAAAAATAAATAAAAAAATAAAACACAATATTATTTGAACATTCTAAAGAGGGAAAGAAAATAAAATAATTATTTAAAAAAAATAAAAGATATGAGGAGTGTTAAATAGTAAATGAAAACCTACTAGAAAATTGTTTATTACAGATGGATTTATAGACAGATTTGGTCTATTACAAAAAAATTTTTGGTTACCGACGGATTTTAGGCATTGGTAAAAGCCTCGTCGAAAATTATTTACCAACGGATTTTTTCATCGGTAATTTACCGATAGATTTGCCTTTGTTATCGACAGATTTTCCTTCGATAATCATTCCCTCCATTTCGCTAAAAATGCCAGATTTTTTGATAAATTTTTTCTCACTAACTAGCGTCAAACTTTCTGACAAATTTTCTATCGGTAACTAGAGTCAAATTTTTTCAATTGATTTTTTGTCAGTAATTGGAGCATGAAAAATCATTCACAACCCTGGATACAGATGAAATTTCTGTCGGTAATTATTTCCCACAAAAGACACTAATTTTTCCAACAGAATTATTGATAGATTCTCTTTTCCGTTATGCTTATTCACTTTTTTTTTTGTTTTTGACGAAAATTTTCTCCCAAAATCTGTCTGTATTTTTGTGGGATAAAATCTGTCAGAATTATTCGTCTAAAATAAGTAGTTTTCTAGTATTGTTCTGAAAGATGTTATTGACAAAATAATCCCTGAATGATTTGAAAATGCGACAATAATAACTAATAATTATTATATTTTTTGTAAGTGACAAAAAACTTTTGTGTTTAGCAAATGGCTTATCCATTTTATTTGAATTTTTGTGATAATATTTGAATAAATATTTAGAAGATGTAAAAAAAAAAATTCAGAGCAAAATTTGATTTCTAGATTTTTTTTTCAAAAAAAAGTGATAATTCACAATAAAAAAACTTTTTAAAGAAATTTACTTGACAAAAAAATCAAATTTTAAGGATGAAAAGATCTTATTTATCTAATAATGATTGCAAAAATTTGTATCGAAATCTGATCTCTAAAGTTTTTTTTAGAATATATATTTAATATTTGATTTTTTTGTCACGTTTTTAAATATTTTGGGAGCTTTGTTAGTATCTTTTGGGATTCTTTTTATCAACGAGATAAACTTTTAGATACCATTTTAGTAGTTTACTCTTACATAAACGCAAGAATATGAGAATTATCGTATTTGTACAGGTGGGTACGGTAGTTAGCCCTCTTCTGTAGCTATAATTGCAACGTTATGACAGTCGGACCGAACCGACCAGTCAGGCCGGTACAATCGAAAAATAAAAAATATTTTCGATTCGATCCAATGAACAAAACCGTCTTTTCGAAACCATTTTAAGACTATTGAACTGACTAAAAACTAATCGGTTGGATTGAACCAAGGTCCAACTGGTTTTTTATAAATGACATTGATTTGGGGTTTTTTTTTTTATAAAAACAATGTGAATTGAAACTCACACACGTAGTCACGCCTAGGGGTGGCAAAGCAAGCCAGCCTACCCTGCCCCGTCAAAGCCCGCCATAAAATGGGACGGGCCGACCCACCCCGCCAAAATGATATGGGCTGAACTTGCTATCCTGCCCCGCCAAAGGGCGGAGTGGCGGGTTTACGGGCTGTCCCACCTTCTCTTTCTTATTTTTTTATTTTTTTAAATAATCTGTATTAAACATAATACAGTCTAGCATTCAAAATCAAAACAGTAATTCAGAGGACAAGCAAAATAAAAAAATGATGAAATAGAATGGAATCAAAAGAATTAGGGATAAGCAAAAAATTAGGAACAAATTAGCACATATAATGGAATTAAACGTTCTGCAAAGAACTAGTTTGGTAACATTTTAACAGTAAAAGATAAAAAAGAGCTTCAACTGAATGAATTTGGAAAAATTGCTTGAGTTAGGGGTTAGCCAGTTGGGGGAGCGTTACCGCGACTGGGCTGTGATTGATGGATGAGATGAGACATAGAGGTTGCTGGTGCACGATGACGGCATAGGAGAGAAACAACTGGACGGAGGAGGAGGTTGGCTGCTGGGTGTCCTGGACAGAGGGGGATTGTTGCTGTTGGTGCCTGCTAGATTGAGAGAGAGAGAGCCTTCAGCATTCGACTTTACGGCTGTGACTTGTGAGGGAGAGACAGAGGCGAGGCCGCGACGGAGAAAGACGCAAGGATGCTGGTGGGCTACGAGATAGAGAGCCGAGTCGTCATTGCTGCAGTGATTCCATTGCTTTCTGGGCTTTGGGCTACTTCGATCTGAGAGGGAGAGAGAGAGAGAGTGTGTGTGTGAGTCATGAAGGGGAGAGAAGGAAGGTCGCTAATGCTTTGAGCTGCTGTGGCACTGCATTACTACTTGTGATTGCGAGAGAGAGAGAGAGAGAGAGAGAGAGAGAGAGAGAGAGAGAGAGAGAGAGAGAGAGAGAGAGAGAGAGGGGAGGGAGGTCGCCGACTCGCCGACATAAAGATTGAGGAGGGCAAGAGGAGGGAGGCTCTGCCTCTACGTGTGTTGTCCGTGTGAAAGTGGTGTAAAGTGAAACCCTAATCGTATAATGTGATATTTATGAGTGAACAAAAGTCCAAAATACTCTTAAAAAATTTTTATCAGCCTACCCTATCTCGCCAAAGCTTGCCAGTTTGGCGGTGCGGGTGGGCGGGTTTTCAAAAATTGGCGGGTTCAAAATCTCATCTTGGCCAGCCTTTTTTGGCGGCTTTGGCGGTTTGACCCGACGGGTTTGGCTTGTTTTGCCACCACTAGTCATGCCCTCCTCTCCTCAGTCTCACTCTCACCTCACCTTTAGGCTACATTTGTTTTGAGATACTATGACTAAAATGAGAGGACTGAGACTCAGTTGGCCTGAAATTGGAACTAAAATTTCAGTCAAAAATACAAAATTTTATTCCCTTTAGTACTTTCAAAAAGTGAAGATAGAAGACTGAAATTTTTGAAGATGAAAATTGAAATTTCACTAATAATTTCTAAGTGAACTACCAACCCGGCCCTTGTCCATTTCGCAGAATGACAACGCGACCCCTCAAGAAAAAATAATTCACTTCGGTCTCTATTCCCTACTTTCGTGACACAATGCAGTCCCTGTGGGTATTTCTCCGTTAACTCCGAACGAAAAATGCTGAGCTATCACAGTAAGCGTGTGTACTGGCACCTATCCTTGCTGAGGTGGATGATCACTGCACACATGGACACCTCAAAATGGTTAGAGGGTTAATTGTCCCCTTCCACATCAACAAAAAACGTCATTGTTTCAATGGGAGGAGACGTTTCACCTTTTGTTCACATTCTGGCATTCCATAAAAATGCTTCAATCTCCTCTCAGAATTACTAGAAAATCCTAGGGGAGAACCTTATTCATTTTCGTAACCATTGTTGATCTTGGGAAGGTAGAGTCTCATGTTGACATTGTTACTGGCGAGGATGCTGACAAAGCTGACGTCGTTGTTGTTGGCGAGGTCTGACGGCGATTGGAGGAGTTCATTGATGGTGCTTGTCACGGTCGAGGTTAGTCCCGTTCTTCATGTACCTCTTTGTCTCTTGTGTTTTATGTGGTCCTATTAACTGACTCTGACATACCACCATTGATGTTTGCAACCCACTTGTGGTCCCGGATAAAGAAAACATAAAATCTGATTAATTATTTATTAAATAATTTTTTTCCTAATTAAAGTAATTCCCAATATAAGTACTCAGGTTTGAGAATATATTATTTTATAGGACATTAGAAAATCTAGAAACAGATTCCAATAATTTGGATTGTCATGAAATTAGGAAAATTGAAATTTTTGTTAACCGTTTGTTGTTTTGATATGCCATTAAGATTCTAATACATATATATTTTTTGCAGATGTCTGAATATTTAATTATTCTTGTGTTTCATCACGGGAAGAGATTTCAGAGAGATTCTGAGAGAGATCTTTGCTACTTGTATGAAAAGTGAAGAGGTTTTCCACAATGGACCTTGATTATGTTAATTTCTTTGACTTTGTGACATTGTTTAAGGAGTTAGGTTACACAGGGTATAAAGAGATATTTTGGCTTGATATGAGAGCACCCAACATGGAAGCTAGTCTCCATGTCATTAAAGGGGATATATAGATTAATCAGATGAGGAAAAATAAGTTGATGAATAGGGACACTGATAAATTATATATTTATTTTGATCACGTAGTGGATCTGCCTGAAGTAATTGATGAAGGTTTATCTTTTGAGACTGTTATAGTGAGTTCATCATCATTTTCTTTTGACGATGGATATGAGACTATAGAAGATGAGCCCTACAAGCCTCCTCCTCCTAGATATGAGACAGATGATAGTAGTAGTGATGAAGAAAAAAGAATTAATAAGAAGAAGAGAGGGCCAAAGAAATCAGTGTCAGGTAAGAAGAAAGTGAATGAAGAGGTTGCTGGTTACGAGACAGATGACGAAGACAGTGATGAGGAACTTAGAAACACAGAAGGTGAGGGGAGAAAAAGAGTATCACCTAAGAAGAAGAGTGGGGGAAATAAGGCTTCTTCATCTGGTACTGGGCCTAACCTGACACAAAAATTGCTAAGAAGAGGACCTGTAGAAAACATTCAGGTGTTAGAAGAAGACATATACTATGGGATGTGATGTCTAATAGAAACATGGAAGGTCAGAGTTCTGGGTCTGGGCCAAATGTTGGGAACCCACAAAGAGGGTAGAAACATGGGCCTGTAGGAGGGACAGAGGATGGTGAAGAAATTAATGTGGGTCAAGGGCTTAATGAGTATGGTCCGGTTCCAACCAATGTAAAGATGGATAGTGACTATGATAAACCATATGAGTATGAGAGTGAGGCCTTTAACAACCCAATTTCTTCAGAAGACGAGGGTAAGACAACATATAATGCATTTGATGAGGATACTGAATATGGTGAGGTTGAGTTCAAGGTTGGCCAGATGTTCCCAACAATGGGCCTTTTCAAAAAGGCACTAAAAGACTATTTTGTTCATGAAGGAAAGGATGCCTTATACATTAAGGATGAAAAGCATAGATTGAGTGCAGCATGTGCAGCTGAGGGCTGTCCTTGGTTAATATTAACTTCTTGGAATTTTGCGAGTAGATGTTTCTAAGTGAAGACTTTATTTGATGAGCATACTTGTGCTAGGGACTATGGTAGCAACATGGCTAACCGGGGTTGGGTTGCTTCTAAACTAATTAAAAAGCTACTCATTCAACCCGACATGAAACCAAGACATGTAATAGACCATATGATAGAAGAGTATAATATCTAATTGAACCCAAGAATGATTGCAAGGGCACTTAAAGTTGCTAGGGAAGTTGTAGTTGGTAATGCTAGGGCTCAATATGAAAAGGTGCATGATTATCTGATGGAACTACATAGGAGTAATCCCGGATCAATAGCATTAATGGAGACAATTCCTCAATCAAAGTCTTTTTCACTGTTTGATAGGTTGTACATTAATTTGGGTGCATTTAAGAAGGATTTTAAAAGGGCTGCAGTCCTTTTATCGAACTAGATGGTTGTTTCTTGAAAAGGTACTACGGTGGCCAGCTTTTGAGTGCAGTGGGGCAAGATGCCAATAACCAATTTTTTGTCATAGCCTATGCAGTCGTTCCTAACGAATGCAAACACACATGGAAGTGGTTTTTGACACTGTTACAAGAGGATTTGGGAGATATGACATAGCTTGGATGGAATTTCATTTCGGACCAACAACAGGTCACATGTTAACTATTTTATATTTTCTGGTTACTAGTGGATGCTTGATATTAACTTATTCTGTTCCTAGTGGTTGCTTGATATTAAGTCATATGCATGAAGGTTGCTACCTTATTATTCATAGCCTACTAGTTGCTTGATAATAAGTTATATGCATGAAGGTTGCTACCTTATTATTCATAGCCTAGTGGTTGCTTGATAATAAGTTATATGCAAAAAGGTTGCTACCTTATTACTCTGTTCTTGGTGGTTGCTTGATATTTACTAATATGATTGCATGATACATGAAGAGTTTGGAGTTAGCCATAAAAGAAGTAATGCCTAATGCACACCACAGGAACTGCGTGCTTTGTATCTGAAAAATTTTATCAAGCATTTCAAGGATAAAAAAAACTAAACAAATGGTGTGGGAATGTGCATGATGCACAACATTTCAAGAGTTCAATAGTGCAATGGCGAAAATGAAGCAAGTGAATGTGGGAGCTTGGGAGTATCTTCAAAGGTTTGAGCCTATAGTGTGATCAAAGGCCTTCTTTAATCATGGGCCCAAAGTCAATAATATCACGAACAATATGTGCGAGGTTTGGAATGCCAATATTGTCAAATACAGAAAAAAAAAATCAATTTTGACGATGTGTGAAGACTTACGGTGCTACCTGATGAGAAAAATGGCCACACACAAGAAACAATTGGAGGCTTATTCTGATTAGCCCCAGTACAACAGAAGAAGCTAGATGAGTTTATCAAGGCCAGAGTCAAGAAGTGGAGAGCAATTTGGGTTGCAGACAACAATAGAGTTCTTTTTAAGGGGCATAAGGGAAGCCACAAGGTTGGTGTAAATCTGCAGCAAAGGACCTATACCTACAATGTTTAGCAACTCACTAGTATTTCTGTTCCCTATCTAAATGTTGATATATATTGTTTCCCTTATTATTTCTAAACTAAAATATTGTACACTGCTTCAGGAATGCCTTGCAGGCATGCAGTTGTAGCCATGTACAAGATTGGGTTAAGGCCAGAGGAGTTTGTGCATAAGTGGCTGACCATGGAATCCATAAGAGCCACTTACAAAATTTGCATCAAACTTGTCAACAGTGAAGAATACTGGTGTCCAACATCTGCTCTACCATGTGATCCTCCACCAATAAAGAGACCTGCACACAGCCCAAAAATGAAGAGAAAGGTGAACTCTGTTGAGAGAGAAATGCACACTAACAAAGCAAGGAAGACTTTTGAAGTCACATGCAGTAAATGTGGACAAACTGGTCATTGTTACAAGACAGGCAAAAATGAAGCAAAGGACCCTAACTGGGCATGACTAAGAAGGAGAGAAGGGCTACTAAGAGAAAGGACGTAAAGATTATAGTTGTTAATGACTCAAGCCAGAACATACCACATGTATCTTAGGGTTTAATTTGTCATATTATACACATTGTTAGGGTCTTAAGTGTCTTGTAATTTAATAGTAAAGGTTTCATTTGTCTGATTTATGTTTGGTTATTCATATCATTAGGATCAGGAAGAGGAGGGCACCAATGCTAATGCAGCTCAAATGGATCCTTTGGTAAATATTCTTTCATGTACAATGATATTGTTGATATTTTTTGTTTAACTATAAAGTTGTTGTGCTAGGCAAAAGCAAAGAAACATAAGAAAAAGTAACCTAAAACGGTTGGAAGGGAGAATCCTTCACATGCTCAAGATCAGATAGATGAGATACAACGGTCACAAACTGCACCACAGGCAGAAGAGGTAAAGTTGTATGATGATATTACTGTTACCCATGTTAAATTCAAGATATCTAAATATCTAACTTGACTTAGCCACCACCACAGCCTTGTTGGGAATAAATAGTATGACCACAATCCAATCAATCATGTATCAAATAATTTGTTGTTATTATTATTATATTAAATGTTAATATAATAAGGTCCTTGATTAAATTTAGAGATTTATCATTGTGATAGTGATCATAATATTGAGAGATAAATCTTTTATAATTTAATCTAAATTATCCTTGGTCATAAGATTATTAGAAAGGACATTATAATCCGGAAAGATCATATATATATATATATATAATGGTCTTCATTGGATGAAGATTAATAGATCTCATTTATTAAATTATATATATAGATGGTGCATATAAAGATATGACCATTGAAATGACTCACTTTGAGAATTTCTAAGGTTAAAATTACCGTATATTTGTCAATAGGATATTTTCAAAATGAACATAATAACAGAGTTCCTTTGACTTGTGACTATCATAGTAATTAACAATATATTTATTATACTTTGATTCCGGATACCTAATACCCTAGGGTACTAATTGAATGGATATTGGATATGATTTAAATACTTATAGAATTAATGATTAGTCAATAAGGAATCCATCAACTCTCGGTAAAGAGTTTGAGCTCTATGATTATAATGACTGAGATGAATAAAACTTTGGCCAAGGGGATTGAATGAATGAAGAAATGAGTTTCATAAATCATTCACAGTTCATTATAATAATGGTTACAAGTTAGAGTTTGACAATTAAACCATACTCTAAGGGTCAACCAAGAGCTGAAAAGATGGAAGGAATTATACTTTGTTCTTATCAAGTTCTTAGTAAAAATATATATTACTTCATACTATCGGGTCGTTGAGGAGTGTTGCTAGATGCCAACTGACGAGCGGAAAATTGTCGATTAAGAATTTATAATAAGAACAGCATTGCAAGTACATTTCTTAACCAACAAAAATTCCGCTTATCAATTTAGAAAGAGTTGTCACAATTTAAGAATAAAATACTGGGAGTAGAAATCCCAGGTCGTCTCCCAACGAGTTGACAAAAGAGTGCTATTTTATTGGTTAGGAATTTTTTCGAGAAATTTTAGAATTGGAGAATAGAAAAATAAATGATTATAAATTAAAGCAATGAAAATTAGCAAGAGAATTTATATAATCAAAATAAAAAACCTTGACTGGGAGAAGATTAATTGGAAGTTCTATCCTTGTTGAATTCTCCCAAGTGTAATAGTAAGAGGTTGTTATTTTTACTTAGTTAACCCTTACCGAATAAAGGAAAGTCAAGTAATTGAGCCAACTCTTATTCACAAATCCTAATCCTCTCCTATGGAAGGATTATCATTAGTGACTAGAGAATTGGCCAACAATTTCCAATTAAAATTAACACTTGAGTATTCCAACTCAAGGGTCTCCTACTAATCAACTCCCAAGTCAAGTTGGGAGTCTACTCCATTAACATGAATGCCATTCTCATAAACGATAAAAGGGAAAAAGAGAAGGCATGGAAATTCAAATAAAACAATAACAGAAAATTAATTAAAGGTAAAAACAATTTTTTGCATTAATAAATTCCAAAACCATAAACATCCATATCTGAACAGGGTTAATGGGTGATTAAAAGAGTAAGGGAATAAGAGAACAAACTAGAATAACGGAAACTTCAACGGAGGTAATAACTCTTCTCAGTATCCAAATCAAAAGCATAAAACTCTAAAACTTTGAATATGAAGAACCCTAGAGGAAGCAGTGTTTTCTCTCTAAGATTCAGAACTAAAACTAAAAACTGTGTAAAAAGTGAATGTGTCAATCTGTGTTGAGTCTCTGCTTGTCCCTGGCTCTAGTCTGTGTTTCTGGGCCAAAATCTGGGTCCAAACTCAGCCCAAAATCGCCCCCAGCGTCTTCTGCAATTTCTGCACGTGGCGCATGTCACGCGTACGCGTCAGTCACACGTACGTGTCGATGGTCTTTTTCGTGTGTCACGCGTACGCGTCAGGTATGCGCACGCATCGCTATGGAGTGCACCAAGTCACGCGCACGCGTCATGTACGCGCGCGCGTCGCTATGAAAATCTCCAGATCGTGCGCACGCGTGAGATACGCGTACACATCGATGCTCGCTGGTCAGCTCCTTAGTTTCTTGTGTTCCTTCCTTTTTTGCAAGCTTCCTTTCTATCCTATAAGCCATTCTTGCCCTATAAAGCCTGAAAACACTTAACACACAGATCACGGTATCGAATGGTACAAAGGAGAATTAAAATATATACAATTTAAAGGCTTGGGAAGCAAGTTTTCAACCATAGAACAAAATTGGGAAGGGATTGTAAAATCATGAAAATTGTATGAATAAGTGTGCAAAGACTTGATAAAAACTACTCAAATTAGCACAAGATAAACCATGAAATAGTAGTTTATCAATCTCCCCACACTTAAACATTAGCATGTCCTCATGCTAAGCTCAAGGAGACCAAAAGAATGAATTGGGAAAAGTAGGACTCATGAAATGCAACGTATATATGATTGCAACTATATGCTAAGATGTTTCTATCTACTTGGTTAAAGGTAAACAAGTTCTCCAAGACAAACATAAATCAGATTTCACTAATTCAAATCATACAGTAAAAGGCAAGTAAACTTGTAAGAAGACAGCTCATGAAAACAAGGAACATAGAATCAAGCATTGAACCCTCACTGGAAGTGTATATGCACTCTAATCTCTTAAGTGTCTAGGGTTAATCCACTCTACTTTTCTCTAGTCATGCTTTCTAAAACTTGTTCTTCATCTAACCAATCAACAAATATTTAGTGTACAAATGCAAACATCATGAGGTATTTTCAAGGTTGTAATGGGGCTAAGGTAAGGGTGAGGATACATGTATGGCCAAGTGAGCTGTAAACTGAATCTTTGACTAACCTAAGTTCTCACCTAACACACACACACACACACACACACATACTCTATATAATTCTAAAATCATGTCTAGCTACCCATAATCTCAGTTTTGTATGTTTCACATACTCATATATCAAATTTTCTTTAATCTCACCACATATGCATTGATCTTTTATTAAACTTAACATTGGGGTAATTTTGTCCCCTATTTATTTATTTATTTTTTAAATTTTTTTAATTTTTTTTGGTAAACATGAAAGCAAACATAACATATCAATGCATATGGTTTTTCTGGTTTCATATGAGTATGCACCCAAATTCCCAATACTTTTGTCAATAAAACACAACATAATTTCACCAACCCAAGTTTCCACAATTCTCCACACTTGATTGATACACAATCTCTATCTTAAGCTAACCAAAGATTCAATTGGGGTAATTAATTGTTTTTCCGCTTAAGACTAGTGATGTGGTAATATAAAGAACAAATGGGGATTAAAAGGCTCAAAGTGGCTAACAAGGGTAATTGAAATGGTAGGTATTTGGGATAAGTGAGCTAATGACAATTAATGGCCTCAATCATATGTATGCATGCAAATATACTAAACAATGGACATATAGAATGGAACAAACTATAGATTGCAATTATAGAGAAGAAAACACACAAGAATAAAAATTATGGGTAAATAATGTAACCATATAATTAAGCTCAAATATCACAGGTTGTGTGTTCTTAGCTATAAACCATGTTCTAAATTACAATCTTCAAACAAGTTTAACAAAAAAATTTTAATTTAAATTAGTGAAATGCTATAAACTAGGGTCTTGAAAAGAAACTCATCACTTTAACCAAGCAGAACATACATGCAAACAATTATTATCATGCAATCTATCCTATCTAACAAAATAAAATAAAATATAATATTAGTGTTAAGAGAGAGAGATTACCTTCGGAAGTCAAGGACTGACCTCCCCACACTTAAGGCTTGGCACGGTCTTCCGTGCCATCAGTAAGGAGCAAGGTAGGGCTGGAAGTATCGCCTCCGCTGGCTGGTTCGCCATGGCTCCCTGTGCTACTGGATGGGGGGAGTCCGGGGTGTCCTTCGGTTCCGGAGGTGGGTGGACACCAACTATGTGCCCACACGCGAGCCTCCAAGGTAAGTGATTGGGCTGAGATGCCCTTGGGTTTTGACCGATGCTGCCCATAGATCCAGGTGCTGCCGAGTTGGGCTATAACTCCAAGGACACTAGCCCAGTCGAACTAATACATCTGGCGCTTAAGAGAGGCTTCTTGATAAGCATCCAATCCCTCTGGGCTAGGTGGAACATCCAGTGCTCACTGTATGGCACTCTCAGAGACAGGGACTTGCTTCTGACGAACGTAGACAGTTTGCAGGGTAGGAGAGTAGAAGCTGGAGTAGAATTCAACTACCCATGATAAGTTGACCGCTCGCGGCTACCTCCTCAAAAATCCCCACTGTCTCCTCTCGATGTGGGGCTCCACAAAATCAACAAAGTGTGTTGGATCAATGAGTAGATGTTCATTATTGTAGTTCCTCTCAGCTAGGATGGGGAACATCTGCTCACAGTAACAGTTAGTGAACCGGGTGGAGTCCCGTGCGGGAAAGGCTTTCTCTGCTTCATCAACTTTAATGATCCTCTTTACCCGCTTTGTTGGCGGCTTGACACTGGTAGATGGTGGCGCCTTAGCCGGTGCTCTCTTGGTTCCTCTCGTTGCTGGTGTCTTCTCAGTGGCCTTCTCTTTTCCTTTCTTGGTACCCATGCCTAAGGAAGAAAGAAAGAGGAAGACTATTAAACATAAATAACTAAAAACCGGAGGGAGAAAATTCCAAGTGATAATGAATGCCAAAGAAAAGATAATAGCTTAAATACATGGTAGCTACAACATGTAGGTAAGACATCAATTAGAATCAAGAAGGTAATTCAGAATAATTAGATGCAAGAGGGTAAAAGCATGCAAGTACTAGGCATGAGAAGCATAACTCAAGCATCAATTTATTAAATGTGTCAAATAAAAAAGCACTTGTATGATGACAATTGTGAATGATAATCCCAAGTACATGTGGAGTACAAGTGTTGTGAAAAAGAGGAATTAAATTGTAAGAGTAAAATAAAATAGGATTCAGAATGCCATGAGAGTGTTTTCACAAACACTTGGTGTGCAAGTTAAAATAGGAATGAAAATAATGGATCCAAATGTATATGAGAGCCAATAATTACATGTCAATTGTCAAATCACTCCTCATAGTATCCACAAGCTCTATGATAATGAGGTAATGCCCAAATAAAACTCCAACACCAACATAAAAAACAATGCATGATAAAGGAATAAAAAAGAAACCATAAATAACTAAGCTAAAAGAAAAATTGAGAAGAAAGAAAAATAAATAAATGTAATAATTTAAAGAAGAACGAAAGAGTAGAGGGAGAGAAGAAAAGAACCTGAGGTGGAAGATGAAAAAGGGAGGAAGAAAGTAGTAGATAGTAAGAAGGAATAATGAAGAAAGAAGGAAGGAGAAAGAAGGAAGAAAGAAGTAGGAAGGAAAAAGAATTAGGATTGGGGGAGGGAATAATTAAAATCTGGCAGTGTAGTGGTTTAATCGTGCGTCGCATGCGACGCGTACGCGTGGGTCGTGTAAAATTCAAGCGATGCATAAGCAGCCCCGCACACGTACAACTCTCGGGTTGAAACTCATGAGATCCAAAAAGACATATGACGCGTGCGCGTCAGGTACGCGCATGCGTGGATGGGGATTAAGTGAAAATGACGCGCACGCGGCAGGGATGCGTACGCGTGATGAAGATTGTGCTTCTAGCAAAATTCCAGCCCCAAGCCATCACAACTCTCTGGTAAAACACCCATTTACGCCGATTTCCAGGATCACGCGTACGTGTCAGGGACGCTTATGCGTGGGTTGCTGAAAGCGCAAGCGCCGCGCACGCGTAAGGTATGCGTACGCGTGGCCTTGCTTGTGCGCAAAGCAAGCTTCCTTCATCACTCCCGCGCAACTCTCTGGCCAATTCCTTGGTGTTGCGAAATCACGCATGACGCGCATGCGCCAGGGATGCTTGTGCGTCGAACACCCCTTTTTTTTATACAGAATGCAGGTGGTTATGCAGAAATTATGAATGAACACTGATAAAAATAAAATAAAATAAAACTAAGAATAAAAATGGACGATCATACCATGGTGGGTTGTCTCCCACCTAGCACTTTGCTTTTATGTCCTTAAGTTGGACGATCCACAAGCTCAGTCTGCTTCAGTTGGTGGATCCTCCAAGAGGAAGACCTCTAGCTCTTTATTGTCCTTCATTTTCTCACCATGATATAGCTTCAAGCGATGTCCATTGACCTTAATGCATTTGGAGCTTGAAGGATAACTCAGGTGGAAGACTCCGTATGGCTCTGCCTTCTCTACTCTGTAGGGACCTTTCTCAACCTTGAGTTGTAAAGGAGAACCAGCTCCCCAGGTCTGAACTCTCTTCTCTTGATATGCTTATCATGCACAGCCTTCACCTTCTCTTTGTATAGTCTGGAGTTGTCATATGCTTCGAGTCGAAGGTTCTCCAGTTCTGCTAGTTGCAGCTTCCTTTCAACACCAGCTTTCTCAAATCCTATGTTGCATTCCCTTACAGCCCAGAAAGTCTTGTGTTCTACCTCTACTGGAAGGTGAGAAGCCTTTCCGTAGACTAGGTGGAATACTCATCTCGATGGGTGTCTTGTACGCTGTCCGATAAGCCCAAAGCGCGTCTACAAGCCTGGTGCTCCAGTCCTTCCTATGAGGCTTGACAATATTCTCCAGTATGTACTTTATCTCCCTGTTAGACACCTCGGCTTGCCCATTAGTCTGAGGTTGGTAAGCTGTTGCTACCTTGTGAACAATGCCATGTTTCTTCAATAGACCTGTTAATCTCCTATTACAAAAATGAGTGCCTTGATCACTCACGATTGCTCGTGGTGATCCAAAGCAACAGATAATATAATTTCTAACAAAAGAGACAACAACGTTAGCATCATCAGTACGGGTAGGAATTGCTTCCACCCATTTAGAAACATAATCTACAGCTAATAATATGTATAAGAAATCACTAGAGTTTGGAAATGGACCCATGAAGTTAATGCCCCAAACATAAAAAATTTCACAGAATAACATAAGTTGTTGGGGCATCTCATCCTTCTTGGATATATTCCCAAACTTTTGGCATGGAGAGCAAGATTTACAGAAGGCAGTAGCATCCTTAAAAAGAGTGGGCCACCAGAATCCACAGTTTAATATTTTTCTAGCTGTTCTTTGAGGACCAAAATGTCCACCACTCTCAGAGGAGTGGCATGCCTCTAAAATTGACTGGAATTTTGATTGA
Source organism: Arachis ipaensis (assembly GCF_059453495.1). Taxonomy (NCBI): domain Eukaryota; kingdom Viridiplantae; phylum Streptophyta; class Magnoliopsida; order Fabales; family Fabaceae; genus Arachis; species Arachis ipaensis. The sequence goes on along the minus strand of NC_142441.1, from coordinate 27,824,294 downwards.
GGCATGCACCTTCTAATTATCTGGTCAGCACCATACCTTCATAAATATGGGTCATCCCATATATAATATTTGGACTCGCTTTTCAGCTTGTCCTTTTGATGCTTAGTAAAATTAGGAGGGAAGGTATGGCTAACTAAATAATTAGCTATAGATGCATACCAAGGAACTACCTCAGATATTGCATGCAAGCTATCAAATGGAAAAGCATCATTGATAGGAGTGGAGTCACTCTTAATGTGCTCTAGGCAACTCAAGTGGTCCGCCACTAAATTCTGGGAACCACTTCTATCTTTGATTTCTAAATCAAATTCTTGCAGCAACAATATCCAACGTATTAACCTTGGTTTGGACTCTTTTTTAGCTAACAAATATTTTAGATTTGCATGGTCTGAGTATACTACCACCTTAGTACCAAGTAAGTAGGCTCAGAATTTATCCAGAGCAAAAATAATAGCTAGAAGCTCTTTTTCAGTGGTAGTATAATTAGACTGAGCAGCGTCTAAGGTTGATGAGTCCATATTTGACGATATATTTTAGCTTAAATTGGATGGATTTCATCACATAAACTCACACTTATTCACCAAAATAGCATACTTTTATGTTTGATCCCTAAATTGGACATAAATGTGGAAAACATGCTCTTTTGCACTTATTTTGACTAATTTTATTTCGTTTACCTTCCATTCGATACCTTGATGTTATTTGTGAGTGATTTCAGATGAATAAGATAGAAACGGCTTGGTGGAAATGGAAGAGGAGCATGCAAAAAGGGAGAAAGCATGAAGAAAACAAAGGAAAAGAGCACAACCATCGAATTAGAGCCACGCGTGCGCGTGAGCCGCGTCACGCGTCCAGACAAGCATCGCCTAGTGTGTGTGCGCACAGCTACTTATGTGTACGGCAGGAAGGGATTTTCGCGAAATGTGCGGATGCACACATCTGTGCATCCGCACAGGTCCCAGCGCATGCCTCCATTAAAAAGTCACGTGCTGCGCGGTTTTGGGAGTCTCTAGGCCCATTTCTGAAGTGATGAAGGCTGGTTTGAGAGGCTATATTAAGGGTAATGCAACACATATGAAGGGAGAGCCATCTTAGAATAGGAAAAACACATAGCAGGAGTAGGAGTAGTGTAGATTAGGTAATTCTCTCTTAGGGTTTTAATTAGGGTTTGTAGCATTTTATACTTCAAGTTTGATTTTGGATTATAGCAATTGCATTGTAAGTATTTCTTTAATTTCTCTTTTAATTACATTACTTGTTCTACACTTGCTTTTGTTTTCATCTCCTTTGTTCATATTTTCATAGTCTTGCAGTTTTGGATTCCTAGTTGTTTAATTTGATGTTTGATGGCATTTATATATTTGTTTGAGTTGCTTTTATTGATTTTGTTCATTTATGGTTCATATCCTTTACTATTTTCCCAATTTTGCCATGTTTTATGTTTATGCCTACTATATGTTTGATAAAATGCCAATTTTGATTATGGGGTAATTTCCACCCCTTGGCTTGGGAAAAATGAGTTTATGGATTACTAGAGCAATAATGGCCAACATTTAGTGATAATTCTTGGAAAGTTAGTTGATTCTTGTTTCCATTAAAGCTAGCCTTTTATCAACTAGTTTGGTAAGTTGGTTAGAACTTATAGATTAAGGTCAATTATTCTTGCTTGACTTACTCTTCGATGTTTGGGGTTAAGTAGGCGAGATTAACTTTTGATAATTATCATAGTTGTGGTTATGGCAAGGAAGGGATTCCATGACTCATCCCAAGTCAAGGTTTCATTTATGTTTTGAACCACTTTTCAATCACTTTATAGTTTTACTTGTTTATATTACATACATAGTTCTTTAGTTCTTTCATTACTTTATTAGTTGTAATTTTGCCTTGTTCTTTTATCTCTTTATTTCTCTATTGCTTTCTTATCATTGAAAACCCCTTTTGACCATCACAACCAAAATTGTGCATTCGTTGGCATTAGTTCCTAGGAAAGACGACCCGGGATTTAAAACTCCCAGTTATTTTGCTTTGAACTGTGACATCTTTAGGATTGAATTTTGATTGAGAGGATCCATTGCCGATTTGGACTATACTCACAACGGAATTACTTTATCTAGTCTTTCGAATTGGCATAAAAATCTCTTCTATCAAATTGGCGCCGTTGCTGGGGAGCTAGCGTCATGAGTGCTATATTTTGGTTGTTGTAAATATGTCCATAGTTTGAATAGATACTTTTCGGTTGCTTGTTTGCTTTTGTTGGTAATTAGGATTTTATTTGTTTTGTTAATTGATGTCTTTAGTTTTTATTTTCTATTTCCTCTATGAGTTATCACCCTCTTGGTTTGGAGTTTGGTTGTTATCATTTTGTAGGGCTTGATAACTTCAATTTTGGATTGCATCATGGGATTGGAACATCTATTTTGGGAGGAGCAACCTCCTCCATACTACAATGAACCATACCCTTCCCAATGCACATACCCAACCCTAGGATATGGTGGGTTCCACTATGACTATACACCTCCACCACCATATGTCTACAACCCATACCCTCAACACAACCCTCAATCTCCACATTTTCAAACACCGCACCAATACCAACAACCACATTCTAACATACCACCTCTAAACACTTACCAACATGAACTACCTCCCACATATCCAACCTTCTTCCCAACCAATGAACCTTCCCTCTAACCTAATTGTGAAGCTTTTCCACCCTTGGCCCAAGAACCACAAGACCTTCAAGCCTTTTTCCAAGAGCAAGAAGGATTCTGAAGAACTCAAGGGCAATTCATGACAACCATAGCCGAAGCGGTGAACCGCTTAGTCCTTTTACGCTCATCCGATCAAGACACTTCTCTTGAAAAATATGAAGGATCAACTAAAGAATTGAGTGAAGAGGAGAATGTGGAGCTTCAAGGGAAAGAAGAAGAGTTGGGTCATGACATGTAACAAGAGGGAGAAAGAGGAGTATGTGAACCGGAGGAGAGAAAGAGAGAATTGAGGGAGATTGATCAAGATGAGGATTCCATCATTAAGGATTTATTGTCCTCCTTGATCAATCCCCTTAAGGACCCCAATGAACCTCTTCCCCTTGAGCTTAAGAAAGACATGGAGGTAGACTTCTCACAACCTCCATGTTATGATATTAGTGATGGGGAGGAGGAGGAAGATGTTGGTAAGGAAGGAGTTGTCAACCAAGAACATATTGAGTGGGTGGCAATTTCACCTATGAGCTTCATTGGTCCCCATCAATATGCTATCTTGGAGACGTACTACCAACTCATGGTTTTTCTTGGATTGGTGAGTGGTGGAGAAAGGAGTGTTGGTAGCCAAGGGACTCTAAGGATCATCAAGAAGGTTAATTCAAGAATCGGAGTTCAAGCAGTGTCTAGAGCGTAATTGGGTGATTTTGAGAGAATGTTGAGGTGCTACAAGGGTAGATTGATAGCTTGTCCATCCGGCTTGAAGCATAAAGATCAACAAGAAGGTGAGCGGATGCCTAGAATATGGGATCCCAGAGGAGAGTCAAAGACGAAGCATGGATGGAGGTTCAAGGAGGAGTGAAAACACAAGCCACCCTAGCTAGAGTCTCCTCAATAAGTCCAACTTAAGGACTCTAAACCAAAGTGCTATGTGAAAAATACCCCACCATGGTAATATCTTTTTTACCATTTCTCTTTGTTTATAGTCTTAGTTTATTGCATATTTGCTTGCCTTAGTTAGCTTAGGATTAGTTTAAATTTGAGTTTAGATAGGTTGAATTGTATATGGATCATAATTTTGTGATGTTTTGAATGTTTTTGGGTTGATATGTTGATGCACTAAGGGTTGGAACCTTGGTTTTGAAAAGAAGATTTTTTTCTGAAACAGGGCATCTGTGCGTACGCACCAAGCTGTGCGTGCGCACAAAACTGTGTTCTTCGCCACCTGTGTGGACGCACCAGCCTGTGCGTCCGCACGCACCTTAACATGCCCTCTGGTCGCAGCGCCATCACACATTGTGCGTGCGTGCTGCCCTGTTTTCTAAAAGTTGTGCGTGCGCACCGGCTTGTGCGTACGCACGCCTTGTCCCTTTTGTGCTCTCTGTGCGGCCTCACAGACGTGTGCATCCGCATGCAAGCTGGCAGCCCCTCTGGTGGGAGCGTAAGCACAACCTGTGCGCCTGCACCCCATACCCCTTTTCGCTCTTGTGCGAGCACACGGACCTGTGTGCACACGCACACATGATCCATCAAAAAAGAAAGAAAGAAGAGAGTCTTCTGTGCGCGCGCACACGCTCGTGCGTGCGCACACTCCTGCATCCCCGCTCTGTCCGGAGCGCTCGCACGACTTGTGCGGACACACCCCTCCCCTTTTCACCTAGTGTGCGTACGCACAAGTGTTGTTTTGGGCAAAATTTTTATTTCTTTTCCACTTAAGCCCTAACGCACTTCCACCCCCCTCCACCCCTCTCTTTTCTTGCTTTTTCCATGTTTTCCCTTTTGTTTTACTTAATCTTCATTGCATTTCATTTTTATTTTAGTTATTATATTAGTTTTACTTTAGTTGTTTCTATTTAAATAAGTTGCAAGTGTTTGTTTATTAGCGATACGGTTGCCTCTTGATACAATGCACTTATACTTTGCTTTAATATGCAAGTACCTAGTGGATTTAAATACTCTTGTTTTGATTATACCACTAGGAAAAATTATATAAGTGCATTGGATTAAGTGATTTGAGTTGAAATTACTTGTTCATCATGATTTTCATATTAAACATCATCAGATGTCCAGTACTTGTTCTTTGTTAATGCTTTGCATTTGTTTGAGTGACCTAACTTGATTCTTATCAAGCTTATCACTTTTTGTAACAAGTACCCTTTCATGTGACTTTTTCTTTATGCTTCGTGATGAATAGGTAGTTTTCGTTCATTATTGAATTGGCTGTTATTTATGGTGCTATTTTATATTAATCTTGCACTTTAACTTGCACAATTACAATAGCTAATATCTTAATCACTTAATTCACTTTCATAGTCACCTAAGGTTGCTTGTGCCTTAAGTTTTGCTCATTCTCCACTTGCAACCTAGGTTACCTAATTGAGGGACATATGGTAATTCTTTTGATTGTGTGATCCCCGTTTACCCGGCCAATGTGTGTTGTTCTAAACCGTGCACACTTAGAACACACACATTGCCATACCACACACATCTCACTTTTCCTCAATTCTGTTTATTTGTTTACTCAGCAACCGGAACCCCTGAGCCCACCAGTTGAAGGTGGAGGAGCGTAAAGCTTTATTCTCCCTGGATTGCGTTCATGCACGGAGGACCGTGCAATGCTTAAGTGTGGGGGAGAATTCGTCATTTTAGGGGCGTAAACTTTCTTTTCCGAACACTTTGCACTTTGTTTTTGTTTCTTTTTATTATGTTTCTTGTAGATATTTGGAGTGTTTTTTATTGTTGCATTGCATTTTCTTCATAGTTTATATCTATTGCATTTTGCATCTTTTCCATAGTATATATTTTATAGATAGGACTTGTGATTGGATGATGTGAATAGTATAGCACCTAGTTCAATTTTGTCCTAATTGTTCATGTTAGTTTTTTTTTTTTTTTTTTTTTTTTTTTTTTTGCGATGTTGAAAATTAGGAATAGAACTAGGAAAATTTTTTAAAAAAAATTTTTGCATCCATCACAACATATATGCATACATACATATATAGGAAATAATTTTGGTGAAAAACAACAAAGATTTTCAAGAATTTTGTTTTAGGGAATTCTATTGAATTAATTTGGAAAATTGTTTTTAAACTTGCTTGAATGAATTTTTGTGGAACATAGAAGAGAGAGAACAAAATACCTTGTGAGTTTTTGAGCTATAATGAGTGGTTACACATTTTAACCACTATTTTTGTTCATTTTATGCCGTATCTCTTCTATGAATGTGATCTTGGTTTTTCTTGATTCTTTATTTCTGATGTTTGATGCCTTGAATGCATTTAGCATGATTGAGGCCATTTTTGAATTAAACTCACTCACCCATATGGACTTACCCTTGCATCTACCTTTGTTAACCCCTTTTGAGCTTTTTAATCCCCTTTATTCTAATTATTAGCACATCACAATCCTAAGCGAAAAACTATGAATTACCTTGAATTGCATCTTTGATTAGCTTATGTTAAGGTGTGTGTGTGTCATTTAAGTGTGGGGAAAATTTTGGGAAGCATTGATAGAGAAAAATTTTGTTTTGGGTACTTATTGAAAAATTTGGAAAATGGCTGCACATTCATGTTTCAATTTGCTTTAACCATATTCATTTGTCATAAAAAAAATGAATAAGAAATGCATATGTGTTTTTAATAGAAACTAAGGCATGAATGTGAGAAAAGAAGTAATGGGTGGCTAGAATGCATTTTTTTGTGGGTAGATTGATATAGGTTGAGTTGGGTACTTGAGCTAATCAAAGATTCAATCCTTTAGTCCACTTAGCCATATACTCATCCTACCCTTATCCCAACCCCATTACAACCTTCTAAAGACCTCATGATACTTGCATACATGCATCAAATACTTGTTGATTGTTAGATGAAAAGCAAATTCTTGAAAGCATGATTAGAGGAGACTTGAGTGATTAAACCCCAAACACCGAGCGTTGAGAGTGTATACACACCTAGTGAGTGTTCGATCACTCAATTCTATGTTTCCACCCTTCTTATCATGCATTCTTGCAAGTTGCTTCTTTTTTATGAAACTTGAATCAATTCTCTAGATTTTGCTTGCATTGAGCTACTTCTTTGCTTTGCCCCAAATGTTTATACTTACTTGAAAATTTGATTGTTTGTCTTCACCAAATCAATAGGACATTATAGATAGATATATACAGATAGTATATAGCATAGTTGCATGCATGTAGGTAGATGCATTGAATAAGTTGCTTGCCCTTTTATCCTTCTCCTTTTTATGTGTTTAGCATGAGGACATGCTATTGTTTAAGTGTGAGGGGAATTGATGAGTCCATATTTGACGATATATTTTAGCTTGAATTGGATGGATTTCATCACATAAACTCACACTTATTCACCAAAATAGCATACTTTTGTGTTTGATCCTTAAATTGGACATAAATATGGAAAATATGCTCTTTTGCACTTATTTTGACTAATTTTATTCCGTTTACCTTCCATTCGATACCTTGATGTTATTTGTGAGTGATTTCAAATGAATAAGGTAGAAATGGCTTGGTGGGAATGGAAGAGGAGCATGCAAAAAGGGAGAAAGCATGAAGAAAACAAAGGAGAAGATCACAGCCAAGCGTGTGTGCGCACAGACATGCGTGCGTATGCATAGCCATCGAATTAGAGCCACGCATGCGCGTGAGCCGCGTCGCGCGTCCAGACAATCATCGCCTAGTGTGCGTGCGTACAGCTACTTGTGCATACGCACAGGAAGGGATTTTCGCGAAATGTGCGGATGCACACATCTGTGCGTCCACACAGGTCCCAGCGCATGCCTCCATGAAAAAGTCACGTGCTGCACGGTTTTGGGGGTCTCTAGGCCCATTTCTGAAGTGATGAAGGCTGGTTTGAGAGGCTATATTAAGGGTAATGCAACACATATGAAGGGAGCCATCTTAGAATAGGAAAAACACATAGTAGGAGTAGGAGTAGTGTAGATTAGGTAATTCTCTCTAGGGTTTTAATTAGGGTTTGTAGCATTTTATACTTCAAGTTTGATTTTGGATTATAGCAATTGCATTGTAAGTATTTCTTTAATTTTCCTTTTAATTACATTACTTGTTCTACACTTGCTTTTATTTTTATCTCCTTTGTTCATATTTACATAGTCTTGCAATTTTGGATTCCTAGTTGTTTAATTTGATGTTTGATGGCTTTTATATGTTTGTTTGAGTTGCTTTTATTGATTTTGATCATTTATGGTTCATAGCCTTTACCATTTTCCCAATTTTGCCATGTTTTATGTTTATGCCTACTATGTGTTCGATAAAATGTGAATTTTGATTATGGGATAATTTCCACCCATTGGCTTGGAAAAAATGAGTTTATGGATTACTAGAGCCATAATGTCCAACATTTAGTGATAATTCTTGGGAAGTTAGTTGATTCTTATTTCCATTAAAGCTAGCCTTTTATCAACTAGTTTGGTAAGTTGGTTAGAACTTATGGATTAAAGTCAATTATGCTTGCTTGACTTACTCCTCGATATTTGGGGTTAACTAGTCGAGATTAACTCATGAAAATTATCATAGTTGTGGTTATGGCAAGGAAGGGATTCCATGACTCATCCCAAGTTAAGGTTTTATTTATGTTTTGAACCACTTTTCAATCACTTTATAGTTTTACTTGTTTATATTACATACATAGTTCTTTAGTTCTTTCATTACTTTATTAGTTACAATTTTGCCTTGTTCTTTTATCTCTTTATTTCTTTATTGCTTTCTTATCATTGAAAACCCCTTTTGATCATCACAACCAAAATTGTGCACTCGTTGGCATTAGTTCCTAGGAAAGACGACCCGGGATTTAAGATTCTTGGTTATTTTGCTTTGAACTGTGACATCTTTAGGATTGAATTTTGATTGAGAGGATCCATTGCCGATTTGGACTATACTCACAACGAAATTACTTTATCTAGTCTTCCGAATTGGCATAAAAATCTATTCTATCAAAGGTCTTAGAAGCATAAGCAATTATAAAAGGGTCCTTACCTTCGCGCTGAGCCAGCGCCGCTCCTACTGCATGGTTGGAGGCATCACACATAATCTCAAATGGCTGGCTCCAGTCTGGTCCTCTCACAATCGGAGCTTGAGTTAAGGCGATCTTCAGTTTATTAAATGCTTCCATGCAGTCCTCACTCAGCTCGAACTCAACATCATTTTGCAGCAATCGGGATAAAGGCAATGCTACCTTACTGAAGTCCTTGATAAATCTCCGGTAGAAACCTGCATGACCAAGGAACGAACAGACTTTCCTCACGGAGGAGGGGTAAGGTAAACTAGAAATGACATCTACCTTTGCTGGATCTACAGAAATACCAGTATTAAAAATAACATATCCTAGAACAATACCTTGTTTTACCATAAAATAACACTTTTCAAAATTTAGTACAAGGTTTGAACTAACACACCTGTCTAATACTCTAGCTAAACTATCCAAGCAAAGGTTGAATGAATCACCATACACACTAAAGTCATCCATGAAAACTTCCATACAGTTCTCAAGAAAATCTGAGAAAATACTCATCATGCATCTTTGGAACATAGCTAGTGCATTACATAAGCCAAAAGGCATCCTCTTATATGCAAACGTTCCAAAGGGACATGTAAAAATAGTTTTCTCCTGATCTTCAGGAGCTATATAAATTAAAAAATAGCCAGTGTAACCATCTAGAAAATAGTAGTGTGATTTACCTGACAGGCGATCAAGCATCTGATCGATAAAAGGGCAGGGGGTAGTGATCCTTGCGAGTGGCCTAGTTGAGTCGCCTGTAATCAATGCACACCCTCCAAAAATTCTGTACTCTAGTTGCTATGAGTTCTCCCTGCTCATTCTTCACTGTTGTGACTCCAAACTTTTTGGGCACCACTTGTACTGGGCTAACCCATTCACTATCTGAGATGGGATAGATGATGTCAGCTTCAAGCAGTCTGGTCACTTCTTTCTTGACAACTTCTAAGATGGTGGGGTTTAACCGCCTTTGAGGTTGACGGACAGGCCTTGCTCCCTCTTCTAAAACTATCCGGTGGTCACAAACTTGAGGGCTGATGCCTACTATATCCGCCAAGCTCCACCCAATTGCTTTCTTGTGTCTTCTTAGCACACTAAGCAACTGCTCCTCCTGTTGGGAAGTGAGTTTTCTTGCAATAATAATTGGGAGCTTCTGATTATCCTCAAGGTAAGCATACTTGAGGTGGGGGTAGAAGGGGCTTCAACTCCATTTTCTGCTCATGGCTTGGTACTTGATCTTCTAGAGCCATTGGTGGTGGCAAGGTATCTTCAGTAAGCTCAGAGGGTTTCCCCACACTTGCACCTTGCTCCATGTGCATCTCTTCTGCTTCTTCTTGGTGAACTGTAGCTACAGTTTCATCAATGATGTCGCACTGGAAGAGGGAGTGATCTTCCGGGGGGTGCTTCATAGCTTCATCCAGGTTAAAGCTCATTGTTCTGCCATCTATCTCAAAAGAGTAAGTTCCTGAGAAGGCATCCAATTTGAACCTTGAAGTCTTCAGAAATGGCCTTCCAAGCAGGATGGATGATGGTCTTCCTGATTCATTAGGGGGCATCTCCAAGATGTAGAAGTTAATAGGGAATGTGAGCCCCTTAATGCTCACCAGCATGTCCTCAGCAATTCTAACCACCGAGATTATGCTTTTATCTGCCAAAACAAAACGTGCTGTAGACCTTTTTAAGGGAGGAAGCATCAAGGCATCATATACAGATAATGGCATAATACTCACACACGCACCTAAATCACACATGCAGTCAAAAAATTGTACACCCTCTATTGTAATAGTGACCATGCATGGACCCGGATCACTACATTTTTCTGGTATATCACCCATTAAAGCATAAATAGAACTACCTAGGGGAATAGTTTCTAAATCATGTATTTTATCTTTATTCATGAATAAATATTTTAGAAACTTAGCATACTTAGGTACCTGGCGAATGGCATCAAAAAGGAAAATTGTTACCTTAACCTTTTTGAAGATCTCCACCATCTTGGGGTCTAGCTCCGTCTGCTTTCTGGACTTCCTAGCAAGGTGTGTGAAGGGAATGGGAATGGCTTATCTTGTAACTGCATCTTCCTTTGATGCTCTATTCTCTGGTTGGCTGCTTCTTCTTCAACCATGTCTTGTGCTTCTTCCTCCTCTTCAACATCTTTTACCTCAACAGTGTCTTCAACTTGAATGTCTTCCTTTGAGCTTGGCTCCTCATGACTCCTCTCTTGCAGTGTGGTTCCAGACCTCAAGGTAATGGCATTGATTCCACCTTTGGGGTTGGGTAAAGGTTGAGAAGGAAGTGTACTGGAGCTTGAAGGTTGATTCTTGGCGGTAGTTAAGGATTCCATCCGGGAGAGGAGAGCTTGTATAGTGGAGCTAAGACCATTTATAGAAGAGCTAATCCTATTATGAATGTCTTGTTGTCCTTGCGCAAGAGAGTGAAGCATCTTATCATTAGAAGAAGAAGGGGGATAAGTAGTTTGAGGGGCCTGCTGTTGGTTGTTCTGAGGCGCTTGGGACTGCCTTTGGCGAGGTGCTCGGTAAGGCTAGTTTTGGTTCTACTGTCTGTTCTTGTTGTTCCACCTCTGATTTCCACCGTTGTCTTTGCCTCCTCGGTTGTAGTTGTCCCTCCACCCTTGGTTGTAATTATCTCTCCATCCTTGGTTGGAGTTGTCTCTCCATCCCTGGTTGGAGTTGTCTTGCCAACCTTGATTGTAGTTCCCACCTTGGTTATAATTACCGCCTTGTTGATAGTATCCTTGATTCGGGCGGTCATAGAAATTATGGGTAGCTGCCAAGGTGTTGTCTTCTTGTTGGAGCTGCAGATATTCATCGGTGTAATGAGTATAGCAAGCACATATTTCGCACACTTTCTGAGGGACTAACTGTTGACACTGTGGTTGTGGGGGAGGCTGAGGTTGTTGTTGATTCAGCTGTAACTGCTTCAGTATGTTGGTCATCTCTCCCAGAGTCTGCGTGAGAGCAGCAGTCTCACTTCTAGAGGAAACCTCTGCAATAGCCTTGGGATGGTTGTTCCTGTGCCTGGCATTCCGGGTAGACTCAGCTAAATCGGTGATCAGTTGCCACGCTTCTGTCGCCGTCTTGTACTTCTTCAGAGAGCCATTACTCGCAGCATCTAATGTAGTCTTGTCTTGAGGCTTCATGCCTTGTGTGAAATAGCTAATCAACACCAACTGGTCAATCTTATGGTGGGGACATGAGTCTAGGAGATTTCTTAAGTGTTCCCAATACTCGTAAAGAGTCTCTGATTCACCTTGAATAATGCAGGAAATTTCTTTCCTCAGTCTATCTGTAACTTCAGCCAGAAAGTATTTATCCAGGAATTCCCTTCTGAGCAGATCCCAATTAGTAACAACCTCTTCAGGTTGAGTGTAGAACCACTCCCTTGCCTTTCCCTCAAGAGAAAACGGGAAGGCAGACAGCAAAATAGTAGTCTCATCTGCACCATGACGCCTAGTAGTTGAGCAGGCTGTCTAAAAATCTCTAAGGTACTTGATAGGTTCCTGAGCAGGTAAGCCATAAAACTTAGGTATTAGGTTGATTATCACAGTCTTTAGTTCAAATTCTGCAGCCAGATTTGGATGACGCGCTATATACGGTTGCAGTGTAAAGTCGGAAGCTCCTGCTTCCTGGAGAGTAATCCTTCTGGGCTCCGCCATATTACCTGCACATAAATCAACAGAATTAGTAGAAGAGGAGCTTATTTCTTCCTCAAATGGTGCTTTAGATTCACTCTTGGATAAGATTGGTGAATTGGTAGTAACCACTTCACCACCCTCAGAGGCTAACTGACGCCGAGCTCGCCTAATACGTGAAATAGTTCTTTCGATTTCAGGATCAAATGCGGCTAAGCTCGAATCAGGTAGTGAACGCGTCATTCAATGAAAGAAACATACAGATCATGGTAATAAAATAAAATAAATATGCAATCATGTAAATTAAAATAAGAATATTTACACCAACCAATAATTTAGCACACTGTTGCAACTCCCTGGCAATGGCGCCAAAAATTAACGGCGGAAAATTGTTGATTAAGAATTTAAAATAAGAACAGCATTGCAAGTACAGTTCTTAACCGACGAAAATTCCGCTTATCAATTTAGAAAGAGTTGTCACAATTTAAGAATAAAATACTGGGAGTAGAAATCCCAGGTCGTCTCCCAACGAGTTGACAAAAGAGTGCTATTTTATTGGTCAGGAATTTTTCCGAGAAATTTTAGATTTGGAGAACAGAAAAATAAATGATTATAAATTAAAGCAATGAAAATTAGCAAGAGAATTTATATAATCAAAATAAAAAACTTTGACCGGGAGAAGATTAATTGGAAGTTCTATCCTTGGTGAATTCTCCCAAGTGTAATAGTAAGAGATTGTTGTTTTTACTTAGTTAACCCTTACCGAATAAAGGAAAGTCAAGTAATTGAGCCAACTCTTATTCACAAATCCTAATCCTCTCTTATGGAAGGATTAGCGTTAGTGACTAGAGAATTGGCCAACAATTTCCAATTAAAATTAACACTTGAGTATTCCAACTCAAGGGTCTCCTATTAATCAACTCCCAAGTCAAGTTGGGAGTCTACTGCATTAACATGAATGTCATTCTCATAAACGATAAAAGGGAAAGAAGAGATGGCATGGAAATTCAAATAAAATAATAACAGAAAATTAATTAAAGGTAAAAACAATTCTTTGCATTAATAAACCCCAAAACCATAAACATCCATATCTGAACAGGGTTAATGGGTGATTAAAAGAGTAAGGGAATAAGAGAACAAACTAGAATAACGGAAACTTCAACGGAGGTAATAACTCTTCTCAGTATCCAAATCAAAAGCATAAAACTCTAAAACTATAAATATGAAGAATCCTAGAGGAAGCAATGTTTTCTCTCTAAGATTCAGAACTAAAACTAAAACTGTGTAAAAAGTGAATGTGTCAATCTGTGTTGAGTCTCTGCTTGTCCCCTGGCTCTAGTCTGTATTTCTGGGCCAAAAACTGGGTCCAAACTCAGCCCAAAATCGCCCCCAGCGTCTTCTGTAATTTTTGAACCTGGCGCATATCACGCGTACGCGTCAATGGTCTTTACCGCGTGTCACGCATACGCGTCAGGTACGCGCACGCATCGCTATGGAGTGCGCCAAGTCACGCGCACGCATCAGTTACGCGCGCGCGTCGCTGTGAAAATCTCCAGATCGCGTGCACGCGTGAGGTACGCGTACGCATCGATGCTCGCTGGTCAGCTCCTTAGTTTCTTGTATTCCTTCCATTTTTGCAAGCTTCCTTTCCATCCTATAAGTTATTCCTGCCTTATAAAGCCTGAAAACACTTAACACACAGATCACGACATCGAATGGTACAAAGGGAAATTATAAAATATACAATTTAAAGGCTTGGGAAGCAAGTTTTCAACCATAGAACAAAATTAGGAAGGGATTGTAAAATCATGCAAATTGTATGAATAAGTGTGCAAAGACTTGATAAAAATCACTCAAATTAGCACAAGATAAACCATAAAATAGTGGTTTATCACCAACCTTGATTAGTAAATTTAGTATGACTAATTTACTACCTGCATAGTATTGAACCTATGGGGTCACATACTAACGAGTGTTCTAATCTTTGCTATAGAATTATTTAATTATTATTTTAATTTGATCAAATAAATAATTATATTAATTCAGATAGAATATTATTGTATTATTTGCTAGCACCAAAAATATAATAATAATATGATAATTGAGAATATTAAATGAGATTTGAGAATAATTAGTTATTATATTTCTAAATTTGAATTCTAAATTTGGATGAGATCCTAATTAATTCTGTTTCAAATTGAGTTATGATATGATTAATAAATTTGAAAGATTCAAATTTGAAATTAGCAACAAATCTCGTACTATATATATATGTATGCAAAGAGTAGACAAAAAAAAAAAAAAACAGCAACATACAAGTGTTTTATTCCTCTACCTCTCTACACATAAATGTATGTGAGTGACGGAGGAAAAATGTCGGTAAAGATTTTCACAAAAATATCGCGTTGCAAGTATAGTTCTAAACCAACAAATTATCCTCGGTCAATGTTTAAATTGTTTGTCACAAATACAAACCCAATAAAATTAACCGAAGTATTTAAACCTCGGGTCGTCTCTCAAGGAATTGCAGGGAAGTGTATTTATTATTGGTTATGAAAAAGTATATTTTTTGGGTTTTGTAATAAGAAACAAGAAAGTAAAATGGCAAGAAAATAAACTAATAACTAAGAAAGTTCTTAGCAAGGATTGAGAATTAGAAATCCTATCCTCATTATCATCATCGATTGTGATGGTAAATGTGAATTGCCTTTACTTAGTTAATCTCTAACCGATGGAGGAAGGTCAAGTGCATACAATCAACTTGAGTTCACAAGTTCTAGTCAACTCATAGTGAGAGACTAGCTTCGGTGAAGTTCAAGCTAACCGACAATCATCAGTCACCAATCAACAAAAGACTTTTGATAACTCAAGAGTCTCTAAATAATCAATCCAAGCCAAGAACATAAAAATCTAAATTAAAATCCAACCAAGCATTTTATCAAACACTTGGTAGGTACAAAATAAAAGCATGGTGAAATTGCAACAACAATAAAATCTGACAACTACCAATTGAAAGAAATTAACAATGACAACTGAAGAAAGCAATAACAACATGAACATATAAATTGCATTAACAAAGATCCAAAGTATCAAGAGTGCATAAACATAAGGATAACAAAGTGGAGGAAATAACAAGTAGAATTGAGGAACAAAGGTGCTAGAACAATAAATTGCAAGGAATTGTAATTAAAAACAGAAATTAAATCTAAATCTAAGAAGGAATTAGAGTAGAAACCCTAAAACCTAGAGAGAGGAGAGAGTCTCTCTCTCTAGAATTCTACATCTAAAACCTAAAATTGTGTGAATAAATAGTGAATGATTCTCTTCCAGCTCCACTCTGCAGCCTCTAATCTGTATTTTCGGGCCTGAAACTGGGTCAAAAGTAGCCCAGAAATCGCCCCCAGCGTTTTCTGTTAATTGCAGCACGTGACGCTCGTCACGCGTACGCGTCAGCCACGCGTGTGCATCATTTGTATGCTGCACCAGTCACGCGTAGGCATCAGCCACGCGTGCGCATAATTTGTATGCTGCACCACTCATGCGTACGCGTCGTCCATGCGTGCGCGTCGCTGCCGGATTCTGAAATCCTTAATTTCTTGTGTTCATTCCACTTTTGCATGCTTCTTTTCCATCCTCTAAGCCATGCCTGCCCTATAAACCCTGAAAACACTTAACAAACATATCACGGCATCGATGGTAATAAAAGAGGATTAAAAATTAGCAAATTTAAGGCCAAAGAAGCATGTTTTCAATCATAGCACAAAATTAGGAAGGAAACTTAAAAACATGCAATTTATATATATAAGTGTGAGAATAGTTGATAAGATCCACTCAATTCAATACAAAATAAACCGTAAAATAGTGGTTTATCAATCTCCCCACACTTAAACATTAGCATGTCCTCATGCTAAGCTTAAGAGAACCAACAGAGTGAAGAGTGATGGGAGGATTTATTAAATGCAACCTATCTATATGAATGCAACTACATGCAAAAATGCTTCTACCTACTTGTTAAAAGTAAATAAATCTTTCAAGAACAAACATGAAATGGATCTCACTAATTCAAATCATAAAATGAAGTACAAATAGACTTGCAAGAAGAAAGCTCGTGAAAGCCAGGAACAAAGAATCGAGCATCGAACCCTCACCGGAAGTGCATACACTCTAATCGCTCAAGTGTTTAAGGTTCAATTTTCTCAATTCTCTACTAATCTTGCTTTCTAAGACTTGCTCTTCTTCTACCAATCAACAAAATTTTAATGCATGAATACACATATCAAGAGGTCTTTTAAGGGTTGTAATGGGGTTAGGGTCAAGGTAGGATTGTATTTGGTCAAGTGGACTAAAATCTGAATCCTTGATTAACCTAAACTTCCCACCTAACTTAAGACAATCCATGTAACCAGAATATAAAATTTAGCTACCCATTAACTATGTTTTTCACATATTCATGCATCCGAATTTGAGTAAAACTCATATGTATTGCTATCACCATTTACTTTGGGGCATTTTGTCCCCTTTTTATTTTTTCTCCTTTTTTTATTTTTGGTTTTTATTGTTCTTCTGTTTTTCTCAATGCATACGATTAAGGTATTGAATGCATGAATATGTTCTCAACATTCTTTTCACATTTTTACAAAAAGTATAACACATCCAATTCCCAAACCAAATGTTACTATACCCAATTTCTCCATACTTAATTCATGGATACTCTCACTAGTCTAAGCTAACCAAGGATTCAAATTAGGGACATTTATTATTTTTTTGCTTAGAGTTAGTGATGAGTTAAAGTAAAGAACAAATAGGATAAAATAGCCTCAACATTGGTTTGCAAAGGATAATGAAAGGTTAAGGCCATATGGTTATGTGAGCTATAGTGAAACAAAGGCCTCAATCACATAAGTGCATGCATACATCAAATAATAGAAATATAGAATCAAGCAAGACAAATATCACAATTTTAGAGAGAATAACACACACCAAAACAAAGTATTGGTTGATAAAATGCAACCAATCAAATAGGTTCAAAAAGCTCACTGGTTTTGTGTGTTCAAGCTTTAAGCCATGTTCCAAAATAAATTTCTTCAAGCAAGTTCAACAAAAATTTTAACTCAAATTAGTAAAATGCTCTAAAACAGTTTCTTGGAAAGAATTCATCAGTTCAACCAAGTAGGACATAAATGCAAGCAACTAAATACACATGCAATCTATTATGCAATGCGACAACTAATCTAACAAAGAAAATTAAACATTGGTGTTGAGACAGGAAGTAGTTACCCACGGAAGTCGGTCTCGACCTCCCTACACTTAAAGATTGCACCGTCCTCGGTGCATGCACAGATGTGCAAGTGGACGGGTTGCTACAACCGATGCGTTTTCTCCAAAGATTGTACGGCGGTACTTGTTTGTCACCCCATTTATAAGTGCTCCGTTCTCCTTCTTGGTGGCCATCCTGAAAGAGGAGAAAAAGGAAGATGAATAATTCACAAACAAAGATATGCAAACAAATAAAATATGGGTGGGCTAATGCCAAATAATAATGAGGTTCTCAATTACATGGTAGCTACAACATGCAAGTGAGAGAACAATATAGGCGAATGGCATATTAATAGTGCAAGAATTGCAACAATAAGGGAGAGAGAGTGGGTTATGAAAGACAACATAAGTTTATATCAATGCAAAAGGAATATAAGTGTCATGAAAGAGTAGCATTGACCTCTAAATAATATCACCCAACAATAGAAAACAAGTCACAAAGCACCAAAACAATGAAAGAAATATTCGACAGATGAGTAAGAACATTTAACACCAATGTTAAAACAACAAACATAGAAAATAAAAGAGGAACAACCAACAAAATTAAAATGCAATGAATGCAAGTATGCAAAAGTAATAAACAAAAAGAAAAGAAAGATAAGAAAAATGAGAAGTGAAATGTTGAAAAGTAAGAGAAGAGTAAAGTAAGAAAGGAAGAAGAAAAGGAAGAAGAAAGAATGGAAAACGAATAAGAAAGGAGAGAAGAAAGAAGAAGAAAGGAAAAGAAGAAATAACGCGTAAGCGTCGTCCACGCGCACACATGGGTTGTAGATTGAGGAGTCGACGCGTACGCGTGAAAAGCAGAAAACAGAAGGTGACGTGTACGCGTCAGTCACGCGTACGCGTGGAGGTGAATTGTGCTCTTCACACAATGCTTGCATAGTTCCAGTGCAAGTCTCTGGTTTTGGTACTGGAGCATCAAAATTTTGGCGTCGACGCGCACGCGTCGTCCATGCCTACGCGTGGATGGCCAAAGGATCAAGTGACGCATACGCGTCAGCGAGGCGCACGCATGGGTTGGGTTGTGCGCGAGCACCCCACCCGGATGGTTCCAGCACAACTCTCGGGTTTTTTTATCAGAGAGAAAAATTGGCATCGACGCATACATGTGACAGCCCTCTTTTTTTTTTAAGCTGATTGAGAAGCTAAAAAGATACCAAAGTAATGTCAAAGATTATTAAACAAGCTAAACTATAGCTCAAAATAAATAAATCTAACTAAAATTGAAAATTGATAAACCACAATTTTATGGTTTATCTTGTATTGAATTTGGTGGATTTTATCAACTTTACCTACACTTATTCATTAAAATAGCATGGTTTTGTGGATTTCTCATAATTGTGCTTAAGAATGAAAACATGCTTTTTAGGCCTTTAAATTCCTAAATTTAATTCACCTTCCTCCCATTCGATACCTTGATATGTTTGTGTGAGTGATCTAAGGTTTTGAAGGCAAGGATGACTTGAAAGAAATGGAAGAAAAGCATGCAAAGTGGGAAAATTCATGAAGACATGAAAAAATTGCTAAGTTGTCAATCCTGACCTCTTTTCAGTTAATCGATCATAACTTGAGCTACAGAGGTCCAAATGAGGCGGTTCTAGTTGAATTGGAAATCTAACATCCGTGGCTTCAAAATGATATGCAATTTGACATAGTTGCGAGGTCGTTTGATGATGCCTACGTGTCGTTCCACGCGCACGCATCACAGGATCAGCGTGGGCCATTTTAAGCAACTCATGGCCAGCGAATTCTAGCTCATTTTAGGCCCAATCCAACTCATTTCTAATGCTATTGAACCCAAGGATTGAAGGGGAATGAACCAAGTAGTCATAGGGGAGTTTTCACCATGCTTTAGTTATTTTCTAAAGAGAAGGTCTCTCTTCTCTCTAGAATTAGGTTAGGATTAGGTTAAATTCTCTTGGATCTAGGTTTCATTTCTTGTTTTTATCTTGTTTTCTTTACAATTTCTTGTTCTATTGTCTTGATTTCTGGTGCACAGAAATCGTGATCGTTCCATTCCTTGGTAACGGTGCTAAAAACTCAATACGCACGTTCATAGTCTTAGTTCCTTGTCACGACTTTGCACAACTAACCAGCAAGTGCACTGGGTCGTCCAAGTATATAAACCTTACGTGAGTAAGGGTCGATCCCACGGAGATTGTCGGCTTGAAGCAAGCTATGGTCACCTTATAAATCTCAGTCAGGCGGATTCAGATAGTTTTGGAGATTTGATAATTAAAAGATAATTGAAATATAAACTAGGATAGAGATACTTATGTAATTCATTGGTGAGAATTTCAGATAAGCGTATAGAGATGCCTTTCGTTCCTCTGAACCTATGCTTTCCTGCTGTCTTCATCCAATCATTCTTACTCCCTTCCACGGCAAGCTTTATGTAGGGCATCACCGTTGTCAATGGCTACATCCCATCCTTTCTGTAAAAATGGTCCAATGCGCTGTCACTGTATGGCTAATCATCTGTCGGTTCTCGATCATACTGGAATAGGATTTACTATCCTTTTGCGTCTGTCACTACGCCTAGCACTCGCGAGTTTGAAGCTCGTCACAGCCATCCCTTCCCAGATCCTACTCGGAATACCACAGACAAGGTTTAGACTTTTCGGATCTCAAGAATGGCCGTCCATGGGTTCTAACTCATACCACGAAGATTCTAATATCTCGGACTCGGTCCTATGTATTAGATATCTAAGAGATACTCATTCTAGCCTGTTTGCATGTAGAACGGAAGTGTTTGTTAGGCACGTGTTCATAAGTGAGAATGATGATGAACGTCACATAATCATCACATTCATCATGTTCTTGGGTGCGAATGGATATCTTTGAATAGGAATAAGCTTGAATTGAATAGAAAAACAGTAGTACTTTGTATTAATTCATGAGGAACAGTAGAGCTCCACACCTTAATCTATGGAGTGTAGAAACTCTACCGTTGAAAATACATAAGTGATAAGGTCCCGGTATGGCCGAATGGCCAGCCCCCAAAACGTGATCAAAGATGAAACTAAAGATATCCCAAGATATCCAAAGATGTAAATACAATAGTAAAAAGTCCTATTTATGGTAAACTAGTTACTAGGGTTTACAGAAATGAGTAAATGATGCAAAAATCCACTTCCGGGGCCCACTTGGTGTGTGCTTGGGCTGAGCATTGAGCTTTACACGTGTAGAGGCTTCTCTTGGACTTGAACGCCAGTTCGTAACCTGTTTCTGGCGTTTAACTCCACTTTGCAACCTGTTTCTAGCGTTTAACTCCAGAATGCAGCATGAAACTGGCGTTGAACGCCAGTTTGCATCATCTAAACTCGAACAAAGTATGAACTATTATATATTTCTGGAAAGCTCTGGATGTATACTTTCCAACGCAATTGAGAACGCGCCATTTGGAGTTCTGTAGCTTTAGAAAATCTGCTTTGAGTGCAGGGAGGTCAGAATCCAACAGCATCTGCAGTCCTTCTTCAACCTCTGAATCTGATTTTTGCTCAAGTCCCTCAATTTCAACCAGAAATTACCTGAAATCACAGAAAAACACACAAACTCATAGTAAAGTCCAGAAATATGAATTTTAATTAAAAACTAATAAAATATACTAAAAACTAACTAAACTATACTGAAAACTATGTAAAAACAATGCCAAAAAGCGTATAAATTATCCGCTCATCACAACACCAAACTTAAATTGATGCTTGTCCCCAAGCAATTGAAAATCAAATAGGATAAAAAGAAGAGAATATACTATAAATTCCAAAATATCAATGAAACTTAGCTCCAATCAGATGAGCGAGACTTGTAGCTTTTTGCCTCTTGAATAGTTTTGGCATCTCACTTTATCCATTGAGGTTTAGAATGATTGGCATCTATAGGAACTTAGAATTCAGACAGTGTTATTGATTCTCCTAGTTCAGTATGTTGATTCTTGAACACAGCTACTTTATGAGTCTTGGTCGTGGCCCTAAGCACTTTGTTTTCCAGTATTACCACCAGATACATAAATGCCACAGACACATAATTGGGTGAACCTTTTCAGATTGTGACTCAGCTTTGCTAAAGTCCCCAATTAGAGGTATCCAGGGTTCTTAAGCACACTCTTTTTTTGCTTTGGACCTTGACTTTAACCGCTCAGTCTCAAGTTTTCACTTGACACCTTCACGCCACAAGCACATGGTTAGGGACAGCTTGGTTTAGCCGCTTAGGCCAGGATTTTATTCCTTTAGGCCCTCCTATCCACTGATGCTCAAAGCCTTGGATCCTTTTTATTTACCCTTGCCTTTTGGTTTTAAGGGCTATTGGCTTTTTGCTCTTGCCTTTTGGTTTTAAGAGCTTTTGGCTTTTTCTGCTTGCTTTTTCTTTTTCTATTTTTTTTCGCCAATTTTTTTTCCTGCAAGCTTTTGTATTCACTGCTTTTTCTTGCTTCAAGAATCATTTTTATGATTTTTCAGATTATCAAATAACATTTCTCCTTTTCATCATTCTTTCAAGAGCCAACATATTTAACATTCATAAACAACAACTTCAAAAGACATATGCACTGTTCAAGCATACATTCAGAAAACAAAAAGTATTGCCACCACATCAAAATAATTAAACTAGTTTCAAGGATGAATTCGAAATCATGTACTTCTTGTTCTTTTGTTTTTAGAACAATTTTCATTTAAGAGAGGTGGTGGATTCATATTCATAGCTTTAAGGCATATACACTTAGACACTAATGATCATGTAATAAGACACAAATATAAATAAACATAAAGTTCAAAGATCGAAAAACAAGAAAATAAATAAACAAGGAGATTAAGGAATGAGTCCACCTTAGTGAGGGTGGCGTCTTCCTCTTATTGAAGAACCAATGGTGCTCTTGAGCTCCTCTATGCCTCTTCCTTGTCTTTCTTGCTCCTCCCTCATAGCACTTTGATCTTCTCTAATTTCATGGAGGATGATGGAGTGCTCTTAATGCTCCACCCTTAGTTGTCCCATGTTGGAACTTAATTCTTCTAGGGAGGTATTGATTGCTCCCAATAATTCTGTGGAGGAAAGTGCATCCCTTGAGGCATCTCAGGGATTTCATGGTGAGGAATCTCCTCATGCTCATGTTGAGGTCCATGATCTCTTGTTTGCTCCATCCTTTTCTTAGTGATGGGCTTATCCTCTTCAATGAGGATATCTCCCTCTATGTCAATTCCAGCTGAATTGCAGAGGTGGCATATGAGGTGAGGAAAGGCTAACCTTACCCAAGTGGAGGACTTGTCAGCCACCTTGTAAAGTTCTTGAAGTATAATCTCATGAACTTCCACCTCCTCTCCAATCATGATACTATGGATCATGATGGCCCGGTCTATAGTAACTTCAGACCGGTTACTAGTAGGAATGATTGAGCGTTGAATGAACTCTAGCCATCCCCTAGCCACTGGTTTGAGGTCATGCCTTCTTAGTTGAACCGGCTTGCCTCTTGAGTCAATTTTCCATTGAGCTCCTTCCTCACATATGTCTATGAGGACTTGGTCCAACCTTTGATCAAAGTTGACCCTTTTTATGTAGGGGCGTGCGTTCTCTTCCATCATTGGCAAGTTGAACGCCAGCCTTATATTTACCAGACTGAAATCTAAGTATTTTCCTCGAACCATAGTAAGCCAATGCTTTGGATCCGGGTTCACACTTTGATCATGGTTCCTAGTGATCCATGCGTTTACATAGAACTTTTGAACCATTAGGATCCCGACTTGTTGAATGGGATTGGTGAGAACTTTCCAACCTCTTCTTTGGATTTCCAGTCGGATCTCCGGATACTCATTCTTCTTGAGCTTGAAAGGAACCTCAGGGATCACTTTTTCTTGGCCATAACTTCATAGAAGTGGTCTTGATGGACCTTTGAGATGAATCTCCCCATCTCCCATGACTCAGAGGTGGAAGCAATTGCCTTCCCTTTCCTCTTTTTAGAGGTTTCTCTGGCCTTAGGTGCCATAAATGGTTATGGAAAAATAAAAAGCAATGCTTTTACCACACCAAACTTAAAATGTTTGCTCGTCCCCGAGTAAAAGAAGAAAGAAAGAAGTAGAAGAAGAAGAGAAATAGAGGAGAGGGAGAGAGAGTAGGTTTCGGCCAAGTGGAAGAAGAGAGAGTTGTGTTGTGTGAAATAGAAGAAGGAATGAGGGGTTTATATGGAAGTGGGGAGTGGTTTAGGGTTCGGCCATTTAGGGTTGGGTTTGGGAGGGAAAATATTTTGAATTTGAAGGTAGGTGGGGTTTATGGGGAAGAGAAGATGGAAGTGATTGGTGAAGGGCATTTGGGGAAGAGATTTATGAAAAGGTATGAAGAGGAGAGAGTAGGGTTAGGTGGGGATCCTGTGGGGTCCACAGATCCTGAGGTGTCAAGGATTTTCGATCCCTGTACCCTTTAGACGTGTAAAAATGCCCTATACATGCAATCCTGGCGTTTAACGCCAGACTGCTGCCTGTTTCTGGCGTTAAACGCCACTTCCATGCTCTGTTCTAGCGTTTAACGCCAGGTAGATGCTTGTTTCTGGCGTTAAACGCCAGCTTGGTGCCTGTTTCTGGCGTTAAACGCCAGACAGATGCTTGTTTCTGGCGTTTAAACGCCAGACTGTTCTCCTCCAGGATGTGCTATTTTTCATTCTATTTTTCATTCTGTTTTTGATTTTTCAGTAGTTTTTGTGACTCCACATGATCATCAACCTAATAAAACACGAAATAACAATAGAAAATAAATAAATATAATTAGATAACATTGGGTTGCCTACCAACAAGCTCTTCTTTAATGTCAATAGCTTGACAGTGAGCTCTCATGGAGCCTCACTAATGTTCAGAGCATTGTTGGAATCTTCCAACACCAAACTTAGAGTTTGAATGTGAGGGTTCAACACCAAACTTAGAGTTTGGTTTTGGCCTTCCAACACCAAATTTAGAGTTTGACTGTGGGGGCTCTGGTTGACTCTGCAGTGAGAGAAGCTTTTCATGCTTCCTCTCCATGGTTACAGAAGGAGATCATTGAGTTTTAAACACAAGGTTGTCCTCATTCAGTTAAAGGATCAATTCTCCTCTGTCCACATCAATCACAGCTCTTGCTGTGGCTAGGAAGGGTCTTCCAAGGATGATGGATTCATCCTCATCCTTTCCAGTATCTAGAATTATGAAATCAGCAGGGATGTAAAGGCCTTTAACCTTTACTAGCACGTCCTCTACTTGTCCATAAGCCTATTTTCTTGAGTTGTCTGCCATCTCTAATGAGATTCTGGCAGCTTGCACCTCAAAGATTCTCAGTTTCTCCATTACAGAGAGTGGCATGATGTTTATCCCTGATCCAAGGTCACATAGAGCCTTCTCAAAGGTCACGGTGCCTATGGTACAAGGTATTAAGAACTTTCCAGGATCCTGTTTCTTCTGAGGCAATCTTAGTTGATCCAGATCACTTAGTTCATTGATGAGCAAGGGAGGTTCATCTTCCCAAGTCTCATTACCAAATAATTTGGCATTCAGCTTCATGATTGCACCAAGGTACTTGGCAACTTGCTCTTCAGTAACATCTTCATTCTCTTCAGAAGAAGAATACTTATCAGAGCTCATGAATGGCATAAGGAGGTTCAATGGAATCTCTATGGTCTCTAGATGAGTTTCAGATTCCTTTGGTTCCTCAGAGGGAAACTCCTTATTGATCAATGGACGTCCCAGGAGGTCTTCCTCACTGGGATTCACGTCCTCTCCCTCCCTTGTAGGTTCGGCCATGATGGTTAAATCAATGGCCTTGCACTCTCTTTTTGGATTCTCTTCTGTATTGCTTGGGAGAGTACTAGGAGGGATTTCAGTGACTCTTTTACTCAGCTGGCCCACTTGTGCCTCCAAATTTCTAATAGAAGACCTTGTTTCATTCATGAAACTTAAAGTGGCCTTAGATAGATCAGAGACTATGTTTGCTAAGCTAGATGGATTCTGCTCAGAACTCTCTGTCTTTTGCTGAGTGGATGATAGAAAAGGTTTGCGATTGCTAAACCTGTTTCTTCCACCATTATTAAAGCCTTGTTGAGGCTTTTGTTGATCCTTCCATGAGAAATTTGGATGATTTCTCTATGAGGGGTTATAGGTGTTTCCATAGGGTTCACCCATGTAATTCACCTCTGCTATTGCAGGGTTCTCAGGATCATAAGCTTCTTCTTCAGAAGAGGCTTCTTTAGTACTGTTGGATGATTCCTTTAATCCATTCAGAATCTGAGAAATTATATTGACTTGTTGAGTCAATATTTTATTCTGAGCCAATATGGCATTCAGAGTATCAATTTCAAGAACTCCCTTCTTCATAGGCGTCCCATTACTCACAGGATTCCTTTTAGAAGTATACATAAACTGGTTATTTGCAACCATGTCAATGAATTCTTGAGCTTCTGCAGGCATTTTCTTTAGGGGAATGGATCCACCTGCAGAATGGTCTAATGACATTTTAGATAATTCAGAAAGACCATCATAGAATATATCCAGGATGGTCCATTCTAAAAGCATGTCAGAAGGACACTTTTTGGTCAGTTCCTTGTATCTCTCCCAAGCTTCATAGAGGGATTCTCCTTCTTTCTGCCTGAAGGTTTGAACATCCACTCTAAGCTTGCTAAGCTTTTGAGGAGGAAAGAACTTGGCTAAGAAAGCCGTGACCAGCTTATCCCAAGAGTTCAGGCTGTCTTTAGGTTGAGAGTCCAACCATACTCTAGCTCTGTCTCTTACAGCAAATGGGAAAAGCATAAGCCTGTAGACCTCGGGATAAACCCCATTGGTCTTAACAGTATTACAGATCTGCAAGAATTCAATTAAGAACTGAAAAGGATCTTCAGATGGAAGTCCATGAAACTTGCAGTTCTGTTGCATCAGAGAAACTAATTGAGGTTTAAGCTCAAAGTTGTTTTCTCCAATGGCAGGAATTGAGATGCTTCTTCCATGTAAATTGGAATTTGGTGCAGTAAAGTCACCAAGCATCTTCCTTGCATTGTTATTATTTTCGGCCATGTCTCCTTCTTTTTTGAAAATTTCTATCAGATTTTCTCCAGAGAGTTGTGCTTTATCTTCCCTTAGTTTCCTCTTCAGAGTCCTTTCAGGTTTAGGATCAGCCTCAACAAGAATGTTCTTATCCTTATTCCTGCTCATATGAAAAAGAAGAAAACAGAAAAAAAAATATGGAATCCTCTATGTCACAGTATAGAGATTCCTTTATGTGAGTAGAAGAAGATAAGAATAAAAGAAGAGAAATTCGAACACCAAGAGGAAGAGAGGGTTTGAATCTTGAGATGAAGAGAAGTGTTAGTAAATAAATAAATAATTAGAAGGAGATGAGAGAGAGGGAATTTCGAAAATTAATTAAATTAAAAATAAAATTTAAAGTTAAATTTCAAAAATTAAAATTGAAATCAAATTAAATTGAAATTAAAACAATTAGTTAATTAAAAAGGAAATTTGAAAAAGAGGGAAGGGATTTTCGAAAACTAGAGAGGGAGTTAGTTAGGTAGTTTTGAAAAAGATATGATTTAAACAAAAAGTAAAGTGGTTAATTGAAAAAGATTTGAAAATCAAATTTGAAAAGATAAAAAGTTAGAAAAGATTTTGAAATTGATTTTGAAAAAGATATGATTGAAAGATATGATTGAAAAATTTAATTTGAAAAAGATTTGAAAAGAAAATTAAACAGATTTGATTTTTGAAGTTAAAGTTGATTACTTGACTAATAAGAAACTAAAAGATATGATTTTAAAATTTAAAGATTGAACCTTTCTTAATAGGCAAGTAACAACTTGAAAAATTTTTGAATCAAAATATTAAATGCTAGTAGTAATTTCGAAAATTATAAACTAAAATAATAAAAAAATTTTGAAAATTAATTTGAATATTTTCGAAAACATTAAAAGAAAAATGAAAAAGATTTCGAAAAATTTTAAAAAGGAATTCGAAAATATTAAAAGGAAATTGAAAAAGATTTGATTTTTGAAAAAGATTTAAAAAAAATAGAATTTTTAAATGGAAAATTTCATTTGACTCATAAGAAATAACAAGATTTTAAAAATTTTTGAAAAAGTCAACTCAAATTTTCGAATTTGATGAGAGAAAAAAGGGAAAGATATTTTTTTATTTTTGAATTTTTAATGATGAAAGAGAAAAACATCAAAAAGACTCAATGCATGAAAATTTTGAATCAAAACACATGATGCATGCAAGAACACTATGAATGTCAAGATGAACACCAAGAACACTTTGAATGTCAAGATGAACACCAAGAACTTATTTTTGAAAATTTTGAAGAAAAGAAAATATGCAAGACACTAAACTTAAAGATTTTTAAATTTTAGACACTAAGAATTCAAGAATGCATATGAAAACAAGAAAAGATACAAAACAAGAAAATATGAAGATCAAACAAGAAGACTGGCCAAGAATGACTTGAAGATCATGAAGAATGCAATGCATAAAATTTTCGAAAATAATTTTTAGAAAATTAAAAAGATGCAATTGACACCAAACTTAAAACTTGACTCTAGACTCAAGCAAGAAACACAAAAAATATTTTTGATTTTATGATTTTGTAAATTTTTTTGTATTTTTCGAAAATTAATTGGAAAAAACGAAAAAAGAAAAATTTTTGATTTTTTCGAAAATAAGAATAATAAAAACAAAAAGGTTTAAATTAAAATAAAGTTACCTAATCTGAGCAACAAGATGAACCGTCAGTTGTCCAAACTCGAACAATCCCCGGCAACGGCGCCAAAAACTTGGTGCGAAGAAATCGTGATCGTTCCATTCCTTGGTAACGGCGCTAAAAACTCAATATGCACGTTCATAGTCTTAGTTCCTTGTCACGACTTCGCACAACTAACCAGCAAGTGCACTGGGTCGTCCAAGTAATAAACCTTACGTGAGAAAGGGTCGATCCTACGGAGATTGTCGGCTTGAAGCAAGCTATGGTCACCTTATAAATCTCAGTCAGGCGAATTCAGATAGTTATGGAGACTTGATAATTAAAACATAATTGAAATATAAACTAGGATAGAGATACTTATGTAATTCATTGGTGAGAATTTCAGATAAGCGTATAGAGATACCTTTCGTTCCTCTGAACCTCTGCTTTCCTGCTGTCTTCATCTAATCATTCCTACTCCCTTCCATGGCAAGCTTTATGTAGGGCATCACTGTTGTCAATGGCTACATCCCATCCTCTCTGTGAAAATGGTCCAATGCGCTGTCACTGCATGGCTAATCATCTGTCGGTTCTCGATCATACTGGAATAGGATTTACTATCCTTTTGCGTCTGTCACTACGCCCAGCACTCACGAGTTTGAAGCTCGTCACAGCCATCCCTTCCCAGATCCTACTCGGAATACCATAGACAAGGTTTAGACTTTTCGGATCTCAAGAATGGCCGTCCATGGGTTCTAACTTATACCACGAAGATTCTAATATCTCAGACTCGGTCCTCTGTATTAGATATCTAAGAGATACTCATTCTAGCCTGTTTGCATGTAGAACGGAAGTGTTTGTCAGGCACGCGTTCATAAGTGAGAATGATGATGAGCGTCACATAATCATCACATTCATCATGTTCTTGGGTGTGAATGGATATCTTAGAATAGGAATAAGCTTGAATTGAATAGAAAAACAGTAGTACTTTGTATTAATTCATGAGGAACATCAGAGCTCCACACCTTAATCTATGTAGTGTAGAAACTCTACCGTTGAAAATACATAAGTGATAAGTTCCAGGCACGGCCGAATGGCCAGCCCCCAAAACGTGATCAAAGATGAAACTAAAGATATCCCAAGATATCCAAAGATGTAAATACAATAGTAAAAAGTCCTATTTATGCTAAACTAGTTACTAGGGTTTACAGAAATGAGTAAATGATGCAGAAATCTACTTCCGGGGCCCACTTGGTGTGTGCTTGGGCTAAGCATTGAGCTTTACACGTGTAGAGGCTTCTCTTGGAGTTGAACGCCAGTTTGTAACCTATTTCTAGCGTTTAACTCCACTTTGCAACCTGTTTCTGGCGTTTAACTCCAAAATTCAGCATGGAACTGGTGTTGAACGCCAGTTTGCGTCATCTAAACTCGGGAAAAGTATGAACTATTATATATTTCTGAAAAGCCTTGGATGTCTAATTTCCAACGCAATTAAGAGTGCGCCATTTGGAGTTCTGTAGCTCAAGAAAATCCGCTTTGAGTGCAGGGAGGTCAGAATCCAACAGCATCTGCAGTCCTTCTTCAACCTCTGAATCTGATTTTTGCTCAAGTCCCTCAATTTCAGCCAGAAATTACCTGAAATCACAGAAAAATACACAAACTCATAGTAAAGTCCAAAAATATAAATTTTAATTAAAAACTAATAAAAATATACTAAAAACTAACTAAACTATACTGAAAACTATGTAAAAACAATGCCAAAAAGCATATAAGTTATCCGCTCATCAATTTCCCTATTCCCTCTTGTTAATTTCTCATTTTGGTTAATTTTTATGTTGTTGAACCCTTGTCAATTTCAATTTCCCTTAATGCAATTTCTTGTTTTATGTTCTTTTATTGTTTAATTGCTTCGTTATTGTTATTTCCTTGCATTTGGTAGTGTTAAATTCTATATTTTTTGTTATTTTATTATGCTTTCCTTTTATGCCTTCCAAGTGTTTGACAAAATGTTTGGAAGGATGTTAGAGTAGATTTTTGTGTTCTTGGCTTGGGATGGTAACTTAGGTGAACTTGAGTTGCTAATGTCCAAGTGATTGATGATTAGTGTCTATTGGCTCTAGCTTTCACTAAGTTAATTAGTGAGGTGGCTAGGACTTATGGATTAGGATTAATGTAACTCATTTGACTTTCCTTCACTTGTTAGAGGATGACTTAATGGGATTTATCCTTGCAATTATCATGTTGTGGTTAGTGACAAGGATAAAGATCCTTAACCATCAACCCTTGCCAAGACCTTTTTACCATTTGTGTTCATTTACTTCCTTGCCATTTATTTTTCTTGTCCTTTATTCAAAACCCCAAAAAAATACTTATCCTATAACCAATAACATGAACACTTTCCTGCAATTCTTTGAGAGACGTCCCGATGTTTAAATACTTTGGTTATTTTTATTGGGGTTTGTACTTGTGACAAACAAATTAAATTTTGATTGAGGATTGTTGTTGGTTTAGAACTATACTTGCAACGAGATTTCATTGAGAAATTCTATACCGACAATTTTCCTAAATCAAATTTTTGGCACCGTTGGCGGGGAGTTGCAAATGTGTGCCTTGTTATTGGTTATTGTATATATGTGAATATTGTGAATATGCTTTTTTGTTAGTTGTTGCTAGTTCTAGGAGTTTGCTTTTATTATTTCTTATTAGCTTTTGATTTTATTGTCTTTTAACTATGAATTCTCATAATTTTGGCTATGAGTGTGGTTACAACTATGTTGTAGGAAATGGGAATTTCAACGAGAATGTGCATCATGGATGGAACAATCAAAGTTGGGAGGAGCCTCAAGGATTTGATCAACCCTCTTGGCAATAACCCCCTCCAATGTACTATGAGCAACAACCATTCCATGATGCATGCCAATCCAATGGCTATGGTGGACCTCCTTATGACTATCAACAACCACCACCATATGCCTATGAACCTCATCCTCAATATAGCCCTCAAGCATACTCACAAGCCCTTTTTTACCAAACACCATTCTATGATCCATACCCCTCATACAACCAATCACCCTTACCTCATCCTTGTGACCATTATGTAAGAAAATCTTTAAAGCCACCACAATTACTCCCAAGAACCACCTCAATATACACCATCTCTATACCCTCACCAAGAAGAACCACCTTCCTATTATGAACCCTTCCTCCCAAATAATGAACCCTCCTATCCACCCCAAGCTCCAATGGATGATACCCTTGGCCTTCTTCTTTAAGGGCAAGAAGAGATGAAAAGGGAGGTACTAGAATTCACGGCCGCCTTGACCAAGTTAGTAAACACTTTGGCCTCCCGATACTCATGCACTCAAAATAATTCCATGGCCACATGTGAAGAATCAAATAAAGAGTGTATCATGAAGGAGAGGTTAGAAACTCCGGTGGAGAACAAGGAGTGGGATTTTGTATTGGAGCAATTAGAGGAAGCCATGATTGTTGAAGAAGAGGAAGAAGTGGTTGAAGACTTAGGAGATACGAAACCACCATAGAAATCTCAAGAACCTCCCTCCAAGAAGCTTGAAATTGATGTTGAGGAGGGTGTACAACCTCCAAGGCAGATCATAGTTGAAGATTTTGAAGAGGTTGATCAAGAGATAGATTCAATCGTTGATAAATTCTTATCTACAATTGAATCCTCTCCCACTAGACTTGACATAGGGATTAAAGAAGAAGAGGCACAACCTCCCATGCCCTTGGTAAGCAATGAAGAAGAGATTGAATTGGAAGAAAGCTACCAAGAGGAAGAGGTTAAAGTTGAAGAAGTTCGCCTAGAGGTGGAAGTTGTCAAGGAAGAACACAACGGAGTGGAGCTTGTAAGGCCATTGGAAATACCTCTCCCCAAGCCATCACCATCCATTCTTTCATTTAAGTGGGTAAATCTCTTATCCCTAATATTTATTATTCCACTTGAATATGGTTTGCTTGAGATGGATGGGCAACTTAGGGCTCTTTGTGGCTTTAAGAACAAAAGGGAGATGGTTAGTGGTTGGAAACATCACTCTATGTTCATGATGGTTGCATGTTCAAAGTTTGATTGCAAGGTTTGGTGTAGAGCTAGATTGCTTGGGTCTAGGAGGATGCTTGGTCGCTTAAGTGAGAATTCTAAGGTCATGCCACCCGGATGGAACCATGATGATCAACTTGAAGACGGGTGTGAAAATAAAGTGTGGGATCCCGGATTACAGGAGGAGAATCAACTTTGGGAGCTCATGGTTTGTGAAGAATTCTATCAAAGCTTGGAGCTATTAATCTTGAAAGAAGGAGCTTATTGGAAGTCCAAGCATTGGTAGATGTTCAATGATGGATTCAAGCACAAGCCACCTTGATGAGAGCTCCCATAAGTCCAACTTAAGGACAATAAATAAAAGTATTAGGTGGGAGACACCCCACCATGGTAAACGATCTTTCCATTCTCTTGTATATATAATCAATGAATGAATTGAGTTGCCATTCTTAGGTAGTTTTCTTCTTTTCATACTTTCGCATATCTTGCTTTGATTGCTAGGTTGCTTGTTAGGCTCATGCTTTGATTAGAATAGTTGTTTTTGAATTGCATTTTTCTTGAAGTGCAAGCTTTGTTTGTTTTGTATTTGAAGATTTTTAAAAAAAAAAAACACTAAAAAGATTTTTGTTAAATTTGAATTTTTGTTGCTTTAGAGTGTTTTTATGTTTCTAAAATAATGTGTGCACGCCACGCGTAAGCGTGGCCGACACGCACGCGTCGTGTGCCAAATTTTGACTCCTGGTACAATAACCAGAGAGTTGTGCTGGAGTGGTGCTGGTTTTGTGCGAATAGCACAATCTGGACCCACGCGTATGCGTGGGTGATGCTTACACATCACCTGCACTTTCTGTATTCCACGCATACGCATGGGCGACGCTTACGCGTTGCGTGTCTCTGCTACGCGTGGGCAATGCTTACATGTCGCCTCGCGCGCTATTTATTCTCCTTTCTCCTTTCTTCTTCTTTCTTTCTACCTTTCTTTTTCTCTCTTCTTCCTTTCTTATTTTCTTCTTTTCCCTCTCTTCAAAAAAAATTTAATAAAAAATAAATAAATAAAAGAGAAAAAATTTCACTTTTTATTTTTCTCATCTTTCATTTTTCTTTGTTAATTGCATTTGTATACTTTTATTCATTGCATTTAATTTTGTTTTTTTAACTTGTTCTTATTTTCTTTTCTAAGTTTCTTATTTTAATAATGGTGTTGAATTTTCCTACGAAATTGTTGAGAATTTCTTGCATTATTTTGGTGCTTCTTGACTTGTTTGGTATTGTTGGGTGATGAAATTTTTAGGTCAATACTTAATCTTTGATGACTCTTGCATCCTTTGTGTATTGATATGAACTCATATTGTCTTTCATGACCCACTCTTTCTCGTCTGAACTTGATGCTCAACATGCTCTTTATGTCATTTACTTACGCTTTGATTTTACTCTTGCATCAAGTGTAGTGATATGCCTTAGCCTATATTGCTTTCTCACTCACATGCTGTAGCTGTCATGTAGTTGAGAACCATACTCTTACTCGGCATTAGCCCCTGCCTATGTTTTATCTGCTTTGATATCTTTGTTGTTGGCTTAATTTTCTTTCATTTTCTTTCCTTTTAGGTTGGCTACCGAGAGGGAATGGAAAAGCTTCTAAATGGGACAACAAACAAGTTATCCGCACAATCCTTTGGTAGGAGCTCATCAGTTTACCAACCCATCCACCTTGCTCTTCTTTGCATGCACCGAGGACGGTGCAATCTTCAAGTGTGGAGAGGTACGGTCGATGACCGACCTCCGTGGGTAATCACTTTCCTTTTTCAACACCAATGTTAGCTAGTTGTTGCATTGCATGATAGGTTGCATGTTAGTTAGAATTTGTATATATTTTACCATTTTTCTTGCTAGGACTACTTGGTTAGAGTAATGATTTCCTTTCCAAAAAATTATTTTTAGGGCATTTCACTAATTTAAAAAATTTTTGTTGAACTTGCTTGAAAAATGCATTTTGGAACATGTTTTTGAGCTAAGAACATACAACCTTGTGAGTTTTGAGCCTAATTGCGTGGTTACATCATATAACCACTTCTTTCCTTCTTGTGTGCATTATTCTCTTTCTATGATTGTAATCTTTGATTTGTTTGATTCTTTATGCCCATTATTTTGTGTATATATGCATTTATATGATTGAAGCCATTGTTTCAATTAGCTCACTAACCAAAATAGCCTTACCTTTTATCTTCCATTGTTAGCCAACTTTGAGCCTACTATTAAGCCACTTTGTTCTTAATATTAGTACATTACAAGCCTTAAAGCGAAAAATAATAAATGTCCTTTATTTGGATCTTTGATTAGCTTAGGCTAGTGAGTGTGTATCATTCAAGTGTGGGAAACTTGGGACATTGGTTGAGGTAAAAGGGTGTTTTGTATTTTCATTGAAAATCATGGGAATTGGGTACATACTCATGTATTAATTATGTTTAAACCATATGCATTGATGCTTTGGTATATATTCTAGTTTGAAAAAAAATGAACGAGAAAAAAAAAAATATATATATATATATATATATATATATATATATATATATATATATATATATATATATATATATATATATTAGAAAAGAAAAAGAAAAAAATAAAAGAGGACAAAATGCCCCAAAGTAAGGTTCAATAATAATCAATGTTGTGTGAAAAGTGAAGAATGGGTAGTTAGGCTTGTATTAGATTTTTATATATTGTTATATAGGTTAGGTGGGAAGCTAAGGTTAATCAAAGATTCAAATTCTAGTCCACTTGACCAAATATAACCTCACTGTGACCCTAACCCCATTACAACATATGGATAGCTCTCATGATATATGTATGCATGCATTAAATAATTGTTGATTGTTAGATGAAGAACAAATCTTAGAAAGCATGATTAGAGGAGAATTGAGTGGATCAACCCTATACACTTGAACGACTAGAGCGAATACACATCCAGTGAGGGTTCGATGCTCAATTCCTTGTTCCTGGCTTTCATGAGCTTTCTTTTTGCAAGTCTATTTGAACTTCAATTTTTATATTTGAATTGGTGGGATTCATGAATCATTATGTGACCTTAGCCCTACTTGCTCATATATGTTCTTGGAGATTGATTTACTTTTAATCAAGTAGGTAGAATCACTTTTCATTTAGTTGCATTCATATAGATAGGTGCATTTAGGTTATTTGCATTGAATAAATGTTCATACCCTATTTCTTGTCTTTATTTATATTTAGCATGAGGACATGCTAATATTTAAGTGTGGGGACGTTGATAAACCACAATTTTATGGTTTATCTTGTATTAAATTTGGCGGATTTTATCAACTTTTCCTACACTTATTCATTAAAATAGCATGGTTTTGTGGATTTCTCCTAATTGTGCTTAAGAATGAAAACATGCTTTTTAGGCCCTTAAATTGCTAAATTTAATTCACCTTCCTCGCATTCGATGCCTTGATATGTTTGTGTGAGTGATTTAAGGTTTTGAAAGAAATGGAAGAAAAGCATGCAAAGTGGGAAATTCATGAAGACATAAAGAAATTGCTAAGCTGTCAATCCTGACCTTTTCGCACTTAATCGATCATAACTTGAGCTACAGAGGTCCAATGAGGCGGTTCCAGTTGTGTTGGAAAGCTAACATCCGGGGCTTCAAAATGATATGCAATGTGCCATGGTTGCCAGGTCGTTTGGTGACGCATACGCGTCGCAGGATCAGCGTGGGTCATTTTAAGCAACTCGTGATCAGCGATTTCTAGCTCATTTTGGGCCCAATCCAACTCATTTCTGATGCTATTGAACCCAAGGATTGAAGGGGGATGAACCAAGTAGTCATAGGGGAGTTTTCACCATGCTTTAGTTATTTTCTAGAGAGAGAAGCTCTCTCTTCTCTCTAGAATTAGGTTAGGATTATGTTAAATTCTCTTGGATCTAGGTTTAATTTCTTGTTTTTATCTTGTTTTCTTTACAATTTCTTATTCTATTATCTTGATTTCCCTATTCCCTCTTGTTAATTTCTCATTTTGGTTACTTTTTATGTCGTTGAACCCTTGTCAATTTCAATTTCCCTTAATGCAATTTCATGTTTTATGCTCCTTTATTGTTTAATTGCTTTGTTATTATTATTTCCTTGCATTTGTTAGTGTTAGATTCTATATTTCTTGTCTTTTTATTATGCTTTCCTTTTATGCCTTCCAAGTGTTTGACAAAATGCTTAGAAGGATGTTAGAGTAGATTTTTGTGTTCTTGGCTTGGGATGGTAACTTAGGTGAACTTGAGTTGCTAATGTCCACGTGATTGATGATTAGTGTCCACTGGCTCTAGCTTTCACTAAGTTAATTAGTGAGGTGGCTAGGACTTATGGATTAGGATTAATGTAGCTCATTTGACTTTCCTTTACTTGTTAGAGGATGACTTAATGGGATTGATCCTTGCAATTATCATGTTGTGGTTAGTGATAAGGATAAAGATCTTTAACCATCAACCCTTGCCAAGACCTTTTTACTATTTGAGTTCATTTACTTACTTGCCATTTATTTTTCTTGTCCTTTATTCAAAACCCCAAAAAAATACTTATCCTATAACCAATAACATGAACACTTCCCCGCAATTTCTTGAGAGACGACCCGATGTTTAAATACTTCAGTTATTTTTATTGGAGTTTGTACTTGTGACAAACAAATTAAATTTTGATTGAGGATTGTTGTTAGTTTAGAACTATACTTGCAACGAGATTTCATTGAGAAATTCTATACCGACAATTTTCCTACATAAAAAATTCAACTTATGACCAGTATAAATAAAGGGAAAATAGGAAGAATTTACCACGGTTGGGGTGTCTTCCACCTAGAACTTTTAGTTAAGTCCTTAAGTTGGACATTTAGTGAGCTCCTTGTCATGGTGGCTTGTGCTTGAACTCATCTTGAAACTTCCACCAACGCTTGAACTTCTAATAAGCTCCAACATTTCCAAGTGAAGTCACCAAGCCTTGATGAAGTTCTTCACAAGCTTTGAGCTCCTAAAGTTGATCCTCTTGTATGTCGGGATCCCAAATCTTGTTTTTACACCCGTCGTTAAGTGGATCATCCTTGTTCCAACCGGGTGTCAAGAAATCCAAATTCTCAATGAAGCACCAAACGCTTCTCTTAGATCCAACCAATTGATCACTAGTCCAACCCTTGCATCTAGCTCTTGAAATCTCAACCTTGATGAGTCTTGATTTGCAACTCCAACCACTAAACATCTTTCTCTTACGCTTCATTCCACAAAGCCTCCTAAGTTGGCCATCCGTTTCAAGCATACCATACTCAAGTGGGACTATAAAGCTAAGAGATATAAGTTTTATCCACTCAAATGAAGGAGTAGATGGCAACCTAGGTAGAGAAGTCTCCAACGATATTGATAAAGCATATTCAACTCCCGTCCAACCTTGCCGAAGGACTTCCACCTTTTGAAAAGATTCTTCACTTTCAAGCTCTACCTCACCGAGTTCATTGATAAGCTATATTTTGTCGGTATAGAATTCTCTAATGGAATTATGTCATGAGTATAGCTCTAAACCAACAAACTATAGCACATCAAACAAAGAAAGTGTGTCCACAATTCAAATCAATAACCGAGAGTATTAGTCTCGAGTCGTTCTCCCTAGGAGTTGCTCCCAAGGTGCACATCATTGGTTAGGAGTCTCTTGGTGTGAGGTTGGATGTAAGAAATGTAAACAATTGCATGAAAGTAATGAACGAGACACAATGAAGCTAAAGGACACAAGAATTTGAAATCAATATAAAATGAATGGCAATTAATCAATATAAGAGCCTTGGCTAGGGTTGAGAATTGGAAGTCCTATCATCATTATCTCCATCAATTGTGACATCAATTTGTTATTGCTCCACTTAGTTAACCTCTAATTATGAAGGAAAGTCAAGTGAAGATAATCAATTTGAGTCCACAAGTCCTAGTCTAATCCTAGGGAAAGACTAGAGTTAGTGTCATTCAAATCAATTATCAATTTCCAATTGTCAATCAACAAAAGACCTTAATAATTCAAGTGTTTTCAATTGCCCAACCCCTAAGCCAAGTGTGAAGAACTACTCCATAGCTAAGGTTGACATTTTATCAAGCAATTTGGTGAGCAACAATGGAAGATGGTGCACTAAATTGTGATCATCAACAATGGCGCCAAAGACTTGGTGCTCTCAAACGTGAATCACACTTTGTCACAACTTCGCACAACTAACCAGCAAGTGCACTGGGTCGTCCAAGTAATAAACCTTACGTGAGTAAGGGTCGATCCCACGGAGATTGTTAGCTTGAAGCAAACTATGGTCACCTTGTAAATCTCAGTCAAGCGGATTCAAATGGTTATAGAGAATTGATAATTAAAACATAATTAAAATATAAACTAGGATAGAGATACTTATATAATTCATTGGTGAGAATTTCAGATAAGCGTATAGAGATGCTTTCGTTCCTCCTGAACCTCTGCTTTCCTGCTGTCTTCATCCAATCATTCCTACTCCTTTCCATGGCAAGCTGTATGTTGGGCATCACCATTGTCAATGGCTACATCCCGTCCTCTCTGTGAAAATGGTCCAATGCGCTGTCACTGCATGGCTAATCATCTGTCGATTCTCGATCATACTGAAATAGGATTTACTATCCTTTTGCGTCTGTCACTACGCCCAGCACTCGCGAGTTTGAAGCTCATCACAGCCATCCCTTCCCAGATCCTACTCAGAATACCACAGACAAGGTTACTTTCCGAATCTCGGGAATGGCCATCTATGGGTTCTAACTTATACCATGAAGACTCTAATATCTCAGACTCGGTCCCCTGTATTAGATATCTAAGAGATATGCATTCTATCTCATCTTCATGTAGAACGGAAGTGGTAGTCAGGCACGCGTTCATAGGTGAGAATGGTGATGAGCGTCACATAATCATCACATTCATCATGTTCTTGGGTGCGAATGAATATCTTAGAATAGGAATAAGCTTGAATTGAATAGAAAAACAATAGTACTTTGCATTAATACTCAAGGAACAGCAGAGCTCCACACCTTAATCTATGGCGTGTAGAAACTCTACCGTTGAAAATACATAAGTGATAATGGAATTCATTGGTCTCCGCCCCAGAGGGGAACCGGAGTCACCAAGACTTCGAATACAATAATAAAAAGTCCTATTTATACTAAACTAGTTACTAGGGTTTACAGAAATGAGTAAATGATGCAGAAATCCACTTCTGGGGCCCACTTGATGTGTGCTTGGGCTGAGCATTGAGCTTTACACGTGTAGAGGCTTCTCTTGGAGTTGAACGCTAGTTTGTAACCTGTTTCTGGCGTTTAACTCCACTTTGCAACCTGTTTCTGGCGTTTAACTCCAGAATAGGGCAAGAAGCTGGCGTTGAACACCAGTTTGCGTCGTCTAAACTCGAGCAAAGTATGGACTATTATATATTGCTGAAAAGCCCTGGATGTCTATTTTCCAACGCAATTTAGAGCGCGCCATTTGGATTCCCATAGCTCCAGAAAATCCACTTTGAGTACAGGGAGGTCAGAATCCAACAACATCTGCAGTCCTTCTTCAACCTCTGAATCTGATTTTTGCTCAAGTCCCTCAATTTCAGCCAGAAAATACCTGAAATCATAAAAAAACTCACAAACTCATAGTAAAGTCCAGAAATGTGATTTTTATTTAAAAACTAATAAAAATATACTAAAAACTAACTAAATCATATTAAAAACTATGTAAAAACAATGCCAAAAAGCATATAAATTATCCGCTTATCACAACACCAAACTTAAATTGTTGCTTGTCCCCAAGCAACTGAAAATAAAATAGGATAAAAAGAAGAGAATATACTATAAATTCCAAAATATCAATGAAACTTAGCTCCAATTAGATGAGCGAGACTAGTAGCTTTTTGCCTCTTGAATAGTTTTGGCATCTCACTTTATCCATTGAAGTTCAGAATGATTGGCATATATAGGAACTTAGAATTTAGATAGTGTTATTGATTCTCCTAGTTCAGTATGTTGATTCTTGAATACAGCTACTTTATGAGTCTTGGCCGTGGCCCTAAGCACTTTGTTTTCCAGTATTACCACCAGATACATAAATGCCACAGACACATAACTGGGTGAACCTTTTCAGATTGTGACTCAGCTTTGCTAGAGTCCCCAATTAGAGGTGTCTAGGATTCTTAAGCACACTCTTCTTTTTGCTTTGGACCTCAACTTTAACCGCTCAGTCTCAAGCTTTTGGCTTGACACCTTCATGCCACAAGCACATGGTTAGGGATAGCTTGGTTTAGCCGCTTAGGCCAGGATTTTATTCCTTTAGGCCCTCCTATCCACTGATGCTCAAAGCCTTGGATCCTTTTTATTACCCTTGCCTTTTGGTTTTAAGGGCTATTGGCTTTTTGCTCTTGCCTTTTGGTTTAAAGAGCTTTTGGCTTTTTCTGCTTGCTTTTTCTTTTTCTTTTTCTCTTTTTTTTTCGCAAGCTTTTCTCTATTCACTGCTTTTTCTTG
Organism: Arachis ipaensis; assembly: GCF_059453495.1. Lineage (NCBI taxonomy): Eukaryota > Viridiplantae > Streptophyta > Magnoliopsida > Fabales > Fabaceae > Arachis > Arachis ipaensis. Next base: position 27,783,332 of record NC_142441.1, on the reverse strand, counting down.
CTTCAAGAATCAATTTTATGATTTTTCAGATTATCAAATAACACGTCTCCTTTTTCATCATTCTTCAAGAGCCAACATATTTAACATTCATAAACAACAAGTTCAAAAGACATATGCACTGTTCAAGCATTCATTCAGAAAACAAAAAGTATTGTTACCACATCAAAATAATTAAACTAGTTTCAAGGATGAATTCGAAATCATGTACTTCTTGTTCTTTTGTAATTAAAACTTTTTTCATTTAAGAGAGGTGATGGATTCATAGGACATTCATAACTTTAAGGCATGGACACTTAAATACTAATGATCATGTAATAAGACACAAACAAAAACATAAAGCATAGTAAATAAAAAACAGGAAAATAAGAACAAGGAGATTAAGGAACGGGTCCACCTTAGTGAGGGTGGCGTCTTCCTCTTCTTGAAGAACCAATGGTGCTTTTGAGCTCCTCTATGTCTCTTCCTTGTCTTTGTTGCTCCTCCCTCATAGCTCTTTGATCTTCTCTAATTTCATGGAGGATGATGGAGTGCTCTTGGTGCTCCATCCTTAGTTGTCCCATGTTGGAGCTTAATTCTCCTAGGGAAGTGTTGATTTGCTCCCAATAGTTTTGTGGAGGAAAATGCATCCCCTGAGGCATCTCAAGAATTTCATGATGAGGAATTTCCTCATGCTCTTGTTGAGGTCCATGATCTCTTGTTTGCTCCATCCTTTTCTTAGTGATGGGCTTATCCTCTTCAATGAGGATGTCTCCCTCTATGTCAATCCCAGCCGAATTGCATAGGTGGCAAATGAGGTGAGGAAAGGCTAACCTTGCTAGAGTGGATGACTTGTCAGCCATCTTGTAGAGCTCTTGAGGTATAATCTCATGAACTTCTACTTCCTCCCCAATCATGATACTATGGATCATGATGGCCTGGTCTATAGTAACTTCAGACCGGTTGCTAGTAGGAATGATTGAGCGTTGAATAAACTCCAACCATCCTCTAGCTACAGGCTTAAGGTCCACTCTTCTCAATTGAACTGGCTTGCCTCTTGAGTCAACTTTCCATTGAGCTCCTTCTACACATACGTCCATGAGGACTTGGTCCAACCTTGGATCAAAGTTGACCCTTCTAGTGTAGGGGCGTGCGTTTTCTTCCATCATTGGCAAGTTGAACGCCAGTCTTACATTTTCCGGACTGAAATCTAAGTATTTTCCCCGAACCATGGTAAGCCAATGCTTTGGATTCGGGTTCACACTTTGATCATGGTTTCTAGTGATCCATGTATTTGCATAGAACTCTTGAACCATTAAGATCCCGACTTGTTGAATGGGGTTGGTGAGAACTTCCCAACCTCTTCTTTGGATCTCAAGTCGGATCTCCGGATACTCATTCTTTTTGAGATTGAAAGGAACCTCAGGGATCACTTTCTTCTTGGCCACAACTTCATAGAAGTGGTCTTGATGGACCTTTGAGATGAATCTCTCCATCTTCCATGACTCAGAGGTGGAAGCAATTGCCTTCCCTTTCCTTTTTCTTGAGGATTCTCTGGCCTTAGGTGCCATTGATGGTTATAGAAAAACAAAAAGCAATGCTTTTTACCACACCAAACTTAAAATGTTTGCTCGTCCCCGAGCAAAAGAAGAAAGAAAGAAGGAGAAGAAGAAAAAGAAGGAGGAGATGGAGGGAGAAGGTGTATTCGGCCAATGGGGAGAAGAGAGGGTTGTGTTGTGGGAAAATGAAGAAGGAATGAGGGGTTTATATAGGAGTGGGGGAGGGATTAGGGTTCGGCCATTAGGGTTGGGTTTGGGAGGAAAAAGATTTTGAATTTTGTAGGTAGGTGGGGTTTTTGGAGAAGAGAGATATAAAGAAGGTGTGAAAAGGAGAGAAGAATGTGGTGGGGATCCTGTGGGGTCCACAAATCCAGTGGGGCCAAGGACTTAACATCCCTGCTCCAATTAGGCGTGTAAAACACCCTTGCTGTGCAATCCTGGCGTTTAACGCCAGACTACTGCCTGTTTCTGGCGTTTAACGCCAGGTAGATGCTTGTTTCTGGCGTTAAACGCCAGACAGATGCTTGTTTCTGGCGTTTAAACACCAGAATGCTCCTCCTCCAGGGTGTGCTATTTTTAATGATGTTTTTCATTTTGTTTTTGATTTTTCAGTAGTTTTTGTGACTCCACATGATCAGCAACCTAATAAAACACGAAAATAACAATAAAAATAAAATATACATAATTAAATAACATTGGGTTGCCTCCCAACAAGCGCTTCTTTAATGTCAATAGCTTGACAGTGAGCTCTCATGGAGCCTCACAGATGTTTAGAGCATTGTTGGAACCTCCCAACACCAAACTTAGAGTTTGAATGTGGGGGTTCAACACCAAACTTAGAGTTTGGTTGTGGCCTCCCAACACCAAACTTAGAGTTTGACTATGGGGGCTTTGGTTGACTCTGCAGTGAGAGAAGCTTTTCATGCTTACTCTCCATGGTTACAGAAGGAGATCCTTGAGTCTTAAACACAAGGTTGTCTTCATTCAGTTGAAGGACTAACTCTCCTCTGTCCACATCAATCACAGCTCTTGCTGTGGCTAGGAAGGGTATACCAAGGATGATGGATTCATCCTCGTCCTTCCCAGTGTCTAGGATTATGAAATCAGCAGGGATGTAAAGGCCTTCAAACTTCACTAACACGTCCTCTACTAGTCCATAAGCCTATTTTTTTGAGTTGTCTGCCATCTCTAATGAGATTCTGGCAGCTTACACCTCAAAGATCCCAAGTTTCTCCATTACAGAGAGTGGCATTAAGTTTATTCCTGACCCCAGGTCACACAGAGCCTTCTCAAAGGTCATGGTGCCTATGGTACAGGGCATTAAGAATTTGCCAGGATCCTGTTTCTTTTGAGGTAATTTCTGCCTATCCAATGCATTTAGTTCATTGGTGAGTAAGAAAGGTTCATCTTCCCAAGTCTCATTGCCAAATAATTTGGCATTCAGCTTCATGATTGCACCAAGGTACTTAACAACTTGCTCTTCAGTAACATCTTCATTTTCTTCAGAAGAAGAATACTCATCAGAGCTCATGAAGGGCAGAAAGAGGTTCAATGGAATCTCTATGGTCTCTAAATGAGCCTCAGATTCCTTTGGTTCCTCAAAGGGAAACTCCTTATTGGTCACTGAACGTCCCAGGAGGTCCTCCTCACTAGGATTCACGTCCTCCTCCTCCCTTGTAGGTTCAGCCATGATGGTCAAATCAATGGCCTTGCACTCTCTCTTTGGATTTTCTTCTGTATTGCTTGGGAGAGTACTAGGAGGAGTTTCAGTGACTCTTTTACTCAGCTGGCCCACTTGTGCCTCCAAATTTCTAATGGAGGACCTTGTTTCATTCATGAAACTCACAGTGGCCTTAGATAGATCAGAGACTATATTTGCTAAGCTAGATGGGTTCTGCTCAGAATTCTCTGTCTGTTGCTGAATGGATGATGGAAAAGGTTTGCTATTGCTAAACCTGTTTCTTCCACCATTATTAAAGCCTTGTTGAGGCTTTTGTTGATCCTTCCATGAGAAATTTGGATGATTTCTCCATGAGGGATTATAGGTGTTTCCATAGGGTTCACCCATGTAATTCACCTCTGCTATTGCAGGGTTTTCAGGATCATAAGCTTCTTCTTCAGAAGATGCCTCTTTAGTACTGTTGGATGATTCCTTCAATCCATTCAGACTCTGAGAGATCATATTGACTTGCTGAGTCAATATTTTATTCTGAGCCAATATGGCATTCAGAGTATCAATTTCAAGAACTCCCTTCCTCATAGGCATCTCATTACTCACAGGATTCCTTTCAGAAGTGTACATGAACTGGTTATTTGCAACCATGTCAATGAGTTCTTGAGCTTCTACAAGCGTTTTCTTTAGGTGAATGGATCCACCTGCAGAATGGTCCAATGACATTTTAGATAATTCAGACAGACCATCATAGAATATATCCAGGATGGTCCATTCTGAAAGCATGTCAAAAGGACACTTTTTGGTCAGTTCCTTGTATCTCTCCCAAGCTTCATAGAGGGACTCACCTTCTTTCTGTCTGAAGGTTTGAACATCCACTCTAAGCTTACTAAGCTTTTGAAGAGGAAAGAACTTGGCTAAGAAAGCCGTGACCAGCTTATCCCAAGAGTTCAGGCTATCCTTAGGTTGAGAGTCCAACCATATTCTAGCTCTGTCTCTTACAGCAAACAGGAAAAGCATAAGCCTATAGACCTTGAGATCAACCCTATTGGTCTTAACAGTATCACAGATTTCCAAGAATTCAGTTAAGAACTGAAAAGGATCTTCTGATGGAAGTCCATGAAACTTGTAGTTCTGTTGCATCAGAGAAACTAATTGTGGTTTCAGCTCAAAATTGTTTGCTCCAATGGCAGGGATTGAGATGCTTCTTCCATGTAAATTGGAATTTGGTGCAGTAAAGTCACCAAGCATCTTCCTTGCATTGTTATTATTTTCGGCCATGTCTCCTTCTTTTTTGAAAATTTCTGTCAGATTTTCTCCAGAGAGTTGTGCTTTAGCTTCCCTTAGCTTCCTCTTCAGAGTCCTTTCAGGTTCAGGATCAGCTTCAACAAGAATGTTCTTATCCTTGTTCCTGCTCATATTAAAAAGAAGAGAACAGAAAATAATAGGGATCCTCTTTGCCACAGTAGAGAGGTTCCTTTATGTGAGTAGAAGAGAAGAATAAAAGAAGGGGAAGAGAAAAACTCGAACACAGAGAGGAAGATGGTGTTCGAATTTTGGGTGGAAGAGAAGTGTTAGTAGATGAATAATTAAATAAAAGGAGATGAGAGATGAGAGAATTCGAAAATTAAATAAAATAAAATAAAAGTATTTTTGTTTTTAAATTGAATTTAAAATAAAAATTTTAAAATTTAAAAAGAAAAATAAAATTAAATCAAATTAAAATTTAAAACAAATAGTTAATTAAAAAGAAATTTTGAAAAAGAGGGAAGGGATTTTCAAAAATTAGAGAGAGAGAGAGAGAGAGAGAGAGAGTTAGTTAGGTAGTTTTGAAAAAGATAAGAATCAAACAAAAAGTTAAGTGGTTAATTGAAAAAGATTTGAAAATTAGTTATTAAAAAGATAAGAAGTTAGAAAAGATTTTGAAATTGATTTTGAAAAAGATGTGATTGACATTTAATTTGAAAAAAATTTGAAAAGGAAATTTAGAAAGATTTGATTTTGAAAATTAAAGTTGATTACTTGACTAACAAGAAACAAAAAAGATATGATTTTAAAATTTAAAGATTGAATCTTTCTTAATAGGCAAGTAAGAACTTGAAATTTTTGAATCAATCACATTAATTGTTAGTAAAGGTTTTGAAATTATGAAATAAAGTAAGAAAAAGATTTTTGAAAATCAATTTGAAATTTTCAAAAATCATAAAAGAAAAATGAAAAAGATTTGATTTTTGAAAAATATTTGAAAAAGATAGAATTTTTAAATTGAAAATTTGATTTGACTCATTAGAAACAACTAGATTTTAAAATTTTTTGAAAAAGTCAACTCAAATTTTCGAATTTTATGAGATGAAAAAGGGAAAGATATTTTTTTTTATTTTTGAATTTTTAATGATGAAAGAGAAAAATAATAAAAAGACTCAATGCATGAAAGTTTTGGATCAAAACAATTGATGCAAGCAAGAACACTATGAATGTCAAGATGAACACCAAGAACTTATTTTTGAAAATTTTTAAGAAAAGAAAAACATGCAAGACACCAAACTTAGAAATTTTCAAACTTTAGACACTAATAATTCAAGAATGCATAAGGAAAACAAGAAAGGACACAAAACAAGAAATTCTAAAGATCAAACAAGAAGACTTACCAAGAACAACTTGAAGATCGTGAAGAACAAGAAAGAGACTCAATGCATGAAAGTTTTTCGAAAATTTTAAAGAAATTAACAAGATGCAACTGACACCAAACTTACAATTTGACACTAGACTCAAACAAGAAACATCAAATTATTTTTGATTTTATGATTTTATAAATTTTTTTGTAATTTTTTTTGAAAATTAATTTGGAAAAAGAAAAATAAGGATTTCAAAATTTTTAATAAGAATTCCAGGAATCTTGCAATGTTAGTCTAAAGCTCCGGTCCAGGAATTAGACATGGCTTACTAGCCAGCCAAGCTTTCAGTGAAAGCTCCGATCCAAAACACTAGACATGGCCAATGGCCAGCCAAACTTCAGCATACCAATCAGGCATACAACAGCTGATATTTCATCCAACTTCATTCTATGTTGATAGGTGGAAGCCCCAGTCCAAATGAATTAGACATGGCTTTACAGCCAGCCAGGCTTCAATATGCTTCATGAAACTCTAGAATTCTTTCTTAAAAATTTTGAAGAACATAAATTAATTTTTTTTGTAATATTTTCGAAAATAAGAAATAAAAAGCTTAAAATTAAAATAAAATTACTTAATCTGAGCAACAAGATGAACCGTCAGTTGTCCAAACTTGAACAATCCCTGGCAACGGCGCCAAAAACTTGGTGCACAAAATTGCGATCATCAACAATGGCGCCAAAGACTTGGTGCTCTCAAACGTGAATAACACTTTGTCACAACTTCGCACAACTAACCAGCAAGTGCACTGGGTCGTCCAAGTAATAAACCTTACGTGAGTAAGGGTCGATCCCACGGAGATTGTCGGCTTGAAACAAGCTATGGTCACCTTGTAAATCTCAGTCAGGCAGATTCAAATGGTTATAGAGAATTGATAATTAAAACATAATTAAAATATAAACTAGGATAGAGATACTTATGTAATTCATTGGTGAGAATTTTAGATAAGCGTATAGAGATGCTTTCGTTCCTCCTGAACCTCTGCTTTCCTACTGTCTTCATCCAATCATTCCTACTCCATTCCATGGCAAGCTGTATGTTGGGCATCACCGTTGTCAATGGCTACATCCCGTCCTCTCTGTGAAAATGGTCCAATGCGCTGTCACTACATGGCTAATCATCTGTCGGTTCTCGATCATACTGGAATAGGATTTACTATCCTTTTGCGTTTGTCACTACGCCCAGCACTCGCGAGTTTGAAGCTCGTCACAGCCATCCCTTCCCAGATCCTACTCGGAATACCACAAACAAGGTTTAGACTTTCCGGATCTCGGGAATGGCCATCCATGGGTTCTAACTTATACCACGAAGACTCTAATATCTCAAACTCGGTCCCATGTATTAGATATCTAAGAGATATGCATTCTATCTCATCTTCATGTAGAACGGAAGTGGTTGTCAGGCATGCGTTCATAGGTAAGAATGGTGATGAGCGTCACATAATCATCACATTCATCATGTTCTTGGGTGCGAATGAATATCTTAGAATAGGAATAAGCTTGAATTGAATAGAAAAACAATAGTACTTTGCATTAATACTCAAGGAACAGCAGAGCTCCACACCTTAATCTATGGCATGTAGAAACTCTACCGTTGAAAATACATAAGTGATAATGAAATTCATTGGTCTCGGCCCCAGAGGGGAACCGGGGTCACTAAGACTTTGAATACAATAATAAAAAGTCCTATTTATACTAAACTAGTTACTAGGGTTTACAGAAATGAGTAAATGATGCAGAAATCCACTTCTGGGGCCCACTTGGTGTGTGCTTAGGCTGAGCATTGAGCTTTACACGTGTAGAGGCTTCTCTTGGAGTTGAACGCCAGTTTGTATCCTGTTTCTGGCGTTTAACTCCACTTTGCAACTTGTTTCTGGCGTTTAACTCCAGAATAGGGCAAGAAGCTGGAGTTGAACGCCAGTTTGCGTCGTCTAAACTCGGGCAAAGTATGGACTATTATATATTGCTGAAAACACAAACCCATGCATTTTATATGGATAAGTATGAAGGAATATTGATAAAACCACTCAAATTGAGCACAAAATGTATCACTAAATAGCGGTGCATCATTCATCCAACTCTTCTCCGTCACTCAAGTCATAAATATGAGGTTGAGAGAAATCTACCTCAACGTTGCTTTCAATGTCATCGAGGGAAGGCTCTTCTAACTCAAGAATTTCACTTGTGGATGTAGATTTATTACTAGGATGGCTTGATTCATGATCATCATCACTAAGAAAACTTGCCTCTTGATCTATCCCATCCAATTCTTCATAGGGAACATGCCTTGGAGGTTGTGCACTACCCTCCTCAACATTAATTTCAAGGTTCTTAGAGGAATACTCTACAACTCTAGATTCCCATGGAGGTTTAGCATCTCCTAAGTCTTCAACTACTTCTTCCTCTTCAACAATTGCAGCTTCCTCTAATTGTTCCAATACAAAGTCACATTCCTCACTTTCCACTGGAGTTTCTAGTCTCTCCTTCATGCTACGTTCTTCATTAGATTCTCTATATGTATCCATGGGAGTTCCTTGAGTGTCCAAACATTGGGAAGCTATTCGAGTTACTCAAATTATTCAATTAAAAGCACAGTTTCTAGAAAGTCCAATCAAAGCAATTCGTCTTGATAATGCTAGTGAATTTACTTCCCAAGCTTTTGATGCTTATTGTATGGCTAACGGAATAAGTGTTAAACATCCAGTAGCTAATGTTCACACACAAAATGGGTTAGCAGAATCATTTATTAAACGCCTCCAATTAATTGCTAGACCCTTACTTATGAGAACAAATCTCCAAACCTCAGCTTGGGGGCATGCTATTTTACATGCCGCGGCACTTATTCGTTTGAGGCCAACAAGTTACCATCAGTTCTCTCCTATGCAATTAGCTTTTGGCCAATAGCTAAATGTTTCCCATTTAAGAATATTTGAGTGTGTGATATATGTTTCCATTGCACCACCTTCTCGCACCAAAATGGGACCCCAAAGAAAATTGGGATATATGTTGGATATGATTCTCCCTCTATAGTGAGGTATCATAAGATACAAACTGGAGATGTATTTAAGACCCGATTTGCAGATTGTCATTTTGATGAATCAAAATTTCCAACATTAGGGGGAGAGAATATGCTTCTTGAAAAGGAACTTAATTGGAATACATCATCCTTGATGCAGTTAGATCCTCGATCAGGGCAATGTGAACTAGAAGTTCAAAAGATTATACATTTGCAAAGAATAGCAACTGAATTGCCTGATACATTTTTTGATACAAAGAGGATAACCAAATCTTATATACCAGCGGAAAAATATCCCAATTCGAATTGATATCCCAGTTGGACAAGTGGCCACTGAAACAAATTCATGCCAGAAGCGTGGTAGACTTGTCGGTTCCAAAGACAAAAATCTTAAAAAAATAAATGAGGTAAATACTATTCCTGTTGAAAAAGACATAGTAGAGACACCTGCAGTTGTCCAAAATTCTAATGTGGTTTTAACGTCAGAAGACGTTTAGGTACCTGAAAATTGTGAAAATGACGAGATCTCGATAAATTATGTTTTTACAGGAGAAAAATGGGACCAAAAGAAGACAATTGTCAATAAAATATTTGCATATAATGTGGCATTAAATATCATGCATGAAAGTAAGGATCTTGAACCAAGAACAGTCGAAGAATGTCGACAAAGTAATGATTGGCCAAAATGGGAAGAAGCCATGAAGGCTGAGTTAGACTCACTTGCAAAAGGTAAAGTCTTTGGACCTGTAGTTCGTACACCAGAAGATGTAAAACCTGTTGGATACACATGGGTATTTTGAGAAAACAAAATGAGAAAAATGAAGTTGTATGCTACAAAGCCCGACTTGTGGCATAAGGTTTTTCACAAAGGCCCGGTATAGATTATAAAGAAACATATTCCCCTGTAGTGGATGCAATAACATTGCGTTATTTGGTCAGTTTATCCACATACCATAAACTACATATGCATTTATGGATGTGGTAACTGCCTACTTATACGGATCATTAGATCGTGATATCTATATGAAAGTCCCTGAAGGATTAAAGATATCTAAATCATCCAATGAATATTCACAGGGGTTATACTCAATCAAATTGCAAAGATCTTTATATGGTCTAAAGCAATCTGGACGAATGTGGTATAATCGTCTTACTGAGTATCTGACCAAAAACAGATTCAAGAATGATGATATCTGTCCATGTGTTTTTATGAAGAAATCTGCATCTAGATTCATTATAATTGCTATGTACGTTGATGATTTAAATATCATTAGGATTCCTAAAGAGATTCCAACAATTATAAAAACTCTAAAAGAAGAGTTTGAGATGAAAGATCTTAGAAAGATTAAATTTTGTCTCGGCCTGCAGATTGAGCATATAAAAAAAGGGATCTTTATTCATCAAACAACATACACAAAAAAGATCTTAAAGAGATTTTACATAGATATGTCACATCCATTAAGTACCCCAATGATCGTAAGGTCTTTGGATGTGGAAAAGGATCAATTCCGTCCTAAAGAAGAAAATGAAGATATCCTTAGCCCTGAAGTACCATATCTTAGTGCCATTAGAGCACTAATGTATCTTGCTAATAATACATGACCCGATATATCATTTGCTATGAATTTACTAGCAAGATATAGTTCCTCTCCAACCAGAAGACATTGGAATGGAATCAAACAAATCTTTCGATATCTTCATGGAACGGTTGATATGGTATTGTTTTATCCCTATGGATCCAAGTCACAACTAGTTGGCTATGCAAATGCAGGATACTTGTTTGATCCACACAAAGGGAGATCTCAAACAGGATATCTGTTCACATAAGGTGCTACAGCTATATCATGGAGGTCAACGAAATAGACAATTGTAGCAATATCCTCTAATCATGATGAAATACTAGCGATTCATGAAGCAAGTCGCGAGTGTTTTTGGCTCAGAAGTTTGATCCAATATATTCTGTCATCATGTGGACTGATTGATCATAAGATAGCTCCAACTGTCCTGTTTGAAGATAATACAACATGCATTGCTCAACTTAAAAGTGGATACATTAAAGGTGATAAAACAAATCATTATTTCTCCCAAATTCTTCTTCACTCATGATCTTCAAAATTAAGGGACAATTGATGTCCAACAGATCCGCTCAAGTGATAATCTGGCAGATTTATTTACAAAGTCACTCCCAAAATCCTCCTTTGAAAAATTGGTACATCAGATTAGGATACGCCGATTTCGAAATATTAAATGATGTCAATAAGAGGGGGAGACTGTACTCTTTTTTCCTTGGTCAGGTTTTTTTCCATTGGTTTTTTCTTGACAAGGATTTTAATGAGGTAGTCTCCATCATAAAGGATTTTGTACTCTTTTTCCTTCACTAAAGTTTTTTTCCATTGGGTTTTTCTTTAGTAAGATTTTAACGAGGCATAATCCTAAATGGGCATCCAATGGAGTGTGTTGTGATAAGAATGAGTATATGGATGCCATTTACTATAGGCGGCTCATGTTATCAAGGATGAGTGATGGGGGAAGAATCGTCGGTAAAGAATTCACAAAATAAGCGCGTTGTAAGTATAGATCTAAACCGACAATTAAACCTCAATCAAATTTAATTTGTTTGTCACTTAAGCAAACCCAATAAAATCAACTGAAGTATTAAACCTCGGGTCGTCTCTCAAGGAATTGCAGGGAGGTGTATCTATTATTGGTTATGAAAAAGGATCTTTTTGGGTTTTTAAATGTTGAACAAGGAATTTAAATGACACAGAAATAAACTAACAATTAAGAAAAATCCTAGCAAGGATTGATAATTAGAAGTCTTATCCCCATTATCATAGTCACTTGTGATGATAATTTCCTTTTACTCTCACTTAATTAACCTCTAACTATTGAAGGTAAGTCAAGTGAGAAAATCAATTTGAATTCACAAGTCCTAATCAAAGACTAGAGTTAGTAAAGCTCAAGCCAACTAGCAAGTTTCAATCACCAACCAACAAGAGACTTATGATGATTCAAGAGTCTCCAATCAATCAATTCGAGCTAAGAATATAAAAATCTAACTTAAAACCCTCCCAAGCATTTTATCAAACACTTGGAAGGCACAACATAAAAACATAGAAAACTGACAAGGAATATTAAATCTAAATAACCAATTGTAAACATCAATAATGACAAACGAAGAAAGGAACAATAATTATGAAATACCTCAAATTGCATTAAATAGAAAATTGAATCTAACATGAGAATTCATAAACTAAAATAGCAACATAAAGTAATCGACAAGGGAAATAAATAAACTAGAAAGCTAGAATAATTAAAAGTAGAAGAGAGACTAAATTGAAATAAGATAGAATTCAGAAATTGAAAAGGAATAAAACTAAGAATCCTCAAACCTAAAGAGATGAGAGAGCATCTCTCTCTAGAAAACTACATCTAAAATCTAAAATTATGTGAATGAAAGTTGTCCATCTGATTTTCCCACTCTACAGCCTCTAATATGTGTTTTCGGGCTTGGAACTGGGCCAAAAAGGAGCCCAGAAATCGCCCCCAGCGTTTTCTGCAGATTGCAGCACGTGACGCTTTGTCACGCGTACGTGTCGCTCGCCTTCTGCGCCAGTCACGCGTACACGTGGCCCACGCAAGCACGTCGCTGCCAGCTTTCCAAAACACCATTTTCTTACGTTCCTTCCACTTTTGCATGCTTCCTTACCGTCCTCTAAGCCATTTCTGCCCTATAAACCCTGAAAACATTCAGCAAACATATCATGGCATCGAATGGTAATAAGAGGGGATTAAAATTAGCAAATTAAAGGCCAAAGAAGCATGTTTTCAACCATATTACAGAATTAGGAAGGGAAATGTAAAACATGCAATTCATATGCATAAGTGTGAGAATAATGGATAAAATCTGCTCAATTCAATACAAAATAAGCCGTAAAATAGCGATTTATCAATTAGTGCATTAAAGAAATTTGAAGATGTAAACCGATTGTACGTATATAAATATGAGGATAACCCTCAGGCAATATACAATCAATAATAACAAACACTTCCCTCTCTCTCTTATACACAGCAATAATACTCTTCTCTTTCTATACATTGCTAATATTTCTCTTCCTCTCTTTTACGTTGCTACATATATTTTTAAATATATGAATTATCTCTATTATAATAAGTAATTATATTGGTGAATATAATATTAATACTAAAATTATCTATTTATGTTTCTTTATTTTATATCTATTTTCTCTTCCTTATTTATTTATTTTACAATAAATTTTGTGTTATAGTAATTATGAAATCAAATATTCATATATTGGAAAGGTACAGAATGTAATTCTAAACTTTATCTACCATTTCCTTCCATTCTTAAGGATTAACACTTCCTCTAGCTGCATTTTCACTTTTTTATATGTACTAGCACTACAACAGAAGCGGGAGTTAGCGGCGACAAATTTGGGGCAGTTTAAATAAGTGCCACTATCTGGTGATCTTGGGCAGTTGCTACAGTGGTTTAATTCCTCAGCCACCATATCATTTGATTTATGGCAGATTTGGAACAAACTGCCGAAATTAACATCTATCCTATTATATTAGATAAAGAGAAAAAAAACCCCAATCTTCATTTTCATTTTCTTTGTTACATCTAGCGAAAATCTTCATTCTTCTTTTTCTCTATCTCAGTCGAGAGATACCTAGGCTCCTTTTCCCCCGTTTCTCGAATGGCGTCATCACGGCTTCCTTTGTCGAAGGGAGATACGCCATAGAAGGAGGAAGAAGAGAAAGATGGAGAAGGCGACAATGGAGAGAGAAGTCGCCTCCGCCGCTTCTTGCACCTCTAGAGCTATCTCTGCCTTGAGCTGATGGATCCGCCGCTGCTGCCAAATTTGTCATTTTTACCTTGCGCTGCCGGATCTGCCGCTGCTGTAATCCCTCTTCTCTACCTTGCGCTGCCTAAGCCGTCTCTAGTCATCGTCGGCTCGTCAATGCCTCATATCCTCGCTGCTCTACTTGAGTCGTCTCTGCTGTAATCCTCACTGCTAACTGCAATCATGTCTCAGGTTAGGGTTTTTTCTCCTCCGTAATCTTAGGAAGCTAATTCTATTCTCAGATTGGGGAAATTTAGGAATGTGTTTAGGATGTATATATGTTCTTTGAGAGGGTCAACTGTATGTGCTTATTGAATATGCTTTGAGGTTCGAGGCCTAAAGATGTTCAGAAACAACTGTATGTACTGTGTATTTTTCCTTTTATTTCTATTTTCACTTTCATCATCATGATGTGAGTCTTTTCTGAGTTTCTTGTGCTGAATTTTAAGTATTTTCCCTAGCTTGTGGTTAGTACGGGCAACTGCAGAAGCTTTCAGAGTTGATGATGCTCCTGCCAATGTTTTCTTTCTTCTGATGGAAAACAAGAAGGAGATTCTTCCATTTTGCACACAGATTCTCCAGTTCCAGGCTCAGTGGTATTAATTTCTTAAATTCAAGCTAAGTGATATACATATAGTGGTCTAATTTTTTTTGGCAATTAACTTAATTGAACATAACTTGCATAAAAAATGTATTGCTTTTGTAATGCCTAATTAGAATCTCCTGAATAGATTCCCAACTGGCCACATGTGTTGTGCAATACTTAAATCCTTCAAATAAATTTGTGCCCCCCCCCCCAAAAACATCAGCAAGAGCCATTAGACCTTGCTGAAATTAATCATAATCTGTTAGAAAATACTATCTAATGTAGAAGAAGATGTGAAGAAGCTTAGTATAATCATAAAATTAATTGAAGATATCCAGGAAAAACCATGTTTATAATAAAATTATGAAAATCCATTCTTAGAATTGGTGTACTGTCACACTCAGAATCCCTTAACATTCCTGAGGCGCCACTGCACCCTTGGCTGCTAACTACACTGTGTGTACCACACTTGTATATATATTTGCTTTCTTTTCTATGATTAATGTTAAGCATATGGAAAATCCATTCTTTTCCATGTTAATGTTTTTATGCCATTTTCACTTCAGGTACTTTTCTTTTTGGTTTGTAAGTTTGGAATGAGCATAGTTTTAGATTGCTTTGCGGTTGCGGTTACATTGTGATTACTCCCATAGTTGAAAAATATATTTACAATTTCTGTGATGATGTGGTTACCTTGATTGCCACATCTATTTCAGGTCATTGTTTAAAACCATGGTTATGAGAAGTTTTGCTTTGTAGCTATTCTCAGCCCTTTGTCTCTTATATGCACTTCCCATGATTTGATGTGCATGATCGTTACTGTGTTTGGCAGGAGGCTGAGCTTAATGATAGAAAAATTGGAAAGCTATGCGAGTATGCTTCTAAGAATCCATTAAGAATTCCTAAGGTAATTATTCTTTGTCACTGCCATGTTCAATTGTATAATGTAATCATGACGAATTATGCATGGCAGTTTAGCTAGCTATTCTCTTTAGTCTTTAATAATTGTTAGTCTTGATATTTAATATGCTATTGTGGTGGAATGATATCTTAGATCATTGATCAAGTCTGAAGTTATTATTTTGGGGGTCAGAATATTGTACTTGCTTCAATCTAAGTTTCTCTGTTATATCTTTGTAGATAAATGAGAATTTGGAGCAAAGATGTTATAAGGATTTGCGTAATGAAATGTTTGGTTCAGTTAAAGTTGTCTTGTGCATATACAGGAAATTCTTATCGTTATGTAAGGAATTATTGATATGGCATTTGTTATGTACAACATGTGTATCAAATACTAAGATATGCCTGGTTGACTAATGTTAACTCTCTTTTTTCAAGGTATATCAGAATGGAGGTTTGCAAATTGGTAAGCTTGTGTCTTTCTTACTCTTTATTACATTGAGTTATACAGCATGTTTAGTTAAGCTTTTTGGAATGCCTCAAGCCATGGTTTTGTGGTTCCAGAAAACTAAATCAAACATGTTAAAATACTATTTGATTTATGCTTAAAATTAGTTGTCGTATCCATTTAGTTTTCCTTTTGTGCTTGAATTTCAGGTAGTTCTCAAGTTTTTGCACAATAAAAAAGCTTAAAAGTTTGCATTGAGGAAGTTATTAGGATAAAACACCTTGAACATGTGAGGTACTAGATACTCTGCCTCTGAATTATATGCTTTTGATATTTATGTATTTAATCAAAAAGTTCACTTTATCCACATTATGTGTAGAATTCAACTTCAACTCTTATGTATTCTTATTATGTTACAGGTTTAATAAATATTCCCTAAAACACTTGGTGAGAGAAACTTTGGTTGGGCTTTAAAAGCTTAGATCAACGTTGTGCTCATATATCAATAAATTTTTGAATATTATACAACACTTGTATGGTTGCATAAAATGCTTCATTGTTGTTATATTTCATAATTTTGTGTGTCTAAGTTTACTTCCTTTCATTTTTCTACTTACAGTCTTAAAATTATAATGCTTGTAATCTATTAGGTTTAAAGCAGCAGCACAGAAGAAAAAGAGTGTTCTGAGATATCTATTTCAACAGTTGGGTGAGGAGCTGCCAGCAGACATCGCTGCAGGGATGAATTCCGTGAAAGGATAGAGTAAAAAATAGAATCCTAGAATTGGACTTATTTTGGTTTGAAGCAAACATATTTTTAAATTTGACTATGCAATTCTTAGCAAGAGATTTGTTATGTTGATATTTTTATAAATATATTATTTTGTTTTCTAGTTAATTTTGCTGTTTTTGCCACAAGTTTAGATTCAATGGCTTTCAAATATTAAGATTTATATTATTAAAAAATCTAAAAAGGACCAAAAATTATATCTATAAAATTAAACAAAAAAATAGCATTTTTTAAAAGAAAAATCCAATTTTTTTTTCAATTTGATTTGTCATTGGCGGCGGTTTTATAACCGCCGCAAAATATGCACAAATTTGAGACTATTGAAGTAAATAGCGGTGGTTTTAAAACCGCGGTAAATATGTTGCAAATCGTGTCAGTGGAATTCAGCGGCGGTTTTCTGTTGGTGTGCCGCGAAATTTTGATTTAGTGGCGGTTATACCGGCGGTTGCTGGAAACCGCCACCAAATCCAATCTCGGCGCCCATATCCATAGCGCTTCGATTAACCGCCAGCAAACCGCCGCTAATTCATAAAAAAATCGCCGCTAATTCCCGCCTCCCTTATAGTAAGCAGATCTGAAATACAAGAGGATTATTTTAATAGATGCATGGTGTAATTTGTGCACTAATAGGACTACTCTCAGGCTATGGTCACTGTCGTGTACAATAATAACATAAGAGTCCTTCTTTCAGTACCTTTGGTTTTGATATATGGCTTATGACAAGAGTTGACCATAGTAAAATAATGCAAATTTGTAATCGTGAATATTTGATGATAGATCGCAAAGCCAAGTTTCTCTTCAGCATAATAACTAAAGAATATTTTTTGATTACTTGATCTTAATGCTTATTACGAGGCTGGTGTGGCATACATGTTCTTAGGCCCTGATATAATTTTTTGTTTTTGTGTTTATACTGCTGATTCTTATTCTTATGTTTTGACATGAAGCTCACCATCTTTGTATAGATCTCTATGAGTGTATAAGCAAAAATATATATATATATATATATATATATATATATATATATATATATATATGCTTTAGAACTCTGTTTCCTCCAACTTACGTATGATCTTCTATAATTATAACTTTAGTTCATATTATACTTTCAGTTTGTGTATTTTTAATATTTAAATTATAATATGATGATGTTTTTGTATATTTATTTATAATTATATTTGTTATAAAAAGTTCAATTACGGTTAAATTAATTAAATTGAACTAGTGATTAGTGAATTTGTAGTTGGAATGATTTGATAGTCTATTAGATTTTCAAATCCTTGATATATATTGTATTTGTACACAATATATACTGATCAATATTCTAAATTATTTTACAAGGGTATTTTAAAATTTTAGTATAAATAATCCAGTCCAATAAATTCTTACATTTCGAACCCGCCAAAAAATATGCAAAGAAATTAACATGTGGTAGTAAAGAGTCATTAATTGGTATAAATCTGCAGTCCCCTCAAAATTCCGCAGTTCCCACACCAGAATGCTATACTTGTATTCTATGGGAACTGGATCGTTCATTTGCCTTAAGATTCCTTCCTGATTTATGTCTCTTATGGCAACAATGGTACAACCGTTATAATAGATGACTTAGTACACTGATTAGGGCAGTGCTTATTCATTGACTCTTCTATAAATGGATCCTACTCAACTATAGGATAAGCTAACTAAGTCAATTTTTTTTTATTTTTGATTTTAAAATTTAAAAAATTAGGATAGTAAAAGTTTTTTTTTTATTTCATTTTGTAACATACCTATTTTTTAGTTAGTTGGTTGGAGTTGCTTTCATTCGTAATCAAGGTTCTGAAAATCGGACCGGACTGGTCGGTTCGACCGGGTTAACCGGGAATCAGTTAGTTAGCCGGTTTGGTTAATGTCTAAAACCAGTCTGCAAAAACTAATGAAAAAACCTGCCAAAGCGGTGGTAAATCGGTAAAACGAATGAATCGGCCAGTTTTTTTTGAAGTCCGGTTCTCCCCTTCAACACCAAACGACATCGTTTTGGTTTAATTAAAAAACAAAAAAAATAAAAAAATAAAACGCGCAGCCCAAATGCCCCCAATCTCCTTCTCTCACTCTCAATGTCACCAACATACCAAAATCCCTATTTCAAAGGTTCTTTGGAGAGCAGCGGAAGAATGAGCGGAGCGCTTGTCGGAGCACGGCAGCGGTGGAGGAAGGAGGCGATGGAGCTGTGGTTGATGTGCATGGCATTCCGAGCTTCTCTGCTTCTCTGCTTCTCTCTTCTCTCTTCTCTCCCACTCTTAGTCTCACTAAAATGGAAAAATGCTCCAATCTATCTCACTCTCAGTCTCAGACGCCGCCGCTCTTCTCTATCGTCTCCGTTGTCGGCCGCCTCTTTCTCGTCGCCAAAAACGCCTCTGTCTCCGAGACATCTCTCCCTGTCAGTGTCGAGCACCACTCTGTGCAAAGTGCGAATGTACCCGTGCCACCATGGGCTCTTCGCCGTCGCCCGTGAGTTCTTCAATCTTCGCAGTCCCTTAACATCTTCGTGGTCATCTTTATTTTCACAGATTTCTTCCCTTTTTCACTTCAGTTTTTAATTTGTTTCCTCTGTTGTGTTTGTTAATTTTATTTATTCTGATTTCTTAGTTGCTTTACTTGTTTATTGTTGATTTGTTTGATTCTCAATTGATGGTGCTATGATGCATTGCTTCACTATATTATTTATGTTGAAATTTTTTCTGGTTTTGAGTTGTTTATAACTTTATGCTATCATTCTGATTTTGAATTGTTTGAGTTTATGCTGATTTTTCTGATTTGGTGATTCTGCTTATTGTTCTTTCTAATTCTGAGTTGATGTGCTGTGGTGGAGTATGGAATTTTTGAAAATTTTGAGGTGAATATGCTTATTTTTCTAAATTTTGATTTGTCATTTTCATCTATTTTAATTTTTTTAGTTATAAAATTTGATGGTTGAAGTAATTTGTTAATTTTTAACTATAGTTTTAAATTTTATTAACCTAAAATTTATTAAATTTAAATATTTAAAATTATATATTAAATTTTTAATAATTTTATTATATATTTAATTAAACCGGTTGAACCCTAGTTAAACTCTAATTGAACTTTTAAACCATTGAACCAGTCACTCTAGCGGTTCATTGACCGGTCCAGTTCTCGCAACTTTGTTCTTAATTGATTATTGGTGCGAAATTTATAACCCACAAACTAGCCGGCAAGTGCACTAGGTTGTACCAAGTAGTACCTCCAGTGAATGAGGGTCGATCCCACGAGGATTGATGGATTAAGCAAAAATGATTGCATGATTTACTTAGTTAGACAAGCAGAAAATAGTGTTTGGGTCTCAATTGCATTAAACAGTAAATTTAGAAAATTAGAAAGCAAGCAGTAAACGGGTTGTGAAATATATGAGTAAAACAGTTAAGGTTTCAGAGATGTTTATTTTCCAGATTAACTTTTCTTACCAACTACTTTAATCATGCAAGATTCAATTCATGGCAAATTATATGTGACTCAACCCTAATTCGTTAGACCTTTTTAGGCTCCTCTAACCTTTATCAATCGCCAATTCCTTGGTCACTTGATTCCGATTAGAGGGTTAAGTTCAAAACTAGTTTATGTGCCACAGAAACCCTAATTACCCAAATATAAGAGGATTATATGTCACGTATCCCGTTAAGTCTAGATGATTAGTGATTTAGGAGAATTTGTTTTCAATCTGTTGTTCAGGTAAATTGCTTTTCCAAGGTTTACAAGAACTCAATTAGAATAAGGGTCATACTTCTGTTCCACCTAGATTCATAAGATGAAGAACGAAAACAAATTCTTGAAATTGAAATCAAAACATTAATTAAAATAGAAGAGTAATAGTATCAATCCATACAATAAACAGAGCTCCTAACCTTAATAGTGGATGTTTAGTTGCTCATGGCTCAGAGAGAAAACAAGGATTCTAAAAATTGTAAAGTGCGGAATGAGGTGTGAGAGATGAGAGGAGTTCGAAGGGCTTATTCTTTTCCCTTTTATATCTAATCCTAATTAATGTAAAATATATTTTCTAAAACTAAATAATATCTTTTTCTATTTTTAAATATAATAAAATTTAATCCAAAATTGATCAAGATCTTCGCATGCTGCTTGATTGAGCGCTGGGACCACTTGATGATTTAAGGCTGGCGCCTAACTTGGAAATTCCCAAGTTAGGCACCACTATGGCAGCCTTGCTTGGACGTGTTGATTGTGTCTTGGCGCCTAACTTGGGAAAAGCCAAGTTAGGTGCCACCTATGCATCTTGCTTTTGGCGTGTAAGTTCTCCTTTGGTGCCTGATGAGCGGATAATTTATACGCTTTTTGGCATTGCTTTTAGATAGTTTTTAGTATGATTTAGTTAGTTTTTAGTATATTTTTATTAGTTTTTAAGCAAAATTCACATTTCTAGATTTTACTATGAGTTTGTGTGTTTTTCTATGATTTCAGGTATTTTCTGGCTGAAATTGAGGGACCTGAGCAAAAATCTGATTCAGAGGCTGACAAAGGACTGCAGATGCTGTTGGATTCTGACCTCCCTGAACTCAAAATGGATTTTCTGGAGCTACAGGATCCAAATGGCACGCTCTCAACTACATTGGAAAGTAGACATCCAGGGATTTCCAGCAATATATAATAGTCCATACTTTACTCAAAGATAAACGACGTAAACTGGCGTTTAACGCAAGTTTCATGTTCCATTCTGGTGTTAAACGCCAGAAACAGGTTACAAGTTGGAGTTAAATGCCCAAACCAGGTTACAACCTGGCGTTTAACTCCAAAAACAGCCTAGGCACGTGTAAAGCTCAAGTCTCAGCCCAGCACACACCAAGTGGGCCCCGAAAGTGGATTTCTGCACTATCTATCGTAGTTTACTCATTTTCTGTAAACCTAGGTTACTAGTTTAGTATTTAAACAACTTTTAGAGATTTTTTTGTACCTCATGACATTTTCACATTTTACATTGTATCTCTACGACATGAGTCTCTAAACTCCATGATTGGGGGTGAGGAGCTCTGCTGTGTCTCGATGAATTAATGCAATTACTTCTGTTTTCTATTCAAACACGCTTGTCTCTGTTCTAAGATATTCACTCGCACTTAACCATGATGAATGTGATGATTCGTGACACTCATCACCATTCTCAACCCATGAACGCGTGCCCGACAACCACTTCCGTTCTACCTTAGATTGATTGTGTATCACTTTGATTCCTGGTTCACGCGTTTCATTGCATCTCCTGACAACAGAGCATTCGAATCCGTGAGATCAGAGTCTTCGTGGTATAGGCTAGAATTATTGGCGGCCATTCCTGAGATCCGGAAAGTCTAAACCTTGTATGTGGTATTCCGAGTAGGATCTGGGATGGGATGACTGCGACGAGCTTCAAACTCACGAGTGCTGGGCATAGTGACAGACGCAAAAGGATCAATGGATCCTATTCCGACATGAGTGAGAACCGACAGATGATTAGCCTTGCAGTGACAGCGCATTTGGACCATTTTCACTGAGAGGACGGATGGTAGCCATTGACAACGGTGATCCACCAACATACAGCTTGCCATGGAAGGAGTCTTGCGTGCGTGAAGAAGAAGACAGTAGAAAAGCGGAGATTCAAAAGACAGAGCATCTCCAAAACCTCAATCTGTTCTCCATTACTGCATAACAAGTATTATTTAATTTATGCTATTTACTCCTCATAAACCCAATCACTTTTATTACTAATTTTCTGACTAAGAATTACAAAATAACCATAGCTTGCTTCAAGACAACAATTTCCGTGGGATCAATCCTTACTCACGTAAGGTATTACTTGGACGACCCAGTGCACTTGCTGGTTAGTGGTACGAGTTGTGAAAAGTGTGATTCACAATTCGTGCACCAAGTTTTTGGCGCCGTTGCCGGAGATTGTTCGAGTTTGGACAACTGACGATTTATTTTGTTGCTTAGATTAGGAAAAATTTATCTTTTTGATTTAGAGTCATTAAATTATAGTTTTTTATTTTCTCTTCAAAAATTTCTTATTTTTCTTTATTAATTTTTAATTTTTCTTTGAGTCTTCTGTTTGAGTTTAGATTCATATTTTAAGTTTGGTGTTAATTGCATGTTTTTATTTTCCTTTAAATTTTTGAAATTTGTGTTCATTGTTCTTTCTTGATCTTCAAGTTGTTCTTGCTATTTTTCTTGTTTGATCTTTAGTTTTTCCTGTTTTGTGTCTTTTTTTGTTTTTCTTGTGTGTTTTCAAATTATCAGTATTCAAAAAAAATTTATATACATTAAATACCTTTTTTTAAAACACGTTAAATTTATAGCTCAGTTGGCTAGAGCGTTGTGCTTATGTTCTTGGTAATTGGGTATCTTCCTTTTAAAACTTTTTCAAAAATAATTTTTTTTATTAAATCTTGTGTCAAACTTTTAAGTTTGGTGTTCTTTGTATTTTTATTTTCTTAAAAATTTTCAAAAATTGTTCTTGGTGTTCATCTTCATCTTCAAAGTGTTCTTGGTGTTCGTCTTGACATTCAAAGTTTTCTTACTCGTTTTCTTTATTTTGATCTAAAAATTCTAAGTTTGGTGTCAGTTTATTATTTTTCTCTTTCCTCATTGAATTCAAAAATATCTTTTCCCTTTATTTTAATTGATTTTTCAAAATTTCCTTTTAAAAATTCAGATTTTATTTTAAAATTTTTATTTTATCTTATCTTAGTTTTAAAATTTCAAAATTCAAATCTTTTTAAAAAAATCATATCTTTTTCAAATCCTTATCTTATATTGTTGACTTTTTCAAAATTCAAAATTCAAATTTTCAAATTTCAAAAATTCAAATTTCGAATTTCAAAAATTTAAAATTCAAAATTTAATTTTCAAATTTAAAATTTAAATTTCAAAACTTCCTAACCACTTTCTCTCTCTTCTTTTTTCGAAAATCCTTACCCTTTATTTTTCAAATATTTTTAATTAATTAATTAATTTAGTTTTCAATTTTCTTTTATTTCTTTTTCTTCTAATTTTTGAAATTATACTCAATTTTTCATTTATTTTATTTTATTTTAATTTTGGTTTTCAAAATAAAAATAAAAATAAAAATAAAAATATTTTATTTGCAATCCGCATCATCTCCCTTTCTCCATCATGGACCTAAGTGGAAATGAACAGTCCAGAAGGACTCTGGGGTCATATGGTAATCCCACTACTGCTGCATATGGGAGTAGTATCTGTATACCTCCCATCAAAGCAGGCAGTTTTGAGCTAAATTCTCAGCTCATTGTCATGGTACAGCAAAATTGCCAGTATTCTGGTCTTCCACAGGAAGAACCTACTGAGTTTCCGGCACAGTTCTTGCAAATTGCTGACACAGTACGTGACAAGGAAGTAGATCAGGATGTCTACAGATTATTACTGTTTCCATTTGCTGTAAAAGATCAAGCTAAGAGGTGGTTAAATAACCAACCTACATCAAGCATAAGAACATGGAAACAGTTATCAGACAAATTTCTGAATCAATATTTCCCTCCAAAAAGGATGACACAGCTAAGGCTGGACATCCAAGGCTTTAAACAAGAGGATGATGAATCCCTTTATAACGCCTGGGAGAGGTACAGAGGAATGCTAAGGAAATGCCCCTCTGAAATATTTTCAGAGTGGGTGCAGTTAGACATCTACTACGGGGTTACAGAAAAAGCTCAGGTATCTCTAGATCACTCAGCTGGTGGATCTATGCACATGAGAAAGACTATTGAAGAGGCTCAAGAGCTTATTGATATAGCTGCTAGAAATCAGCATCTATACATAAGTAATGAGTCCTCCATGAAAGAAGAAGCTAAGGCAGTATCAACTGACTTTAGTCCTCAGGAACAAGTTGCTGAACTCAATCAGCAACTATCTTCTATAACAAGGCAGTTAGCAGAAGTTAAGAAGATGCTACAAGAAACCAAAAATGCTAACAAGGATATGGAATCACAATTGAATCAGACAAAATAGCAGTTATCAAAACAGATAACAGAGGAGTGCCAAGCAGTTCAATTAAGAAGTGCGAAAACATTAAATACCTCACTTCAGAGCAGCAGAAAGCCAAAAAAAGAACAACTGACAGAGGATGAGTAAAATATTATCCAAAATCCCTCTAAGGACAGTAAGAGCCCAGAGAGGAATAACTCTGGCGTTCAAATGCTAGAAAAGGATGCAAAGATGGGTTTTAAACGCCTAACCCACGCGCAGTGCTGGCATTCAAACGCCAGAAACATGCAAGGAGCTGGCGTCAAACACCCAATGGAAGTTCAATTCTGGCGTTCAAACGCCAAAAACAGGTAAGAAGTTGGCGTCCAACTCCAATCCAGCTTCCAACCCTGGCATTCAAACGCCAGTGAGGGATCAGACACACACAAGTGCTGATGGCAACCCCTCTAAAAAGGCTTCTCCAACCACCTCTGTAGGAAATAAACCTGCAGCAACTAAGGTTGAGGAATACAAAGCCAAGATGCCTTATCCTCAAAAACTCTGCCAAGAGGAGCAGGATAAGCAATTTGCCCGCTTCGCAGACTATCTCAGGACTCTTGAAATAAAGATTCCGTTTGCAGAGGCACTTGAGCAAATACCCTCTTATGCCAAGTTCATGAAAGAGATCTTGAGTCATAAGAAGGATTGGAGAGAAACTAAAAGAGTTCTCCTCACTGAAGAATGCAATGCAGTCATCTGAAAAGCTTCCCAGAAAAGCTTAAAGATCCCGGGAGCTTTATGATACCATGCATATTAGAGGGTAATTGCACCAAGACAGCTTTATGTGATATTGGGGCAAGTATAAACCTAATACCTGCATCCACTATCAGAAAGCTTGGTTTAACTGAAGAAGTCAAACCAACCCGGATATGTCTCCAACTTGCTGATGGCTCCATTAAATACCCATCAGGCGTGATTGAAGATATGATTGTCAGGGTTGGGCCATTCGCCTTTCCCACTGACTTTGTAGTGCTGGAAATAGAGGAGCACAAGAGTGCTACTCTCATTCTAGGAAGACCTTTCCTAGCAACTGGATGAACTCTCATTGATGTCCAAAAGGGGGAAGTAACCCTGAGAGTCAATGAGGATGAGTTTAAGTTAAATGCTGTCAAAGCCATGCAGCATCCAGACACACCAAAAGACTGCATGAAAGTTGATCTTATTGACTCTTTGGTAGAGGAGATCAACATGGCTGAGAGTCTCGAATCAGAGCTAGAAAACATCTTTAAAGATGTCCAGCCTGATCTGGAGGATTCAGAAGAAATAAAAGAGCCTCTGAAAATTTCTCAGGAAGAGGAAAAACCTCCTAAACCCGAGCTCAAACCACTACCATCATCCCTAAAATATGCATTTCTGGGAGAAGGTGACACTTTTCCGATGATCATAAGCTCTGCTTTAAATCCACAGGAAGAGGAAGCACTACTTCAAGTGCTAAGGACACACAAGACAGCTCTTGGGTGGTCTATAAGTGATCTTAAGGGCATTAGCCCAGCCAGATGCATGCACAAAATCCTCTTGGAGGATAATGCTAAGCCAGTTGTTCAACCACAAAGGCGGCTGAAGCTAGCCATGAAGGAAGTGGTGCAGAAAGAGGTCACTAAACTACTAGAGGCTGGGATTATTTATCCTATTTCTGATAGCCCCTGGGTGAGCCCTGTCCAAGTCGTCCCTAAGAAGGGAGGCATGATAGTAGTTCATAATGAAAAGAATGAACTGCTTCCTACAAGAACAGTTACAGGGTGGCGCATGTGTATTGACTACAGAAGACTCAATACAGCCACCAGAAAGGATCATTTTCCTTTACCATTCATAGACCAGATGCTAGAAAGACTAGCAAGTCATGATTATTACTGCTTTTTGGATGGCTATTCAGGCTACAACCAAATTGCAGTAGATCCCCAGGATCAAGAGAAAATAGCATTCACATGTCCATCTGGAGTATTTGCCTACAGAAGGATGCCATTTGGGCTGTGTAATGCACTTGCAACCTTTCAGAGATGCATGCTCTCTATTTTCTCTGATATGGTGGAAAAATTTCTAGAAGTCTTCATGGATGACTTCTCGGTATATGGAGACTCATTCAGCTCCTGTCTTGGTCACCTGACACTTGTTCTAAAAAGGTGCCAAGAGACTAACCTGGTTTTAAACTGGGAAAAGTGTCACTTTATGGTAACTGAAGGGATAGTCCTTGGGCACAAATTTTCAAACAAGGAAATAGAGGTGGATCAAGCTAAAGTGGAAGTAATTGAAAAATTACCACCACCTGCCAATGTTAAGGCAATCAGAAGCTTTTTGGGGGCATGCAGGATTCTATAAGAAGTTTATAAAGGATTTTTCAAAAATTGCAAAACCTCTGAGCAATCTGCTAGCTGCTGACACGCCATTTGTGTTTGACACAGAGTGTCTGCAGGCGTTTGAAACTCTGAAAGCTAAGCTGGTCAAGCACCAGTTATTTCTGCGCTAGACTGGACATTACCATTCGAATTAATGTGTGATGCCAGTGACCATGCCATTGGTGCAGTACTGGGACAGAGGCATAACAAGCTTCTACATGTCATTTATTATGCTAGCCGCATTTTAAATGATGCCCAAAAAAATTACACAACCACAGAAAAAGAATTGCTTGCAGTGGTTTATGCCATTGACAAGTTTAGATCATACTTAGTAGGATCCAAAGTGATTGTGTACACTGACCATGCTGCTCTTAAATATCTATTCACAAAGCAGGATTCAAAACCCAGTCTCATAAGATGGGTGTTGCTTCTGCAAGAGTTTGATATAGAAATAAGAGACAGAAAAGGGACAGAGAACCAAGTGGCTGATCATCTGTCCCGGATAGAACCAGTAGAAGGGGCGTTCTTTCCCTCTATTGTGATCTCTGAAACCTTTCCGGATGAGCAATTATTTGCCATTCAGGAAACACTATGGTTTGCAGATATTGCAAACTATAAAGCTACAAGATTCATACCCAAGGAGTACAGCAGGCAACAAAAGAAAAAATTAATTACTGATGCAAAGTACTACCTGTGGGATGAACCATATCTCTTTAAGAGATGTGAAGACGGGATAATCCGTAGGTGTGTGCCTAGAAAAGAAGCACAGAAGATCCTATGGCATTGTCATGGATCACAATATGGAGGACATTTCGGTGGTGAGCGAACAGCCACAAAAGTCCTCCAATGTGGCTTCTATTGGCCCACTCTCTATAAAGACTCCCGAGAGTTTTTGCGTAACTGTGACAGTTGCCAGAGAGCTAGTAATCTGCCTCATAGTTATGCCATGCCTCAGCAAGGGATCTTAGAGATTGAGTTGTTTGACGTATGGGGTATTGACTTCATGGGGCCTTTCCCACCATCATACTCAAACACTTATATTTTGGTGGCAGTCGACTATGTATCCAAATGGGTAGAGGCCATTGCAACACCCACCAATGATACTAAGACAGTGCTGAAGTTTCTCCAGAAACATATCTTCAGCAGGTTTGGTGTCCCTAGAGAACTAATCAGTGATGGGGGCACTCACTTCTGTAACAAACAGCTTTACTCTGCTATGGTCCGATATGGAATTAGCCACAAGGTGGCAACTCCATATCATCCACAGACAAATGGGCAAGCTGAAGTCTTTAATAGAGAAATAAAAAGAATCCTAGAACGGATTGTAAGTACCCGTAGAAAGGATTGGGCAAGAAGCTTGGATGACGGTCTGTGGGCATACAGAACAGCATTCAAGACTCCTATAGGGACCTCTCCATACCAGCTTGTGTATGGTAAGGCCTGCCATCTTCCCGTGGAACTGGAGCATAAGGCCTACTGGGCAACCAGGTTCCTAAACTTTGATGCCAAATTAGCTGGAGAAAAAAGATTGCTCCAGCTGAATGAGCTAGAGGAATTAAGACTCACTGCTTTCGAAAATGCCAAGCTTTACAAAGAGAAAGCAAAAAGGTGGCATGACAGAAAGTTGTCATCTAGAGTCTTTGAACCAAGACAGAAGGTTCTGCTATTTAACTCTAGGCTCAGATTATTTCCCGGGAAACTGAAATCCCGGTGGAGGGGACCATATGTGATTACAAGTGTGTCACCATATGGCTATGTGGAGCTTCAAGACATTGATTCTAATAAGAAGTTCATTGTTAATGGACAGAGAGTCAAGCATTACCTTGAAGGCAATTTTGAGCAAGAATGCTCAAAGCTGAAACTAGAATAAGGCTCAGTAATGTCACGCTATTGACAGTAAAGAAGCGCTTATTGGGAGGCAACCCAATTTTATTTATCTATATTAATTACTTTTTCATTTCATTTTCCATTGTTATTTTATGTTTTATTTAGGTTGATGATAATGTGGAGTCATAAAAACAGCTGCAGAATTATAGCAGAAGCAAAAACAGCATAAAAAATAGCACACCCTGGAGGACAGACTTACTGGCGTTTAACGCCAAAAAGAAGCATCAAGCTGACGTTAAACGCCAGAAACAGGCTACAGCTTGGCGTTTAACGCCAAAAACAAGCACCAAGTTGGCGTTCAACGCCAAGAAAGGGGGAAAAGCTGGAGTTTAACGCCAGAAACAAGCAGCAGTCTGGCGTTAAACGCCAGGATTGCACTGCAAGGGCGTTTACACACCTAATAGGAGCAGGGATGATACATACTTGACCCCTCAGGATCTGTGGACCCCACAGGATTCCCACCTACCCCACCTCTCTCTCTCCCCCTCCATCTCCTCTATTTTCTTCTCATTCCCCTTCTTTCTTTCTTCTTTTGCTCGAGAATGAGCAAAACTTTTAAGTTTGGTGTGGTAAAAGCATTGCTTTTTGTTTTTCCATAACCATTTATGGCACCTAAGGCCAGAGAAACCTCTAGAAAGAGGAAAGGGAAGACAAAAGCTTCTACCTCCGAGTCATGGGAGATGGAGAGATTCATCTCAAGGGTCCATAAGCTTAGTAGTAGAGCATTTGACTGCACAACAAGAGAGCCCACTCGTGGACCTCAACAAGAGCATGAGGAATTCTCTCACCAAGAAATCCCTGAGATGCCTCAAGGGATACATTTTCCTCCACACAACTATTGGGAGCAACTAAGGATAGGAGCACCAAAATCACTAGGGATGAAGCAACAAAGGCAAGGAAGAGACATAGAGGAGCTCAAAAGCACCATTGGTTCTTTAAGAGAAAGACGCCACCCTCACTAAGGTGAAATCATTCTTTAATCTCCTTGTCTATTTATTTTTCTGTTTTCAGTTTTTGAGCTTCATGTTTGTCTATGTTTCTGTCTTCATTACATGATCATTAGTGTCTAGTGTCTATGTCTTAAAGCTATGAATGTCCTATGAATCCATCACCTTTCTTAAATGAAAAATGTTTTAATTGCAAAAGAACAAGAAGTACATGAATTTTGAATTCATCCTTGAAATTAGTTTAATTATTTTGATGTGGTGACAATACTTTTTGTTTTCTGAATGAATGCTTGAATAGTGCATATTTTTGAATTTGTTGTTTATGAATGTTAAAATTGTTGGCTCTTGAAAGAATGAGGAAAAAGGAGAAATGTTATTGATAATCTGAAAAATCATAAAATTGAATCTTGAAGCAAGAAAAAGCAGTGAATACAAAAGCTTGCGAAAAAAAAAGAAGAAAAGAAAAATGGCGAAAAAAAAGAGAAAGAGAAAGAAAAAGCAAGCAGAAAAAGCCAAAAGCTCTTAAAACCAAAAGGCAAGAGCAAAAAGCCATTAACCCTTTAAACTAAAAGGAAAGGGTAAAAAGGATCCAAGGCTTTGAGCATCAGTGGATAGGAGGGTCCAAAGGAATAAAATCCTGGCCTAAGCGGCTAAACCAAGCTGTCCCTAACCATGTGCTTGTGGCGTGAAGGTGTCAAGTGAAAACTTGAGACTGAGCGGTTAAAGTCGAGGTCCAAAGCAAAAAAAAAGAGTGTGCTTAAGAACCCTGGACACCTCTAATTGGGGACTCTAGCAAAGCTGAGTCACAATCTGAAAAGGTTCACCCAGTTATGTGTCTATGGCATTTATGTATCTGGTGGTAATACTGGAAAACAAAGTGCTTAGGGCCACGGCCAAGACTCATGAAGTAGCTGTGTTCAAGAATCAACATATTGAACTAGGAGAATCAATAACACTATCTAAATTCTGAGTTCCTATAGATGCCAATCATTCTGAACTTCAAAGGATAAAGTGAGATGCCAAAACTGTTCAGAGGCAAAAAGCTACTAGTCCCGCTCATCTGATTGGAGCTAAGTTTCATTGATATTTTGGGATTTATAGTATATTCTCTTCTTTTTATCCTAATTTGATTTTTAGTTACTTGGGGACAAGCAACAATTTAAGTTTGGTGTTGTGATGAGCGGATAATTTATACGCTTTTTGGCATTGTTTTTAGATAGTTTTAAGTATGATTTAGTTAGTTTTTAGTATATTTTTATTAGGTTTTAAGCAAAATTCACATTTCTGGACTTTACTATGAGTTTGTGTGTTTTTTTGTGATTTCAGGTATTTTCTGGCTGAAATTGAGGGACTTGAGCGAAAATCTGATTCAGAGGCTGACAAAGGACTGCAGATGCTATTGGATTCTGACCTCTCTGCACTCGAAATGGATTTTCTGGAGATACAGGAGTCCAAATGGCATGCTCTCAACTGCGTTGGAAAGTAGACATCCAGGGCTTTCCAGCAATATATAATAGTCTATACTTTACTCAAAGATAAACGACGTAAACTGGCGTTTAATGCCAGTTCCATGTTCCATTCTGGCGTTAAACGCCAGAAACAGGTTACAAGTTGGAGTTAAACGCCCAAAACAGGTTACAACCTGACGTTTAACTCCAGAAACAGCCTAGGTACGTGTAAAGCTCAAGTCTCAGCCCCAACACATACCAAGTGGGCCCCGAAAGTGGATTTCTGCACTATCTATCGTAGTTTACTCATTTTCTGTAAACCTAAGTTACTAGTTTAGTATTTAAACAACTTTTAGAGATTTATTTTGTACCTCATGACATTTTTACGTTTTACATTGTATCTCTACGGCATGAGTCTCTAAACTCCATGATTGGGGGTGAGGAGCTCTGCTGTGTCTCGATGAATTAATGCAATTACTTCTGTTTTCTATTCAAACATGCTTATCTCTGTTCTAAGATATTCACTCGCACTTAACCATGATGAATGTGATGATCCGTGACACTCATCACCATTCTCAACCCATGAACGCGTGCCTGACAACCACTTCCGTTCTACCTTAGATTGAGTGTGTATCTCTTTGATTCCTGGTTCACGCGTTTCATTGCATCTCCTGACAACAGAGCATTCGAATCCGTGAGATCAGAGTCTTCGTGGTATAGGCTAGAATTATTGGCGGCCATTCCTGAGATCCGGAAAGTCTAAACCTTGTATGTGGTATTCCGAGTAGGATCTGGGATGGGATGATTGCGACGAGCTTCAAACTCACGAGTGCTGGGCATAGTGACAGACGCAAAAGGATCAATGGATCCTATTCCGACATGAGTGAGAACCGACAGATGATTAGCCTTGCAGTGACAGCGCATTTGGACCATTTTCACTGAGAGGACGGATGGTAGCCATTGACAACGGTGATCCACCAACATACAGCTTGCCATGGAAGGAGTCTTGCGTGCGTGAAGAAGAAGACAGTAGGAAAGCGGAGATTCAGAAGATAGAGCATCTCCAAAACCTCAATTTGTTCTCCATTACTGCATAACAAGTATTATTTAATTTATGCTATTTACTCCTCATAAACCCAATCACTTTTATTACTAATTTCCTGACTAAGAATTACAAAATAACCATAGCTTGCTTCAAGCCAACAATCTTCGTGGGATCGACCCTTACTCACGTACGGTATTACTTGGACAATCCAGTGCACTTGCTGGTTAGTGGTACGAGTTGTGAAAAGTGTGATTCACAATTCGTGCACCAGTTCCTAACTTGGAGAATCTCAAGTTAGGCGCCACCAAGGCCGAGCATTCTGAAAAAGAAGTGAATAATATTATACATAGTTGGAAAGATCTGAAAGTTAGCTTTCCAATGCCACTGGAATCACGTCAATTGGACCTCTGTAGCTCAAGTTATTCCAATTGGAGTACAGGGAGATCAGAGTTGACAGCATCATTCACTTTGTTCTCTTTTTCTACAGAAACACCATCAAATCCATCCAAATGCTACCTGAAATAAACAGAATTGCACATAACTCAAAGTAGCATCTATAGTGGCTAAAAGATATTTAAATATTGATTAAACTTAATGATTCAAATGCAAATTCACAAGGAAAAGATAGAGAAGATGCTCACGCATCACAACACCAAACTTGAATTGTTGCTTGTCCTCAAGCAACTAAAACTAATATAGGCTTAGGATGTAAATTTGCATGAGAAGTGAGTATTCAATTAAGCTACTGTCTCTTCTTAAAATGGGGTTTATACAGTACAATCCTGAATAGTTTAGGCATCTCATTATCCTTTGAATAAGAGGAATGTCACTGTCATTTGGAATTAGAGTCCGGATAATATTATGAATTCTATGGCCTTTATACTTTGGTTTAATCCTCGAACACGGCAAAAAAATTTTTTTTCATTCTCTTTTCTTTGGTGCTTTGCAACTTGAGCCTAGCTGTGACTTTAAATGCTTTGTCTCAAGTTGCACTTGACACAGAAACACTACAAGTACTTGACTGGGGAACTCTCTTTTGGTTCGGATTTTTCTTTCAGTTACTCCTAGACAGTGGTGCTCAAAGCCTTTGGCATACTCTATTAAATGCACTTGATCTCGACTCTTAATGCTCTGTCTCAAGGATTACTTGACACATTTACACCACAAGCATATGACTAGGGAAACAACTCTTTGAGCTTTTAATCATGTTTGACCTTTCTAGTCATTGATGCTCAAAGCCTTGGACCTTGCTTTTATTTTTCTTTTGCTGTTTCTTTTGCTTCAAGGATTAAGCTTTTGTTTACTTCAGAGAATTCATAATAGTTCTCTAAATTCTTGTTCCTCATACATCAACGTCCTTTAATTCAAATTCAAATATGCACTGTTCATATCATACATTCAGAATCACAGATAATACCGCCAATTTAAGCAAATAAGACTACTCTTTAATATAAACTCAATTTCTCATGCAATACATCACTTCTTTTCTTTTTCTTTTTAGATTCAAGCTTATGAGCGGTACATGAGACATCTCTTCAATTAAAAGATAAATAACTAAAATTTCAAAATAACATAATTAAACTAGAACTTAGGACTCAGAATTACTAAAGATCATGCAGACATTCAAGTAAAATAGCAGAAAATAGGAATATAACATAATAAGAACGGAAGGAATATAGAATGAAAGGAACTCAACCACCTCAGTTATCCTAGGGACCATTTCATTCTTCAGGCTGTGCTCCTCCATGAAGATGATTCGCCTCCCTTTGGTGCCATTAAAATAAACAGAAAAGCCACAAGTGGAGCGACAACACCAAACTTAAAAGTTTGCTTGTCTTCAAGCAAAGAAAAACTAAAAACAGGGAGGGACATAGAAAGTACACGGACGAGTAAAAACAAAAATTATTACAAAAGAAGAAAAAAATGATAAAAGGACAAGAGAGGTTAAAATATATATAAAAGGACAAAAATTATTACACGAACGGGTGAGGTTCTTTAATTTAGTAGGGTTTTCTTAGTCAATTGGATTTGGTTCAGGAATTGTATGATGCTAATGTTGAATGGGGACACAAGGAGAAAGCTAGCACCTAACTTCATGTGGGCTTCCCTCCTGGCGCCTAACTTCATGATATTGAAGTTAGGCGTGCAACCTCCCGTGTGTTAAAGATGTCCCCGCGCCTAACTTGATGAAACCCAAGTTAGGCGCCACCCTCTTAAATTTTTTTGGCGCCTAACTTCACAAAAATGAAGTTAGGCGCTGGGGTGGCAGTGGCTATTGGCACATAAAGCTTCAAGGTTGGCGCCTAACTTCATGGAGCCAACTTAGGCGCCACCCATCCAGTGAACCACGTCTAAACGTACAAACAGATGGTGCTTAACTTCACAAAAGTGAAGTTAGGCGCCACCCCTCCAGTAGCTCTCCTTTAAAATTGATCTTCATGTGGCGCCTAACTTCAGAAAGTGAAGTTAGGCGCCACCTTGTCTGCATCCAGCTCTTCCAGGGTGTCCGAAACTCTGTCTTTATGCACATGTTTCTGTTCTAATCACTCTGCATGATCAAAATACACATAAGACAAAGGAAAAATAATAGAAACTCAAACAAAACTAATGAAATAAAAATTATAAATAAAACTTAAGGATATGAAACACCGGGTTGCCTCCAGACAAGCGCTTCTTTATCGTCACTAGCTTGACGGTCAGCTCCTCTAAGGAGGAGGATCATAGGGGCTCAAGTTTTCACCCCTCACTGTGAACTTCTTTCCTGTGCTCTCATGGGTCAACTCTATATGCTCAAGAGACAGGATCCTGTTCACTGTATGAGGCAGGATTGGGCATGCAGTGAATACCACCTTCATTCCTGGGGAGAAGTCTTCAGTGGGAATTTTTTTATTTTTCCATCCCCTAGGTACTTTCTTCTTTT
Organism: Arachis ipaensis; assembly: GCF_059453495.1. NCBI lineage: Eukaryota > Viridiplantae > Streptophyta > Magnoliopsida > Fabales > Fabaceae > Arachis > Arachis ipaensis. The sequence goes on along the minus strand of NC_142441.1, from coordinate 27,748,247 downwards.
TGAGAACCTCTTCCTTGGTGGATGATGCATTTCCGACACCAAACTTAGGTTTGATGTCAGGGAGAATTTTGTTGATTGTCACCAAAGGAGGTTTGAGCTGTAGATTTTGTTGTGCATCATCAGGGGGTTCTTGAAGGTTTGGATTAATAAGCTCAGTCTGCATGCACCTCTCCTCTTCACCTGCTGAATGCATATCTTTGAAGACATGAAAGACCAGTTGCTTATTATGCACTCTAAGCACTAATTCACCTTCTTGAACATCAATCAGAGCTCTCCCAGTGGCTAGGAATGGTCTTCCTAGGATTATAGAGGCATTTTCATCTTCTCCCTGTGTCAAGAATCACAAAATCTGCTGGGAGGAAGAACTTACCCACTTTGAATAAGAAATTCTCCACTAATTCATATGTAGGCTTTAGAGATTTGTCTGCCATTTGTAATGCTATCCTTGTGGGTTGTTCCTCTTAGATTTGCAATTTCTTCATCATAGACAAGGGTATTAGATTTATGCTTGCACCAAGATCACATAGGGCTTTCTCAAAGGTGGTGCTCCCAATGGTACATGGAATTTAAAAGCTCCCTGGATCTGGCATCTTCCTTGGCAAGTTATTCTGAATTATGGCACTACATTCCTTAATTAAGACCACTGTCTCATCTCCCTTTAAAGGCTTCTTCTTTGACAACAACTCCTTCATGAACTTGACATAGAGAGGCATTTGCTCCAAAACCTCAGCAAAAGGAATATTAATTTGCAACTTTCTGTAGACTTCTAAGAACTTTGAAAACTACTTGTTCTTGGTCTCCTTTTGAAGTCTCTGAGGATATGGAATCTTAGTTTTGTATTCAGGAGCTTTAGGTAAGGTTAGATGTGTGTCAAGAGTGATTGAAAAAGGATTGTCTGCACGCCTAGGTGGGGCGTGTTCAACCTCCTCATTTTTCTCATCCGGGACTTCTTTTTCAATTGGCCCCTCAGTAATTTGTGCTTCCATACTTGTAACTTGTCCAGTTATCACGGTGATGGCCTTGCACTCCTCTCTTGGATTTGGAATTGTGTTACCAGGAAGGCTATTAGTGGTCTTCTGATCAATTTCATTAACTTTTGTGGCTAATTGATCCATCTGAACCTCCAAGTTCTTGATTGATGCTCTGGTTTCCTGTATAAAGCTTATTACTAGAGATTCCAAATCAGTAGTCTTCTGAGACTGAAGAGTTGCTTGCTGAGATGACTGAAACTGGTGGTTATTAAAATTATTCTATTGAAAAAACCGCCCTGAGAATTATTATTAAAATTCTGTGGCCTCTGAGGTTGCTCTCTCCACCCTAAATTTGGGTGATTTCTCCACCCCTGATTATAGGTCTTGGCATATGGATCATTATTGGGGTTTTTAGGAGCATTCCCCATATAGTTGACCTGTTCAGAAGGAAATTGAGCATAGTCATAATTCTCACCTTGAATGAAACCACTATTCATGTTATATGGAGCCTCTTGAGGCGCATTTTGAGCATTGACAGCTGAAACTTGCATCCCACTAAAGTGTTGAGTAAGCATATTAATCTGTTGAGACATGGCTTTGTTCTGAGCAAGAATAGCATCCAAGGTCTCCACTTCCAAAACGCCTTTCTGCTGAAGAGTCCCAGAGTTCACAAGATTCCTGTTAGAGGAGTAAAGATATTGGTTGTTAGCAACCAATTCAATAAGCTCAGTAGTCTCTTCAGGCGTTTTCTTCATGTGCAATGAACCACTTGCGGAATTATCTAAATACATTTTGGACATTTCACAGAGGCCCCCATAAAAGATTTCCAGCTGGGTCCATTTAGAAAACATGTCAGGGGGCATTGCCTGCTCAGCAGTTTGTACCTCTCCCAGGCTTCATAGAGGGTCTCACCATCTCTCTTTCTGAAAGTCTGAACATCCACCCTTAGCTTAGTCAGCTTCTGTGGTGGGAAGAATTTGGACAAAAAACTAGTGACTACATTATCCCAAGTGTCTAGGCTCTCCTTGGGCTGAGAATCTAGCCACAACTTTGCTCTATCCCTCACAGGAAATGGACAGAGCATGAGCTTGTAAACCTCATGATTCACTCCATTTGTTTTCACAGTATCACAAATCTATAGGAAGTTAGAGATAAATTGATTTGGATCTTCTTGCGGGAGTCTGTGATACTAACACTTTTGCTGCACTAGAGTGACTAACTGAGGCTTCAGCTCAAAGTTTTTTGCAGCTATAGGAGGCACCATAATACTATTCCCATAGAAATCTGGATTGGGGGTAGTAAATGAGCCAAGCACTCTTCTAGGTTGTTCATTCTCATTAGGATTTGCCACATTGGCATTAACAGCACGATTATGATCCATAGTGGACTCTACAGCTTCCTTTTCAAAGGTCTCACTTAGATATTCACTAGCCTTGTAAAGTCTAGCTTGTTGCAAGCATCGCCTCAAAGTCCTTTCAGGTTCAGGATCTAAATTTATGAGAGGATCTTTGTCCCTATTCCTGCTCATAAACAAACAGAAAACAAGAAAAGTGGGATTCTCTACGTCAGAGTGTAGAGAATTCCCAGTGATGTAACCTGTATAAAGAAATAAAATAGAACAAATAAATAATTAAAATAAGAAAATTTTGAAAATTATAAATAATATTAAATTGAGAATTTCGAAATTAAGAAGAAAAATTGAACAGGAAAATTAAATTAAAAATAACCAAGTAACACCAAACTTAATTTCAAAAATTAAGGAAAAATACTAGCTATAATTTTTGAAAATTAAAGGGCAAGATTAAATAAAAATTAAAGCTAAAATGCTTAATCTAAGCAATCAAACAACTAATAGTTGTCAATCACAGTCAATCCCCGGCAACGGCGCCAAAAACTTGGTGCGGAATTTATAACCCACAAACTAGCCAGCAAGTGCACCGGGTCATACCAAGTAGTACCTGATGCACGAATCTCCACACTTTCGTATAGCTGTACCAGCAAGTGCACTGGGTCATCCAAGTAATACCTGAGCGAGTCAGGGTCGATCCCACGAGGATTGTGGTTTGAAGCAAGCTATGGTTATCCTACAGGTCTTAGTCAGGCGAAATCAAGAGTTGATAGATAAATATTTATGGGATTTAAACTAAATTGGAATGTAAATAAAGAAAAGGAGTCATCAGTAATAGGAATATGTTAAGGATTGGAGTTGCTTAGTCTTTCTGAATTAACTCTGGTAGCACTGTCTTCTTTACTTGTGAGTGATCTCTTCTATGATAGGCTGTATGTGATCAATGCCATGGGCCATGGTCATTGATCTCCTCTGCTACAGATTGAACGCCATTGGTCGTGGTCATCCAATTTAACAAAGGGTGAAGCTCTAGCAGTTCATTCTCCTGGCAATCCTACTTAAAATGCCAAAGACAAGGTCGAATCTTCTGGATCAGAGAATGTTGCTTCTTTGAATTCTAGCCTATACCACAGAGACCCTAATCTCCCCAGAAATTGGCTGAACTAGTGTCTCGAGAAGTCCCCAACAAAGTCGTGGATTAGCCGTTTGAGAGATGTATAAACATAGCTGTTGGCTCGTGCTTTCCAATCATGTATTCCCACGAACCCAAGTAGATGCGGGTGTTTTTCAGCCACGTTCATCTTAGTATGATGAACAAAGCTAATTGTCACTGATCATCCTATTCACCATGTTGAAGATCGAGTATACATCTTAGAAATAAATCAAACACGGATCGAAGAAGAGACAGTAACATTTTTATTAATTCATAGGACTCAGCAGGGCTCCTTCCCTCAACCTAGGAGGTTTAGAAACTCATACTAAATGGAAAATACAATGTAAAAATCGAATGTAGTGTGTGATTGTTCGAATGATTATGTAAATTAACTCTAAAATACTAAACTAATGAATAGTAAGGGTAAAAACAGTCTTTTTAGTGCTAAAATCCACTTCTAGGGCCCACTTGATGAGTGTTTTGGGCTGCGCTTTGATGAGATCCACGTGCTATGAGGTCTCTAGGGTGTGAAACGCTGGCTAGGGGGTCCTCTCTGGGCGTTTGGATGCTGGGCTCTGCTCCTTGGGTGCTGGACTCCAGGAAGGGGGCAGGAAGCTGGCGTTGGACGCCAGTTTTGGGCCTTCTAATCTGAAGCAAAGTATGAACTATTATACATTGCTAGAAAGCTCTAAAAGTCAGCTTTTGATATCCATTAAGAACTCTTCATTTGGATTTCTCCAAAAAAGCTCTACCAAGTGCAAGGAGGTCAGATTTGGACAGCATATGCAGTGCTTTCTCTGTCTCTGGATCAGACTTCTGCTCCAACTCCTCAATTTCAGCCAAAAAGTGCCTGAAATTGTACAAAAATACAAAAACTCAAAGTAGAATAAAAAAATGTGAATTAAGCACTAAAACCTGTAAAAACTTAATAAAAACTAAATAAAACATGGTAAAAACTACCTGAAAACAATGCCAAAAAGCGTATAAAATATCCGCTCATCACAACACCAAACTTAAACTGTTGCTTGTCCCCAAGCAACTAAAAATAAAATAGGATGAAAAGAAGAGTAGGATGCAATAAATCTCTGAGTTTCCAATGAAGCTCAGTTTCAATTAGATGAGCGGGACTTAGTAACTTTTTGTTTCTGAATAGTTTTGGTATCTCACTATCCATTGAAACTCAGGATGGATGGCATCTTTTAGGAACTTAAAGTCCAGATGATATTATTGATTCTCTTAGTTTAGCTCTTTTTGATTCTTGAACACAACTTTCAGAGTCTTGGCCGTGTCTCTATGCACCTTGTTTTCTAGTATTACCACCGGATACAATAATGCCACAGACACTTTAACTGGGTGAACCTTTTCAGATTGTGACTCAGCTTTGCTGGAGTTCTCAGATAGAGGTGTCCAAAGTTCTTAAGCACACTCTTTTTGCTTTGGACCTCGACTTTAACCGCTCAGTCTCAAGCTTTTCACTTGACACCTTTACGCCACAAGCACATGGTTAGGAACAGCTTAGTTGAGCCGCTTAGGCCAGGATTTTGTTTCCTTTAGGCCCTCCTATGTATTAATGCTCAAATCCTTGGATCCTTTAACCCTTTCCTTTTGGTTTAAAGGGTTACTAGCTTTTTGCTCTTGCCTTTTGGTTTAAAGAGCTAATGGCTTTTTCTTTCTTTTTCTATTTTCTTTTCTTTTTCGTCATTTTTTTCGAAGCTTTTTTCTTCTTTTGCTGCTTTTTCTTGCTTCAAGAATCAAATTTTGAATTTTTCAGATCATCAATAATACCTTTCCTTTTTTTTCATTCTTTCAAGAGCCAGCATCATAAAATTCTAACTTCAAATATGCACTGTTTATTCATATATTCAGAAAACTAAAGCAATGACACCACATCAAAATAATTAATTATTCTTTATTGGAAAACTCGAAAATTTGATGCATCTTTAATTCTTCTAAAAAAATCTACTATTTTGTTCATTGTTTAATGATGATAAGAGGAATAATTTATAGTTAATTGGAAAAATAAAAATTAATTAATTACTACAAATGCTTATGTAATCCTAAAAATTAAAGGACATAAAATAAAGACTTAAATACTACTAGTGATAATGAAACTCTAAATTAGGATAGAAATACGTGAGACAGGAATAGGAATAGTCACGGTGTTAAAACTCAACAACCTTCAGCTTGAGGGATGCTGGGCTCTTTAGGATGAGGGACGCATGGCTCTTCAACTTGAGGGGTACTAGGCTCTTCAGGGGAGAGCTTTTGGCGTTTCAGCTCCTCCAGTTCATGCCCTTGCTTCTCCTGCTCCTTGATCAGTTTGTAAATCATGCTAGTCTGATCTTTCTGCTCCTCTCTAAGCTGATCTAAAGTGCTCTGCAAGTGTATTATAGACGCCTTTAGCTGGTCCCAATACTCCATTGGAGGGATCTCTTGGGAAGGCTCAGGTGCCTTCCTCTTAGAGTGATCGTCTTCTATCTTGGAGCTCTCCATCACCTGCTTGGTGATTGGTTTTTTCACTGGAATAAAATGGTCTGATGGGATCATAACCTTATCCTCTTGGCATAGGCGAAAGATGAGATTTGGATAAGCTAGCATTGCATTAGTGGACTAATAAACCCCATTTTTAGGGTTTATCTTGTGCTAAATTTAGTGGATTTTATCAACTATTCTCACACTTATTCACACAATTTGCATGATTTTAAGATTCCTTCCCAATTTTGTGCTATGAATGAAAACATGCTTCCAAGGCCTTAAAATCACTAATTTTTAATCCTCACTTGTTACCATTTGATGCCATGATGTGTTTGTTGAGTGATTTCAAAGTTTATAGGGCAGGAATGGCTTAGAGGATGGAAAGGAAGCACGCCAAAGTGGAAAGAACACAAGAAAATGAAGATTTGAGAAGCCGATGCCGACGCGCACGCATGGACGATGCATACGCGTGTCTGCGCCAAACTCCAAGCGATGCGTACGCATGACATAACGCGTATGTGTGACCAATAAATCTTCAGAGCGACGCGTATTGACGTGTGGAAAATTGCCGATTAAGAATTTATAATAAGAACAGCGTTGCAAGTACAGTTCTTAACCAATGAAAACTCCACTTATCAATTTAAAAAGAGTTGTCATAATTTAAGAATAAAATACTGGGAGTAGAATTCTCAGGTCGTCTCCCAACGAGTTGACAAAAGAGTGCTATTTTACTGGTCAGCAATTTTTCCGAGAAATTTTAGAATTGGTGAACAGAAAAATAAATGATTATAAATTAAAGCAATGAAAATTAACGAGAGAATTTATATAATTAAAATAAAAGCCTTTACCGGGAGAAGATTAATCGGAAGTTCTATCCTTGTTAGATTTTCTCAAGTATAATAGTAAGAGGTCATTGTTTTTACTTAGTTAACCTTTACCGAATAAAGGAAAGTCAAGTAATTGAGCCAACTCTGATTCACAAGTCCTAATCCTCTCCTATGGAAGGATTAGCATTAGTGACTAGAAAATTGGCCAACAACTTCCAATTAAAATCAACACTTGAGTATTCCAACTCAAGGGTCTCCTATTAATCAACTCCCAAGTCAAGTTAGGAGTCTACTCCATTGACATGAATACCATTTTTATAGACATATAAAGGGAATAAAAAGAAGACATGGTAATTCGAATAAAGTAATAATAGAAAATTAATTAAAGGTAAAAATAATTCCTTGCATTAATAAATTCCAAAACCATAGATATCCATATGTAACATCTGAACAGGGTTAATGGGTGATTAAAAGAGTAAGGGAATAAGGAAACAAACTAGAATGATGGAAACTTCAACGGATGTAGTAACTCTTCTCAATATCCAAATCAAAAGCATAAAACTCTAAAACTATGAATATGAAGAACTAAAAACTAAAAACTGTGTAAATGTGAATGTGTTGAGTCTCTGCTTGTCCCCTGGCTCTAGTCTGTGTTTCTGGGCTAAAAATTGGGTCCAAACTCAGCCCAAAATCACCCCCAGTGTCTTCTGTATTTTCTGCACGCGGCAAACGTCACGTGTACGTGTCAGTCACGCGTACGCGTCGATGGTCTTTTTCACATGTCATGCGTACGCGTCAGGTATGTGCACGCGTCGCTATGGAATGCGCCAAGTCACACGCACGCGTCAGGTACGTGCATGCGTCGTTCCTCGCTGGTCAGCTCCTTAGTTTCTTGTGTTCCTTCCATTTTTGCAAGCTTCCTTTCCATCCTCTGAGCCATTCCTGCCCTATAAAGCCTGAAAACACTTAACACATAGATCACGGTATCAAATGTATAAAAGGACATTAAAAATACACAATTTAAAGGCGTAGGAAGCAAGTTTTCAATCATAGAACAAATTGGAAAGGAATTGTAAAATCATGCAAATTGTATGAATAAGTGTGCAAAAGACTTGATAAAAGCCACTCAATTTAGCACAAGATAAACCATAAACTAGTGGTTTATCAATCTCCCCATACTTAAACATTAGCATGTCCTCATGCTAAGCTCAAGGAGATAAAAAGAATGAATAGGGGAAAGTAAGACTCATGAGATGCAACCTATGTATATGAATGTAACTATATGCTAAGATGTTTCTATCTACTTGGTTAAAAGTAAACAAGTTCTCCAAGACAAACATAAATCAGATTTCACTAATTCAAATCACACAATAAAAGGCAGGTAAACTTGTAAGAAGATAGCTCATGAAAGCAGGGAACTTAGAATCAAGCATTGAACCCTCACTGGAAGTGTATATGCACTCTAATCTTTCAAGTGTCTAGGGTCAATCACTCTAATCTTCTCTAGTCATGCTTTCTAAAACTTTGTTCTACATCTAACCAATCAACAAATATTTAGTGTACAAATGCAAACATCAAGAGGTCTTTTCAAGGTTGTAATGGGGCTAAGGTAAGGTGAGGATACATGTATGGCCAAGTGAGCTATAATATGAATCTTTGACTAACCTAAGTTCTCACCCAACATACACACACACTCTATATAATTCTAAAATCATGCCTAGCTACCCATAATCTCACTTTTTGTGTATTTCACATACTCATGTATCAAATTTTTCTTTAATTTCATCACATATGCATTGATCTTTTATTAAATTTAGCATTGGGATAATTTTATCTCCTATTTATTTATTTATTTATATTGTAAATTTTTTTTGATGAACAGGAAAGCAAACAAAACATATCAACGCTTATGGTTTTTCTGGTCTCACATGAGTGTGCACCTTAATTCCCAATATTTTACACAACACATTTTCATCAACCTAAGTTCCCACAATTCTCCACACTTAGTTAACATACTATCGTAAGCTAACCAAAGATTCAAATCAGGTAATTAATTATTTTTCCGCTTAAGACTAGTGATGTGGTAATATAAAGAACAAATGGGGATTAAAAGGCTCAAAGTGGCAAACAAGGGTAATTGAAATGGTAGGCTATTTGGGATAAGTAAGCTGATAACAAGTAATGGCCTCAATCATATGTATGCATGCAAATACACTAAACAATGGACATATAGAATGGAACAAACTATAGATTGCAATTATAGAGAAGAAAACACACAAGAATAAAAATCGTGGTTAAATAACGTAACCATATAATTAAGCTCAAAATCTCACAGGTTGTGTGTTCTTAGCTATAATTCATATTCCAAATTACAATCCTCAGACAATTTTAACACAAATTTTCAATTTAAATTAGTGAAATATTATGAAATGGGGACATGAAAAGAAACTCATTACTTTAACCAAGCAGAACACACATGCAAGCAGTTATTACCATGCAATCTATCCTATCTAACAAAAGAAAGACTAAAATGTTGGTGTTAAGAGAGAGAGATTACCTCTGGAAGTCAAGGACTAATCTCCCCACACTTAAGGCTTGGCACGGTCCTCCGTGCCATCAGTAAGGAGCAAGGTAGGGCCGGAAGCATCGCCTCTGCTGTCTGGTTCGCCGTGGCTCCCTGTGCTACTGGATGAGGGAGAGTTCGGGGTGTCCTTCTGTTCTGGAGGTGGGTGGCTACCAACTAAGAGTTCCTTCAGATAGTTGTATCGGCGCTTGTTGCGGCGCTCCATTTGCTCCATCCGCCGGTCTTGCCGGTCGAACCTCTCAAGGATCTAAAGGAATATCTAATTGATTGATGGTACTTGTGGTGTGGATGATGGTGGAGTCGAAGAAGGAGGAGTATCCAAAGATGGGCCTACAGGCCGGCTCGTAGAGGGAACTGGTGGCCTGATGTACTTCCCATTCGGGACATACTGGTCGACCCTAGGGATCATGACCTTCGTGTCTCCTGCCCGATAGGACACACCTGCTGCAGAGACTAAATCTAAAACCAAAGCGGGGAAAGGCAGGTTACCCGCTTTCTGCACGTGTCCCATGGCTTATCGGATGTGTCGCGGCAGGTTGAGAGGTTGCTCTGTCAGGATGCACCAGATGAGAACAGCCATGTCCGCAGTGAAGGTGGACTCGTGAGTGCTCAGAAAGATATAATGGGACATAATCTGTGCCCACACGCGAGCCTCAAAGGTAAGTGATTGGGCTGAGATGCTCTTGGATTTTGACCGGTGCTGCCCATAGATCCAGGCGCTGTTAGGTTGGGCGATAACTCCAAAGACAATGGCCCAGTCGAACTGATACATTTGGCGCTTAAGAGAGGCCTCTTGATATGCGTCCAATCCCTCTAGGCTAGGTGGAAGCTATAGTGCTCGCTGTATGGCACTCTCGGAGACAAGGACTTGTTGCTGATGAACATAGACAGTTTGCAGGGTAGGCGAGTAGAAAATTCAACTACCCATGATAAGTTGGCCTCCCGCAGCTGCCTTCTCAAAAATCCCCACTGCCTCTTCTCGATGTGGGGCTCCACAAAATCAACAAAATGTGTTGGGACAATGAGTAGATGCTCATTGTTGTAGTTCCTCTCAGCTAGGATGTGGAACATCTGCTCGCAGTAACGGTTAGTGAACCGTGTGGAGTCCTGTGCGGGAAAGGCTTTCTCTGCTTCATCAATTTTAATGATCCTCTTTACCCGCTTTGTTGGCAGCTTGACACTGGTGGATGGTGGTGCCTTAGCCGGTGTTCTCTTGGTTCCTCTCCTTGCTGGTGTCTTGTCAGTGGCCTTCTCTTTACCTTTCTTGGTACCATGCCTAAGGAAGAAGGAAAGAGGGAGAATGTTAAATATAGATAACTAAAAAAAATTGGAAGGAAGAAAGTCCAAGTGATAATGAATGCCAAAGAAGAGATGATAGCTTAAATACATGGTAGCTACAACATGTAGGTAAGATAGCAATTAAGAGCAAGAAGGCAATTCATAATAATTAGATGCAAGAGGGTAAAAGCATGTAAGTAATAGGCATGAGAAGCATAACTCAAGCATCAATTATTAAATGTGCCAAATTAAAGAGCACTTGAATGATGACAATTGTGAAGGATAATCCCAAATACATGTGGATTGCAAGTGTTATGAAAAAGAGAGGCATGAAAGTGTGAGAGTAAAACAAAATAGAATTTAAAATGCCATAAAAGCTTTTTCACAAATACTTGGTGTGCAAGTTAAAAATAGGAATGAAAATAATGAATCCAAATGTATATGAGAGCCAAATTTAAATGTCAATTGTCAAATCACTCCTCATAATATCTATAAGTTCAAAATAATGAAATAGTATCCAAATAAAGCTCCAACACCAACATAAAAATGCATGAGAAAGAAACCATAAATAACTAAGGTAATATAAAGTTGAGAAGAAAGAAAAATAATGGAATGCAATAATTAAAAGAAGAATGAAAGAGTAGAGGAGAGGAAGAAAAGAACCTGATGTAGAAGATGAAAAAAGGGAGGAAGAGTGTAGTAGATAGTAAGAAGGAATAATGAAGAAAGAAGGAAGAAGATATAAGGAAAGATTAGGATGGAAAAAAGAATTAGGATTGGGGGAGAGGATAATTGAAATCTGGCGGCGTACTGGTTTAATTGTGCGTCGCATGCGACGCGTACGCGCACAGCACGCGTACGCGTGGGTCGCGTAAAATTCAAGCGACGCGTAAGCGTCTGGGACGCATACGCGTGACATGGGTTGTGCCAATCGTGCGAAGGCAGCCCTACGCACGCACAACTCTCGGGTTGAAATGCAGGAGAGCCAAAAAGGCATATGACACGTGCGCGTCAGGTACGCGCACGCGTGGATAGCCACATAGTGAAATGACGCGCACGCGTCAGGGACGCGTACGCATGATAAAGATTGTGTTTGCAGAACAGTTCCAGCCCCAAGCCATCACAACTCTTTGTTTAGCATGCTTTGTACGCCGATTTCCAGGGCACGCATACGCGTCAGGGACGCTTATGCATGGGTTGCTGAAAGTGCAAGCGACACGCACGCATAAGGTACGCGTACGCGTGGACTTGCTTGTGTGCAAGGCACGCCTCCTTCACCACTCACGCGCAACTCTCTGTTTAATTCCTATTCCTTTCGCAATCACAAGTGACGCGTGCGCGTCCTAGACGCTTGCGCGTCGAATGCATTTTTTTATACAGAATGCAGATGATTATGCAGAAATTATGAATGAACACTGGGAAAAACAAAATAAAATAAAACTAGGAATGAAAAGGGACGATCATACCATGGTGGGTTGTCTCCCACCTAGCACTTTGCTTTTACGTCCTTAAGTTGGACGGTCCACAAGCTCAGTCTGCTTCTATTGGTGGATCCTCCAAGAGGAAGACCTCCAGCTCTTTATTGTCCTTCATTTTCTCACCATGATACAGCTTTAAGCGGTGGCCATTGACTTTGATGAATTTGGAGCTTGAAGGACGACTCAGGTGGAAGACTCCGTATGGCTCTACCTTCTCTACTCTATAGGGGCCTTCCCACCTTGATCTCAGCTTGTCTGGCATGAACCTCAATCTGGAGTTGTAATGGAGAACCAGCTCCCCAGGTCTGAACTCTCTTCTCTTGATATGCCTGTCATGCACCGCCTTCACCTACTCCTTGTATAGCCTGGAGTTGTCATATGCTTCGAGTCGAAGGTTCTCCAGTTCTACTAGTTGCAGCTTCCTTTCAGCACCGACTTTCTCAAATCCCATGTTGCATTCCCTTACAGCCCAGAAAGCCTTGTGTTCCACCTCCACTGGAAGGTGACAAGCCTTTCTGTAGACTAGGCGGAAGGGACTCATCCCGATGGGTGTCTTGTACGCTGTCCAATAAGCCCAAAGCGCGTCTACAAGCCTGGTGCTCCAGTCCTTCCTATGAGACTTGACAATCTTCTCCAGTATGCGCTTTATCTCACTGTTAGACACCTCGACTTGACCATTGGTCTGAGGATGGTAAGCTGTTGCTACCATGTGCACAATGCCATGTTTCTTCAATAGAACTGTTAATCTCCTATTACAAAAATGAGTGCCTTGATCATTCACGATTGCTCGTGGTGATCCAAAGCGACAGATAATACGATTTCTAACAAAGGAGACAACAACGTTAGCATCATCAGTACGGGTAGGAATTGCTTCCACCCATTTAGAAAAATAATCAACAGCTAACAATATGTATAAGAAACCACTAGAGTTTGGAAATGGACCCATGAAGTCAATGCCCCAAACATAAAAAATTTGACAGAATAACATAAGTTGTTGGGGCATCTCATCCCTCTTGGATATATTTCCAAACCTTTGGCATGGGGAACAAGATTTACAGAAGGCAGTAGCATCCTTAAAAAGAGTGGGCCACCAGAATCCACAGTCTAAAATTTTTCTAGCTGTTTTTTGAGGATCAAAATGTCCACCACTCTCAGAGGAGTGATAGGCCTCTAAAATTGACTGGAATTCTGATTGAGGCATACACCTTCTAATTATCTGGTCAGCACCATACCTCCAAAAATATGGGTCATCCCGTATATAATATTTGGACTCGCTTTTCAACTTGTCCCTTTGATGCTTAGTAAAATTGGGAGGGAATGTATGACTAACTAAATAATTAGCTATGGGTGCATACCAAGGAACTAGAGTCATTGATAGGAGTAGAGTCACTCTTAATGTGCTCTAGGAGACTCAAGTGGTCCGCCACTAAATTCTGGGAACCACTCCTATCTTTGATTTCTAAATCAAACTCTTACAGCAACAATATCCAACGTATTAACCTTGGTTTGGACTCTTTTTTAGCTAATAAATATTTTTGAGCTACATAGTCTGAGTATAATACCACCTTAGTACCAAGTAAGTAGGCTCGGAATTTATCCAGAGCGAAAATAATAGCCAGAAACTCTTTTTCAGTGGTAGTATAATTAGACTGAGCAGCGTCTAAGGTCTTAGAACCATAAGCAATTATAAAAGGGTCCTTACCTTCGCATTGAGCCAGCGCCGCTCCTACTGCATGGTTGGAGGCGTCACACATAATCTTAAATGGATGGCTCCAATCGGGTCCTCTCACAATCGGAGCTTGAGTCAAGGCGATCTTCAGCTTATCAAATGCTTCTATGCACTCCTCACTCAGCTCGAACTCAACATCCTTCTGTAGCAGTCGGTATAAAGGCAATGCTACCTTACTGAAGTCCTTGATAAATCTCCGGTAGAAATCTGCATGACCAAGGAACGAACAGACTTTCCTCACGGAGGAGGGGTAAGGTAAACCAGAAATCACATCTACATTTGCTAAATCTACAGAAATACCAGTATTAGAAACAACATGTCCTAGAACAATACCTTGTTTTACCATAAAATGACATTTTTCAAAATTTAATACAAGATTTGAACTAACATACCTGTCTAATACTCTAGCTAAACTATCCAAACAAAGGTTAAATGAATCACCATACACACTAAAGTCATCCATGAAAACATCCATACAGCTCTCAAGAAAATCTGAGAAAATAATCATCATGCATCTTTGAAACGTAGCCAATGTATTACATAAGCCAAAAGGCATCCTCTTGTATGCATACGTTCCAAAGGAACATGTAAAAGTAGTTTCTTCTAATCTTCAGGAGCTATATGAATTTGAAAATAGCCAGTATAACCATCTAGAAAATAGTAGTGTGATTTACCTGACAAGCGATCAAGCATCTGATCGATGAAGGGCAGTGGGTAGTGATACTTGCGAGTAGCCTGGTTGAGGCGCCTATAATCAATGCACACCCTTCAGGAATTCTGCACTCTAGTTGCCAGGAGCTCTTGATGCGTTAGCATCTTTCCTATCTTTTCCTAGTAAATTTGCATTTAAATTGTTGAGTTTAATCAAGAATTAATTATCTTTTAGCCACTATGGATGCTACTTTGAGTCTTGTGCAATTCTGTTTATTTTAGGTAGCATTTGGTTGGATTTGATGGAGCTTCTGCAAAAAAAGAGAAGAAGGCTATATAGGGCAGAAATGCTCAGAGGATGAAGAGAAAGCTTGCACAAATGGATGGAGCACAAGAATTAAAGGAGATGACAGCGAGGAGCGACGCGTACGCGTGACACGCGAAGAAGACCATCGACGCGTATGCGTGACTGACGCGTACGCGTGACAAACGCAAAGTGCAGAAAATGCGATTCCTTTTAATTCTTATTTAAACTTTAATTTTTAATAGGAAAAGATATTATTTTAGTTTTAGAAAATAGATTTTAAATTAATTATGATTAGATATAAAAGGATTGGAACATTATTCCACGGGGGATTCCATTCCACCTCAACCAAAATACATTTTATCATAATCCTTATTTTCTCTTTGCCGTGAGCAACTAAACCTCCACTGTTAAGGTTAGGAGCTCTATCTATTGTATGGATTGATGCTATTATTTTTTTTTATTTTAATTCATGTATTGATTTCTATTTCAAGAATTGTTTTCGTTCTTTATCTTATGAATTTGGGTGGAACGAAAGTATGACTCTTATTCTAATTGAGTTCTTGTATAACTTGGAAAAGCTATTTACTTGAACAACAGCTTGAAAACAATTTCTCCTAAACTTCTAATTATCTGGATTTAACAGGATACGTGACATATAATCCTTTTATATTTGGGTAATTAGAGTTTCTGTGGCACATAAACTAGAATTGAACTTCATCCTATAATTGGAATTAAGTGACCAAGGAATTGGCGGTTGATGAAAGTTAGAGTAGACTAAGAAGGTCTAAGGAATTAGGGATTAGTCATATATAGTTTGTCATGAATTAAATCTTGCATGATTAAAATAGTTAGTAAGAAAAGTCAATCCGGAAAATAGATAACTCTGAAGCCTTAACTGTTTCTCCATACATATTTCACAACCTGTTTATTGCTTGCTTTATTAAATTTCTGAATTATTGTTTAATGCTTTTGAATACCAAAACACTCTTTTCTGTTTGTCTAACTAAGTAAATTAATCAACCATTGTTGCTTAGTCCATCAATCCTCGTGGGATCGACCCTGATGCCAGGGCATCTTGGCTAGTTTTACTAGCCATTTTTTGTATGCTTTAGGGTGGTTTCATGCATTTTCTTAGGAAATAAGCAAGTATTTGGTTGAAAATGCATTCATACCATGATTTAAGCAAACATTGTGAATTTTGAATGATGTCATGAGAATTATGCATGAATTGAATGATAAAATGGATGATGCATGATCTCATGATTAAGAGCAAGACTTTGATGTACTTTGTTTGATTGATTTCAGGTAACAAGAAGCAGAGAAGAGCCACGTTAGTGCCACTGACATGGCCATTAAAGTGGAAGGAAGAAAAGCTTGAAAAGTTAGTGAGAACGTTAACGCCACTAACGTTAGTGAAGGGCAAGAAGACCCACGTTAGCGACCCCATTAGCTCCACTAACGTGGGTACTAACGTGGAAGAAAAGAGAAGCCCCAACGTTAATGAGAAAGTTAATGGCATTAACTTTGAAGAACTAGCAGCGTTATTGGCAAAAGTGAGTGCCAATAACGCTAGCGAAGCAAAAGGAGACCCACATTAGCTTCCACGTTAGTTACATTAACGTGGGAACTAACGTGGAAGGAAAGGGAAGCGCCAACGTTGGTGGAAAAAGTGAGTGCCACTAATGTTTGCGAAGCAAAGGAAGACCCACGTTAATGGCCGTGTAAGTTACACTAACGTGGACATTAACGTGGGCAAAAGTCTCACCTGGTAGCCTGACCATGCCTTCTTCAAACAAGAATAACTTGAGCCACAAAGCTCCAAATGAGGTGATTCCAGTGGCATTGGAAAGTAGGAATCCAGAGCTTTCCAAGCATATATGGCACTACATGGTGGACACTAAATTGATGGAGAAAACCTGCCTCGAAAGTGCAAAGATGAACATGATATCAACCTGTAGTAAGGCCAGCTGACCTCTTCACCTTCCAAGAAATGTAGCTCAAGCTGTAGAGCCCCAAATGATGCACTTCTAAAAGCGTTGGAAAGTAGACATCCAGGGCTTTCCAACAATATATAATAGTATGGGGTTCACATTAAGTTTAAGCTCCAGAACCTAGTAATATTAACCCCCTGAACGCGGACGTTATTGGCACTCACGTTTTCCAATAATGTCAGCGACTATGCCAGCGACCTTGTCCACTTCAAAGGAGCATAACTTGAGTTACAGAGGTCCAATTGAGGTGATTCTAGTTGCGTTAGAAAGCTGAAATTCAAAGCTTTCCAATGATATATAATAATTTATAGTGGGAATGAAATTGGAGCACAAAACAGAGACATCTTTTAAGCCCCAAAACACCAACTGGGTAGCAAGTGTGACGTTAGCCACACTAACTTTAGCACTAACGCCACACTTGTAGCGTTAGTGTGGCTAACGGTAGCACTAACAATTAGCACCCTGAACCTTAACTTGATTCACTTCTCTTTCAAGGACCACCCAACCACAAGGAAGTAAGCCCACAAGTGTCAACCAATCAAGGTCACAAGAAGCATTTAGAATAGGAATTTTCATTTAATTGTAATTTACTTTTAGTTTCATTTCATAATTTAGGAGAGCCTATATAAAGGCCTTAGTTTTAACATTCAATTTCATTCGGGAATGGGGGATTGAAGAGGGGTCTTCGGACTCCCTCCCCTCACACACTTTTCCTTCTCTTTCTTTTCTTTGTACTTTTCATTTATGAATTTTGAAGTTTCAATTTTAGTTTTAATTCTCATCTTTACTTTTTTGCACTTTCTTTCTTTTCTATTTTTGTAGAGCAATGATCAACTAACTCTTTTCATTGGGTTAGAGAGCTCTATTGTGATTCAATGGATCAATTATAGTTCTTATTCTTCTTCTTTCTTTTCTCTTGATTTTACTAGAGAGCTTTCAATCTTCATCCAATTGGGTAATTGTCTCGGAAGAGAAATTGCTCATACTTGGATTTCCTTTGAACCTTGGAAGAGGAATGAGGAGATCATGCTAGAAATGCTCTCTCACATTGGATTAGGTTGGGGTTTGGATGGATATTGTGACATTTAATCCTACCAATACTTTGATCTATGAATGTGTGTGGTTTAATCAGTGACCAAACTTTATCTCTTCCCATGAGCAATTAAATCAAGGAATTGGGAAATTGTTCAAGCTTAGAGAGATTGGATTGCCAAGGAATTGGGATCCAATCACTTAAGATTGCCAAGGAGATCAATGAATACATTGATTGAGGAAGAGATGAGAATGAACTTGATCCGGAGGATTTCAATATCTCTTGATCCCAATGTTCATTTTATTTTTAGTTCTTACATTTACTTTTCTTGCCATTTTACTTTTCTGCACTTTATTGCTTTCTTTACTTTTATGCCATTTACAATTCCTGCTGCTTATCACTCCAATATGATTCATCTAACTAGGATAATTAATCAACTATTGATTGCTTAATCTGTTAATCTCTGTCGGATTCGACCTCACTCTTTTGTGAGTTATTACTTGACGACAATTCGGTATACTTGCCGAGGGAGATTTATTGAGGGACAAGTTTCCGTGCATCAGACCCTCATTCACTTGAGGTACTACGTGGTACGACCCGGTGCACTTGCCGGTTAGTTTGTGGTTAGAATTTCCGCACCAAATTTTTGGTGCCGTTGCCGAGGATTGATAGTGATTAACAACTATTAGTTGTTTGATTGCTTAGATTAGGCGTTTTAATTTTAATTTTATTTAAATTTTTCTTATTATTTTCAAAAAAAAATTATTTTGATTTATTCAATTAAACCATTATTTTTTTTCTTTTCTCTTAATTTCTGAAATTAAGTTTGGTGTCCCCTTGGTTGTTTTATTCTTCCTAGTTATTTTATTTATTGAGTTTAAATTTCCTTTATGTTCTCTCTTCTTTACTTACCTATTTACCACATGGTGCGTTTAATTCTGTTTGGTGTTTTGTGCTAAGAAAAATAATGGAGAGAGATCACATGGGTTACTACTCACACCCAAGGAGTGATTCATATTATTATGAATGGGGAAACTACCCAAATTTTGGTTGGCAAGGTCAAAACCAAAGAAACTTCAGTGCTCCATGTTCCAACTATTGAGAACCACCATCTCCATATTCATACCAAGAACCACCACCTCTCTATCCATATCAAGAACCATCATCTTTATACCTATATCAAGAGTCACTATCTCTATATTCATACCAAAAACCACCATCTCCCTATCCATATCAAGAATTATCATCTCCTTCTTATTCATATAAAGAGCCACCATCTCCTTATTCATATCAAGTACCATCAGATATTGAGCTTCTCATGAAAGAATTTATACATGATATAAAGACGAGTGTCAAAAATGTAGAGAAACATGTGCAGTCGATTATCAAGTCCCAGGAAGAGAAACAAGCAAATTCCTTTCCAAGAGATATAATGCAAGATCCTATAGAAGAAAGTGAAGAAATCAATCAAAGGAGTTTATACTCCAATGAATTAGAGAACTTTCCACCCTCACACATGGAAGAAGAGGAAGATGCAAAAATAAAGGAGGAAGATGCACAAACAAAGGAGGTTGTAAGGGATGAAAACAATGATGGAAATCTACACTCCAATGAAGTAGAGACTAGCATAGATAGTGAGTTTATTGAACCACCAATTCAAGAAGTTCTTGATGAAGGGTATACTCTAACCATCACACAACACCCAAATTTTGAAATCAAAGAAGTGAAGGAAACCAAGGAAAGCACTGAAAAGGGGATTGTGACCAAGAAACCGAAGAAAATATCCATGAAAAAGAGAAGGTCAGAAAAAAACAATCCAACCTCTACACCAACAAGCAAGGTGAATCAAGTTAATCACAATAAAAGAAAGCTTGTTCGGAGGAATTTATATCAGGGTGCACAAATTTTCACCTCCCCCCCTTGGAGACATTTCTTTTAACCAACTGGAAGAAGAGGAAGAAAATTTAACAATCAAGTGTCAAGCTAGTGACATTAAAGAAGCGCTTGTCGGGAGGCAACCCGATAATTTCGTATCCTTAGTTATTTTTCGTAGTAGTAGTTTTCTTATTTATTTGATTTTTATTGAGTTTTTATTGTTTTCTGATCATGCAGCTATTTTAGAACAGGAACCGAACAGTTCGGGAAAAAAAAATGAGCACACGATGCGCAAGCATCGCTGACGCGTACGTGTCATACGTGTGTGCGTGAAAAATAAAAGTGAACAGAGAGTTGAGCAGGAGTGGCACTGGAACTATGTTATTCGCACTAACAAGCCCGCACGTGCGCGTCGTTTGTGCTTTTCGCTACCCACGCGTGCGTGTCCCTCACGCGTACGTGTGACCCTGCAAATTGGCGTAAATGAGTGTATGTCCAGAGAGTTATGATGGTTGGTGCACGAAATTGTGATTCACACTTTTTATAATTCCGCACAACTAACCAGCAAGTGCACTGGGTCGTCCAAGTAATACCTTACATGAGTAAGGGTCGATCCCACGGAGATTGTCGGCTTGAAGCAAGCTATGGCTATTTTGTAAATCTTAGTCAGGAGATTAATAATGAGAGTGATTGTATTTATGAAAAATAAACAACATGAAATAAAGAGTACTTGTGATTCAGTAATGGAGAACAGGTTGAGGTTTTGCAGATGCTTTGTCTTCTGAATCTCTGCTTTCTTACTGTCTTCTTCTTCACGCATGCAAGGCTCTTTCCATGGCAAGCTGTATGTTGGTGGATCACCGTTGTCAATGGCTACCATCCTTCCTCTCAGTGAAAATGGTCCAAATGCACTGTCACCGCACGGCTAATCATCTGTCGGTTCTCACTCATGTTGGAATAGGATCCATTGATCCTTTTGCGTCTGTCACTACGCTCAGCACTCGCGAGTTTGAAGCTCGTCACAGTCATCCCTTCCCAGATCCTACTCGGAATACCACAGACAAGGTTTAGACTTTTCGGATCTCAAGAATGGCTGCCAATGATTCTAGCCTATACCACGAAGACTCTTATCTGAATCAGGAGGCTAAGAGATATGCACTCAATCTAAGGTAGAACGGAGGTGGTTGTCAGGCACGCGTTCATAGGTTGAGAATGGTGATGAGTGTCATGGATCATCACATTCATCAAGTTGAAGTGCGAGTGAATATCTTAGAAGAGAAACAAGCGTGATTGAATGGAAAACAGTAGTAATTGCATTAATTCATCAAAACACAGCAGAGCTCCTCACCCCCAACCATGGGGTTTAGAGACTCATGCCGTAGAAGATACAAGTTCGAATGTAAATTTTCATGAGGTACAAAATGAATCTCTAAAAGTGGTTTTTATAATGAACTAGTGACCTAGGGTTACAGAAAATGAGTAAGCTAGAATAGTTAGTGTAGAAATCCACTTCCGGGGTCCACTTGGTGTGTGCTTGGGCTGAGCATTGAAGCTTTCACATGTAGAGACTTTTCTTGGAGTTAAACGCCAGCTTTTGTGCCAGTTCGGGCGTTTAACTCCAGCTTTTATGCCAGTTCTGGCGTTTAACGCCAGAATAGGGTAGAAAGTTGGCGTTCAAACACCAGTTTGCGTCATCAAAACTCAGGAAAAATATGGACTATTATATATTTCTGGAAAGCCCAGGATGTCTACTTTCCAACGCAATTGAGAGCGCACCAATTAGGCTTCTGTAGCTCAAGAAAATCCATTTCGAGTGCAGGAGGGTCAGAATCCAACAGCATCTGCAGTCCTTCTTCAGCCTCTGAATCAGATTTTTGCTCAGGTCCCTCAATTTCAGCCAGAAAATACCTGAAATCACAGAAAATACACAAACTCATAGTAAAGTCCAGAAATGTGATTTTTGAATAAAAACTAGTAAAAACATAATAAAAACTAACTAAAATATACTAAAAACATACTAAAAACAATGCCAAAAAGCGTATAAATTATCCGCTCATCAATGGTGTGGGGTTGGAACTGTGCTGGGTGCACAAGCCCAATCACGCGGATGCGTCCCTGATGCGTGCGCATCATTTTTCCAATCCTTGAGACGCGTACGCATCGCTTTAAATTTCGCGCGATCCACGCGTACGCGTGCTGTGTGCGTACGCGTCGCATGCGACGCCCAAATTAAACCCCTCAGCGCCTGATTTCGAATCATCCACCCCCAATCCTAATTCTCTCTTGTTCTTTTATCCTTTTATTATTCTTTCATCATACTATTTGCTTTTGTTTTCAGTTCTTCTTTGCTTGAGGACAAGCAAACTTTTAAGTTTGGTATTGTCGCTTCGCTTATGGCTTTTCCATGGGACCAAAGGGAGGCAAATCATCTTCACTGAGGAGCATAGCCGGAGGAATGATAGGGCCACCAACATAATTGAGGTGGTTGAATTCATTTCATTCTATATTCCTTTTCGCTCTTACTATGTTATGTTCCGGTTATCTGCTATTTTACTTGGTTTCTGCATGATCCTTTGTTATTTCAATTCCTAGGTTCTAGTTTAGTTCTACTATTTTGAAATTTTTTGTTAATTGCTTTAATGTTGAAAGGTGCCTCATGTATTGCCCACTGAGCTTGAAATTAAAAAAGAAAAAGAAAAAGAAGTGATGTACTGCATGAGAAATTGAGTTTTTTTTAGTAGTCTCATTTAATCAAATGTGGTGGTGTTCTCTGTGACTCTGAATGCATGACATGAACAGAGCATATTTAAATTTGAATCAAAGAATGTTGATGTACAAGAAATAGGGATTTAGAGAATTATTATGACTCCTCTGAAATAAACAAAAATTTAATCCTTGAAGCAAAAGAAACAGCAAAGAAAAAAAAAGAAAGAGAAAGAAAGAAAGAAAGATATAAAAGTAAGGTCCAAGGCTCTGAGCATCAATGACTAGGGAGGTCAGACATGATTAAAAGCTCAAAGAGTTGTTTCCCTAGTCACATGCTTGTGGTGTGCTTGTGTCAAGTAATCCTTGAGACAAAACATTTAGAGTTGAGATCAATTGCAATTAGCAGAGTATGCCAAAGGCTTTGAGCACCACTGTCTGGGAGTAACTGAAAGAAAAATGAGAACTTAAGGAGAGTTCCCCGGTTAAGTGCTTGTAGTATTCCTTGAGACAAAACATTTAAAGTCACAGCTAGGCTCAAGGTACAAAGCACCAAAGAAAAGAGAATCAAAGAAAAATTGTTGTGTTCAAGGATTAAATTGAGTTACAAAAGACCAGAGAATTCATAATATTATCTGGATTCTAATTCCGAATGACAGTGACATTCTTCTGATTCAAAGAAGAGTGAGATGCCAAAACTATTCAATATTGCAGTTGTAAACCCACTGTAAGAAGAGACATGAGCTTAATCGAACTCTCATTCTCATGCAAATTCACACTCTAAGCTTATATTAGTTTTGGTTGCTTGAGGACAAGCAACAATTCAAGTTTGGTGTTGTGATGCGTCGGCATCTTTCCTATCTTTTCCTAGTGAATTTGCATTTAAATTGTTGAGTTTAATCAAGAATTAATTATCTTTTAGCCACTATGGATGCTACTTTGAGTCTTGTGCAATTCTGTTTATTTTAGGTAGCATTTGGTTGTATTTGATAGAGCTTCCGCAGAAAAAGAGAAGAAGGCTATATAGGGCAGAAATGCTCAGAGGATGAAGAGGAAGCTTGCACAAATAGATGGAGCACAAGAATTAAAGGAGATGACAGCGAGGAGCAACGCGTGCGCGTACCTGACGCGTGCGCGTGATTTGGAGCTTTCCATGGTGACGCGTGCGCGTACCTAATGCGTACGCGTGGATTGATGATTTGCACAGCGATGCGTGCGCGTACCTGACGCGTGCGCGTACCTGACGCGTACGCGTGACAAACGCGAAGTGCAGAAAACGCTGATTCCTATTAATTCTGATTTAAACTTTAATTTTTAATAGGAAAAGATATTATTTTAGTTTTAGAAAATAGATTTTAAATTAATTATGATTAGATATAAAAGGATTGGAACATTATTCCACGGGGGATTCCATTCCACCTCAACCAAAATACATTTTATCAGAATTCTTATTTTCTCTTTGCCATGAGTAACTAAATCTCCACTGTTAAGGTTAGGAGCTCTATCTATTGTATAGATTGATACTATTATTTTTATATTTTAATTCATGTATTGATTTCTATTTCAAGAATTGTTTTCGTTCTTTATCTTATGAATCTGGGTGGAACGAAAGTATGACTCTTGTTCTAATTGAGTTCTTGTATAACTTGGAAAAGCTTTTTACTTGAACAACAGCTTGAAAACAATTTCTCCTAAACTTCTAATTATCTGGATTTAACGGGATACGTGACATATAATCCTTTTATATTTGGGTAATTAGAGTTTCTATGGCACATAAACTAGAATTGAACTTCATCCTCTAATTGGAATTAAGTGACCAAGGAATTGGCGGTTGATGAAAGTTAGAGTAGACTAAGAAGGTCTAAGGAATTAGGGCTTAGTCATATATAGTTTGTCATGAATTAAATCTTGCATGATTAAAATAGTTAGCAAGAAAAGTCAATCCGAAAAATAGATAACTCTGAAGCCTTAACTGTTTCTCCATACATATTTCACAACCTGTTTACTGCTTGCTTTATTAAATTTTTGAATTATTGTTTAATGCTTTTGAATACCAAAACACTCTTTTCTGTTTGTCTAACTAAGTAAATTAATCAACCATTGTTGCTTAGTCCATCAATCCTCGTGGGATGGACCCTCATTCACTTGAGGTACTACTTGTTACGACCCGGTGCACTTGCCAGGTTGTTTGTGGTTAGAATTTCCGTACCAGCTCTCCATGCTCATTCTTCACTATTGTGACTCCAGACTTCTTGGGCACCACTTGTACTGGGCTGACCCATTCACTATTCGAGATTGGATAGATGATGTTAACTTCAAGCAACCTGGTCATTTTCTTCTTGACAACTTCTAGAATGGTGGGGTTCAGCCGCCGTTGAGGTTGATGAACAGGCCTTGCTCCCTCTTCTAAAAATATTCGGTGCTCACAAACTTGAGGGTTGATGCCTACTATATCCGCCAAGCTCCACCCAATTGCTTTATTGTGTCTTCTCAGCACACTAAGCAGCTGCTCCTCCTGTTGGGAAGTGAGTTCCCTTGCAATAATAACTGGGAGCTTCTGATTATCCTCAAGGTAAGCATACTTGAGGTGGGGTGGAAGGAGATTCAACTCCATTTTCTGCTCATGGCTTGGCACTTGATCTTTTGGAGCCATTGATGGTAGCAAGGTATCTTCAGTAGGCTCAAAGGGTTTCCCCACACTTGTACCTTGCTCCATGTGCATCTCTTCTACTTCTTCTTGGTGAACTACAGCTACAGGTTCATCAATGATATCGCAGTGGAAGATGGAATAATCTTCCGAGGGGTGCTTCATGGCTTCATCCATGTTGAAGCTCACTACTCTGCCATCTATCTCAAAAGAGTAGGTTCCTGAGAAGGCATCCAATTTGAACCTTAAGGTCTTCAGAAATGGCCTTCCCAGCAGGATGGATGATGGTCTTCTTGAGTCATTAGGGGGCATCTCTAAGATGTAGAAGTCAATAAGGAATGTGAGCCCCTTAATGCTCACCAGCACGTCCTCAGCAACTCCAACCACTGAGATTATACTTTTATCTGCCAAAACAAAACGTGCTGCCGACCTTTTTAAGGGAGGGAGCCTCAAAGCATCATATACAGATAATAGCATAATACTCACACATGCACCTAAATCACACATGCAGTCAAAAAATTGTACACCCTCAATAGTAATAGTAACCATGCATGGACCCGGATCACTATATTTTTCCGGTATAGCACCCATTAAAGCAGAAATAGAGCTACCTAGTGGAATAGTTTCTAAATCATGTATTTTATCTTTATTCATGCATAAATCTTTTAGAAACTTAGCATACCTAGGTACTTGGCGAATGGCATCAAAAAGGGGAATCGTTACCGCAACCTTTTTGAAGATCTCCACCATCTTGGGATCTAGCTCCATCTGGTTTTTGGATTTCCTGGCAAGATGTGGAAATAGAATAGGAATGGCTTCTCTTGTAACTTTATCTTCTTTTGGTACTCCATTCCTTGGTTGAGCCTCTTCTTCTTCAACCATGTCTTGTACTTCATCCTCTTCTTCAGCATCCTCTACCTCAACAATGTCTTCAACTTGAATGTTTTCCTTTAAGCTTGGCTCCGCATGACTCCTCTTTTGCAGTGTGGTTCCAGACCTCAAAGTAATGACATTGATTCCACCTTTGGGGTTGGGTAAAAGTTGAGAAGGAATTGCACTGGAGCTTGAAGGTTGATTGTTGGGGTAGATAATGAATCCATCTGGGAGACGAGAGCTTGTAAAGTAGCATTCAGACCGTTTATGGTAGAGTTAAGTGTATTCTGAATGCCTTATTGTCCTTGCGCAAGAGAGCAAAGTATCTCATCATTAGAAGAGGAAAGGGGGGTAAGTAATTTGAGGGGCCTGCTGTTGGTTGTTTTGAGGCGCTTGGGATTGCCTTTGGTGAGGTGCTCGGTAAGACTGGCCTTGGTTCTGCTGTTGGTAAGAAGGGTTCTGCTGATATCGGTTCTGCTAATTGTTGTTGTTGTTCCACCTCTAATTTCCACTATTGTCTCTGCCTCCTCGGTTATAGTTGTCCCTCCATCCTTGGTTGGAATTCTCCTCCACCCTTGGTTGGAGTTATCTCTCCACCCCTGGTTGGAGTTGTCTTGCCAACCTTGATTGTAGTTTCCACCTTGGTTATAATTACCGCCTTGTTGATGGTATCCTTGATTCGAGCGGTCATAGAAATTATGGGTAGCTGCCAAGGTGTTGTCCTCTTGTTGGAGCTGCAGACATTCATCAGTGTAATGAGTATAGCAGGCACATATTCCGCACACTCTCTGAGGAACCAACTGTTGACACTGTTGTTGTGGGAAAAGCTGAGGTTGTTGTTGATTTAGCTATAGCTGCTTTAGTATGTTGGTCATCTCTCCCAGAGTCTGTGTAAGAGCAGCAGTCTCACTACTAGAGGAAACCTCCGCAATAGCCTTGGGATGGTTGTTCCTGTGCCTGGCATTCCGGGTAGACTCAGCTAGATCGGCGATCAGCTGCCATGCTTCTGTCGCCGTCTTGTACTTCTTCAGAGAGCCATTACTCGCAACATCTAATGTAGTATTGTCTTGAGGCTTCATGCCTTGTGTGAAATAGCTAATCAACACCAACTGGTCAATCTTGTGGTGGGGACATGAGTCTAGGAGATTCCTGAAGTGTTCCCAATACTCATAAAGAGTCTCTGATTCACCTTGAATAATGCAGGAAATTTCTTTCCTCAGTCTATCTGTAATTTCAGCTGGAAAGTATTTGTCCAGGAATTCCCTTCTGAGTAGATCCCAATTAGTAATAACTTCTTCAGGTTGAGTGTAGAACTACTCCCTTGCCTTTCTCTCAAGAGAAAATGGGAAGACATATAGTCAAATAGTAGTTTTATTTGCACAATGACGCCTAGTAGTCAAGTAGGCTGTCTGAAAATATCTGAGGTGCTTGATAGGATCTTGAGCAGGTAAGCCATGAAGGGCAGTAGATTGATTAGCACAGTCTTCAGTTCAAAATCTGCAGCCAGATTTGGATGACGCACTTGATATGGTTGCAGTGTAAAGTCTGGAGTTCCTGCTTCCTGGAGAGTAATCCTTCTAGGCTCCGCCATATTACCTGCACGTAAATCAATAGAATCAGTAGAAGAGGAGCTTGTTTCTTCCTCAAATGGTGCTTCAGATTCGCCCTCAGATGAGACTGGTAAATTTGGTAGTAACCACTTCACCACCCTCAGAGGCTAACCGACGCTGAGCTCGCCTAATACGTGAAATAGTTCTTTCAATTTCAGGATCAAACGCGGCTAAGCTCGGATCAGGTAGTGAACGCGTCATTCAATGAAAGAAATATACAGCTCATGGTAATAAAATAAAATAAAATATGCAAATATGTAAAATTAAAAATATTTACAGCAACCAATAATTTAGCACACTGTTGCAACTCCCCGGCAACGGCGCCAAAAATTGACGTGTGGAAAATTTCCGATTAAGAATTTATAATAAGAACAGCGTTGCAAGTACAGTTCTTAACCGACGAAAACTCTGCTTATCAATTTAGAAAGAGTTGTCACAATTTAAGAATAAAATACTGGGAGTAGAATTCCCAGGTCGTCTCCCAACGAGTTGACAAAAGAGTGCTATTTTACTGGTCAGGAATTTTTCCGAGAAATTTTAGAATTGGAGAACAGAAAAATAAATGATTATAAATTAAAGCAATGAAAATTAACAAGAGAATTTATATAATTAAAATAAAAGCCTTGACCGGGAGAAGATTAATCGGAAGTTCTATCCTTGTTGGATTTTCTCAAGTATAATAGTAAGAGGTCGTTGTTTTTACTTAGTTAACCTTTACCGAATAACGGAAAGTCAAGTAATTGAGCCAACTCTGATTCACAAGTCCTAATCCTCTCCTATGGAAGGATTAGCGTTAGTGACTAAAGAATTGGCCAATAACTTCCAATTAAAATCAACACTTGATTATTCCAACTCAAGGGTCTCCTATTAATCAACTCCCAAGTCAAGTTAGGAGTCTCCTCCATTGACATGAATACCATTTTTATAGACATATAAAGGGAATAAAAAGAAGACATGGTAATTCGAATAAAGTAATAAAAAAAAGTTAATTAAAGGTAAAAATAATTCCTTGCATTAATAAATTCAAAAACCATAGATATCCATATGTAACATCTGAACAGGGTTAATGGGTGATTAAAAGAGTAAGAGAATAAGGAAACAAACTAGAATGATGGAAACTTCAACGGAGGTAGTAACTCTTCTCAATATCCAAATCAAAAGCATAAAACTCTAAAACTATGAATATGAAGAAGCCTAGAGGAAGTAGTATTTTCTCTCTCAGATTCAAAACTAAAACTAAAAACTGTGTAAATGTGAATGTGTGTTGAGTCTCTGCTTGTTCCCTGGCTCTAGTTTGTGTTTCTGGGCCAAAAAATGGGTCCAAATTTAGCCCAAAATCGCCCCTAACATCTTCTGCATTTTCTACACGCGGCGCATGTCACGCGTACGCGTCGATGGTCTTTTTCGCGTACGCGCACACGTCAGGTACGCGCACGCGTCGTTCTTCGCTGGTCAGCTCCTTATTTTCTTGTGTTCCTTCCATTTTTTCAAGCTTCCTTTCCATCCTCTAAGCTATTCATGTCCTATAAAGCCTGAAAACACTTAAAACACAGATCACAGCATCGAATGGTATAAAAGGACATTAAAAATACACAATCTAGAGAGAGAGGCTCTCTCCTCTCTTTATATTAGGGTTCTTAGTTTTAATCATTTTTAAATCTAGATCTCATTCTTCCTTTGCCTTAACTTTCCTTCTTCCTTTATTTGTTCTAGTATTTTACTTCTTTTGTTAATTCCTCTATTTTGTCAATTTTAGTTTATGAACTCTCTTGTTGATTTTCATTTCGTTTTAATGCAATTTATGATTTCCATGCCTTTTTATAATTGCTTTAGTTTCCTATTGTTGATCTCTTGCCTTTGTAGTTATAGCTTCCGTTAATTATTACAATTTATGATGTTTACTTTTATTGCCCTCTAGTGTTTGATGAAATGTCTCTTTTAGTTGTGAATTAGATTTTTCTTCTCTTGGCTTGGTTTGAGTAACTGGAGACACTTGAATTGTTAAAGGCTTTTGTTGATTGACAATTGGAAGTTACTCATTGACTTGAATGCCACTAAAATTTGATGGAGGATTTTATGTCGGTAAAGAATTTCACACAAAAATAGTTACGTTGCAAGTATAGTTCTAAACCAACAATGAATCCCCTACATCAAATTTAGGCGCCGTTGCCGTGGAATTGCAATGGTGTTATGTTATTGGCTATTGTGAATATGTTAATATTGTGAATATCTTACTTTTTGGTTATTTCTAGGTCTTGCTAGTAATTAGGAGTCTATTCTTTCTTTGCGTCTTTGATATTTTTGTTTTGATTTCCTATTTTCCATAAGAATTCTCATCCTTGTGGTTTTGGATATGGTTATGACTATGTTGTAGGTAATGAAAACTTTAATGATGGCTCACATTATGGGAGGGAAGAATTCTTGAGAAGAGAGCCACATCCATATGAGCACTCACCATGGCAACCTCCTCAACCAAGCTACTATGATTGCAACCCCTCCTATGATGCATATCATTCCAATGGATATGATGGTTCTTATCATAATTATGCCACTCAACCACCATCATTCCATGCACCATACTCTCAATATAGTCCCCAAACACTACCATTCCAACCACCATATTCTCAATCCACATCCTATTTCCATCAATCACCTCCACACAATCCTAATCCATATCCTCTATATGCACACACTTATAACCATTATGAACAAGCACCCATGGAACCACCACCACTTCAACATCACTACCCTCACAATCCTTCTTTTTCCTCCAATGAAGCCTCTATGGATAATACACATGGTATCATTTCTCAAGAGCAAGAAGAGCTCCAAACTACACTCACTAGTTTCACCTCCGCCCGCCAAGAGCTTATATCTCGCATACCTCTATCTTCTACCAACAACCAAAATACCTTCCAACCTCCAAGCTTTGATGAACCTCCTTTCCAACCACATGATGAATTCTTCTTTTCATCACAACCCTCCATGGAAGAATATCCATGTCCATCAATCCAAGAGCAATATGATCCTACTTATGTTAGTGAAGTGGGACAAGAATTAAAGGATCGTCTCAAGAAAGTGATGGATCGGCTTCAAGCAACTGTCCATCAAAAGTTTGACTCATGGGATTCATACTACAAGCAAAACTTGACCACGGATGATTGAAGTGCAAGTTTTGTTTGTTTTACCTTTGAAAATTTTTCAAAAAAACTAAAAGATTTTTGTTAAATTTGAATTTTGGTTGATTTAGAGTGTTTATAGGTTAGGAGAGTACCCTGTTTCTGTTTTCTATGTTTAAAAAAAAAGAGTCACCCCACGCGTAAGCGTGGGTGACGCGCACGCGTCGTATGCCATTTTGGGACTCCTGGTACAAAAACCAGAGAGTTGTGCGACATTTTTGCGAGAACTGTGCGGGGAGCACAACTGCTACCCACACGTACGCGTGGGTGACGCTTACGCATCACCTGTACTTTCTCCATTCCACGCATATGCGTGGACGACGCTTATGCATCGCTTGTCCCTCCTGCCACCCACGCGTACGCATGGACGATGCTTACGCGTCGATCCACCCTCCTGCCTACCGACGGGTACGCGTCGCTGATGTGCGCGTCTCGCCCTCCGCACCCTGTTTCCCCTGTTTCTACACTGTTCTCTTCTTCCCTTCCTTTCTTACTTCTTTCTTCTTTCTCCTTTCTCCTTTCTTCTTCTTTCCTTTCCTTTTCTTCTTCCTTCTTCTCTCATTTCTTCTTCTTTCTTCTTCCTTTCTTACTTTCTCTCTTCCTCTCTTTTCAAAATTTCACTTCTCATTTTTCTTATTTTTATTTTCTTTTATTTGTTGCTTTTACTTATTTTCATTCATTGCATTTTAATTTGGCTTTTATAGCTTGTTCTTCTTTTCTTTTCTAAGTCTCTTATTTTAATAATGGTGTTGAATTCTCTTACTCAATTGTTAAGAATTTCTTGGTTATATTGGTGCTTCTTGACTTGTTTGGTATTGTTGGGTAATGAAATTTTTAGTTCAATGCTTAATCTTTGATGGCTCTTGTATTCTTTATGCATTGATATGAACTCATATTGTCTTTCATTCCCACTCTCTCTCGTTTGAACATGATGCTCAACATGCTCTTTATGTCATTTACTTATGCTTTGATTTTACTCTTGCATTAAGTGTAGTGATATGCCTTATCTTCTATTGTTTTATCACTTACATGCTGTAGCTACCATGTAGTTGAGTACCTTACTCTTATTTGGCATTAGCCCCCGTCTATGTTCTATTTACTTTGTTATCTTTGTTGTAGGCTTAATTTTCTTTCTTTTTGTTTCCTTTTAGGTTGGCCACTAGGAGGGAAAAGGAAAAGCTTTTAAATGGGGCACAAAAAAGTTTCTCCGCACAATCTTTTGAAGAAGCTCATCAGTTGTAGCAGCCCATCCACCTTGCTCATCTTTGGATGCACCGAGGACGGTGCAATCTTTAAGTGTGGGGAGGTCGTCCGACCGACTTCCGTGGGTAATAATTTTCTTCTTCAACACCAATTTTCAATTTTTGTTGTTAGTTAGTTGTTGCATTTTCATGTTAGGTTGCATGTTAGTTAGAATTTGTACATATTCTACCATTTCTTGCTTGCTAGGACTACTTGGTTAGAGTAATGATGTTCTTTCCAAGAAATTAATTAGGGCATTTCAGTAATTTAAAAATTTTTTTGTTGAACTTGCTTGAAAAATGTATTTTGGAACATGTTTTGAGTTAAGAACACACAACCTTGTGAGTTTTGAGCCTAATTGCGTGGTTACATCATATAACCACTACTTTCCTTCTTATGTTCATCATTCTCTTTTTATGATTGTAATTCTTGATTTGTTTGATTCTTTATGTCCATTATTTTATGTATACATGATATATATGATTGAGGCCATCATTTCATTTAGCTTACTTACCTAAATAGCCTATCTTTTATCTTCCGTTATTAGCCAACCTTGAGCCTACTATTAACCCACTTTGTTCTTAATATTAGCACATTACAAACCTTAAAGCGAAAAATAATAAATGTCCTTTATTTGGATCTATGATTAGCTTAGGCTAGTGAGTGTGTATCATTCAAGTGTGGGAAAACTTGGGACATTGGTTGAGATAAAAGTGTATTTTGTAGTTTTGTTAAAAATCATGGGAATTGGGTACATACTCATGTATCAATTATGTTTAAACCACATTGATGCTTTTATATATATTTTAGTTTGAAAAAAATGAGAAAAATAAATAGAAAATATATATATATATATAAGAAAAAAATAGAAAGAGAAGAAAAATAAAAAGAAAGAAATAAAAGGGGACAAAATGCCCAAAGTAAGGTTCAATAATAATCAATGC
Organism: Arachis ipaensis; assembly: GCF_059453495.1. NCBI lineage: Eukaryota > Viridiplantae > Streptophyta > Magnoliopsida > Fabales > Fabaceae > Arachis > Arachis ipaensis. The sequence continues at coordinate 27,715,349 of NC_142441.1, read as the reverse complement.
ATATGGGATGTGATAAAAAAAGGAAAATGCATGAATGTGTGAAAAAGTGAAGAATGTGTAGTTAGGCTTGTATTAGATTTTTATAGGTTGTTATATAGGTTAGGTGGGAAGCTAAGGTTAATCAAAGATTCAAATTCTAGTCCACTTGACCAAATATAACCTCACCTTGACCCTAACCCCATTACAACCTATGGATAAGCCCTCATGATATATGTATGCATGCATTAAATAATTGGTGATTGTTAGATGAAAAACAAATCTTAGAAAGCATGATTAGAGGAGAATTGAGTGGATCGACCCTATACACTTGAGCGACTAGAGTGGATACACATCTGGTGAGGGTTCGATGCTCAAACTCCTTGTTCTCGACTTTCATGAGCTTTCTTATTGCAAGTCTATTTGTACTTCATTTTGAGATTTGAATTAGTGGAATTTATGAGTTATCATACTATCTTAGCCCTACTTGCTTATACATGTTCTTGGAGATTGATTTACTTTTAACCAAGTAGGTAGAAATATATAGCTGCATTCATAGAGAGAGGTCGCATTGCATGTTGCATTTAATAAATCTTACCATCCATCTTCATCTCTTTATAGCTTCTCTTGAGCTTAGTATGAGGGCATGCTAATGTTTGAGTGCGGGGAGGTTGATAAACCCCATTTTTAGGGTTTATCTTGTGCTAAATTTAGTGAATTTTGTCAACTATTCTCACACTTATTCACACAATTTGCATGGTTTTAAGATTCCTTCCCAATTTTGTGCTATGAATGAAAACATGCTTCCAAGGCCTTAAAATCACTAATTTTTAATCCTCTCTTGTTACCATTCGATACCATGATGTGTTTGTTGAGTGATTTCAGAGTTTATAGGGCAAGAATGGCTTAGAGGATGGAAAGGAAGCATGCAAAAGTGGAAGGAACACAAGAAAATGAAGATTTGAGAAGCTGATGTCGACGCGCATGCATGGACGACGCGTGCGTGTGTTCGTGCCAAACTCCAAGCGACACGTACGTGTGACATGACGCATACATGTGACATGATGCATGGCTGACGCGTACGCGTGACGAGCGGCACCTGCCTCATTAAAGAGAAATCGCTGGGGGCAATTTATGAGCTGACTTTTGGCCCAGTTTTGAGCCCAGTATGCAGATAAGAGGATGGGGGGATGACCATTGATACACTTTATTTTTAGTTTAGATGTAGTTTTCTAAAGAGAGAGAGGCTCTCTCCTCTCTCTAGATTAGGGTTCTTAGTTTTAATCATTTTTAGATCTAGATCTCATTCTTCCTTTGCCTTAACTTTCCTTCTTCCTTTATTTGTTCTAGTATTTTACTTCTTTTGTTAATTCCTCTATTTTGTCAATTTTAGTTTATGAACTCTCTTGTTGATTTTCATTTCGTTTTAATGCAATTATGATTTCTATGCCTTTTATAATTGCTTTAGTTTCCTATGTTGACCTCTTGCCTTTGTAGTTATAGCTTCTGTTAATTCTTACAATTTATGATGTTTACTTTTATTTCCCTCTATGTGTTTGATGAAATGTCTCTTTTAGTTATGAGTTAGATTTTTCTTCTCTTGGCTTGGTTTGAGTAATTGGAGACACTTGAATTGTTAAAGGCTTTTGTTGATTGACAATTGGAAGTTGCTCATTGACTTGAATGCCACTAAAGCTAGTCTTTCACTATGATTTGACTAGGACTTGTGGACAAGAGCCAATTCCATTCACTTGATTTTCCTTCATAGTTAGAGGTTAACTAAGTGGGAGTAATGGACAATTCTTGTCACAATTGATGATAATAATGAGGATAGGACTTCTAGTTCTCATCCCTTGCCAAGAGCTTCCTTAGTTATTAGCTTATTTCTTTTGCTATTTACATTTCTTGTTCCTTATTACAAAAATCCCAAAATATTTTTTTCATAACCAATAATAAAGTACTTCATTGTAATTCCTAGGGAGAACGACCCGGGATTAATACTCTCGGTTATTTTATTTGGGTTGAACTAGTGGCAACCATATTAAATTTCGATGTGAGGATTCATTGTTGGTTTAGAATACTTGCAACGTAACTATTTTTGTGTGAAATTCTTTACCGACATAAAATCCTACATCATGGACACCCTATTTGCTAGCTTGTAAATCTCACGGGGGATTATTTGGTGGACTTCCACCTCATTCCCCATCATGATGCAGTGAATCATCACAGCTCTTGCAACATTGACTTCAGAACGGTTACTTGTGGCAAGTATAGAACGCCCAATGAAGTCTAGCCATCTTCTAGCAACAGGCTTGAGGTTTGCCCATTTTAGCTGGCATGGCTCCCCTTTTGTATTCTTAATCCATTGAGTTTCGGGCAGGCATATGTCCTCTAGGACTTGATCCAACTTTTGGTTGGCTACAACCCTTCTATTGTATGACTCATGGTCATCCTTTTGCAGAGGTAGTTTGAAGATCTCTCTCACACTGTCCAGGTGAAAATACATGATCTTCCCCCTGACCATGGTACGAAAAGTGTGGAAGGTTGTTCCATCTTTCTTTTGCTTATCTGTCATCCACAGATTTGCATAGAATTCACGGATCATGTTGTATCCAACATTTAATTCGGGATTACTTAGAATCTCCTAGCCTCTCCTTCCAATCTGCTCTTGGATCTCTGGATATTCTTCTTCTCCTAAGTTGAATCCCACCTCAGGGATTACTGGCCTTTTACTCATTATCTTGTGATAATATTCTTCATGTTGCTTGGTAAGGAATCGAACAGGTTTGAAAACAGCTGTTGAGTTGTCTTCTTGTTCTTAGGGGCGGTCTTGCCACTCTTTAGAGCCATGGGATTGAATTCTTGATGAGACAACAAGGCTCCTGCCACACCAAACTTAAAAATTTGCTCGTCCTCGAGCAAAAAGTAAGAAAGGAAGAAGAAGAAAAGAGAATAGAATTCGAATGAGAGGTGGTGAGTGAGGGAGAAAGGCACGGTCACAAATATATATAGGGAGGGGGGAGGGATTATCGAAAATAATCATAAAAGAAAGATAAAGATTTTTGACAAAGATAGAAAAAGATAAGTTGTTAAACTTGAAAGATAAGAAAAGATTTTAAAAAGATATAAAAGACTTTAAAGATAAGATAAGAAGTATGACAAAGATTTGAAAGTTTAATAAAAGATATGAACAAAAATTTTAAAGATAAGAAAAGATTTTGAAAGAAATTGAAAACAAGTTGAAAAAGATATGAAATTTTGAAAAAGATATGAAAAGAATTAAAAATATGTTCAATTAAATTGAAATTGATGTATTTGAACAAGATTTGGTTTAAAAATCAAAGAATAACTGAAATTGGAAAAAGATGAGTTAAATCAAGAGAATATTGAAATTTTGAAATTACCTCCATGCTGCCTTGCTGGTGTTTAACCGCCCAGAATACTGGCATTCTGGCATTTAACGCCAGAGTAGTCCTCCCTCTTGGGCGTTAAACGCCCAGCCAGGACTCCCTGGCTGGCGTTTAACGCCAGGCATGTGCTCCTTCTTGGGCGTTAAACACCCAGCTAAGGCCTCCTGGCTGGCGTTTAACGCCAGGCTTGTGCTCCCATCAGGGCGTTAAACGCCCAGCCAGAGCTCCTTGGCTGGCGTTTAACGCTAGGATTGCTGCCTCCATGGGTGTTTGAATGCCCATTTGCCTATCCTTTCTGGCATTTTAACGCCAGAGAGATCCTTACTCCAGGGTATCCTGTTTCCTGTTCTGCATCATTCTGTCTCTGTTTAAGCACTGTCCATTATCACTAACATTAAATTTAGCTTAAAACATAATCAAAAACTAATTAAAATAGAAGTAGTTAGAGAATTAATAACATATAAGGAATCATTGGGTTGCCTCCCAATAAACGCTTCTTTAATGTCTTTAGCTGGACTTCACTGTACTTAACTTAGTAACAGTGTTGATCCTCCTGGCTTTGTATCTCCTTCAAGGTAATATTTGACTCTCTGTCCATTGACAGTGAACCTTTTTTCTTTACCTTGATGTTCTATGTGCCCATAAGGTGATACATTGGTAACCACAAATGGTCCTGTCCAACAGGATTTGAGTTTCCCAAGGAACGGTTTGAGTCTTGAGTTGAAGAGTAGGACCTTCTATCTTGGTTCAAAGACTCTGGAAGCTAACTTCCTGTCATGCCACCTCTTTGCCTTTTCCTTATAGATCTTTGCATTTTCCAATGCATCTAAGCAGAATTCGTCCAACTCATTTAGTTGGAGCAGCCATTTCTCTCCTGCTGCTTGAGCATCAAGGTTGAGGAATCTAGTAGCCCAGTAGGCCTTGTGTTCTAGTTCCACTGGCAAATGACAGGATTTCCCATACACCAGCTGATATGGTGATGTTCTAATTGGGGTTTTGAAAGCTGTTCTGTACGCCTACAGGGCATCATCAAGCTTTCTAGTCCAATCCTTTCTAGAGGCACTTACTGTCTTCTCCAGGATTTGCTTTAGTTCTTTTTTTGAGACTTCAGCTTGCCCATTTGTCTGGGTATGATACGGCGTTGCTACTTTATGGCGAACTGCGTAATGGCTTAAGACAGAATCCAACTGTTTGTTGCTGAAATGAGTACCTCCATCACTAATTAGTGTCCTAGGGACACCAAATCTGCTGAAGATGTTCTTTTGGAGGAACCTCATTACTATTCTGGTGTCATTAGTGGGTGTTGCTATTGCTTCAACCCATTTAGACACATAATCTACTGCCACAAGGATGTAGATGTTTGAGTATGAAGGCAGGAAGGGTCCCATGAAATATATGCCTCATACGTCAAACAACTCAATCTCTTGAATTCCTTACTGAAGCATGTTGTGACCATGAGGAAGGTTGCCAGCCCTTTGGCAACTATCGCAGTTACGGACGAACTCTTTAGAATCTTTAAAGAGAGTAGGCCAGTAAAAGCCACTTTGGAGAACCTTCATGGCTGTCCACTTACCTCCAAAGTGTCCTCCATAGTCAGAGCCATGGCAATGCCATAGAATTCTCTGTGCCTCTTCTTCAGACACACAGCGTCGGATTATCCGATCTGAGCATCTCTTAAAGAGATATGGCTCATCCCATAGGTAATAATTTACATCATGCATGAGTCTCCAGGCTTGCTGCCTGGTAAATTCCTTAGGAATGAACCTTATAGCCTTGTAATTTGCAATGTCTACAAACCAAGGTACTGTTTGGATGGCATAGAGTTGCTCATCTGGAAAAGATTCGGATATGTCAGTGGAGGGAGAAGAAGTCCCTGCTACTGGCTCAATCCGGGACAAGTGATCAGCCACCTGATTTTCTGTCCCTTTTCTGTCTCTAATTTCTATATCAAACTCTTGCAGGAGTAATACCCATCTTATAAGTCGGGGTTCAGAATCCTGCTTGGTGAGCAGATACTTTAGAGCAGCATGGTTATTATAAATAATGGCCTTAAATCTTACTAGGTAGGATCTGAACTTGTCAATGGCATAGACCACTGCAAGTAGCTCCTTTTCTGTTGTAGTGTTGTTTTTCTGCGCATCATTTAATACGCGACTAGCATAATAAATGACATGCAGAAGCTTGTCATGTCTCTGCCCTAGTACTGCGCCAATTGTATGATCACTAACATCACACATTAGTTCAAATGGTAAGTCCCAGTTGGGTGCAGAGATGATAGGAGCAGTGACAAGCTTGGCTTTCAGAATTTCAAAGGCGTGCAGGCATTCTTGGTCAAAGAAGAATGGAACATCAGTGGCCAAGAGATTGCACAGGGATTTTGTGATTTTTGAAAAATCTTTGATGAACCGCCTGTAAAATCCTGCATGTCCTAGGAAACTTCTGATTGCCTTGACATTAGTAGGTGGAGGCAAGCGTTCTATTACTTCTACCATAGCTTAATCCATTTCTATCCCCTTATTTGAGATCCGATGTCCAAGAACAATGCCTTCAGTTACCATGAAATGGCATTTTTTTTCCAATTTAGAACTAGCTTTGTTTCTTGGCATCTTTTCAGAACTCGGGTTAGATGATCAAGACAAGAGTCAAATGAGTCTCCGAAAATAGAGAAGTTATCCATGAATACTTCAAGGAACTTCTCTACCATATCAGAAAAGATGGATAACATACATCTCTGAAAGGTGGCAGGTGCATTCCACAGGCCAAATGGCATTCGCCTGTAGGCAAACACGCCAGATGGGCATGTGAAGGCAGTTTTCTCTTGATCCTGTGGATCCACTGCTATTTGATTGTACCCATAATATCCATCCAGGAAACAATAAAAAACATGACCTACTAGTCTTTCTAGCATCTGGTCTATGAAGGGTAAAAGAAAGTGATCTTTCATGGTGGTGTCATTGAGTCGTCTATAGTCAATGCACATACGACACCCTGTAACTGTCCTTTTTGGGATCAGTTCATTCTTTTCATTGTGAACTGGTGCACGAAATTGTGATCTCAGGCAACGGCGCCAGAAACTCTGTACGCACGTCTTAATAAATCGTTTTTCATTCACAACTTCGATACAACTAACCAGCAAGTGCACTGGGTCGTCCAAGTAATAAACCTTACGTGAGTAAGGGTCGATCCCACGGAGATTGTTGGTATGAAGCAAGCTATGGTCACCTTGTAAATCTCAGTCAAGCGGATATAAAATAGTTATGGAGTTTTCGAAAATAAATAATAAAATAAGGATAGAAATACTTATGTAAATCATTGGTGAGAATTTCAGATAAACGCATAGAGATGCTTTCGTTCCTCTGAACCTCTGCTTTCCTGCTGTCTTCATCCAATCAGTCTTACTCCTTTCTATGGCTGGCTTTATGTAAGGACATCACCATTGGCAATGGCTACTTTTGATCCTCTCTAGAAAATGGTCCGATGCGCTGTCACTGCATGGCTAATCGTCTGGAGGCATCACCGTTGTCAATGGCTGCATCCCATCCTCTTGTGAAAATGGTCCAAATGCTCTGTCACAGCACAGCTAATCATCTGAGATTCTCGATCATACTGGAATAGGATTCACCCTCCTTTTGCGTCTGTCACTACGCCCAGCACTCGCAAGTTTGAAGTTCATCACAGTCATTCAATCCCAGAATCCTACTCGGAATACCACAGACAAGATTTAGACTTTCCAGATTCTCATGAATGCCGCCATCAATCTAGCTTATACCACGAAGATTCTGATTAAGAGATCCAAGAGATACTCATTCAATCTAAGGTAGAACGGAAGTGGTTGTCAGGCACGCATTCATAGGGAATGATGATGATTGTCACGTTCATCACATTCATGTTGAAGTGCGAATGAATATCTTAGAAGCGGAATAAGTTGAGTTGAATAGAAAAACAGTAGTACTTTGCATTAATTCATGAGGAACAGCAGAGCTCCACACCTTAATCTATGGAGTGTAGAAACTCCACCGTTTGAAAATACATAAGTGAGAGGTCCAGGCATGGCCGAATGGCCAGCCCCCAAAACGTGATCACAGGATCAAAAATACAATCCAGGATGTCAAATACAATAGTAAAAAGTCCTATTTATACTAAACTAGTTACTAGGGTTTACAGAAGTAAGTAATTGATGCATAAATCCACTTCCGGGGCCCACTTGGTGTGTGCTTGGACTGAGCTTGAATGTTACACGTGCAGAGGCTCTTTCTGGAGTTGAACGCCAGGTTGTAACGTATTTCTGGCGTTCAACTCTGGTTTGTGACATGTTTCTGGCGTTTAACTCCAGACAGCAGCATAGAACTGGCGTTCAAAGCTCTTTTACGTCATCTAAACTCTGTCAAAGTATGGACTATTATACATTGCTGGAAAGCCCTGGATGTCTACTTTCCAACGCAATTGGAAGCGCGCCATTTTAAGTTCTGTAGCTCCAGAAAATCCACTTTGAGTGTAGGGAGGTCAGAATCCAACAACATCAGCAGTCCTTCTTCTACCTCTGAATATGATTTTTGCTCAAGTCCCTCAATTTCAGCCAGAAAATACCTGAAATCACAGAAAAATACACAAACTCATAGTAAAGTCCAGAAATGTGAATTTAACATAAAAACTAATGAAAACATCCCTAAAAGTAACTAGATTCTACTAAAAACATACTAAAAACAATGCCAAAAAGCGTATAAATTATCCGCTCATCATGAACCACTGTCATGCCTCCCTTCTTGGGAACAACCTGGACAGGGCTCACCCAGGGGCTGTCAGAAATGGGATAAATAATCCAGCCTCCCAGAGCTTAGTGACTTCCTTCTGCACTACTTCCTTCATAGTTAGATTCAATCGCCTTTGTGGTTGCACCACTGGTTTGGCATTATCCCATAGCAGTATTTTATGGATGCATCGGGCTGGGCTTATGCCCTTAAGGTCACTTATAGTCCACCGAAGGGGGTCCTATGTGTTTTGAGCACTTTAATTAGTACTTCTTCTTCCTGTGACTCTAAGGCAGAGCTTATGATAACAGGATAGGTATCTCCCTCTCCTAGAAATACATATTTTAGGGAGGAAGGTAATGGCTTAAGCTCAAGCTTTGGAGGCTTCTCCTTTTCCTCAAAGGTTTCCAAAGGTTCCTCTGAATCAGGCTAGATATCATCAAGGATATCATTCAGCCCTTCCTTGAGGCTTTCAGCCATGTTGACCTCTTCCACCAGAGAGTCAATGAGGTCAATGCTCATGCATTCCTCAGGAATGTCTGGATGCTGCATAGCTTTGACAGCATTCAGTACGAACTTTTTGTCATTGACTCTTAGGGTTACTTCCCCTTTTTCAACATTAATGAAGGTCCGTCCTGTAACTAGGAAGGGTCTTCCTAGGATAAGGGATGCACTATTGTGCCCTACCATGTCTAACACCACAAAGTCAGTGGGGAAAGCAAAGGGTCCAACCCTGACAATCATGTTTTCAATTACTCCTGATGGTATCTTAATAAAACTATTTGCAAGTTGAAGGAATATGCGGGTTGGTTTGACTTCATCAGTCAAACAAAGCTTCTTTATTAACGAAGTAGGTATTAGGTTGATGCTTGCTCCAAGGTCACATAGAGCTGTCCTTGTACAAGCATCACCTAGAGTGCATGGTATCATAAAGCTTTCAGGATCCTTAAGCTTCTCTGGCAAGCTGTTTTGAATGATTGCACTGCACTCTTCAGTAAGGAGGACATTTTCTATCTCTCTCCAATCCTTCTTATGACTCAGAATATCCTTCATGAACTTAGCATAAGAAGGTATCTGCTCAAGAGCCTCTGCAAAAGGGATCTTTATCTCTAATGTTCTGAGATAGTCCATAAAATGGGCAAATTATTTATCCTTTTCCTCTTGACAGAGCTTCTGAGGAAATGGAATCTTGGCTTTATACTCATCAACTTTAGTTGATGAAGGTCTAATGCCATGTGTGTTGGAAGGGGGGTTACTAGCTTACTTAGGAGGGTTGTTATCAGTGAGTGACTGACCTCCCTTGCTTGGGCGTTTAATGTCCCTATTGTTGCCCTCTTCCTGGCATTCAATGCCAGGGACACTGCCCCCTTGTGGGTGTTCAACGCCCATGGTGCTGCCTCCTTGGGTGTTTGAACACCCAGTCTCTGCCCTTTCTAGGCATTCAACGCCAAAAGTGATACCTCCCTGGGCATTTCAATGCCCAGAGTTATCTTGTTCAGAGACCTGGGTTCCCTTTTTATTGTACTGAGGTTGGGTGTTTAAGGATTTCCCACTCCTCAGTTGGATAGCCTGGCATTCTTCTGTTATCTGCTTAGATAATTGCTGCCTTGTTTAACTCAGTTGTGCTTCTACATTTCTGTTAGAAGCCTGAGTTTCTCACAGAGCCTCTTGCAGTTCCAGCAGTTGCTGAGCAAGGGCGTGCAATTGCTGAGTCAATGGACCATCCTGTTCTGGAAGGTTAGGTTCAGTATATACTACCTTGGCCTCTCCTTTTATAGGAGTCTCAGCAGATGAGTATAGATGCTGATTGATGGCAACTGTCTCAATAAGCTCTTGGGCTTCCTGAATGGTCTTTCTCATGTGTATGGACCCACCAGCAGAGTGGTCCAAAGATATTCTAGTCATGTCTGAAAGTCCATAGTGGAAGATGTTTAACTGTACCCATTCTGAAAATATTTCAGTGGGACATTTTTTTAACATTCTTCTATACCTTTCCCAAGCATCATAAAGGGATTCACCATCTCCTTGTTTGAAGCCTTAGGAGAGAGAAGAGTTAGTTAGGAAGTTTTGAAAAAGAAGAGAGAGAAGATAAGTAATTAATTAAAAAGAGATTTGAATTTAAGATTTGAAATTTGAAAATTTAAATTTAAATTTTGAAACTTGAAATTGAAAATTGAATTTTAAAAATTGAATTTTGAAATTTTGAAATTTGAAAATTGAATTTTAAAAAAGATTTGAAATTTGAAAAGATTTAATTTTGAAAATTGAATTTTGAAATTTTAAATTTAAATATTTGAATTTTGAAAGTCGAAATTTTAAATTTGAAATAAGATAAGATAAGATTTTTTAAAAAAGATATGATTTTTTATTTTGAAAAGATTTGATTTTTGAAAATTAAAAGCTAAGCTAAGATAAGATAAAATTTTGAAATTGAAATCTGAATTTTTAATGTTAATTTTTGAGGGGTTGAAATTCTTGGGGTCACACGTACGCGTGGGTGATGCGTATGCGTGGCTGGGTGCTCTATTTTTCAAAATTTTTCAAGTTCTAGCACCAAACCAAGCATTCGAAACCTCCAAATCGCTACCAAAACACCATAGAACCTTATTTAGCATACTAGACTCCAAAATAAACTCAACAAACTAAACTAAACATGAAATTAAACTAATTTACCAATATGTACAAAAAGAGAAAAAATGAAAAGAGTTTACCATGGTGGGGTGTCTCCCACGTAACACTTTTATTTATTGTCCTTAAGTTGGACTTATGGGGAGCTCTCATCAAGGTGGCTTGTGCTTGAATTCATCTTGGAACTTCCACCAATGCTTGGACTTCTAATAAGCTCCATCATTCAAAATTAATAGCTCCAAGTTTTGATGGAGTTCTTCACAAACCATGAACTCCAAAAATTGATCCTCTTTGTGTAATCCCAGATCCCACACTTTGTTTTCACACCCATCTTCTAATTGATCATCATGATTCCATCCGGGTGGTTTAGCCTTGGAATTCTCACTTAAGTTTCCAAACAACTTCCTAGACCCATTCAATGTAGCATGACTCTAACCCCTTGCAATTCAACTTTGAGCATGCAACCATATTAAACTTAGAATGATGTTTCCAACCACTAACCATCTCCCTTTTGCTCTTTAAAGCACAAAGAGCTCTAAGTTGCCCATCCGTCTCAAGCAACACATATTCAAGTGGAACAATAAAGCTTAGAGATAAGAGATTTATCCACTTGAATGAAAGGATGGATGGTGATGGCTTGGGGAGAGGTGTCTCCCATGTCCTTGAAAGCTCTACTCCCTTGTGCTCTTCCTTGACAACTTTCACCTCTTGACAAGCATCTTCTACGTCCACTTCTTGACAAAGTTCTTCACATTCAATCACTTCCTCACCAACTTCCTTTAGCTCTTCTCCATCTTTCATGCCATAACATAGAGGTAATGTGGAACTTATCTCAACATCTACCGCAATTTCAATGGGAGAATATTCCTCAAACCCAAAAGGATCATGTGTTGGTGTGGAAATATCATCAAGATATGGTCTTGTTGCTTGCTCTACTTCTTCCAATTCTTCATTATTCACAATATGCTTGAAGGTTGTGCATCCTCTTTGACATTGCTTTCAAGCTCAATAGAAGAAGGCTCAATGGAATCTTCGAGGTGATTTGTTAGTGTGGACAAGAACTCATCAATGATCGAGTCCAATTCTTGATCAACCGCTCCTAATTCTTTAACCATTCCTTCTGACTCAATTGTCTCAACTTCCTTCCTTGGTTGTGATTCTTGCTTCAACTCTTCTTCTTCACCTTGAAGCTCCAAATTCACTCCCTCACCATACTCCTGATAGCGAGCTTTTGTCGTATCAGTCTAGAATTTCTCTTATAGGAATAAGAACTTCGTTGTAAGCATAGCTCCAAACCAACAAACAATTCTCACATAAAAAATTTGAGTCGTCACAAGTACAAATCCCAAATAAGAATTAACTGAAGTATTTAGACTCCGGGTTGTCTCACGAGGATAGCAATGAAATGGTCAATTATTGGCTATGATAAAGCAAGGGGAGTTTGATTAATAAGAGGGAAAGAAATTAAATGAGCAAGACGCGTAAATCAAACAAGCAATTAAAGAAAGAAAGATAAAGGACTCTTGGCTAAGACTTTGATAATCGAGATCACTATCCTTGTCAACAATTCAAACATTGATAATCATATGGAACCGAGCTCATTAGGTCTACTCACTAAAGCCTTAAGTACGTAATGTCTACTCCTAGGCTTTGAGTACGTCAAATGGCTTGATCAACATCAATCCATAAGTCCCAACCTAGCTACTAATTAACTCAGTAGTAGGCTAGAGTCAATGGTTATCAAGTTGATCCCCAAGGGTTTTAGAATTACCAATTCAATGAAGCCCAAAGACTCAAGATCACTCAATCCCTTTAGCCTAGGCCAAGAGTCAAGAGAACTACTCAGAAACTATAGGAAGCATTATATCAAACACCTAATGTGCAATAAAAGTAAACATCACAAAATGCTAAAATTAGGGAAACCCATAACTTTCATAAGTGAGAAATCAGTAATAGCAAGCAAGATCAACATAAAAGAAACATAGGAACATGAAATTGCATTAAAAGGAAATTGGATCTAACAATGTTCATCAACATACAAGAGACCAAAATGAGAAATTGACATTACAACTAAGGGATTCAAGATGTAGAATTGTGAAATTGTAAAAGAACAAGATGAAATCAAGTAATTAATTCAAGATCCAAGACATTTTAACCTAATCCTAACCTAATTCTAGAGAGAAGAGGGAGCTTTGATAAACTCCGATTTCGTGATTTATCTTGTACTTATTTTAGGGGATTTTATCACCTTTTCCCACATTTATTCAATGAAATAGCATGATTTTGTAATTCTCCCTTGAATTGTGCTTAAGTGTAAAAACATGCTTTTTAGGCCCTTAAATTGGTGATTTTAATCCACTTTAATTCCATTCGATGCCTTGATATGTTTGTTAAGTGATTTTAGGTTCATAAGGCAAGTATTGGATGGAAGAAGTGAGGAGGAAAGCATGCAAAGTGGGAGAATTCATGAAGAAATGAAGGAACCGTAAAGCTGTCAAGCCTGACCTCTTCGCACTCAATCGACCATAACTTGAGTTACAAAGGTCCAAATGAGGCGGTTCTAGTTGCGTTGGAAAGCTAACATTTGGGGCTTCAAAATGATATAAAAATTGCCATATGTTGCTTCACGTATAGGGGCGCGCACGCGCCATGTACGTGTGCGCACCGATTGAGCACGTGGTCCACTAAAGTGAAATCGCCCCAGCGATTTCTGAAGCACTTTGGGCCCAACCCAACTCATTTCTAATGCTATTTGTAACAACCCTAGTTTTTGAAAATCAAATAATTAGTTATTTGTGATTTATTTTATTTGTTGATAATTTTATTTTAAGAAAATTATTTTGCTAAAGATAATTAAATGGAATTTTATGATAATTGAAGTTTAAATTAATTAGAATTTTTTTATATAAACTTTATTAGATATTTGGTATAATTGAAATTATAATTTTAGTAATTGAAAAATAAGAAGATTTGTATAATTTAATTTAAATAAATTCTATTTTGAATGAATTATGTTATTAATTTGAACTCCTAGAAATTATTTTATTAGAAATGATTAGATTGATATTTATAAATATTTTAAGTTTACGTCAATTAATATTTATGTACAATTTTTATTATAATTGGTTATTTTATAAATTGAAATTAAAGTCTAGTGATAGAAAAATAATGAGAAATTATATTATTTAATTTGAATGATTAATATTGAGTTTGAACTATATTTTATAATTATATGATTAATGTGTTTATTTTATAATTTAAATTAGAAATAATTGATTGAGCCTAGAAATATGTTGATAAATAATGTTCCTAAATATTTTTAATAGAGTATATTTGATTTCAAAATTATTCTACCCTTCAATTTTATTAAAATATCTATTCATATCTATCTATATTACTTTATAAAATCCCTAATTTCTAACCCTAATTCCCAAATTGAATCAGAAACCCTAATTCCCAAATCTCAGAAACCCTAACCCTAACTCCCTCACCCCACTCAGCTGCACCCCCAGTTTCCCCCCTTTCCTTTCCTAAACGCAAAACTCATTCACACAGAACTGAAAAAGAAGCAGAGAGAGAGAGAGTGGGATCCGAGAGAAGAGGGAAGAGCATCGCCGGAGGGGGCTTGGCACCGTCGCCGCCTCCGTTCGTCGGGCCCTGCTACGCCGTCGCCACCATCCACAGCGTCGCCCAACCTTGCCCGCGCGCAGCCGCCACCGCCGCGCCGCCGTTCTGTTGCTGTCGCGCCGCACCCTATCTGCGTTGCTGTCGCTGATTGGTGGAAAGGAGGAGCAGAGTGCGCACAGAGGAAGAGAAGCCGTTCACCACTGCCAAACCTCCGTCGCCAGTGAGTCGCCGCCGCTGAAGCTCGTCACTGCTGCCGTGCCACCGCCGCGGAGAGAGGGAGTGACGCGATTAAAGAGAGGAGGAGGAAGGAAACCCGTGCGCCGTCGGAGCTAGTTTCTCCCAGTCGCCGGCGTTGTCTTCGTCTGAACCACCACCAGATCCGCCGCTGCCAAAGCTTCTGGTTGCGCTTCTGCCGTCGGCGAAGCTTGCCGTCACGGGAGGTGATCCGGTATCGCGTTCTTGCTGCTTTGAGCCACCAGCACCGCTGCTGCTACCCCAAAATTTTGTTTCTGTTTCCTAGGGTTTGCTATCTCAACCCCTTAAAGTTACGTTGGTTCTGTTCTTGCCGGTGAGGGTTGCCGAAGTTGCTGTTTTGACTCTGATGTAATTCATCCTTGTCCCTACTCACGGTTGTCCTCTGTTCTTCCTCTGCTTTTGATTTTCGCAGTTACCTGAATCTCTGCCTCCGCGGGTATTGCCGTTGGAGCCGCTGGAAACCAACGTTGGAGCTGCTCTTGATGATTCTGATGCTGCTACGTAGGTTCGGAGCTGCTGTGTTGTTGCCGAAGGAAGGGAACTCATCAGAAAAATGTTATTGAGGCTGATGTTTGGTTTGATTGCGTTGTTAACGCGACATTGAGGTAGGGGATTTAACGTTTTTAATTTAGAATGCCTACAAAGTTATTGGATAAGTGCAAATGGTTAATAATGATTAAGAATTTCTTAATTAACATGAATGACTTGAAATGAATTTGAAATTAGTTAGTTAGTTGTGATTATTCTGAGCTGTGACTGTGACTGGAATTAGATGCTGTTGTGAGCAATTAATTTAACAAGGTTAACTTTGGTTAATGCTATGACTGATATTGGTTTTCTGATTTTAATGGATTTGTTGACAATTCTGATTGTATGTGATATTGCTGAATTGGTTGAAATGTGGTTGTGAATGGTGATTCATTTGATAATACTTGTTAAATTGAAATTTGATGAGTTAACTATTGAAAAGTTGTCGTAATGATAATTGATGAACTGAGTTAGATTTGTGTTTGGTCTGGGATTATTGTGATGATGATTGAGGTTGTGAAATTTGGAGTAAGTTTGATGATGTGTTAGTGCTTCAATTGGATTATTGAATTCAGGTTAAGGCTGTGAATGTCTTTGGGCTTTGTTGTGAGTGTTTGAAGTTGTAATTGATATTGTTTTCTCTGATATGAATGGAATTGTTGAAAAGTTCTGACTCTGTGATTATACTGAATTAGTTGAGTTGTGTGGCTGAAATTATGATTGGAATTATTGAGATTTTTGATTGGAACTTTGGTTGAATTTGTTGATTTTGTGAGATTGAATTATAAATTGTTTGATGAGAGATTATTGTGATTTCGGTTTTTTAATGGGTCAAATTGAAACTGTTGCTATTGAGTTGGTTTATTGTAATGGGTTTAGTTAGCGAGTAATTGAAGTTGGGCTTAAGGAATAATTGGAAGATTGAATCTTAAAATGTTGAACTAGTTGCTGAAAATCTGATTTTTTAGATTAAAAAATGACTTTGGGAGTGAATCAGTTATTCACAACGATAATCGAAATGATATGAGAGTAAAGGCTGAGTAAACTATAATTAAAGTTGTTGTTGGGATTCAATTTTGGGAAGTTTGAATTAACTATAGAACTAGTTAAGATTTTTCAAAGTTAAAATGTAAAACTTGATTTTCTGCATTACTTTTAAATGAAGCCGGAGACTTTGAAAATCTATAACTAATTCTGTGATGATCAGAATTGCCTGGGACCAAATCTGGATTAAGCTTTGGGATATAGGAAGCTGGACTGGTGAATTTGAGGCTTTTTCATTAAGTTTATGATTTATGGTAAATTTTTGAATTAGGAATGCCAAATCTGGTTTTCTGCAGGACGCTTAAGAAAGCAGCAACTTGTTTCCTCTATTAAAATTTCTCCAGTTTGAATTTTGAAATGGAACCAATTTTAAATGAAACTCTGGTCCTAGTAATTTAATTTCATAAAAATTTAGAATTGTTAGAGTTGTGGTTTTAAAGATATAAATTTTTAAAGTAAGATGTATTATGCAGTAAAAATCAGGTTTTGTTTTCTAAGTCAGTAACTTTGAGCCTTTATAATTTTTAATTCTGGAATTATATAGAGATGCAACCAATTGGAAGTGAAAGTTGAGTATGGTTAGTATATATGATTTAAATCTCAGGGTTTTCCATGTTTTAGTCAGTGAGTTATGGGACTTGGAAAGAGGTTGTGTTCAATGATTTGTAAAACAGATTTCAGCAGAAAATTACTTAACTTCCAAGCTACGTAACTCCTTCATTAAAAATGGTATGACCTTGGAACCAATTGAGAAAGAAATTTGGATAAGTTATGTTTAACCACATTAATTTTTAAGGTTGTTGGATTTAATTTGGATTTTATATGAAATTTCGAATGTTGTACGCTGCTGCTGTCTTCTGGTTTTAAGGCACTATAGGGCAGTCACGATTTTGCTTATATTTCCGAAGCTAGAGCTAGTGAAAAATTGTGATTTCTGGTTTAATAGGAATCTTAATCCGAGACGGACGCGTGGATATAAGGTTTGCGTAATTCCAAATTCGTTTGATATTTTAAAAATAAAACTGAAATTAGATTGCCGATGTTGTTTTGGTGATTACTTGGATATGGAATTTGAGAAATAGATTTTCTATACTCTTATCAAATATTTTTGAGAATATATTGTTGTGGCAATTGTTGAGAAAGGTTTGATGAGATGTTGAGAAAGAGGGAACCCGTAAGGGTGGTTAAGTCCGAGTTTTAGGGGAGGTGCTGTCGAAATTTTATAAAAACCTGAAGTTTTATTTGAGAAGTCATTTTAGAAAATTTGAACTTGAAAAATTATATTATTTGAGTTTTATCTAAATAAGAGAAGAATTATACTATTTTGAATTTGGAATTACCGAGAAAAGGTTTATGTTTCAAGTTTGAATTATTTAAGAAAGGAATTATGTTGAGTTTGATTCAATATGAAAAAGGTTATGATTTGGGCTTGAAATAAAGGATTACCAGGAGTTTGGTGAATTTTATAATATTTGAATGCGAATGATAAAGAGAAATGGTTTGAGCTAAAGATGTTGTAAAAGTGAAAGATGTAAAGTTTGTATAGTATGATTGAATTTGAATAGCATAAGTGAACAGAGAAAGAAAGAGGTACTGCATAAGAATGTCAAAGTGATGATGAACAATGAGAATGATAATGAATGATGATAATGTGAATGATTATGTGATGATTTGTTGCTTGAGGCAACCCAAGAGATATTTATTTATTGCTTGAGGCAACCCAAGAGATGTGTTTATTCATTTGTTGCGTTATGGCAACTCCTGAGATATTTGTGTGATCATCTGCTGCATTGAGACAGTCAGATAGATAGTGATGCGACTATTGAGAATGCTTTCCTACGATACAGATACATATTTTATTTCTGTAAGGCAGAGGGGTTATTTCCTGCTACAGAAGTACCGTGACCACCTGTTCCATTTCTGTAGTGGCAGAGGGGTTATTTTCTGTATACAGAAGGTGTGTCGGCATACATCCCTGCAGTGATAGATGTGTTATTTCCTGCGTGCAGTGGACCCTGTGGTGGCAGAGGGGTTATTTCCTGTACACAGGGGTATAGTCAACTGGAAAGCCATACCCGTTTCAGCTGCTTCGGGTTACGTCGGGAGCGGGTAGAAACCGACAAATGAGCTCATTATCTGCACTAAGACTAGACATGCATCATCCTTATTTGCGCATCTGCATTTGATTGTGTTTGCTTGTTTTATTTCTTTGTAATTTGTGCTGCTTGTCTTGTTGTGATTTGTTTGTATGTTGAATTAAATCTCTTGCTTGTACTTTTAATTTCTGAATGTTTTAAAGAGATTAATAATTGACGTTGTGATTGAGAATTAATTAAGTGGCTAAAAAAATGATTGATATAATTAATCTTGTCATTGAGATC
This sequence comes from Arachis ipaensis, assembly GCF_059453495.1. NCBI lineage: Eukaryota > Viridiplantae > Streptophyta > Magnoliopsida > Fabales > Fabaceae > Arachis > Arachis ipaensis. Next base: position 27,696,752 of record NC_142441.1, on the reverse strand, counting down.
TGTTTTGAGTTTAGAGTCTTCGAAAAAGGTGATCAATTAGTTAAAGTAAAACTAAGAGTATATTCAAAAGGTTTGATGAAATATAGTTTTATTGAGTATGCTAATTATTTGCATTTTATTTCATTACTTTTACGGCATTCCCATTCCCTACTGAGAACGTGTGGTTTGTTCTCACCCCAAAATCTTCCACCCTTTCAGTGACACAGGTTCGAAGACTCAATTTGAAGTTGCGGGTGATTGTTAGACCTTATCTATGAGATTTGTTTATGAGTTAAGTTTCTTTCATAGAGTTTCCTCGCCTTTGTTATTTTAGTTTTTTATTTTATATAGAGGGATAGGATTTGTAACTGAGTTTTATCTAAAATCTTTTGTATGACAGATATTATTATTAATATTTATGTGATTATTATTACTTTGAAATGTTTGCTATGTGATTTTGATAAACAAAAACAAAAATTTTTGGTATTTTTACTAAAATTGAATCGCGATATCGAACTAAAGGTTTAATAGTAAATAGTTAATAAGAAAAACAGGTCAGTAATGCCTTACTTTTGGTACGATCATGACGTATTGGAAGTTGGGTCGTTACACTATTTCATGCAGAATTCAAGCTTGGGCAAGGAGGGAGCAATTAGTTTAGCCAACATGAGCCTTTAGTTAGATTTCTAGAGAGAGAAGCTCTCTCTTCTCTCTAGAATTAGGATTAGAATTTCTTAGATTTAGGTTTAATTCATGCTTTGATTTACATTTCCTTTACAATTTCTTGTTCCTCTACTCTTTCTCTCTCTAATTTTGTATTTCATTCTTGTAATTGCTTGCTTTGTTGTTGATGCACTCTTCCTTCTTCTATTTTCTTCTAATGCAATTTATGATTCATGTTCTTTTATCATTGATTTGCTTTATTGTTATTTAATTCCTTGCAATTGAGTAGTGTAGATTTATATTCCTTACAATTTTACTATGCTTTCCTTTTATGCTTTCCAAGTGTTTGATAAAATATTTGGTTGGATCTTAGAGTAGAATTTTGTGTTCTTGGCTTGGGAAGGTAACTTAGGAACTCTTGAGTCACTAATGTCCAAGTGATTGACGATTGGGAGCCATTAATGCTAGATCTCACCAATTGATTAGGTGTAGAACTAGGACTTATGGACTTGGATTGATATAGCTCACTTGACTTTCCTCTACTATTAATTAGGGGTTAACTTAGTGGGATTGATCCTTGCCAATTCTCATGTTGTAGTTAGTGATTAGGATAGAGATCCTTGACCACCTAACTTTGCCAAGACGTTTTTGTTAGTTTATTTCCTTTGCCATTTATATTTCTTGTCCATCATCTCAAAAACCCCAAAACATACCTCATAACCAATAACAAGACACTTTATTACAATTTCTCGTGAGACGACCCAGAGTCCAAATACTCTGGTTAATTCTTATTTGGGGTTTGTACATGTGACAACTCAAATTTTTGTATGTGAGGACTCTTTGTTGGTTTAGAAACTATACTTGCAATGAGGTTTCATTTGAGAAATTCTATATCAACAAGAGTTCAACATATCAAGCTTCTCTCTCTAGAAACAAACTAAAGGTTCATGTTGACTAACTAATTGCTCCCCCTTTGCTTGGACTTCAATTCTGCATGAAATACACTCAGAAACAAGTTGGATTTGGGCCTAGGCAGCTCAAAAATCACCCACAGCATTTTGCCTTTAAGTGGGTACGTGCTAGTATCGGCGCGTACACGCCATGTGCGCG